>NW_024881554.1:725596-1451193 GCF_019059575.1 Amphibalanus amphitrite
GAGCTAAACTTACCCTGCATCGTGTTCCTCTCGTCAAGACGCATCGAATGAACTATAATTTGACCTTGAAAGGTCAAATTGGAAAAAATAACCTCAGGCCAAGGTCTTGACCTGACCGGTAAGGGTCGTGCTGCGTATCAGCCGATCCGTATCGTGGAGCTTAACAAACCTAAGGCGTTTTCATCGCTCTAACATGCCTCTATCCAAAGTTATTTGCTAAAACCTGCTAGATACCCTTCGTGACCTGACATGACCTCATGGGCATAAACAAGGGTCACGGGTGCTATGTATTTTTATGTTCATTGGGTCAACTGTCAACGTTACTTGTAATTTGGTGTTTGAAAGTGTTTAGAGTGACTTTCGTCCAATAGAGGCGTCTTTCACTTTTCTCCCTACAAATAATCATGTAGTCGAACACAACATTTTTTTTTCATTTGCAGCAAAACATAGCTTTACGTACCTATATTTATATGATTAAATTGCATGTCATTTATATTAATTTGCTTTTCATTTATTTTAAATCGCATGTCAGTTGTTTTAAGCTGAATGTCACGTGTTTTAACCCGCCTGTCAATTGTTTTAATTCAGAAATCAACTGTTTTAAATTGGACTTCATTTGTCTTAAAATGCATCGAAAATGGTGTAGCTGGCCGGCGAACGACAGTTGGCCATTAGCGCCTGAGAGCCAAACGACCTAGGCCGGCCGGTCGGCTGTCAGCTCGGCCGAGCGACGTGTCGGTGAAAGTCATCCCGGCCAACACCTAGCACTGGCGGCCCGGCGCCCTGACGACTCCACGGAGCTGTGTGATCGTGTTCGGCCCCGCCCACTGATCAGAGCAACCCCGGGTCCGGTGAGGGTCACACGCCACGCCACTCTGTCACGACATCCCTGTGCGCGCCGTGATCGGCCGTCTTCTGAGGCGCCGCGGCTCCCCCGCCACGCCAGGGAACACAGGTGACTCGGCGTATATGAGACAGCCACTGCAGGGGTGGGGGACAGGCGATCTGCACTCGCCACGCTTCACTGCACAGGTGGGGCGCGGAGCGAGGCATGCCCCGAACGTGTCACGAGGCCCAGCACCGATCGCCGCTGTCAAATCGAGCGGGGACGGTGTCGGAGCGGCAGCGACCAGATGATCATAATAATTACCGCCGATGATTGTCATGTTTAGGGCGTGAGCTATTCGAGCGCTTTGAGGCATCGACCGTCATCATAATTAAGATTATGACTCACAAACGTCAAAGGCTGTTTGGCATTCAATCGAGCTAGAATTAATGATCGAGAAGCATATTGCTGAAATCAGCGATCAACAGGTCAGCTATATTAGACCAATCGACCATCCCAGAGACCCTCGCCTCTCTCTCGGACCCTTTCGCGGTGCCGGCCCGGGCCGGTGACCGGTCGGGCCAGGTCGTGCCGTCCGGGCCGCCGTGCGGCACGCCGTCACCGGATCAATATGCGCCTCGCGCCGCGGTCCGGCTGCAGTCGAGTCCGGGCACCGCCTATCTGGACTGCCATCGGCGGAGCCGCTGCCGCTGCCGACCCGACTGAGGTCCGGGCTGAGACGGCGGAGTGGAGATCCCGGCTGCCCGGTGGGCCCGGCGGTGTCAGAGCAGTCAGCCACACCCCTGCCCGCGCCGCCGGCCTCCAACACGGCGACGTGAGGACACTGTCGATGTTAGAGTGAGTTTGCGAAATTTGTGGATCCGCGGATTTCCTAGGGAATCCGCGAAGTCCCTAGTGGCTCCGCGGATGAACATCAAGTCTAGTATATTCGCGGATAAACGGGCGGGGATCCGCGGATGAACAAGACTCTTCAGGATAACCGCGAACTCCCTGAAGAGTTGACGAGATCCGCGAACCACCTGGGGAATCCGCGGAGTAACGATTCATTCTAGTGACTTTGCGAAGTTCCTATGCGTTTCATACAGCTATCTAGACTAGAATGCATGGGATATTGGGTAGATCATCTGCGACTTAACCCGCGCCCCGTTGGGGTCTGCCGAGCATTCCCCCCCCCCCCCCTAAGATCTCGAGAACCACGTAACATAGCGACAAGCCGCAAACGGTGTTGGATAGCCGCAGCGGGGAACTACCATGTGACCCAATTTCATTGACCTAGGTCAAAGCGATAACGTCACAGGTCAGGTCAAATGTCGAATTTTCACCGTTTACAGGCATTTCAAGAAATGTGTTGTGCTTGTAAAATCGAGTAAAATGCATGTCACTGAAAATCAACGATGGGAAATTGTTCTTCAAACACATATTTTGCTAGTTGAGGTCACTGATGCCAGGTCAGGTCACAGAGGGTCACAATATGAAAATAGCATGTGATGCATGTTTTATGGTCAATTTTACATGACAAATGCGATTATGTGGGTAAGGCAGCCTTTGGGGGCCAGTTTAGGTTATGCTCTGGTGAAGGTCAGGTCAAGGTCAGGTCAAATTAGCTCAAATTTCAAAGTTGATATTTTTGCGCAGGTTGATAGGTACGTTTTGGGTTCTCGTATCGGAGTTCAACATTGCCCCTCCAGTCCAAATGTTCCCCAGAATAGATATACTGTGGCGCCGGGCTGGAGCGGCTGTAGGCGCGGTGCTGACCGGTCCGGTCAGGTCGGCTGTGGCAAAAGGGCAAGTTCGGGGGAGGGGGCAACTGCCCCACCAACTGTGCAGCCCTCTGCAAACTGCGTGGTAGGTATTCTTTTTTTCGACAAAACTGAGAATACCTAACGCGAATACTATGCTATCGGTCACTCGGAAATCATGACAGCAAGACGCATGAGACTCCGCACGTTAGATTGACATTATCATCGTGCTCATTTTCCATCCAATTTGGCAACGAAACCCAAAAGTTTATATTTGCCCCCCCCAAAAAAAAAACTTTTGCATTTCATTGCCACACAAGGCATATACTTTGCTTAGTGATAGACCCAATCGAAGGAGTGGAGCATGGCGCATCTATTTGCAGTGAGTTCCGACCGACTGATAATATAGCCTTTGAGTAATTATCGGTTTTGTCCAAAAAAGAATACCTACCACGCAGTCTGCTGAGGGCTGTACAGGAAGCTCCGCCTCTGAGGAAGAGTGAGCATTACTGTTATTCATACACACTTGCATTAGAGCACTTCATGGGCCGGATAAATCCGTTATCCACGGATAAATCCGCGGACCGGATAGGATTGGATTCTAAATTTGTTAAAAAAAGAACGGATATGGGCGGGCCGGATTTGGGAATTGAAGGTTGAACCCGGATCAAAACGGATCAAAATTTTAACATTCAACTTTGAAGTTAAAAATTAACCTAATGTGTTAAGCGGCAGCAGAGGTTTGATTAAAGTAATACCTAAGCATCATTTTATGACACTCACTTGTCACAAGACTTGTCTTCAAGTGGATAATGTATGCAATGTATGCATGGTTTTTGGAACCATGATGGTCTATGAGATGTATGACTGTCTGGTCCCTTAGATTGAATTTGTTAGTCCAGTTTTGGGTGAAACCAGTTATTGGTGAAACGGATTACCTATTACGGATATTTTTTTGGAAGTTTGGCTGCAATACGGGCCATGGGTGGGCCGGATTCTGATATTCAAAGAAAGGCGGATAATGGGCGGATCAGGATATGACTTGCCGGATATGGGCCGGGCCGGATCCCAAAAAGCCTATCCGTGAAGTGCTCTACTTGCATACATTCACATGATCGCTCAGATGTCTTTCCAGCTTTCCATTCATGGTTGGGAGAAAAGTAAGCAGACTGGTCGCAGAAGTTCAACCACGCCAAAAATGGCTTACCGTCTATTATTTAATTGTATATTGATATTTGAGAGCGACGTCTAAGCGAGATGAAAAAAAATAGCAAACTCACTAGAATGAATCGTTACCAACTTCGCGAATTCCAACAGCAACTGGGAAAACACCAAGACGGGCGAGGGTTAAGTCGCAGACGATCTAACCAATATGCCCTTGCATTCTTGTCATAAGATAGCTGCATGAAACGCATAGGAACTTCGCAAACTCACTAGAATGAATCGTTACTCAGCGGATTCCCCGGGTGGTTCGCGGATCTCGTCAACTCTTCAGGGAGTTCGCGGTTATCCTGAAGAGTCTTGTTCATCCGCGGATCCCCGCTCGTTTATCCGCGAATATACTAGACTTGATGTTCATCCGCGGAGCCACTAGGGACTCCGTGGATTCCCTAGGGACTCCGCGGATCCACCGATTTCGCAAACTCACTCTAACATCGACACTCCTGCAGAGCGACAGGCGGGCAGCGCGGCGCCGGCCGAGCCGGACAGGGCGTCGGCGGCACAATGCCCATGATGGAGGAGCTGGTCCAGCCGGGGCCGCCCGGTAGTTACCGTGACGGCCGGGGTTTCCAGAGCAGGGCGACAGTTATGGCCGCGCGGCGCCGCAGGAGAGGAGGATCAGACCGAGCAGCGCCGTACGGAGAAAGGTGTCCGTCAACAAACCCTCGACACCCTGGTGAGATCAGCGTGATCCGGCAGCTTATCACCTCTCATTTCCCGGTGTTATCACAATAAACAGAAAGGAGAAGCTGGCAAGGGCCATTCAGTCGGCGGTTGAGATGTCAGCAAATAAACCGGCCTGAATGGGTGCCCTGTATCAAAGCTTCTCGACGAAGTTCAAACAGCATCGGACTAAATCGAAAACGGAACCGTGCAAAATTAAAAGTCGAGCCCAAACTTCCAGTCAGAGAAGAACAAAAAACCGGAGCCGAGTCCCAGCTCCTGATCGCTCGAGCCGAGTCGCCGCCGATCACCACAAGGTCGAGCGCTCGACCTCCACGCAGAGCGGTGCCGTCTCGCAGATCAAAGCCCGACCGTCGGCGCCGCCGCCCGGAACAGGACCGCTCTATCCTTCTATCGCGTCATTCAGCGCCGGCGCCGCCGCCACGGCCGGGCCGTTTCCGGCGGCAGCAGCGCCATCGGATGACGGTATTCAGCTGCGGCGCCGCTCGGCTGGCCCAGGCGCCCGTCTGGGGAGTCGGAGATCCGCTGGCGGCGGAAACCGCAGCAGCGCGAGACGCCGGGGAGAGAGAGAGAGAGAGAGAGAGAGAGAGAGAGAGAGAGAGAGAGAGAGAGAGAGAGAGAGAGAGAGAGAGAGAGAGAGAGACGAGAGAGAGAGAGAAGAGCAAGAGAGAGTGAGAGAGAGGGAGAGGGAGAGGGAGAGGGAGAGGGAGAGGAGAGGAGAGGGAGAGGGAGAGGGAGAGAGGGAGAGAGAGAGAGAGACGAGAGAGAGAGAGAGAGAAAGAGCAAGAGAGAGTGAGAAGAGGGAGAGGGAGAGGGAGAGGGAGAGGGAGAGGGAGAGGGAGAGGGAGAGAGAGAGAGAGAGAGAGAGAGACGAGAGAGAGAGAGAAAGAGCAAGAGGAGAGTGAGAGAGGGAGAGGGAGAGGGAGAGGGAGAGGGAGAGGGAGAGGGAGAGGGAGAGGGAGAGAGGGAGAGAGGGGAGAGAGAGGAGGAGAGAGAGAGAGAGAGAGAGAGAGAGAGAGAGAGAGAGAGAGAGAGAGAGAGAGAGAGAGAGAGAGAGAGAGAGGCTGTCAAAAGAGATTAGGCAAAAACGCAAATACCTAGCTAGGAGGGGATGATATGATATGAGATCTGAGGTACCGTATTATGGGACAGCCGTATTGATGACACCATCTGTGGGAAGCTGATCTGCTCACCAGGGACACCCCACACAATGAACACTCCCAGCTCCTGTGCCGCCACAGCCAGGCTCTAAATCAGTCTCTGGCGCCGACAGCCCGCGGACGGCGTCAGCCCGTTTGAAGCGGCCGCAGACCCGGCCGCCGAACGGTTCAATATCCACCCGTCATCAGCGCGCGGCTCCTGGGGCGGCGGCCATATCTCTCCCACCGTCAGATTGGCGCACTCAATCATCTCAACACGGACCCGATCGGCGGTGGCGGCGCGGCGCGACCTTGGCATACCGGCCGCTCGTGCCATACGGGCTATGCAGGTACCGCCTTTGAGTGCTCGCGCTCCGCTCGGGCCGGCCGCGCTGACTGGCGCAGTTTGCCGAGTCCACGTGGGCGCGCCGTATCGCACGGCGGACGTGCTGTCCTTGGCAGGCGAATCGATTTCATTAGCGTGCTCAACGGTGGTTCGGCGCGCTGTAAACACGAGCCCGGCCAGCGCGTGCAGAGGCGGTCGGCAGTGGTGCGCGGCGCCGCCCGCTGAGTGCCCCGCCCACTGCACCGGGACACGGGTCGGCCACGCACTGGGACAAGACGCACCCCACCCGACAGCCGCTGCGGCGACGGGCCAGGCGGGTTCGATCCCTTCATTGTATGGTGATAATGTCATCACTCATCACCTGTGTACCAGAGCGATCGACATCTGCCATCGTAGATTGTCGGAGATCGGTAAATGTGATAAACGATGTCCAATGTCAGATAGAGCGTGTCACCCGTCATACCAAACAAAACCTACGAGTGAAACAGTCGTGTCGCGTGCCGCCAGCCACCGCAGAAATGACGCTTCATCAAATTCACATCAGCGTCGCTCAACACCTGCTGTAAGTGCTGACTGGTGGGCTGCCTCCCGTGGTCCCCGCTGCGGCGGCTCCCAATCTCACGCGGAGTAGTGAGTCCACCGCGCGTGCCGCTGCAGAGATAAGCTGTCCATCACCGGGCCGTCCCGCGGATCGCCGCACGCACCGTCTTGTGAAACGAGCTGCCGGGCTCGAGTCTCGGCAGGAGGCCGGGCCGGGCCAGCTCAGCGTCTGCCGGCCGTCACCTCCGGCGCTCCGGGCCGCGATAACCCAATCAATACGGAGCCGGGATGAACACTGTCAATCGCCGGCTTCCGCGAACGCCGTGGATGCCACGCTCCGCCGCGCCGGCCCGCGGCACAGAAGAGCCACTCTCAACTCCGACGCGCATAGTCAATTAGGATTACTCGCGGCTCCAGAGGTCGCCTTCGATTGAACTGTCAGCCGGGCGCCGGCCAAAGCCGGCCAGACAGGCAGAAAACAACGGCCATTGTCCGCTGTGACAGTGTCGGAGCTATTGCCGGGACTCCACCCGACTCTATCTGACTGATGATGCGTTCAGCGGGGGACGATGTCCAACCCAGCGGAACACCCCGGCCAAACAGTCGGTTCCGACGCGAGGCAGCGCGGTGCGGCAGCAGCTCAGTAGCCCCAGCTGCACAGCAGGCCAGCCCGGGCCCACAGACCGGGTCAACAGGTGGTGACAGGCCACCAGTTCGGCAAAAACCAGCCGCGGCCACCACACGGGGTTGGTCGGAGCCGGGCTGACCCGGACCGTACCAGGTCGGTCGGCGCTGGAGAAGGTCGCTTGGGGCCGCGCGGAGCGAGGGAGCCGAGAAGGTCGTTTTGGGTCGCGCGGTGCGACGGGAGTTCGAGAAGGCATAACATTGCTTTGGAGAACCTTGCCCGAGCTGTTCAAGAAAACCTTGGTGACGTGCAAAAATGTCGCAACGTGTCAAGGTTATAACAACAGTTCACGGGTCTAAAATATACAGCCCCGCAATGCGAACAATACAGACAGTGAGGCGTAGCCTTCTCATAGTCACCAAGAGCTTCTCAGCTCCCAGCTCTCGTCCCTCTCTCTTCTCCCATCCCTCTCCCTGACACGTCACGGCGACACCGGACCATGCCTTTCCGAGCGGTGACATCCGTTTGCACAGGGCCCGGCCAGGTTGTGTTGGCGTGTTTGGTGCGGCGATATGCAATCGGCCGGCTGCAGAGAAACCAGCAGAGGTCGGGCGGCACTCCGGCGACCCGCCAAGCACGGCACTGACAATCTCGTTCTCAGATGAGGTCGAATTCCGTAGATTGCAGGCGTTAAGCACCACATTTTTTACATTTCTAGACGCGAGCACGAATAAACAATCAAATAGTTAGTCTCGAGAGACGTATAGGCAAAATTACCAAAGCTCGCTATAGTGTTGCCTTTAACAAACAAAAATGCTCGCCGTTAATAGTTGATGTCGTCACAGCATTAGTTAGCGCTACTTCATCGAGCCTCATCCATATAATTTCAGCCCAATCTTCAGTCATTCTCCCCGCGAGACATGCCAACTTTCCAGACGGGCGCGTTCTCGACCACACTTCATCACATCATTCATCAGCATCGGACGACCCGACCGGCCGGTCGACTGACCGCCAGCTGCCCATTTTTAGCGTCATGAACGTCCAATCCGACCATTCGTCATGGTCGACTCGGTTGCGCAACAATACGCTGCTCTGGTCCCACCGACCCCAGCGCCTTTTTAGTTGCCCTGTTCGACAAACGAGTTCAGTACGTGAACTGCGACCAAACCATAACAAAGGGAGTACAATGCATCCACACAAGTATAAAACAAGACAGTTTTCGCAACAAAGGCAAGAGCTAGAGCTTTCTGAAAACAACTAGAAACAAACTTCAGAAATCTGATAGCTTTTCGACAGTTTCGGTTCAAGTGAGATTGGCGTTTCGGCTTACGAAACATCATCCGACCAGACATCAGAAACATCAGGCCTGATCCCCGCTCCGATTCCGTGGGTGAACTGGAAACTCCGATCTGCCATTTCCCCGGCCTTGGTAAGGTCCACTGGCTGGCCGCGCCGGCTCGGGAAGGACGTCGGGGAGATCTGTTTCCGACCCGAAGCGGACCGCGGCGGCCCACCAGCCGCGGAGAACATGCTTCATGTGGACTATTCCCGGCGCCATCTGGCCATATCGGGCGGCGCTGTCAGCCGGCTGGGCCGCGAGATCCCGCTGTCCGCCGCCTATTTCGGTCCTCCCGCCGGTGAGTGGTCGGCGTTTAGAGGCGTCCGTCGACCTCTCTCTCTGGTGCACTGGGGTCGGAGCTCGGCGAGCGACTCCAGAGGAGCGAGCGAGGATCAGGAGCGTCTGGATAACACGGAGGAGCGCCGATGGGGAGTGCTGACGGCACCGGATGGCGGTGTGGTGATAAATGGCGCAGCCGAGGCAGTGGCTAGCATGGCTGGAGAGAGGGAGCTTATAACTCAGCGGGGAGCCATTACAACAGCGTCCCCAATGGCTGCTGATGGGCTTCAGCAGCATTACGTCCCATTCGCCACCACATTCCACACATCATAATCCCCGCTATCACAGCATTCCGCACTCCCCAATCTCAGCCAGCCCCATCTCCCACCCATCTCCCCGCATTCCCCATCCGTCTGGGGGCGGTCATCAGCCGGCAGCAGCCCACCACCGGCTCTAAAAGAAGCACCTCCGGCCTCTCTGCCCGCCCGGCGCGGCGTCCGGCGGCTATTCTGGCGCAGTTTACAGCGAGCCGTGACTGCGGGTAGCGGCGGCCGTTCACGATCCACCGCGCTATCGCCGGCCATCGCACCCACCGCGGACGGTAATCTCAACTCAGTGCCGGCCGACACAGAGCAGCGCACAGAGCTCTCACACCCACCAGTAAAAGGGCTCGGCGAGCCGAGCCTATCCAATAACCCGTGAGCTGCAGACACGCCTGCGAGCTTCAGTCATTCACTCCATCAATGCCGCTGTGCCATAGAGGCCGGCTTCCGGCGGGTGAATAGTTTCCAATTCTCTGGCTGCCGACCGCTCACGGGCGGCTCCAATCGGTGGCAGAGCTAGACCGCATGCGGCCCGCTGACCCGGCGGCGAGCCAGTGCCCGCGGCGACGGGGCCCGTCACATCCGGCGCTACCTGCACGCTCCATAATATCATCCGCGCCCGAGCTCATCCGACGTCGGTGCCGGCAGCCAGTCGGTGGTCTGGGATTTCGATTAGGAACCCACTCAGTCGGCCAGACAGGCAGTCGGTCAGCTGGTTAGTCAGCCAGCCAGCAAAACATCGATTCAACCCGCCGGTCAGCCAGCTAGTCAGCCAGACAGCCACAAAGCTATCCCGCAGATCAGTCTCAGCCAGCCACAAGGCTAGCTAGCCACACCAGAGAGGCCGCAGCCTGCTAGCCGCCTAACCAATAAACCAGCCAGCCAACAAGCCAGCCACAAGGCCATCTAGCCACACCAGAGGCCGCAGCCTGCTAGCCACCTAACCAATGAACCAGCCAGCCAACAAGCCTGCCACAAGGCCATCTAGCCACCAGAGAGGCCGCAGCCTGCTAGCCAACCAGCCATCCAGCCATCCACCCGTTCGTTCGGTCCGGTCAGGGACAGCCGAGCGGCCACAGAGTTCGATCGGTCGGCCGGCCGGACGGGCGACACGGACAATTACATCGGTGGCCTCTTGATTGCACATCATAACCTGGCCGATCCTATTACCCACTGCCGTCTCCCGACTCCGTGCCGCCAAATGATCACAAATGAAAATAAAATGCCGCTCAATCATACGCTATGGGCAGTGAGCCGAAGCAATGGTCAATGCGGCCGCCTCCCGCCCAATGAACGCCCTAATACCGGGCTATGAGAGACGAACCGGACCCTGACCACAGATCATAGTTATTAGATTCATTAGCCGAGCCAACCCGGCCTGTTATCAGCCTACTTAAGAGGCAGAAGCGCACGCCGGCCCGGCCTCCCATTAAGTTTCACGGATACCACTCGATCATCGGAGACAAGCGAGCACCGCCGCGGCCTCAGACAGTCCGACAGCGCTCCACTAAGCCCCCTAAATTCCGACCGCCGATAGCGACCAAACAAAACGGCTTAGAGCGGCTGATTTGCTTTACACGTCAGTGGTAAGCACGGTGACCGCAGGTAACTGATAATGCCGATCTGATGACGGTAGGTGATTGGTGACGGTGGTGGCAGTGGTGACTGGTGACCGCAAGTAGCTGGTGACGGTGGGTGGCTGGTGACGGCAAGTGACTGATACCGCCTGGTGAGTTCCTACCAGTCATTTAGGAGGAAATCACAGCCCGACTTCCACGACTCATCGTATGTCCAATGTCCTGAACAAAACCGAGGCCGCTTGGCCAGCCAAGAAGCACATTTACCCCAGCACCAGTATGCGACCTGCACAACCCTGGCTGCCCGGGAGAGACTCATACCCGACCACAGAATTTTGTATCCCGTGTCCTGACCACAACCCTACCCGACCAGGAGAGACCCCGGGACCGACGGCCGGCGTCCAGCGCGGCCGGGCGGAGGCCCGCAGTGGCCGGCGGCTGTCGTATCGCCCAGCCGGCCCGTCGACCCAGTCCGACCAGCCGCGCCGCATCGAAACGACGTCTAATTATGTTACACAGGGCCACTCGTTGTGAGCCGCGCCCGCTGTATGGTAATCGCACCAGATCCACGGAAATGGCCCCTACACACTGAGATTGGCCTCACTAACTCCGCTGAAATGAGATCACTACAGAAACAAATGCAGAAGTCTGACGAATAAGAAGAAAAACTCATCAAGAACAGGAGACATTTAGAATGTCTGCAACAAACACAAAAGCGATTGCGACTTCCTAGAGAGAAATGCCGTATGAGACGAAGATTCCACCTCGCAAACACAACTAAGTCAATTTAGCTGCAAAGTGATCACTGCGCAGCTGTGGGCTTGCGCTCAATTATGCACAATTATCGTGCTTATCAATTCCTGCGCCGGCTCTTTGGCAGATTGCTGACCATTATTTATTGATATTCGAAACATCTTCTCTTTTATGCGCGGCGTAGTGACAATCATTCATTGGTATTGGACAGTCCGACTGAATATCAGATAATAAGCCAGCTCTCGGAGATTTATTGAGAGTCCCAAAATCAAGAGTCGTTTATGAGGCTCCTCAGAGTCGAGCTCCATAGACAATTTGCCTGACATAATTCTGGCGTCGGACATTCGACGGGTGTTACAACGCAATATCTGAGAGCTATCGTATGTGACATCTGATAATTAGCAACTCTTGATCTGTTTCTGGACTTAAGAATGTAGCAGTCCATCTATTTTCAAGTTTATCCTGATGAAATTATTTCGCGGTTTTGCTAGTTTTGCGACCACTGAAAAAACTGAAACAGGGGATGCCGTGTTCCTAATTGAAAGGCGTTGGTTGGAGAGGGCAGTGAACAGGGCGCGAAATAAACATTCATCAAAAATGCCTCACCTTCCGCAAAGAGGCCACCACCTTTCCTTATTACCTATAATATGTATCATACTTTTGTATGGCTGTCCCATTCCGACAGATCCTCAAGACGGCACATTTCCCCATTTGTCACCATAACTCCACATCATTCCATCAACGCAGCCGCCCCGAGACGAGTCCTCATCTCACTCCGTCACCCGCTCACACACCAGTGGCCGACAATTTCGGTAAACTGGGGCCATATCCCACAGCCCGGCGCGATCCGCGCACCATTGACCCCGCGGCCGGCCCGTGGCGCCCCTCGTCTGCCGGCACCGCACCGCTCAATCAGGCGGGGTGGCAGCCCGACCGACCACTGCTGGCCACTGTCCAGGCCAGGGACGATGTCGGGCGTCAGCCCGACGCCGCTGCCACACTCGCCACATTGACGATGTGTGTAGGAGAGGGGTCAGCCGAATAGATTATCGGGAGTTCTGTCCTTTATCAGCTTTTTCTTTCTCAGAAAAGGAAAATGATGAAATGGCGACACCACAATAATCCAGTTCCACACGACTGTGAAAATGTTACATTGCGCTTAACCCCACATCTTCGATACAAATAGTAATCCTACAGTTGTGACAAACCAAATCCCAAGCCCCAGCACTCAGGCATTGCTGCCTGGATGCTTACTCAGAAGCTGAGTAGAAAAGCTGAGGCTACAGACAGACGGGCGGCGACCGGGCGACAGCCACCAAATGGACGCTGCACGGACGCCGCGCTGAGCACCACTCCACCAAAGTGGAGGACATCGGGGAAGGAGGGACGGGACACGGTCCGCTACAGAGACATCACCCGGGTATCCGAACGGAAATATGGTGATGGTCGGCATAGGTCAAGGCCAACACAAAGTGACAGTTGCAGCGTCGGCATCGAAGTACCGCTAGGTGCCTGAGAGACACTGGTATTAAAGCCACCGCGGTACATTTGTTAAGGTCATGACTGTGTTCGGTGCTGTCGGTACGAATGGCCTGTCAATAAGGAAGTAATAGGCTGTCTGTTCGAACAGCCTCACTGGCACATAAAGGGAATCCAGCGGCGCTCCGGGATTAGGGTAACAGCCCGACACCCAGAGCTCCACTCGGTATATAGGTACTGACTTTCCTAGAACACCGATAGCCAAAGCCGGCATGTTTATGTGACAGTATAAGTAAAACACGACCGGCCGTTAACGACCTCACATCAGCCGAAAGTCAGAGGGTAAAACTATCTATGCCATGGCCGCCAGGTCATATAAAGCAGTCGGCGACATCGGGCAGAGCCTCACCACCGGCACGGAGCCGCCCTCGGAGATAGGCTGATAACCCCAGTTGCCATCCCTGACACTGGGCGCCGCGGACATTGGCGGCCGAGCCACAGACGGTCACTGCCAGGAACGTGACTCGATCGCCAGTTACGATAACGACACTGGCCATGGAGAGCCGAGAAACCAATCACGGAGGGTGCCATTGGCGCTCCCCTCGTCTCCAAATCAGTAGCCGATATCATTGGCGCTCCAATTGCCTCACCGTCTGTATCTGATCTTGATAATTTCCACACCCTTTCTTGGCGAACTGACCAATAAGGTTTTATTTCAGGAACAAAGGACAGGTAACTGCGCCATGCCTTTTTAACTACAACTATCACCGAAGTCTAAACGTTCCAGCCTCCAGGCCGCCCACGGCGACAGATTTGTCTCGGACTGCGTGTCGCGCCGCCGGACGCAGCACTGGCTGGGTAGGCTGTGCCGCAGTGGTCACACGCCCGGCGGCGCAGTGGACCCCGCAGGCAGCCGGCTGAGTGGGCGGCCGGCCGCGCCCCGCGCCGATACACACAGCTCATCAGAACTGGGCATCACTTGCACAGCGCCAAGCTACATAGAAACCTAGCGCGGCGCAGCGACCATCCAACCCTGATTAGCAACCGCGGCGGTAGCGGCACCAGTCCGTGTACCCGCTGAAGGCAGCCTTGTCCGCCCGGGAGGCAGTGCTGGGTGCACAGACGCCGCCATTCTGGAGCAGTGAGCGGCTGCGGCGGTCCCCGGAGCGTCGGACGTGACCGCAGCCGCGGCCGGCCCGGCTGCTCGGGGCCCGCGGCGGCGCCGGCCTAGTTGACGCCGGGTGATTGCAGCCGGCCGGTTGGCCCGGCAGTGATCGGCGCGCAGGCAGAGCCGGAGCGTTGACATGTTTTTTAGAGGGGCGACGAGCTGGCACAGCCTCTGCGGGCCGGACGTCATCACGGCTCGGGTCGGCGCCGCCGGAAAAACAGGCCGTCACTGGCTGAGCGCGCCGCCGACTGACAGCGTCATCCGTCTGATGAGACGACCGCCGGCGACGACGGCGGACACCCACCGAGCGAGTGGCGCCGCCGACCGAGCCGCCATCGACGGCGGGACCACACCGGGCGGCGCGGCCCCGAGCGACCCGGCATCCAGCCCACAGCACCAGCCCGACCGCCACTGCCACCAAACCCAACAGTCGCTGGTCCGCTCATTGTCCTTCGCCGGCCCATTCGTACTCAAACAACGCGAACCGAGCAGCCCGGCGCGGCCTCATCGGTAACCAGTCTGCCCAGGCAGCGCGGCGGTAGGAAAACATCGTCCGCCGTCGTCCGGCCCGTCTCTCACACACACCAAGCATCATCATTAATTGCAACACACCGGCCGACAGCCCCCCGACGGAGCCGGGGCAATGAGTGAGCAACAGACCCGCCCCACCGACCCCGCCCTACCCCAGGACCCATGTAAACACAGCTCGGGGGCGGGGTCGCGGACAACGAGCGGCGGACAGCGGGGCAGCGGAGGGACGGGCGAAAGTGCGCGGTGCGCTCGGTGACCGATCGGGTCGCCGGACAGGTAGTGACTGATGGCGGCCGCCGTTTCCGACCATATACGGTGTGGTCGGGACGGGGGTGCGTGCCTACCTGCCGGCAGCTGCTCGTCGTGCAGTGAGAAGAGCACCTTGCGCGCGGCCACCCGCCAGCGCTCCATCTTGCTGTTGCTGCGCTGCAGTTTGCGCTCCATGGCTGGTGCGCGGTGCGGCCAGCCGTGCGGGGCGCCGCCGACTGGGCGGGACGACGGCGTCCCTCCGCACCGATCGTCGCCGCCGACACCGACACCACTCCGCCGCGCGCGCACAGACGCTTCCTCCCGGCGCCGGCCGCACGGAGGTACTCCGAGCGCACGCGCACGCTGCCGCACGTCTCACACCTATCACACACCCCTCTCGTCTCGGTCACTCGCGCGCACTGGGCGACAGCGGCTCGCTCTGCACCCGCACCGCGTCGGCTCCGCACCGCGACTGCGGGAGCTGAGGCGGTGCGGCGCCGACCGGCCCACCAAGGACACCGCCCGGCCGGCCCACCACCGCCGAACCCAGTCGCGCGGCGAGCGGGCAGGCTCGACAGGAGCGGGTGCCGGCGACGGGCCGCACCAGAACGTGCGCCCTTCATGTCCCGAAGACGTGACGGGCTCGGCACCGATGGGTGGAGCCCGTGTCGAGCCGTATGATTGGTGGAAATTCTGCACCGAGCGTGACACACGCGCGTTTCGGAGCGCAGCCGCGGTAGGACTATTGTTCCTGGGACACGCCCTCTACTGTCTGCCATTTCTGCGCGGTTGGGCGGAACACAATGTGCCCGAAAATGTCACCGGCTCAATATTCATGACTAACGGGGGGAGGAGGGGAGGGGCGATCACGCGAACTGGCGCTCAATCATCACTGGGGGCATCCCCGCCACTCCAAGGTCCCCAGCTCACAACGAACTGCAGCAATATTCAGCGAAAGCCAGCGACGATGACAAGGACAGCAAGATAAGAACACGATCCCTCTCAGCGATCCAAAAAATTTCGATAGCCGATTCAACCAATAAATTTCTACCTCCCAATTCAAAACCCTCGCAGAGGAGCTATCCGAATGCCGACTTCCAGATCTCGAACCAATCCAGACTACAAACGACTACTGAACCAGCTGCGTCAGCGCTCAATTATAATACGAGAGTGACGCGGAAGCCATCCTACGCTAACTTTTCACCCCATTCGTCACAGAGCCACGAGCAGCGGGTGTCTCCAGGGCGCCGTTTGCCCTCCGAGCGAAGACACCTCGGCGGAGTGACATGATTGAAGTCAGATTCCTCATCCATCGTCGATATCCCGGCAATGTTCGGGCCTCCGGTCCGACCTCCAGACGGCCGCCACTGACGCCGGCGGCTGACATCACCAACATCAGACACCACGGAAGCGCGTCAGTGCAGGGCTGTCAACAGCAGAAGCTCGTTAGCGCGCGCCGCCGCCAGACAGACGCGACTCTGCAGTCATGCAGCAGTCCCGCCGTCGTCTGCAGATAAAGCACCGGTCGCCCGACCGCAGGCTTACCGCGCGTCCACCACTGATCCTCCCTCTGCGGCCATCAGAGGTCACCTGGGGTCACCAGAGGTGAGCGCAGGTGACCTCACCAGATGGCGACAATCAGCAGGGTTACCAGGAGTCAAACGGGGACGCCCAGCACCGACACGCGATCGCTAGCGACGGCTCCGTGCGGCAGTCGGTAATAGAAACCCGGCACCGGCCGCCGAGGATATAGCAGCGGCCTGACATTGACACGGCACACAGCGGCTGAAAATCAATGACTCGCTCCGACGCGACGAGCGCCAGTGGGCTCCGTTTGTCCAAGCGTCGGCACGACGCAGCCAGCGTGAGGCTCAAAGGCCTACCGCAATAACAGGGCCGCTTCACGCCTCCATCAATGCCGCCGCTGCTCGCTGGTTTGACGGACATCACAGTACGCCCTGCCCCGCCCCCGCCGACCATGACCGGCACCCGGGCCGGCCCGCTGACTCGCGCCGCGTTCAGACACGTTCGCTCGGTACCGCGGCGCGGCCGAGGCAGGGTGCGGTCGATCTTGATAGGTGCGATCGCCACGGGCGGCCTCAGGTGTCGGCTGGATACAGCTAACGAGCCGGGCGGACCCGCCCACCGGGCCACGCCAGACGCCCCGGCGGAGGAGATATGTGGAACGAATACGCCAGCGAATACATAATACACCGGTAGGGAGAGAGTAGCCTACCAACCGCCGCACAGTGGGCCGATATGCCATTCCAGCGCGACAGGGCCTGAATCTTCGAACGGAACCCTCGGTTTTTCCCGAGTAATTCGCGTAAAAAGCGGCCGATCGCAACGAAACTTTCAGTACCCTCGCGATAATTAATTTCACAGCTAACCTGAAAATTTCATGACCCTGACCTCAATGATCTTTGACCTGTGACCTTCTTTCGAGACCATGTTTGGCCGGAATCGCGATTCAGCGTATGTCGGCTCGCATTAGCCGCGAGTTTGCAGTCTTTTCGTGGTTTAAAGCGTTCAAGCATGGAGTATTATGTTGCTCCCATGCATTAGGGTGGGTGTCAAGGTCACCGGAAGGTCAGGTAAGGTCATTGACCTTTGATGACCTTGGGTCAATTTTTCGAGTTTTACATGTTTCTAGGCTAGTTTTTGGAGCTGAATTCGAATCTAGCAGCCATTTGAACATTTGCTATGTAGCTTTGGTGCCTTCGTAACATGTTACGAAGCTGTCAGAGGCGGTTGCCACCTACTACAAATACCCGGCAAAACCCTTACTGGTTGACCTGACCTGACCCGACCTGGCCTAAATGTATGAAGACATCATCTATGATCATAAATAACATTATATTCGTGATCAGCACCCAAAAAACCCGTAGCAGCCACCCTTTACGACGTTCTAACTGGTCCCGATTTTCCCGACTTTTGGGTCATTAACCTGACCTGGAAGATCAACCGATGACCTAGGGCCTACAAATGGGTATCATCAGCTTTCTCTTGTCACGGGCAACACGCTCGTCTTTTTCGGGAAGCTCTAGCTCGACCAGGGGCGAAACGGCAGGGGGTCCAACGGACCCCTTCTATACGTCCGCGGCTGGAAAAACACCACTAGGGGCGAGGGTTAAGCCAAATCTGAGGGCTTATTTCAGAAAGACCGCCAAAAGAGCAATTGAATGCACTTTTCTGCAACGATGCAGCTCTATTGGTCCCCGAGGCAAGGGCCGGTGTTTCGAGAAATGTTGTTATATACAACATTTTACCTTTGATGACCTCTGGTGAAGTGATCTTTGACCTGACCTAGAAATCACTGATTATACTATCTGGAATTTCGGGCGCTCTTTCGAATGCCACTTACTACGTGTCTCTATGTGGCCCAGGAGCCGAGTTAGAAGGGGAGTGTTCAATCAACGCCTCCCGGCCCGGCGCGTTTGACGCCGAGCACCGGTCCGGCGCGGGTTGATGTTTGGCTGCTACATCCAAAGTCGCAAAAAGTCGCAAGAAATGACTGTTGGATCTTGTAGTGCAATAACTCATTGACATGTAGCGAGATTTTCGAAGCGGTACTTTGCGGTACTTTTTTTAAAAGTCTATTTGTGTGTGACATCAGTTATGTGAAATTATATTTTCATCTTTAAATCTTTGTGGTACAAATACATCATAACCAAGTAAGAGTTCGCCATTTTCATGTGGTTATGTGTGTTCTGCAGACCCGGAGCTATCGTTTAATGTATATAAATGCGGAATTCCTCCTCAAATTGTGATTGTTTTCGTGGATCAAAGATACGCTGTCGAAGAGTGCGGGGGGCGAGTTCGGTCCAAACGATTCCGAAGTTCGTGTTTAAGCTGAGTTTTCGCCCTGAAATAGCAATTGTGTTGGAAAACAAAGACCACAGCAATGTAGTATGATCATTTTTGAACAAATTGGTATAGGTTTCATTGCACATCCACAAAGTTCGATTTTTGTACCCATGTCGTGCTAGACCTGGCGATCGGCCCAGTGTGCGCCGGCACTAGTTCCAGACATGACCCACAGGGGACACCCGGTGGCGGCGACGGAGCTCCACGCGGGGGCGGAGAAACCGACCGCAACAAATGTCCGGCCAGCCGACCTGGCCGGGCCGTCCCACGCGTAACACGACCGCTGAAAACCCAACGGGTCTAACGATAAAAACGTTGAGCACCCGACCGTGGCTAGACCGCCTCTCACAGGTCGACGAGCGGTGCAGAAGCATGGCAGTGATAGTAGTGCGTGACGAGGTCAGTAGCGACAGAATCGGTGCAGGTCGTGGTTTCTGACCACAGCTCGCCCACGTGACTTTACCCACCCTCTCACTGATGGATCCCATGACTTTCCCGGGGACAAGTGTAGCCAGTTTCACCACCGGCAGTGAACGGTGACCACTGTGTGCTGTACCGTGTCTCTGCAAACCGATCTCTCACTCTCACCTGGTGGACGCAACAACTGGGGCAAGTGCGGCATGGCAGTATCGTGTCGAGATCGTACTGGCCGCAGCACTGGCACGACGCACAAGGCGCAGAAGGTATCGTCTGATACACGCAACGCAGTATGCAATGACACTGGTTGTTGCCACAGTTGAGAACGGTAGCGGTTGATTCACGTCACACCGCAAGATGGTTGGGTTTGATTCACACCGCGGATGGGACGGCACCTGTTGATTCACACCGTGGCACGGGATGACACCGTTCCTCACAATGCGCAGCACAGTTTGGCACGCCACCGTGCGCCGTTCGAGCAGTACTGTCAGCCACTGGCCTCCGACTTCCGCAGCACTGAGTCTGCCGTCAGTGCCTATCGCAGTCCCATCCTGCCAGCCTCGGTCAGTCAGACGCAGATGACTGTCCATATCGGGCGGCCACATCCTCCGTCGTCAGAGCCCCAGTGTGCGGCCAAGGACGGGCCTTCCCTCGCTGCGTGACGGCCGCGGCCCGCCACCATCCGGCGTGCAGGCTGAAAACTTGTCATAGCAAACGGCAGCTTATGCGCAATAGAGGAGTTCAAAGAGACAACTTTTGAACTTGGTAAGTTATTTGCTGTGAACGTGTCATTGAAAGGTAACTGGCGTTGCCAACAGGGATTAAATCATGCAAAAAAGATGATTACGTTGCGGTAAATGCGAATTGATGGTTCACACGGGAAATATTACCTTAAAAGGCTTTACGAACATCGTTACCGACACTGAATTGAAACACAAACACCCACTCAAGCCAGCATAATTATACATTGCTTGATCCAAGAAAAATAAGATTTTATGTTCAGTCCAATAGCAGAGAAGGAATCGAGGACGAAAAGAAAACTTTCTCAGAAAAGGAACTACACATTCAGAAACACTTCGATGGGGAAAATAATTTAAGAACATCAAGTAGCTTGGACAGAGGGTACAGCCGAGATTGTCAAAGCAAACGCTGATATCTGGTAAGATCACTTCAAACTGAAAATCGACCCGCATCAGCTCACTTTTGAATTACCTCTACCTCCAAATAAAGCTAAGTTGTCGTTTCATCATCACACGGAGCCACTATCGGTCCGATCGCCTCTGTCCTCCGGGCGAGGGACGACCTTGCCCCGCATTCCTCCGTCCTCGCGGTCTTCCGAGACCACGACGGCCGTGAACGTTCCTTCTCTCCGCGATATCCTCTCTCCGTCTCTCTCCCCCACCTCTCTCCGTATCCTTCTACTTACTAACTAGTTATTCCAATCTCCATAGGAGATCTACCACTGTACCATACCATACCCCTCTCCGTCTCTCTACGACCTCTTTCCATCTACCTCCGCGTCCCGTCTTTGTCTTCCTCCACAGTTCACAGCCCTTTCCTCCCTTCCTTTATCTCTTTCAGCCACCTTTCGCACCCCTCCGCGACCTCTTGCCGCGTAAGCCTCAACTACCCCTCCCTACATGCCGATGGAAAGCCGCCACTCGCCCGTCCCGCCTGTCTCTCCCCCCGAGCCAACAGTCCCACACAGCGCCGCTCTACCTACACGGCTCCATCTCGGCAACACGTCAACAGCGCTGCAGCCGAGCCAC
Source organism: Amphibalanus amphitrite (assembly GCF_019059575.1). Lineage (NCBI taxonomy): Eukaryota > Metazoa > Arthropoda > Thecostraca > Balanomorpha > Balanidae > Amphibalanus > Amphibalanus amphitrite. The sequence continues at coordinate 746,489 of NW_024881554.1, forward strand.
CCTGTAGTGGACTCGGACAGAGCCTGGGACGGGGGCGGGGGGCAGGTCGGTCGATACCGCCGCCGGAACCAGGTGAGCTCGGTCTCCGTCCAGCTCTCAGCGACTCGTCTCTCTCTGTTTCTGTCCACCGGCCGCTGAGACCCCCGGAGAGGTGGTGACAGGTAGAGGAGACCAGACAGGGCGGGGATGCCGGTGTGGGAGGGAAGACGGACGCAACAGGAGAGAGTGGCAGGGGATAGGACACAAATACATAGCCAGAAAACCTTTCAGTCAATTAACCAACTTTTAATTTTAAGTCGATTAACTTTGAGGATTAACTAAGCTCTCAACACCCAAAAGACTGGCAGAAGCGCTCACAGATATTCCACCAGTGTTAGAAGAAATGTAGGGGAGTTTCTGTTGATTTGAACATTATGCTGGTGACAGTAGGCAACAGGTAACAACAATAGACGGAAAAAATAACAACAGACGGCAACGCCAAAGGAGTCTGAAGCGTTCGCCTCTTACAATAGTATCCGGTCATACCACTATTGATAGTGCTGTTGCTGTGCTATAAAAATACCGTCACTACATGTAAGAACGAATCCATTAGGCAGTGCGCGCGTGGGTCCCTGAAGTCACTCAACTGCGGCCACTCAGCTTTACAGCAACTCGAAGAACTAGCTATTTTTGCAACTCTAAATGGCTTCTTCCAACAAGCTGCCAGGTCAGTGCGCGGCCCAAGTCAATCGCTGCAAGGTAGCTCCCTTTTTAACAACGTGACTCGCCTGTTGGATTCGGGACTAACAATAAATTGAGCTGAAATCAGAGCTGAGAAGTTTCCGAGAGTGTGCGTCCGAACTTTCCAAGCGTTGCGTCCGTTGCGGCGTTGCGATTGCCACGCAGCAGGCACAGGAATTTCTACTAGCTTATATGAGACAAACAAAGGTAGAAAGGAGCAGGAACATCGAATAAGCCGCGACTACAGTTGTGACTGGTTTGGCAAAAGCGCCCTTCGGAAGTAACTGAGCAAAACCGACGGGTCCTGGATAGTTGCACATGGACTGAACGCTGGCGACTGCATTATACATCCTGTCAATCACACATCTACTTTCCTGGTATTAATCTCCCACAAAAGCGCCATCTTCGCCTTTTCATCACCAGTAACTCATCTTACATAAGAACATAAATAAACATTTTCCTTCGGGCCCCATCATCGGCTGTCGGGGTCAATGGCATTGTAAACAATGCACGGCCGAACAATCGCCTGACAGAAGAAAAACAAAATCATAAAAGACCGGGTTGGTGCTTTCGTCACCACCATCGTTTACGTGTGATCAAAGCGTAACTGGCCGTACTTGGCCACCGACCGAGTCTCTTCCAGCGAGATCTAAGGGCAAGCGCCCTGATATTCCATTAAAATTTGTCGCCGGTCGCAGCGAAAAACACGTCCCAGTCGTGCTACTAAAAACACCATGCTCTGCTCATCTGGATATCATTCCAGTCACTCAGGAGAGCCGGCATGATGCAAGCGAAAACACCAGGCCACTCGGTGTACTCTACAGAACAGTGATGACAGACCCAGCGGGGTATCTAGCCAACGGAGCTCGGAGAGCGAATGTTGCAGCAGTGAAAGGTTAAAGCCACTCCTCGATCCCACGTCAACATCAGTCGGCATTAGTGGATAACAGAACGGATCTGATGGTCATGCCGCTCTATATTCCAACCCCCGCCTTCATCGAAACGCCTGTGTTTGGTTCCAAAATCCGGAGCCGGAACCACGGACTCCGGACTTGGCCCGCCGCCGGAACCACAGCCCCAGGGCGTGGCCCAGGACCGGAACCAGCCTCCCCGGAGGTGGTCCAGCGCCGTAAACTCTCTGGATCGCAGCCTCCTGCTCCGGGCGGTGCTTCCCGGAATCTGACTGCTCCGGCTCTGCCGTGACGGTCCCCACAGAGCTCTGGGCACAGCCGACGGCAGCGCCGGGGGTCTGCATCCGTCCGAGCTGGGCCAAAGTTAGACTACACAGCCAGACCGGACATATACAAGGCGGGAAGGATTACAATAACGAGCGCCGCAGGCGTGGATAGGCCGGAGAAGGCCGCTCACCGAACATGAGCGGTACTTAAAAATGTCAGGTTAGTTCATATGAACCTGTAAGACACACTGGGCAATGCAATAGTTGGGAACCGAGTGGCCGTTGCTTCTCTAATGAAAAAGTAAAAGCGCTATAGCCATAGCCAATCAAGTTGCTTCATTTTGCGGTTGCTACATCAAGTTACATGAATGCGATAATAATCAGTTCTATAGAAAACTCCGATGGAAAATAATAGCATAGGTAAATGTACGGGGACCAGTTAAACTTCCAACTAAATAAGCTATTAGCAAAAGCACGCACAGCTACTCTTCAGTTATGACTTTCCACAATTGTCCAACGTTTTGCAACAAATTTTCGCCTGCATCACCCGCTGAGAGGTCGAACCGCAAGACCACAGAAACCTAATCTCGAGCCGCACGCTACTGTGTGGCACGAAAACGGCGTAACCTGTCAGCACGCCGAAACGAAAAATGTGTCAGACGCTCTCAACCCACCGACCGAACGGGAAATGACAGCTGCGTCGACTCTACGATCGGCTCGCTGGATGGCATGTGAAATTTTAACTACTGCCGGCAGAAAAACACCGTCAGAAAACAGAACGGCTCAAACGAACCGGCGAATTTCGAGAGGTCCGCGCGGCCGGCGGCGGTGACAGCGAAGAAAACCGCGCGGTCCGAGCTGTCCGCTGAGGAAAGACAGCGAACGGAGCGACGACCAACCAGCCCCACCAGCCACCGCGCCGGGCGGCACCGCGCTGACATTTCCCAGCGCCCTGGTGGCTCCTGTCAGCGTTATAAGCTGGGGCACGCCCAACTTCTCTGCGTCAGGCATTCCAGCCGCGCCGTGTTGGTCTCATATCCGTCCCAGTATGCAGCGCCGGACGGCCGGGTATTCACCGATCACGGGGCCTGAAAGCAGACTTCATCCGCCGGACGACCGCCTCAGGACCCGGCCGTGAAAGCCCTGGACCGGGCGGCGGCCAGGCGCGTCAACTAGGCTCGCTCGCATCGACCTGCCGGAGCGGACAGGGCGAGAGCCGCTCCCGGTCGGCGGCCGCCCACTCGAGTCGTCAACTTGCCGACGGGCGGCGCACGGGCGCAAAACAAAACACTCCGGCGCGGCCGGTGCCCGCCCCCGTGCTTGTGATGCATGCTACGGCGGTGTCGGCCGCAAGGTAACGGGCTGCTGGAGATGAATACAGTCGCGTTACGGGCTACTGGGGCTGACTTCAGTCTAACAACTGCGCACAGCCAGGTTTCAGGCTACTGGCTTTCAGAAAGCCTATTACCTAACGACTTTCTGGCAACGTTTCGGTTTTGTTCCAATTAACTTCGCTCATTTAGGGGTGTTGTTTATTTTACATACCGGTACATCCAAACACGAGTCTGATGACTGTCGGATGATAAGTTGAGAGGAGATGACTCGCGCATTTTCAAGATCACTTCTACTAATGCTGACTACTGAGTGTGCTGGACAGGCAGTTATTGCCTGGGATCGCTTGTGCTCTCAGCCCGTGACCCCTGACACGGAACTGCGAGCCTCAGGTGACCACAACCGGGTCTGCCTGCCGAGTCCGCATCAACTCTACCTCATCCGCCACCAAATACCGTCCACGAATCACACACCTCGTGATAGAACGTAAAAAAGCGTCATGTGATGTAGCTTGCGTCGCATGTGGTGAAACGAGAGTCAGTTCGATTCCCAGTCAGCATCATTGGATCCCACATCAAACGAACCGGCGCGGGTTGACAAACGGAGGGAGTCCGGCCGGTAACGAACAGAAGCTCACCGGTCCAGTGATTAATCCGTGTAACCAGACAAGCCGGTGGTAGCAGCGACGTGGTCTATCCCGGCGCCTGGCGACAATGAGCTGGAGGTTACCAGCGGTTACCTGTGCTACTGTCAGGCCGCCCCTGTGCTACCTGGCTACAACGGATCGACAGAGTTGGTGCGTGCTGTTGCTTTTTGGTGGCAGCTGCTTGGCGCTGCAACAATAGATGTAGCAACAAGTCGCATTCAGCCGCACCAGCGGAGAAGCCCACCAACCATTCAATCAACAGGCCAACAGCATCCACCTATTCTTTCAGCGACGGCCCGGGACAAAGGCTGAGACAGTGTGCTACTACACAGAAGCCATAATGGGATGATCTGGACGGCCAGGTCGGCATTTGCGCCCCTACAGGTAGCTGTCAGCTTCGCCAGCCGTCTAGGCTCAGCGACTGACCGTTGCGCACTTCGGAACCGACAGTGGGATAGTCCCGGCATACTCTGGGGGGATCACCGGACCAGGAAGAGGGAGGGATCCCTCGGGACCGGAGGCCTCTGGTAGGCACACCTGCCGCTTCCCTTACGGGCCAGCACCGCCGGTATGGCGGACAGACACGGGAAGCTTATGGGCCCAGCAGGACAGGTATGATACAATTACGAGGTAAGTGCAAGAGGGAACTAAGGGAATCCAAAAAAGAGATGAAAAACGTAGGTGGCATCTCAAAGTAACTTAACATTGGAACATATTGACCAGTAGACACATTAGCAGACAAATCATGTCTCCTCACGGACGGCCGCTCATTCCCATATGACGTCACCTGGCCCCTCGTGACTCAGCCTACTGACCCGACATGAGACGCGCGGTCTCCCTTCCCGCCTCTCACTCCTCTCCCCGTGCCCGACCGATTGGCACATTGCGCAGCGATCGGACGAAAAACGTCCGCCCGCATATTGGCGGCGTGCTGTGCCGGCGAGAAAAAAAGGCAGCACCGCTCTCGGCGCACGGCCCGCCCGCCGCGCAGCTCGGTCATACAGACAGACAGACACACAGACGGCAGGGTGGGCGGTCCGGAGGGCGCCCCGGCTGGGAGGGAGGCTCGGCGGCGCAAGACGCTAACGCGTCACATTATCTGACAGGCTCGCTGAGTGAGTACCGGGCGGATTCGTGCAGCAGTGATGAGCTCCCGGCTGGGAAGAGATGAAGAGAGTTGATGAGAGGGAAGAGCGGTGAATGGTGCCGATTCTCCGCCCATCCATTGTCGAACCGACTGCAGAACGAGATGACGGCTAATTTGCCGTCAGCGCAGGTAGAGTCCCAGCCCCAAGCTACGCTCCAGCCTGAGCCGTATTGACCTGCCGTATACCGTCAGATCGAAGGTCCTCCCGTAAGAACTGTACCCAGAATTGCTGAGATCACATCCCTGAAGCCCCTCAGGCCTCTGATCCCATACCAGGTAGTTGTACTTACAAAAACCGTGCCAGCTAGCATTGATCCAACAGAGCTCTGCTCAAAGTCGCGGCCATTACGAGGATAATGAGTGCGGATGCGACAACGCACAAATGGCTGAGATATTAACCCGCGCCCTGCTGGGGGGGGGGGGGGTGTTTGAACACCCCCCCTTGTGGTTTTTCGCGAATATCTCAAAAACGGCGGCGCGGAGCGCCGCCGTTATACATCAATTCTACACATGTTGTGAAAATTTCAGACCAAGGTCATTCAAGGTCAGGTCACCAGGTCACTTGAAGTGACCTCACCTCATAAAAAGTTTCAATGTCTGTCATAGCTACACCGAAAGACCGATCGCTTTGAAACTTTCAGCGATTGCTAAGGGCAATAGGATGTACAAAATGTATATCTCAGAATTTTGATATCGATGACCTAAGGTCAGGTCAATTTTGCGACCTCCCCATTATAAGTCAATGGGAGAAAATTGAAATGCGCCTCTTTTGGACGAAAGACATTATAAACACTCCCAAACACTGAATTACAAGTGGTTTAGACACACTGTACATGAAAATGGTGTCCGTGACCCCTGTTTATGCCCTGAGGTCATCTTAGGTCACGAATGGTATCTAACAGTTTTTCGCAAATAACTTTTGATAGAGGCATGCTAGAGCGATGAAAACGCCTTAGATGTGTTCAGCTCAACGATACGGATCGACTGATATGCAACATGACCCTTTCCGGTCAGGTCATGACCTTGACCTGAGGTCAAATTTTCAAGTTGACCTTTCAAGGTCAAGTTATAGTTCATTCGATGCGTCTTGACGAGAGGAACACGATGCCGGTAAAAGTAAGCTCGTACAAGGCTTGAGTCAAAAGTTATTGCAGAAAAACTGTTTCCGAAAAAATCGGCTATTTTTGCAGTTTTTGCCCCCTGCAGGCAAAACCGTTGACGTTAGGTCAAATCTGAGAAGATTACTCAGAAAGGGCGTTAATAGGGCTATCGAATGCGCTTTTCCGCGGCGCTGTAGCTCTATTGGTTCCCGAGTTATGCGTTGGCTTCTTGGAAATTGTCGACATTCGACCTGGAAATCGGCGAAATTTTGCCTTCAATGACCTCTGGTGACCTGACCTTTGACCTGACCAAAAAATTGACCGAAGTGATTTCCTCATTATTTTTGGCGCTCTTTCGAACGCCGCCTTCCGCGTATCGCTACGTGGCCCAGGAGCCGAGTTAGAAGGGGGGGGTGTTCAAACACCCCCCCCCCCCCAGCAGGGCGTGGAAATCCAGGACCCCCAGCAGGGCGCGGGTTAAAGTGGAACGCAGCATTTTGCTTAAAAAAAAACTGTCATAGATATGCATTAAAAAGCAAAACAGCCTTTCTTCAGCAAGACTAAATCATATAGGGCGAACGAATGCTAGCGTCTATAAATGTTACTCTGAAAGACCCACGGTAGAAAGGTCAGCCTGTCCACCGCCCGATAGACAGTTTACCACTGTCATCTGGGAAATAAGGAGGGTTGTGTGGACGCACGCATCAAGGACGAACATGCTTATTCCGGTAGCGGAGAACAGACAGGAAACTTCAGGCATCGTGGCCTTAATGAGTGTTTCCGTTTAGACAGGTGAAATTACTGCAGTTACAGCCCCGATAAAGTTCCGTAGTCCGAAGACGAAAATCAGCTGAAAGCTTTTACTACAATTCAGAACGACCGTGTGCCAACAGTTATTTTTCCAGCGAGGGAAGTTATAGCCCACTAACAGGTCAGTGCTCAGTTCCCAGCCCAAATGACACATAACTGTCTCATTCAACCAACCGAGCAGTCGTCAATCACCTTAACTAAATTTAGCTGTGTAGGCTCAATAGAGGCTGTTTAACTACGTCACTGGATCATCGACTTGACACGTCATACCTCCAATCAATTTTCAGTAATAAAAGCACGCCAGATTTCATCCTACGTCACGCCACCACTATATTACTCCCGAATCCCACAATCCTCCCCACCCCTGCACACATCACTCAGCCCTCGCCGCCACCATCCTTGCCAACCCGTCTGTCCGGAGCCCGGTGACACCGCTCTAGTATGCAGCAGCACCGGCCGTTGCGGAGACCAACCCGGATACGGCGGCACGTGCCCTGGGTGCCGGGTACCCGCTGAGGGAGCTGCACCCGTCTCCGGTCGGTGAACGGTCGGTGACAGATGACATTGACGGTGACGGCGGGCGGCCGGCCGTCAGCCGGCGCCAGCATACAGACATACGGACGGACGGAAGAAGGTGAGGGATGGTGCCGCCGGTGGAGCAGCTCCTGTGCGGTCCCCTGCAAGCACAGATCACTGCGTGTAGGGCACACTGCCTGGTTTCTCCCATTCCCTCTGCATAAAAGTTGAGTGTGCAGCTTCCCCGATTCAGACATAAGGTACTATCAACCCGTTCGTCGGAAGCCAAATGTCTCTTACTGGAGGTTATGAATGACCCCTACGACCCACTATCAACCGATCTGTGTCACAATCAACATGACAATATAAAACCGCAGGAGCGCATAAAAGGCAGTCGCCGACGAGCCACCCCATTCGCACGCTCAGCAACTTTCCCCCGCTCCGGACCACCGCGCGGCAGTTTCCCGCTTCTGAATACCCGATCAACCAATCTGCATCGGCGTTCCTTTTCCCTGAATACGCTGTATCCACGATGTCGAGCCGAGCCGACCGGCGGCGGCGGGCGATCAGAAGGACTGCGCCGGCGGCCACATTAGCCCCCTGCCGCGCGCTGGCACCGTCGGCGAGGAGTGAACATTGGGCCACACAGCCGGCGGCGGGTCACCGCCCACCCAGCACCATGGGCGGAGCCAATTAGGCATCATCCGGCGATTACACTGGCGAGTCGATCCATCAGCGCCCTAACTGCCCGGAACGACTCAGGAGAGAGTGTAATGTGCCTGTTCTTGAACAACATCTTTTGACAGGCATGTGATGAGTTTTTTTTTTACACAACACAGAAGTATCGATAGATATGGACACAATCGTTTTTCGTCGCCCTTTCTCTGAGATAGATTCACTTTCATCATTTGGCATCCTTCACATCAAAGCGGCATTTAAATCCACTCTAGGCATCCGCTGACGTTTTCTGGGCGAACGTAAAAAAAAAATAAAACGCAGCGTTCCACAGCTACCGAACGCACGAGCCTCCACTGGCGGGTCCAGCTCCGAGTTTTGGGAGGGGCAAAATATTACAATTTAGTGGTTCTTTCCATGCACCGTACATACATAGGCGTAATGTTAAAATGATGCCGTTTGAAGGGCAATGCCAATTGCCCTAATTTCCCTCCCCTGGATCCGCCACTGCGAGCCTCAACAACCGTAGAGCTCAAGAAACGCTCAGCGCTCTCAAACGCGGCTTCTCCGACACGAATACAGGAAATTAGTCGCCTTATCCTACTCGTGCCATAAAGACGCTTGCGTGGTGTAGAGGCGCACGCCGCAAGCAAGACGCGCAGTTACGTTAAGTGATAATGAAACGACCGCTGTTCTGAGGACCCGTGTTGCTTGCAACGACAGCTATATGGGTAAGGCTCGTACTTTCAAGAAGGCTGAAAGCTCATTTATCCCGGGGATTCACCGACACACCGTAGGTGGGTCGATGAACAACAAAAAGCATGCTCCGTCAATCAAGGTTCTTTCCCGCTCCTATTCTTTCCAATCACCCAGTAAGGTACGGCCCTCCAGCAAAAGAGTGGTTGGTTAGCCTATGTGCTTTTGGTGTAATAAATTTGAATGACAGAGACACTCCTGTAAAATGACTGAATAGAAATGAGAAGAGGGTTCGTACACGCACTTGGGCAATGGTTTTCAACAGCCATTAGACGTATTCATCAATGCAAATCGCTTATTGTGATGGTGGCAACCAACCACTAAATACCTGGAGGGCCGTACGCTCATCAGCTTCCAGTGAACTTGCCCCAGCATCGATCTAACATAACAAATAGCAGACGCAATGGCGGTTGATCAAACGTCTCAGACACTCTATAGCGACCGGTGAGTTTTGATTCTCACGACACACGTATAGAGTATCTCGGACGGCTGAAGAACGGCTCAGCAGGACTCTCGATCAATGTGGCCATCAAACGACTCTGATATCAATCGCATCGTGTCGTGCACGGTCATCAAACCAGTAACGGCCGCGGGAGAGGGTCATAAACGGGCCACATCACACGACAGGGACGGCTCGCAACGGTCGAGCCGTTGACGGCGCCCGGGCTCTCGACAGTCATCAAACGTCGATGACCTGGAGAGGGGGAGATAAAAAGACGAGACAGAGGGAGGGAGAAGTGAGCAGGAGAGGCCAAGAGGGGAGCAAGGATGAGAACGTTGAATACATGAATACCTAATTATTACACACGGCAGGGTTGAAAAAGAAAGGGAAGTCCCGCGTGATTTCCATGGTCCCGGGCTCAGCAAATGCAGCGAACGCCAGTCTAACGGCCGATCCAAACTAACACTTCCGACGGCGACCACTCCACCGATCGCCGATAGTGCCCTGGAAGTGGAGCGGCTGGAGTGTCGAAGCGCGCCAACATACACACGTTATCATTCAGGACGTATCACAGCAAACCATTAGCGCCGCGTGTTGGCACTCAGCGATGGCCGTTTTAACAACACATGTCGCCGCTGGAAGCTGTTTCCTGTCGTTCCAGTCTTCTTCCCTGAACATGTGTAAATCAGCGTTATCAAGGTCATTAACATCAACCGGTATAACACTGACAAGCACAAAGTGTCAGTTTATGCTTGTACTTCTGTGGTCGCTTAATGTGTGAATTTATCATATCTAGCATCACTGCGTCCTGATTTTGTTCCAGGAGTTGAAACAGCCTTAACTGCCATGTCAAGCTGCAACTTCTTTCAATACCTAGCACTATTAGCTATTATATAATAATCATGCCGTGTTTCAGATCAGGCACCGTCTCGTCTGAGCCACCCTGCTTCACCCATCTGAGCCACTGTGCGCCGATCCAGCTGAGCCCGTGTGTAGGGCGTCCCCGGCTCAGTCTTCCGCGCCGCGCCAGCACTGCTGATCGCTCGTCTGCCAGCGAGCTGTGCCGAACCGAGCCCAGCTAAACAAACCCACCGACCGCCCTTCTCCGCCGAACGGCTGGCCGGCTCAACCCAGCCCTCTGTGCCGCCGGGGGAGGCAGCCGAGGCTGTAAAACGTCGTCGTACCGATGCGCCACTGATGAAAACGGTCCACAGTGGGCAGTGCTGGCGATGACTGACAACGCGGCTCCGTGGCTTCTTGTGGTCAGTAACCGGAGGTCATACTCGGGTCACCCTCGTGCCAGAACGTCCGTCATTCCTCAGCAGCACGCGGCACGAGCCGGCATGCGCAGCGGAGTAGCATCACGGCCGGCGGCATCTCTGCACGCGCCCGTGACTAAGTGAACGGACTGGACAGACGTGGTTGACGGGACGACGGCAGCGGTGGCGGCGATGTTCTCGGTAAGAAATTCTTGGACAAACAACTTGAGCTGCACTCTAAATGGACCAAAGGACCACAGCTACTACTGTGATTACTATTGTGATTACTAGCAGAAGATCACAATGCACCTTTCTTAACGCTGGTCATCACCGTGTCCTCGACCGGACTAATCCCTGTCCCTGTAGGTGGTCTCGGCCGTTCGCTCTTCCCTCTCCGAGCCGTCGCGGTCGCTCACTCTGCCCCCTCTCTCAGCCTGTCGCGGTCGCTCACTCTGCCCCCTCTCTCTCAGCCTGTCGCGGTCGGTGCCGCCGTCAGCGGCACACCCGGTGCCCCGCCATCGGGCTGCCGATTCGTACACAGACTAGTGATGTCAATTTCAGAAAACGTATGTCCAAAGTCCGTCCAATGTCCAATGCTTACGTCGACTGTCCGTCCAAAAATGTCCAAGCCAGCCATTTGTCCAAAGATGTCCGACACCTACGCAATAGTTTACACTCAACACTGTTATTTAATTTGCTTTTCATGTTCCGTTACCAGCTCAAAAGTTTCATTATATTGAAAGTTGGGCTTTCTAATAGCCAATCAATGTTAAACACGATTACTTTTTAAAAATGTTGAGGTGTAGCGAGCGATTGTCCAAAGTTGTCCAAAGCCTGCTGCCATTGTCCAACCGAATTCCGAATTGGACATTGGACAAAATCGGAATTCCGAAGATTCAAGTTCCGATTGACACCACTAACACAGACCCGACCGAAACAACAAACCGTCACCAATGTCACCGGTCCCGCCAGCCAACAGAGCGACGTCGGATAGAAGCTGGCCAGCCAGACCGACGAAAGAAGCACGAAAATGCAAACCAAGTCGGGCTCCGGCCGGCCGAGCAAAGCCGATGTATTTCTTTGGCCCAGAGCCGCAAAGAACTACAACAGTCAGGGCAGATGTGATGACACTTCGACGCGAGGTGTGAAGACGCCATGCTGACACGACGAGAGCTCGTGCTGACATGGCGTCATCTCCTGACGTAACCTCCCTCTCCGTGTCCCGGCAGAGGTTTTCAGCACAGCACCACAGCCGTCCCCAGTCCCTCCGGCACACCTTACTGGTGACACCGGGGGGAGGGGAGGCCAGGACACGTCTGGAGACACGGCGGCACGCGGATCCACCGACCGCAGCGCGCCGTGCCGCCCACTGCTGAAGGTCGGCGGCTCGCCGCTCTGGACGCCGCAGAGGAGCCGGTGACATGACGTCAGCACTGCCAGGGAGGGAATCTGGCGGCTAGGGGGGTTAAGCGACCACCGACCTGACGCCGGCGGCGCTGGCGGTGACATGACAGGCGTCCGGTGAGTTTATCTTGAGGTTGCACTCGAGCATTTCGACTGCCACCTGGTGTCAATCGTCAACCTGCTTGGTGTAAACCGCTCGGCGTCTTTCCTCGCCACATCAGGCTCGGATGGTGGGCAGTATATACTACACGAGTGCAATACTGTCTTCACTCAGTGTCCTGATTTTCGTGAATTTGGGTGGAAACCCACACCCGGACAGATTCTCTTTGTGACGTCCCGGAAAGCCAAACGACGTCCCTGACAGATAAAAGTAGACAGGTATATCGAACACCAAAAGCAAACTAACAAAAAGAAATATCACCTCTGTGGCCTAAAAACACGGCTATGCAGAATGACAATGAAAATATCCTAAGGCCTCACAAACCGACTCTTATACTCAACTCCCCTTTCCAACACCGCTGGCGAACTGCCGCAACTGTAAACAAGGCGGTTTTATTTTCGTTTCCTGTGCGTCAGATATGGATAGGTTTTTTCCTTTATCATGTGAAGGTAACAGCTGCCATATGAAGGAGAAAAGACGTCGGAATAGAGGGATCTGAGGACGTCGTTTTCCACTTTTCAGTTTTAGTAACTGTGCAGTGTATAGATAAAAATTAATCCTGCGAATATATTGCTTCGACATTTATCTATAAGCACACAACATACCTTTTGTATCAAATCACTGTAACATATTTAATTATTTTTTCCCCTTAGAAGGCCACAGTAACGGGGTAGCGCTGCCCCTTGAACCACCCTTCAAAAGTAGTTAATTTTGCATATGTTGATAGTGGTTGGGAAAAAAGTTTGTGCTTATTTATTTGAATTAAAATAAAGCTACCGAATTTCAACAGTTTTGATTAAAGTATGTCGTCTTTGGCTTAAAAATACACGCAATGTTGGGGACGTCGATTGACCTTGTCATTCCCATTAAATCGACGTCGGTACAAAACTGAAAAGTGCACGATGATTTCACATTTTTTCCAGCCAAGAAAAATTCAGCGTCTACCTTGGAGTTTTCTTAATTGAATTTCATAACAGGAAGCTATGGAAATTAATTTTCCTAGCTGTTTTCCATCTCTTTGTTTGGACGTCTGCTTTTTTTACGTCACTCCTCTTGCTCGATATAATATCCCTCTTATGACGTCAATATTTAGTGATAGCCGCTGGCTCTTGGGCTGATTTTTGTTGAAGCATATTTGTCACTGACTGTTGTATACGATCATGGACAAGAACCTAAACATCTTCAAAGTGTTGTTTTGGTGTTTGTGATGAATGATTGAAATTTGTATTATACTAGGGGTAAACTGGCATTACTTTGTGTCTATATATGATCCTTTGAGGTGCCTTGAGGTGCTATTAGTCAAAATTGCTAGTGAAAATCGCTAATTTTAAGAGATTTAAGGGATCTTCAGTGGCTGAGGCTCCGCACCGATATCGACGTCCTTATGAAATACTGACGTCCTTGCGGCTTCAATCACACTCTCCGAAAAATCAATTTCAGGACACTGTCTTCACTTGCTACCGAAGTGCAGCTGTCATGGAGCCGGCGCCAGTGGCGGTGGTGAACGAACTTCTCAAACCTGTCCTGAGTCCCAGGCGGATCTCTCCCCCTCCCCTCCCTCCCTATCGTGGGCTCACGTGGTCGCTGCCGGCGCTACCTCGGTCTGATAAGGCGACACCCCCAATAAGGTAAGCCCAAACACTGGGCCTCCCTCGAGCACCTACAAACTCGTCTGACCAGTACTGGAGTCAGAGTCTTCACAGGGCTGGGGTGTGTGGCGCCACCTAGCCGGGACTAACGCGACTCAAAGTTCGAGATTTCACCACTAGTAGCGCTGTCATCGTTCGGCTCGATCAGAGCCAAGACTCGTCTCAGCAAATGTTTGCTCCGCTGACAAGGTTCGATATCAAATACAAACTCAAACATTTTATGAACGACAAGCCTAAATCGATTGGTATCGAATTACATAGGAAAGATAAGCATATCGACGTTCACTGCTTTAAGTCGGAAATTGAGGAGAAATTTGGACTATGCCGAGACGTAGTCGCACCCCCTTGCTCATCAGCGACCCAAACCACTTTTCAGCACTTCAAAGGCACACCAATCACTAGAAAAGCTGATCCTGGTAAATCATCATACAGGCACAGCATCGTTGGGCCTTCCGTAGGAAAAGAACCTTTCCTTCAAACACACTTCACTCAACGCAGGATCTTCGAGTTTTCTCACTAAACTAGCATGAAAGAAACCGCTCTAAACTGCTCAATCATTCATCAAGGGCTGTGTAATATAACGAAAAGCCTCAGGGCTATCACAGTCTTTCTGCAGCTCCCCGATCAGCTTATTTAGGGGCAGGAGAAGCATGTAGCTCTCGTCCGGGATCCAGTGCCGCATCCATAAGAACTGGACCAGCAGACATGAGACACGGAGGAATAGAGACGATGAAACCACATACGTCCCGAACGTACGTACGGGGAAGTGCCGCCTCGGGTCCACGGGGACACCAAGATGGGCGGGACATTCGTGAGCGATGGGTCAGCCGCGGGAGTACGGCAGTACGGCCGCCGGTCAACTTTGCACTTACGAAAAGATGACATTGCTCACCGTCATCACCGCTTTCATGTCAGTAGGGACTGGCCTGAACGTGATGATTCGTGACCCGAAATGTGCATCGTGACATGACAATGACCTGAGAGACATATCTCCAGTGACCTGGGACTGACTTGGGTAGTGTTGCTGTAACCCCGGGGACTGACCTGATGGGTGCAGCTCCTGTGACCGGGGTCGCGCCTGCAGTACGGCCGCCGGTACCAGTCCAGTCATCTCTGTCTGGGGGAGACGGATCTGACAGAGGTCGGAGCCGGGCGCTCCGGCGTCCAGCAGCTCCACCTGCTGTCCGCGGCTGACGGTCAGCTCGCCGGCCGCCTGGGCCGAGTAGTCGGACACCACCCAGGTCAGCTCCTGTAACAGAGGGAGGGGGGAGGTCAGGTCAGTACTGCGACAAAACACAGGTCAGCTCCTGTAGGGACACACACACACAGAGAGGGAGAAGAGGTCAGGTCAGTAGTCTGATGACCATTCGGAAAAAGGAAGTCACTAAGGGCAGATTGTTCAGGCCAAAACACACCTATACAACATGAATCAGTGCATAGGCTCTGTCGCAAGCATTGAACGGTTTAACGCCAGTTTACAACTCAGGTCGCTGTTCAGACCAGGTAGCTCGATGTCGGTCACTTTGTTACACCAAAGTTCACGCTGTGCCTACGTGGCTCTCAAGTCAGCGAACAAGTTTCTGACAGTTATGGGCGGTCGTGCCGAGTATCCAGAGCGCCATAACCGTCTACACATGCAGGCCATTCATCTTCGTTTCTCGTTACATATTCATAACACCCGGATTGCCTTTTCGTTTCAATTTTACTCGGCCGGCTCGTAGTACGTGTCACGCTAGCTGCACACGACTTGTTCGACCCAACTCGTGTCTCTACTCGGGACACACCTTCATGTTATAAACCCCAACGTCCACGCTGATGCTCCAGCTAGGAACATTTCAAATTCACGCAATACAGGCCACAGAAACAGCCTGCCAGTTAGCCTCGTGAAGCCTGATCCGACCAACACGACAGCGCCCGAGTCAGTTTCGACTGATGAACGAAAATTACGTGTCAATCATCGTAGCAATCTAACGAATCTGTCCTAAGCCTCATAGGTCACTCAGCGTTACCTATTAGCTACCGACCCCCAGGATACAGCGCAACCGACCCCATTTGTAGCACAACGCTGTCGATGACCGGCGCGTCACGACCGACGTTGGCTCAGCGTCGTCATTTGGCGCGTTCGACGGGTCGGCTGACAGACGGGGAACGTTGGACACCCGCCGCCGCCGCCGCCGCCGCCCCCGCCAACAGCCACACGGCGGCCTTGTTCCCTGTTGCCTACCATCCGTCAGAGGGTTCCGAAAGCCGCCGCATGTGGCGCCACCGTCGCGCCGGCTGGTCACCAAAGTCGTCTGAGTCGCATCGGATCGGACAGCCACCATACGGCGAAGATTTACTGAGGCTGGCCGATCTGAAGGTCCGCAGCCGGGCGATTTCCGAGTGAGGAACGGCGAGAGAGTGGACAGAGTGGACAGAGGACAGAGAGGCCGGAGAGAGTGTCGGGAGGATGAGGGACGGTGCCAGAGCCGCCGGTCGACGCGGCAGGTGGCGACAGCGACGGAACGGTGGCGACGGAGCGGAGAGGAGAGAGGAGTCAGACAGACGGGCGACTGTCACTGCCCCGAACCGGGGGCAGCTCCCGGCGGCTATACAAAACGCAGCGAGAGCGGTTTTTTACAGAATCTGAGGCGCCATGCAAGATACAGGGTGACGAGCGACAACGCACCAAGAAGTCTGGGTCAGAACTCGGAAATATCGGGCCATCCTTTGGTCACCCGAAACCGACTGGGGCCGGACAACGAATCCGTCATAAGACATGGAAAGAATCGAGCGCAGTATCAAACTCCAGATGAAATGGCGTGCTTGATCAGAGAAATACACAAAATGTATGGCATATCCAAGAGCTAAAACACGCTAAATCACTTTACTAATCCTTCCGTAACTCGAAACGGACTGCATAACATGGCTGCATCAGCACTCAGCAGCCGTTGCTCCGAATCCAATCCTAGAGGTACTCCCCTCACCTTTCCCAACAGCGCTGTGGGTCCACGACTGTCGACCAGCTCCAGCTCGGTCCGGCAAAAACCGGTGGAGGGACGGACAAACATCGCTAAAAGCGGCCTTCTGGGCAGGAAAGCGGCGGATCGGAGAGCTCAGCTCGGTCCCAGAGGCCGAGTTGATTTACGGAGACACACATTTTTATCCTCCCAATCCAGTCAATTGGTAAATGGAAGATCATATATATGGACAACATGACTGACGTCATCTAACGGGTGTGCACTTAGTTTCTGGAAAAAGATTGATCATCCGTATCTTTAAAACTATTAAAGCTATCAATACAAACTTTCGTATTGTGAATAATCATTCATTTGGGAATATGCATGCCAAAATTCAGACCAAACCGACTATTTTTTCATACAGAAAGGAGCTTACAACTAAGTCATGAACGCGGAAAAGAGTGGCGGAATTTTCACAAAAATAACAAAAATTCCAGAGAAACAACTTCTCTTCCCACTGGCGCTTTCTAGGTATTGCTAGAAAGAAAGCTTGTGCCATTAGAGGAACGACACAAGCACGGGGAAGTGCGTGGCACATGCACAGTGTGCAGGTGTGTTGATTCGTGGCGAAAGTGCCCCAGCAGAAGAGGCTCGTTATGGTAAAAGGTATTCACCATCTTGTGAGCGTTCCCGATACACTTCCCGTCCTCCCGTTTTCCATGTTTGTAAGAAAAATTTTAAATTGTGATATTGTATACCAAAAAGGGTAGAGATACCATGATACAGCACTCGGCAGCCGATAAAAGCAGCAGAGGAGCAATGAGACATGGATCTGTAAGCTATCATATAAATGCTGAGTGCACAGACGATTCAAGCAATCACCTGTGGATGCTGGAATAAGATCACCTAAAACGGAAATTTTATGTAATGAAGATGGAGTAAAACACCATCTCGAGAAGCAAACGTTCACAAAATGTGGAACCTTAGCCTGTTGACCACTTTTGACGCGATCTCCTGGTCAGTGGACCGTCATATCCCCACGTGCGGTATCCAATCATTATGTTAGCCCTATGTAGCCAATGCAGACGTCGATATCTTTTGACAGCAGTGATAAAATAAAGAAATTTTGTCACATTGGGAACATCACTGCCCGAGGAAAGTATAGGTGTCATGATCACACCACAATGCAGTCACTGTGCGCGCGGAGCGCTGGATCTACGGGACGGCGCACACCTACCGTTTGTGAGCAGCGAAGGGAATCTTCTTGGCATATCTCAACGGCGACCGAATGGGGATTTTTGAAGACGATATAGTACTAAGGAAGATGTTAAGTGCATATTAGCGTCTATTTGAAGTCCATAACCCGCTAGCCATCGCCACACCTGAACCCGGAGGTGCCGCGCAATTTCAACAGGGAGCGTCTGTATAGCACGTGGGCTGTAGACCGCCTGGGAGGAGAGAGCGCCTAATTCTTTTGACAACTCTTAACTATTGCTGCAATTTATATATGTGCCAAATATCATCTTAATCCAAGTTCAAACACTAAAGTTATGGCAGCACAAACTTTTTCCAAAAACTAAGTGCACACCCGTTATGTCCATACAAATCAAGAAGACAAAAAAGGCAGCTATACAAAGGCAGCTTCGACCTACCGAAATGAAGAAGAGTATAATTAAAACGTCTGCCCTAGCTTCCAACGTTTTGCAACGTCCGCCAGGGTCGGACGACTACCACTAATCTCTGCACTTCTCCACAAGCCGGCGCCGGTTTCAAAGCAATCTTGGGACACCAGCCGCGGGGCGCGCCGCTGACAACAAACACAGGCCGGGCAGCGGTGCGGCGGTATCTAGGGACGACTCGCCGGAATCTCCGGTCGGGAGGCTGGCCAGGTCACCACTGTCGGCCCGACCCCAGGGGGATCGCGGGAGAGGTGGCTGATTGCTGTCCGCTGACGACCTCCGACCGGGATGAGACGAATATAGCCACAGACGGTGGATATGCGTAAAAGAAGGAAGGATAGCCGGCGACATGAGGCAGCCATGAAGTGTTCCTTGAGAAATGCGGAGGAATGTGGGATAAGTCTGAGGTTGGAACGGACCGACTTCAGTGGTGGAATGTTGATTGCAGATCTAGAGCTTCGGAGAGGCCAGCACGGTTGATTTTATGAGCTGCGGGTGGCGTCCGAAAAGTACTTCCCATAAATAACTATTCTTCATTCATAGGCAAGTCCACATCAACCAGAACTCATTTCGATCGACTTCCATACCATTGACCTAGTTTATGAAGGCGATTCCATATTGAACTGGAGAAATGAATGGCATAAAAATGGCACAAATGAATAGCAGGAACTGCGTCATAAGTACTCGGCATGAAGCATCTTTGAGATGAGCATGTAATTTTAGATGAGTTCTACCCGTCGTTAGCCTAGACAAAAAGAAAAAAAAACTAAACAAAACAAAACCGGGAAATTCGCTGCAATATCTAAAGGTTTTTTTAAAGTTTTTTTTTTCTTCTAAACATATGGCGCGTCTAGACAGGTGTCTGCTGCCGACTGCAAACGGTCCATCAACTCTGCTGAATATCGTTTATTCCGGTGCCAGTCCGACTGCCGATATTGCCCGCCGGATGATTCAGCCTGCCGTCAGCAGCTCGGCGCCGTCTCCGGAGCGGAAACAGCCTCACAAAACGGCCCGCCATCCTCAGACGGGACCATGCAGCGAGCCATTTCGCCCGTGTCCGTACCGGTGACGTGAATAGTAACACAAACGGCGGCGGCAGTGATGGTGGATGGGCCGGCGAGGTGTTCGCTCACACACCCCGCTCCAACAACAACGGCAGGCCGAAATGGTGCGGTGACGACGGGGGGTCGACCGGAGCGACCGCAGCCGTCGACAGCTCGCCGAAAACACCGCCCAGCCGCCGCCGGCCAGACGTGAAACATCAGCAAACTGACACACGGACCACCGACAAACTAATGCCTTTTGAAATGTCTGAATGAAAAACACAACACCAAATTAAATGAAATACTTTGGCGTCGAGCTGTCCCTTGAAGTGTCAGAGCGTTAACTCTTTCCGGCACCATCCTTTTATTATCCACACAAAAACCTCCAAGCCTCCAAACTTTGCGGAAAGTTTGCCTAATTCTGTTGGTTTTCCCTCGAGGATCGCGCCTCTGATTCTTTGCCTGCCGCACCTCGTTGGTAGCCCCGCGGAATGCCTACCGTCCAAAACCGTGGGCGTGACAGGGAGGCGCCGCGGGCGAGCCGGAAGGGTGAGTCACCAGGTCAAGGTCACCAGACAGCGCTCTGATGCGACACTGACCGGGTACCGCGGATGACCCCCGTACCAACCAATCGCTGATGTCACTATCACAGCACTCACGGCCCCAGTGAGCGCTGGGAGAGCCTTGTGAGCGCCGAGGGAGCGACCCCAGTGAGTGCTGGGATAGCGGCCCCAGGGTAAGCCAGGCACTGGTCGAAGGGTCCTCATCCAGGATGGAAACAGACCACATGCCCTTACCGAGCCTCACACCAGAGGCTGAAGGGTCCTAGTGAGCGACAAGAGCTGACCGAGCGGCCTAAGGTAAACATACACCCAGGAGAGGTAAACAAAGATAAACTAACTATTACAGCGACAAAACACACACTAAGGAAACGCGAGACCAGTTAAGAGTTTGCGAAGACAGGGCATAATTAAAAGATAAAAGCAGGAGAAGGCGATGTCAAAGAGATTAGGTAAATTAAGGCAAGGCAAACAGCGCAGCGGCTCTTTCTCACAGTCTTGGGAGAAAATAGGAAGGTTCAAGGTCTAAGAACACTGCGCTTATATGCAAAACGCGATAAAGATGATGGTAAAGATAGTTTAATTTGATTCACTTATAAAGTGATATTCCAAAACCGGGTGATGAGAGAAAGTTCCTTCGCGCATGCATGAAGCATGCGAGCGACCCATGAAGCATACGCGCGACTGCGGCTCCGTGTTATGCGGTGCAGTGCAGCTTCAGGCGTTCACTGCTAGTGACATCTAGTGGCGAAACAGTAAACTGGCGCACAGTCGTGCGCTCGTTCGGTTACACGTACGAATGCTCTGAATTTGTCATAATTATTGCCTACCGTTGCTTTACATATATGAACAGCGACAAGACCTAATTGACAACATTTGGCAGTAAAGTAATTGAGGACAAAAGGGTCACTGGACTGGGCGCTGATTAATTTGACATTACAAAAAAATAGTAGCAAGTAGCTATCAACTGAACACATGGAGCTCAGGAATACAAACTGCATGCAACGCTGACATGTCTCGTGAGACCGAGCTCCAGCACCAGCTAGGAAGCCAAATAACAAAGCAGTGGGCGTCAAAATAGTGGCACAAACACAGATTCCTGCCAACACAAATGCACGTCTGCCTGCTCAGCTTCCTAGAACATAAAACAGCCGCGGCAATGACTAACAACACTCATTCATACCAGATGAAAGCATCATTTTCATTAGTCTGCGGTGGGCTCATGGGCTGAGCCTGAACAGACGGCCGTCGGCGAAATCGGCCGGGCGCCAGGAAAGCCCACACCGGCCGCGCGTGTTGCCCGGCGGACCTTCGACCGAGCGCGAGAAGCGCCGCGCCGCGCGGAGCCCACAGCCAATCTCGCTAATGTCCGTCGGTCCAGACGACCTAATGACCAGCGACTCCGGCTGTCGTGTGAGCTGTCAGCTCAAATGTGCCGGTGATTAACTGGCCAGACCACTGGGGACGGGTTGAACACGAGATACAAAGTGTCTTCAATTGCCGCCGCCGTGTCACCGAGAACGGCGCTCGGATGTGACGCGGCCGCAGCTATCTGGTTCATCGTGTTCAGAATTGACGAGTTAAATCATCGCCAGCAAAATAGACTTGATACCTCACAAAAAACGCTCCGCCGTACACTGCGTAAAAAAAGAAAAATAGTAAGAGCCAAGAGTAGTCACTCGGTCACGATAGCATCCCTTCACTTGTTACTATATAGTGTCAACTACGCTCTGGCCTAAAGAATGTAAATTCAAGCTCGATTTTATGTATGGTAAAAAGACCATTTCTAAAACACAACCATACACTTCATCCCGCAGTGCAATCGAAATCCTGTCATTCACGCCACCGAGTACCTCGTTACGCGGCAATCGAGGAATTTCTGGCGTGGCTATATCATCACGCCAATAGGCCAACCAATGGAGGTCGATGCATCGATTGGCAGAGTAAATGGCATCAGTGATGGCTGACGTTAGGAAGAGGTCAAGACAGTCTTCTTTCGGGAAAAGCTGGCATCACTTCTTTCCATGGATGGCAAAACGAGGACGCCCTTCCCCAAACACACTCGCACATATCTGCTCAAAATCCAACACTGAGTACGTTGACCGATCGTCTTAGCTGACCAAATCTGGTCAGGAAGTCATGCATTTCCCAGCGGCAGCGCGGCGAATGGAATATTTCAGCGGTAACCATCGTGCCGCGCGAGGCCCGATAGGCCAGCGGCCGCCACCAATGTCCGAACGGGGAGCATATTGATTAATTTATTAATGTATTAGTATCTCGGTATTGTCACTGACGAAGGCACCCTGAGGCCGAAACGTCTGGCTATTTAGAATATTTGCTTTTGTGTTATCATCGAAAGTGAATAAATATCACAATGTCTGACACGATACACCGTCCTCATTTCATCTTCACTGCGTCTGACAAGGCGTCGTGCTCTTCCACCATCGATTGTACCCACGTTATCATTTCACTTCCGATAGTAATTAAATTTTCTCATTTGCGCTCCTTCGCTTTCGTTATAACTGGCACCCTTTTCTTTCCAACGTTCCTGTCCTTCTCCTCCCACCATATGTCTTTTGACTTCAAGTTCGTCCAAAATTCGATCAATTCGAGTTCCGCCAATAATTTGCGACTGCTGCCGTAGCTTTCCTTTTTTTCTGATTTTCGCGGGCAAAAGAAATGTTATAACAGAACCGAGCGGCAGGTCTGGTCAATTCCTGCCCTCATAAAGCATTCCCACACCGTGAAGCAAAACGTTCTGTGGCTATCCTCTGAAGTCTAGGTGCACACCTGAAACGGTAAGCTAGTTCGACACACAGCATCCGTCACGCCGCGGCATCATGCCCGCACCGTCAGCAATCCGCCGTGCGTCCGTCGACCGACGGTGGTGTGTCGAACGCGACGCGCGCGCGGCCGATTTAGCCGCCGCCGGTGGCCGGTCGCCAGGATCGTCGGAGCCGACGGGGCACGGCGTGACCGCCGACCGCGGCCAAAACACGACCGTGGAGCGACGACATCGATTTCGGGGGAGGGGCGCTGTGGACCGCGGGAACAGGGTCCGCGGGGAGGGGGAGGGGCGATAATGTATGGTAACGAGCAAACGGATAGCGGAGATAGGACAGGGTGAAAGTGGTCTGACTGAAGATACACGTGTAAGAAAGAAATACATACGGCTGCATGGAGGGAAAATTGTACCGCCCTTTGGGCAATGAAAACAGAAGAACGCATTTCTCGCACTGAGCTAGCATCAGTCCGGTAAATACGCAGCTTCACTGACCGTGCTGGCGTCACTGACCGTCGCGGCACACCGGGCGGAGGTCCGGACCCATTCCGTCCATCCAGCGCGATACAATGCAGGGCAGCCGCCTGTCACTGGGGAGAGAGCGATCCCACCCTGCGACCATCAGCCCCCCCCCCCCCCCGGAGAGTAGCGGGGGGGGGGGGCTGACGGAGCAGCACACGCAGCGATAGATGGACCGGATTGGCGAGATGGATTTTCTCGAGGACATCCGTCGGCACCTTGGCCGATGCTGTTATCGCCATCGACATCGTCGACGAGGTGGCAAAAACGCCGCCGTTCCCGAGGGCTGGGCAAAATGAGCACAAAATAGGTATTGTTCTACCCTTCAGTATCTCACACAAAGGTGGACGTTATCATGCATGAACGCAAAGTAAATGTTCATCTTCCCTATAAAGCAATGCGCGACGTTTCGATGAGTTCGCTTTTCTAAGTCATGACTCATGACCTGGAATCGACTACGCAGTTAGTGCATCGCACCGTCCGTCTCTACAGCACCATCATCACCAAGTCACAGAACCAGTCCCGTACCGGCACCAGCGGCAACACTCAGTACCAGCCCAGCACAAGAAGCACCATCACCACCAGCCTTACCACCGTTGTCGCCCTATGATCAGCCGCGGCGGCAGGCAGCTGAATGGCCGTGCCGGAGCGCTCAATAGCCACGGCGCTAACAAGGGACGCATGTCGACCGGGTGCGTCTAATTGTCACCGCCGTGAGCCGCCGACTCGCCGCCGTGTGAGTGCAGGCTTATACAGATGAGTGGGGCTGTGTTGAGCGATACGCAGCTGGATGCAGCCGTTCATATTTCAGCCGTACCAGCACCCTATGCAACGGCTAAATCAAACCCACACACCGTTGCCCCTAAAGGTACAGAGTGCTATAGGGGATGCGGCAAACATCTGAGCAGTCTTGACGGTAAGCGCACTGTAACAGCCGGTCCACCGATCAGCAAGGCGGCTACAGGCCGTTTGGCAGACCGTCATCGCAGAATTGCTGTCACAGCTCCCCGCGACTGACAGGAGCTGCGACAGCTACCCTAGCTGACAGGCTGAGACTGCTGTCCCGATAGGGTACACGGCGGCGCGCTCACCGCAGTAGCGGTTACCACACGCTTTCGTAGTACCCCGCGGAACAGCAAATCACACCCGTCACGCGCAACATACGTGTTACCCCGAAATGTCTCCGTCTAGAGCAAAACAGGTGCACATTTCACCATTAGAGCGTCGCGTGGATCACCATTATCTGCCCTAACGCACTTGGCCACCTGTACCAAAATAACGATCACCTCCAATAAACGTAAGTCGAACCCTCTATGAGGTCATTCAACACGGGTAAACGCGAACTGTTTCCTGCCGATGACAAAGGTGACGATTGACTGTGAAATGATAGACAAAACCATCACGTAGGTACGGAGATGTTTGCTGAGAGGATGTCTAACTCAGCACCAATGCACATTATTGCACGATCCGTCCATGCAATATAACTACGAGCATAATGCGACCAGCCTTCGAACAATGCAACTCTCTCGGGCTTATCGATCTCATTTCATGGAAGCTCCTGTCGGCGGTATGCGACGGCTTCGGCACCGGCGCTCCAGGGAGCTTCCAAGTAGCACCCGGACCGGCGAGCCTGGCAGAGCGAGCTCGCCAAAAGCTGCCTCGCGCGGACAACTTCTGCAATATTGGCTGGAAACATTCCATAACTTGGAAGATTGGTCGTTAGCCATCGCCAAGGGCATGACGGCAGTGCTAAATGACTCCTCCCGAGCTCCGACGCTGCGGCGCCTGCCTGCTCAAACCATAGCTTTGCCATCAGCTTCGCCAAAATGCAGGGTGAAATGTGGTGTTAGAGGAAGCATGCTGGCGGAGGGAGACACGTCCCCAACAGACAAGAGAGCCCCCAGCCAGACAGGCCACACAGGCGAGGTCAGGTCACCCGATTCAGTCGCACCAAGTAGGCCGATTTCGTTCAATTTGTCGGCCAGACAGTAAATGCTAAATGGACTCCGCGGGCATGAGGAGGTTAGGGCAGGGAGGGGTAATCACGACGCTGATGAGAAATAGGCGACGCTGATGCAATGGTCCCCAGACGGCACGGACGGCGACACACAGCGGTATGACGGGTGACACAGGTGGCGGCCGTCAGATCGACTCGAGGTCAACCGTAGTACGAGCCGCCAGCCTCCGCATTCGACGCACCCCTCTCCGAAATCGCCTCATCACCCTGCCGCCTCAGCTGAGCCCCTGACGCCGCGCCCCTAATGTGTCATGCTTGTGTCATGCCAGGTTTGAGCCGCCACGCACGGCGCAGCAGAGGTGAACGGTGATCGTTTCACGATGAACCAGACGGTGCCGTGGATCTTCAACTCTCCAACCGAGAATTTTGTCAATCATTCAACCACTTATCATCGCCAGCAATACCAAACAATGAAAATACAATGGGATACGCATATCGAATAAGTGGGGCAATATGTAATTCAAAAGCACACTTAAGTATCCACTGAATCAGAACGACGCTGAAAAACAAGCAAAAAAAAAAAAACACGCCGGCTACTGGATCTGCGCATTTGTTCCATCCCGAAACGTCTCGTTTCTACTGCTTATCCCCGTCGGTAAATCACGTGGGTGTCAGTGAGCAGATCACCGCCAATCAGGACAGGTGTAATCCCCGTGACATACACGGTCAGAACAGGACAGCAGCGCTGAACGGCGACTCGCAGCGATCAGCAGGTAATTGGGAGCCGAGGGAATCCCGCGAGATCCGACAGACGACCAAAAACACGGCCGGTCGGCAGCGTCCGGTGTTATTAGACATCAGCAAACATCGACATCGCCACGTTGGATTGACCTTACTCTGCTGACTATTGCGCCATAAAGCACGTCTAGGGACTTCAATTGGGACGTTAGGGCATGGAACAAAAACGTTTCGAGCCGTGGATTCCCCTATTCTATAACTTCTGACGCATCCCAGATACGTCTAACAAATCATCAGTCCCGGCGCCGATTCGCCTCTGCTCCGTCAAACTCTCCTAAGGTGTAGCTCCTCTCGCAAAAGGTGGCGGGGCGGAGCTACAGCACAGTCGGGAGCAGTGGGTCCGGAGAAGTTCCCGAGATAAAGGCGGCACGTCGGTCGTCGAGTCCACCAGCGCGGTCACCTGCCGCGCGGCGGCAGATTCATGAACCCAGTGCCGGGATGGCGCCCAGCCAAACGCTACAGATATACACTACATTAACTGATCGATGAATTATTAACAGAGCGAGCTCCTTTTCCAACAACAGTGCCAGGAACCAACCGAGTTGCATCATCTACTGTGTCTCAACGCACCTGTACGAAAGGTCGGTGTTTTTAATTACACCACATCTCAAAAGCTCCCACCCAACACATGGAACTTTTCATCCACTTTTTCAGCTTCCTATCCAGCACAATCTCCAGTCCACACGCCTACACAGCTGCCCACCAGTCAGGTCCAGTCTGGCAGCCTGTCGCCAGCCCCATTGACCGGACATCACCCCAATGACACGGACAGTCGCCGCCGGCTGCCCCGGGGGCAATCAGCTGACCTCCGGCAGACCGCACGCCGTCGTGATTGGCTCTCTCCTGCAGGGGCGGCGGTCAGGGACCGGATGGGATATGACTGGAGTCATGGCGGTATTGAGGGAACGGAGAACCGGCGAGGAAACTGAAAAGGCTTGAGCACTAGAAGAAAATTATCAGCTTCTCAGCTAATGCCTGATAGTGTTGTCTTCTATTTTTGTCAACCACTCCATGAGGCTATCTCGTTTAGAATATTATCCAGTCAAAACCGGATCCTGTGCTTCTAACCAAGTATAGAGAATGTGTACAAAATGGTGTAGCTAAGACGTTACCATCATTGCATCAAGAGGAGAGCTGTCAAACTTCCCACCCCTCATCAAACTTCTTCCAACTTCTCAGTTGAGTCAAAGTTGCATTGCATCTACCAAACAAAGTCCCCAGCAAATTCAGTAATCTCTCATGTGCTTCAGGAATAGATGATTGCCCTGGGAACCGGAGCCACCTAGGTCGAAGGGCAAAACCCTCCTCCGCCTCGCACGCACTTGACACAGACAAGCAACTTCCGATATTTCAGCTCCTACCAAACTACTTCTGACAGTCCAAGGAGGTAAGTTATCGGAACGGAGAGCGAACTCAATCGGAAAGTGTCGGAGCGAACTCCGTCTGTCAGATACTAGAAAAACACTCCGAAACTTGATACTGAAATACGAGATTCTATTGCATCGGGTTGTAAGCGTAAGCTAAGATACTTTGAACAAAAATTGAAATCAGTCGAATCATTCGTTTTACTCAGTCCCAAGAAATTGGCTATTTCTTGGCATACCATTCAAGCTAGCACAGCTATAATTTCTCGACGATGCACAGTGGGGATTTTTCCGATCTAGCACGTATTTATTCGTAGAGGGCAAGCCATAGGTAGAATTGTAGCCAGATTGTGCACATATGTTGGCTGGTGTGTCCTGGTGAGAATTTTACCTCTAAATGTGCATAATCAACATAGTATAGGGGGTTCAATTGGACCCCCCGCTCAGCCGTTTGGCCCCTGATCAAGCTAGAGCTTCGCGGAAAAGTCAAGCGTGCTGCCTATGACGAAATGAGGCGAATATATCCAATTTCAAAGTCCAAGGTCATAAGCTGACTTTCCAAGT
Organism: Amphibalanus amphitrite; assembly: GCF_019059575.1. Lineage (NCBI taxonomy): Eukaryota > Metazoa > Arthropoda > Thecostraca > Balanomorpha > Balanidae > Amphibalanus > Amphibalanus amphitrite. The sequence goes on from NW_024881554.1 coordinate 774,487, forward strand.
CAGTTTAATGACCCAACTAAAGTTGGGAAATCGAGACCTCTTGAAACTTCGCAAAGTTAGGGTGTTACGGGGTATTTTGGGGTGCTAATCACGAATTTCATGTTAGTTTTGATCACAGACGATGTCTTTATGCATTTAGGCCAGGTCGGGTCAGGTCAGGTTAGATCAACTAGTAGGCGTCCTGCCGGCCATCCATAGAAGTGTCACCTACTACTGATAGCTTCGTAGCATGGAACGAAGGCACCAGAACTACTTCGTAAATATTCAAATGGCTGCTAAAATCGAAATCAGCACCAAAAACTACCCTAGAAACAAGTAAAACTCGAAAAAGTGAACCAAGGTCATCAAAAGGTCAATGACCTTGACTTGACCTTCACGTGACCTTGCCACCCACCATTATGCACGGCACCAACATCATTTCACATATTTGAACGTTTAAAACCACAAAAAGACTGGAAACCGCGGATAATGTGAGCTGGCATACGCCGAATCGCGATTCCGGCCAAACATAGTCTCGAGAAATATGCCACAGGTCAAAGGTCAGTTGGGTCAGAGTCATGAAATTTTTAGGTTAGATGTAATATTGATGATCTCGAGGGCACCGAAAGTTTCGGCGCGATCGGCCGCTTTTTGCGCGAGTAATTTGCGGAAAACCATGGGGTTTTATCCGACCCCTTCCCCCTCCCCCTCCCCACAAGTGCGATGGTTAATAAGGTTACGGTATGTATAACTTACGCTTGTCATCCTATTCCTATTGAATGTGTCTCAGAAAATATGCATCATATAAATCACGAAGTAAAATTATTCGCCTATGTCCGGAACATACCTATAACGTGCTGCTTGCCCTAGCGCTCCTCGAGTGGGGTGTTAAGATACTCTAATGTGAATATTCCGTGTTCAGGCAAGTTTCGGCAGCCAAACTAGGCGTTGTCTTGTGCAGGAGAAAGTGGCGAATTCGATAGGATATATTTCGGAGTGGAAAAGTGTGGAGAACATTGTTGATTTCCTACATTTATTTAGAATACCATTCCTTCAATATGGTGTCTGTAAGGGTTTTTTGTAAAGGGCATTTTTGTGACCTTAGTAAGGTTGTGGCATACTTTCTGTTTGCCATTCCATTCCTAATAAAGGTGCCTTTCAGACGATATGCAACTTTAAGACCTCGCAAGATTAAAACCAACAGGACAGGACAATGAAATTGAGCTATACTTTCGGGCCTTGCTGAGCCCATTGAGTAATCACGCATGAGTGTGAACTTTAGGCGCATTTTTCCTAGTTTTGCTGTAGACATACAGATAAAACAATGCCATATATGAAAAATTCAGACATTTCTTAGCCCCACTGACACAAAAAATAAACAAAAATCCAAAAAAGATTTTTTGAATTAATAGGCGCTAGATCGGAAAAATCCCCACTGTGCGATGTGGCGAAAATCCCCACCGGAAAAACAGCTCAATCAAACCCTCATTGGGCATTCATCCTTAGACCATTAGTAGATCAATGCCATCCCGTCATAAGCTCGGATTACATTTTCCATCGGCCCGGACTCTGACTGACGCTAACCTCCGTGCCGTTTCAGAGTGGCTTTATCGAGCGGGCGGCCGTCACGGCACCATAACCAGCGCCCGGAGAGGTGGCTAATAGCCGCAGCCGGCGATACATCCAGCGGGGCCGACCGATCGCTGGGATCGAGGGCAGACACCTCGGGCCGGTCACCGATTCATCGACGACTGGAAACGAGCTGTTCCTAGCCAGCTGAACGGCCGCTCACACCCACACCCATCCCATGAAGAGACGACCCAGATCAGGGTCCTCTCCTTACCGCTCCTTGCATAACCCCGACCCGGCGCCACGCCCGGTCGCTTCAGATCCATGCCTGGCTTTCCTCGACCGCTCCTAAACACACCTTTCCTAGCCACCCCTCGGGCACCACTCAACCCCACCCTGACCACTTCTATCCACGCCTTATCCGCGGGCCCGGGCCGCACCCACCCACACCCATATCCCCTACCCAGCCCATACCCATTCCCGACGGTTCCGCCAGTCGCACTCCCACGCATACCTTAACCAGCCAGACCAATTCGGCTGTCCATGTCGGTGATAATTACAGAAACGGGAGATGAACGATGGCGTCCCCTGCTGCGCCGGAGGTACTCAGTTATGTGTCATTGGAAGGGAGTGTCAAATCAAAGCCGAAAAAGCAGACCCAGATGAACTTCCGGCTGTGAAAATACTGTCAAAAGCGCTTTAAACATGACACGTCGCTTGGTATACGATGATACTTGCTCCGACGGAATGGAATACTTTGGTGCGGAATTCAGTATCAAACCCAGTCACAGTCAAGCTGATGGGGTCATTTACAGAGGAACAGCGGCACGATTACGGCGTAGAGTGGCAATAACTCAACACACCAGCTGCAGCCAACAAAAGAAATGTAAAAATATCCCGCAGATTCGGACACACCAACCACAAAGAGAGGAGGATAAATGGGTGTGTCCATCTGCAAGGTTGTCTTAAGTTCTCCACAACCTCCAGTATTCAGTCACAACCAACAATCAACACCGCGGTGTCATCAATAGACCTTGTTCCACTCTGAACGGAGCATGAAAGCCAGCACCGTAAATATTACACCATCTAACACTGCACAAGGACTCGCGATAGAATGCTTTCTGCAGTACAAAGAGAAGATCACCCAAACGGCTTTCTCATAACACCACGGCCAAAGATACTCTCCCATTACGCCTACTGCGACCCAAGCGCTCTCGCCTCCCACCTCCCGCCACAATACCGACGGAGCGCAGTGACGGCCGCGAAATGGCCGTAATTCGGCGAGACTGATCCATCAGTGACCCATCCCGCTCCAATCGGCGCCACTCTGAGCCATTTAACGCCTGACACTCCACGGCGTCATGGTGGTGGAGGTGATGGAAGTATAGCTGAGGCACAGTCCAAGAACTCACACCAGACGGTCTACGATCTCACCCAAAAGATCTCGCCCAGGACGTTGCCAAACGTTATTGAGCTTCACGAGACGCAATCAGACACTGGCGAGGCAACAAATTTGCCAGCATTGGCCCGCATGAGACGTAAAGGTGCTTTATTTTACGAGATCCAGCGAAGTCTGGCAGAAATCTTCACTTTCCATGCAAGATCGAGTCCGACGTGACCTAACATATTTCAGCGCTGCCCTCCTCAATGTTTCAAGAAAAAGTTTACCTATTCGTGCAAGGAATCACAGGATGCATATCAGTTAAGTGGAGTGAAGTCAGCCCTGCCACAAGGCTCAGACTGTCCTGGCAGGGAGCTCAAATATACATACATAGTCTGAGTCAGGAATGACTGAAGAGCCGGATGCTTCAGACGGTAAAAACGGCCTACACGACACGCACCAGAAAGGCGGCACGAAACCAGACACGGTGACAAACTACTCAGGCGCGACAAAAAAGGCGACGCTAAGGTGTGCCAAAAGGATGGGACATCCTATCTCCGGCATCAAGTAACCAGCAGCCGCCTCGACAATAAAACCCGGCAGCGGGCGATGCTCAGATATCAAAGTGTGCCGACTCGGCTGTGTCACTCCCTGTTTTGCCTCGGCCGGCTAGTTTGGAGCACGGAGACGTCACCTTCCTTCGTCTTTTCTCGTCCCGGCCCGCGACCTCGACCTTGGGACGAAAGCGGCGCGGTCGCTGCGGTGCCGCGACGGACAGCATTCCTTCGAGGACCATTCGGTCACGGTCACGTCCGTGATGGTCGTACCGGGTGCTCCGGACGCGGCCGATTTGGCCCGAGACACCGCGCCCGCCCCGTCAGATCCCGGCACACCGCGCCCCGGTCCCGCGATCACCCTATTTAGCCTTCCCTTCTAGACACTACCCACTCATACCCAGGTCTGTTCCTGATCACTCCTTTCAGTCCCAGTAAAATATCGACCACGTTTGTCCCTTACCAAACTATCCATACGGGATATTCGACGCCGCAGATATCCGCTGACCATCCTCACTCCCCTAGCCACAGATAAAAGGTAAAAATGTATCTCATCGCGCCTCACCTGTCCTCTGAACCCTCTCGGCGTGTCGATCGTGTGCTGTCGGAACAGCGGGAAGTTGGCCACAAACGACGATTGCCGGAACCACGGCAGAGAGATCTTACGGCGCGCCTTCGACTTGGTCGCCATGTCGCTCGCCAACGCTCACAGACACACGCACACAAAACACTCCTTCGCCCGCTTTTCGCTCTGGCAGTAGTGGTCACCACCCACCTTACGCGCACACCGTCACTGAACGCGCTACTCCAAGATCACCCCGCTTTGGGGCAGATCACACCACCTCATCCGCATTCAACCACAGCTCCTTCACCCCCGTTTCTCACTTCCGCTCTGGTCAACCACACTAAACCAACCCACCACCTTACACGTCTCCTCGTCACTCTCACGGAGGACAGCGCCCCGTCGTACAGCTCGCCGCTATCGCTGCGACTGAGCTGGGGGTGCCGGCGGTGACGGCGCGGGCCGCGCACGAACGCGCCACCGTCGGCCGCCGGACAGCACTGCCGCCGGGCCCGCCGGCCCGTCAGGTGACCCCGCCGACGCGGCCGACCGGCAGACGGCGGGCGACGGGCGACGGGCAGACGCCGGCGGACGGGTCGGCGCAGACCGCGACAGCGAGGGTGGGTGGTGGGGGAGGTATTTGTGAAGTGCGAAGGAGGAAGTGGTAGTATAGTTGATGGTTACTACTTAGAACCGATACGAACGCTTAAACAAAACCGAATCGAAATAGATTGGCAAACGACACGTAGGGGTCAGACTACGGGCGCTACCGGGCAATCAAGCACGAGTGACAACGATGCCTTGCCTATCCCATCGAAAAAGTGAGCAAGTCCAGCCATCCAAATCTGCATTAACAAGGAAAAAGAAGAATAAAACTTACGCATAGCGCGATCACAACTTTCTTTTTTTGGGGGTGGAGAACTTGTCACGGAGATGGATACCAGCTAAAACTACTGAATCTACCAAATGTTTCGCTACTCAAGAATAGTCGGAATGACCAGGTCTGACACAGTCCAAAGAACGTAGGCGCGAGTCCACAGTCATTAAAGCCCCGGAAGACAAATCGTGAGGCGAAAGGATGGATGAGGCGTCCAAACGGATCCACGATAAATGCGGGAGGATTATTCTGCCCAGATTGCGATGAATGTGGCTCTCCGTTTCCGAGGATACTGGGAGGAACATAAAGCCAAACATAGTCCTGCTCAAAGCGAGGATGGCCTGCTTTACGTTGTGTATGCTTAAGGATGAATAATTAAACATTACTCCCTTTCATATCTCCACCGCTTGTGATTTGTAATGAGCTCCTCCGGCCTCCACCGACCTCGAATACACCCGCTCGATATATGACTCCCTCAAATTACGCTACGGCCAAATCATGTTACATTGATAAAGGCATGAGCATTGAGCAAACAAAGACGCCCGACATCAGCATATCACACAGCATCCTTTACATTTGACACCCAAATACAACATTCCATGACATCTCGCCGGGAGCCTCTAAAAAAATACCCCGAATTGCTGACCGGGCGCCAGCTCCGCGATGCGACCCGACCCGACCCGAAGCCGGACGGTGCAAAGTTGGGCGGCCCCATCACACCACCGCAATGACCGGTGGACAATCACCAGCCGTGTGATTGGCGGAAATCCCGCAGTGACCGCCGCCCGATTGGATGTGACGAGGCTGCTCCGTCGGACGGCACCCTCCGAGCAGGCGACAGAGGGGCGATCGTTTCTCTTACAGACACCAGTGTCATGATCCCGTGGACACTGGTTTTGTTAAGACAGAAAATGCGCTGCTCCGCCTCCGCTCCTGCGCCTTCGCCCTCCGATAAACCAAACCTCTCTAATATGGGCATGGCCTCCGTTCTCCACGGACACGGCCTCAGATCTCCAACGGACAGTCTGAAGCCGCGAGGGCCGTTTGAGCAGCGTTCGTGGTCCTTTATCGAGCAAACAGTGACGTTTCCGGATGACCTAAATCGGACAGCGGATCCATATCTTCTTGTTTTCTGTGCTATCGAATCAGACAAGGTTTATTCAGTGCCCACTGCCCATAACCATTTCATCGTGACGGAGCATGTAATCGACGGTGTCTGGTGAACGGACGGAATGAAGTGGAGTGTATTACAACATGATGAAGTCTCTGAGCAAGATGCAATATCGCCAGAAACATTTTATTTATTTCATTTTAAAGAAATTTTGAAGAAAGAATGAATGGATGGCTGTAAGCCCGAGAGCCCGGCTAAGCGGTGCTTGTTGCGAATGACACCATGGACCGGCCATCACCCGACCTTGCCCGTGCCCGGTTCACCTCACACCTGTGGTAATTTTAATCGATACCAAATAAACTTTCAGAAAAAAACTCAGGGCTGGAGTGATCTAAAAATGATTTAAATCTAAAGGAATGCATATGGAAATATCATGTCTAACACAGAGAACATTTTTAAAGACATAAAAACACCATTTGGAGCATTTCACGAGTAAAAAGCTGCGCCTTCAACCTTTCATTTGTTCGATGACTAGTGTCGCGTGGACAACTTCTTTCAAAAATAGCGCAAGGTAAGCCCTCCCTATTCCACACGTCAACACCAAGGAGAAACTTGGCCAGGGTAAAACATATACCCGTGAGTTGGCCGACCGTGCGGGCGGTGCTGACAGCTGATGACTCATCCTGCCGTACGAAAGTCGGTGAAAATACAGTGAGCCTCATCATTTATGCGGCCCGCTCTAAGCTCAAAAGCAGCTTAAAACTTCTTCGCTGATGGCTGCGGAAACACGAGTCTGCTTACGAAGCGAAAGCACCACACTACAGAGTACAGGGGCAGTTTCATGGCGACAAAGTAAAGTAAAGAAGTGGACAAATGATACTGAGATGTTTCCTTTAAATGAATTTCGAATGCAAAAGTTATTGTCATATGGAAAATAACAATAAAAACTCGCAGCAAGCAGCTTCCTGATGAAATAGTGACATTCCGAGCACGGTGGAGCAACAAAACAGAGCGCCCTATCTCAAATCAACAGTCATTTTCCTCATTTCGGAACGCCAACAATGGTGAATAACAAATGGCTGGCCTTCAAAATGAAGCCTCACTGAGCTGACTGCGCCGCGCCATTAGCGAGGCATTGAGTGGAGCCGGGCTACCAAACCAACCATAACGCAGTTAAGCTCAAAGCAAATATGACAGCTATGGTGAGCTACGGCCATTGAGGCTGTTTCGGTTTATTTGCGCCCCAGTATAACCCCGAGCAGAAAGGAAGGGGCTTTAGCATGGGCCCACCCCGAGAAATTATTGAACTGCGGTGTGGGCATAGCTTGTCCCCCGGCCTAATCCAGGAATAGCTTCGTTAGGGAAGTTAGCTCGGAAATTAGAATTAATGACGGTGCATCCAGGGTGCCAGAACAATTCTCACTAAATCAGCTCTACCGACATCCAAAATCAGAGCCAACTCTCCAAAACTTTCCGTCGGTTGTATCACCCGCTGCTCAAACACAAACACTGTGATTTCCCTTTGGTATGACTACCCAGACAACATTTACAATGGAAAACATACGACGGCATTAAAGATACACTGACCTTGGCTACATGCAAATGCAGTCTGCCCCGAATGGCCACGCACAAACGTGCGCAGAATTGAGAATAAGGCTGAGCTCATCGGGAGCTCCGTCTATTTCAGAACGAAACCAGAGTAGAGAAGGAATCGCAAGCACTAACTACCTTTTAGAGTGCCAGTTTGATTTAGTTACATTTCTGAAAGCAAAACGAAATGAGCAGTAACGCATCTTCAGTACGGTCTTAACGTTATTAACAATGTAAAATAATATAACTTAAATAAAAATCGTCCTCCCTTTTCCCAACAGGCTCCGAGAGGCATCCGTCCGTAGAAGCACACAAGGCTACTCCGCTACGGAAGGGAAATCGGCACGGACCGACGCAGCGCACCCAGGCATATTGTGTGGAGACCCCCGAGATTTGTTGGCAATTGGGATACGCGCACCGGCATAAACATTGGCCGAATCGATAGCTGGGATTAGTTGCTGAAAACAAAAGCGAATAAAATAAACGCAAAAACAAAAGATGTTTGTCAGTATCGCTCAGCTAAGAATGCAAACAAGGTTGATTCATCTTACCCATTGTCGCACTCTGACCCTGGAATAACGCCTCCACACATCTCCACTGCGACTACCCTGCCATAGCGCCGCGGTCTGAGTCGAATGTCTGATGCGATGGCGGTAGATCTACTAAACAGCTCACGGCACTCTCGACCCGCATAGCTTCCGTGTGGTGTCTGATCTTTTGTCGACGGCAGTGGATCCTCTGACTCCGGCGCATCGGGCGCACACCGGTCCGGTCCGCGGCTCGCCAAAAGGCCGCTCAGCACCACCCCAAAACAAACCCCCGTCACGTCAATGATCGTATCGAAACGCCGACGCCTGTCCAAGACACCCAACACAGAGTAAACAAACCCCTCCCCGGTCCCCGCCCGGCGGCGGTAGCGGCGGGGTGGTGGCCCAGACCATTACCGGGCTGAGTACACGGCTCGGCAGCAAGAGGCCCCGGCGGGCGGCGGTCGTTAAGCTGCCACCAAATGACGTACACGGCTGCTAACTGACGCTAACGCCGGCCAAATGACCCTGCAGTCGAGACCGGCCCGCAGCGCAGCGGGATGGGAGTTACAGAGCTGCAGAAATTGACAGACTCGTTCTAATGCGTGAGTAGTTGAATTTCGGCTTCTTGCCAACACATTTCTTGAGAACACAGAGTAACATTCCGGCACCACTCGGAGGTTAAACGAAGTAAAAGCAAAACAGAGAAAGAAGAAAGACGCTAAATATGCACGCTCACACCCAATACCTTTACTCTCAATAAAGACCAAGTTTAGATGCCAATGGAGCGGTATCAGATCGAGCGCACCGGATACACGGTATCGGACAGCTGGAATAGCCCCCCCCCCCCCCCCCATGACAGCTCGTGCGCCGTTAAAGTCCCCCATTCACCATCCGGACTGACCTTGTCTGAATCCGAGTGACCGCTGGCTGAACCGAACGACTGCAGGGAGCCCAGCTCGTGGTCGGCCTCCAGTTGTAGGTCGTCCAACTCCCTGGGAAACAAGGTCACCACGGGTCAGCTCACTGAACGACAGGTCAACAGCAACGTACAGCAGACAGGTCAGAACAACTGACATCAGAGCAAACATCAGCATAGCACCTCATCCCGCCCGCCCCTTAACACACGGGTCAACATTATCACTGTTGTCAAACGGCGCGGATATAAACATCATCACGCTGACGGAAAGGTCACAGCGACACAACACCACACACAGCTGGGCCCGCCCATAGCGCCGGGAAACCCAGAGCGGTGACACTGTCTCGTTGTTACCAGCACCCCCGTCCGCCGGCGACCGAACCCTGCTGTGAGCAGATTAATCAAATCTTTGTGACCTTTCTGCGGTCACCGCTGGAAGCGCCCCGGGACACGAAAAGGTCAGAAGGCGGGAGGACACCTGTCGTGCGCGGCGGGTGATGGAGGGTGGGGAGGGGTGAAATAGAGAGGGAGCGGAAGTGGTGGGGACGGGGACAGCTGGGGTAATGGAGGACTGTCGAGACAGCGGAACAGTGAAGCGGGAGGGGGTCAAGGCGCAACGAGCAAACTTCTGAGACCATAAGCGGTGCCCGAAGAGACGGTAGGAATAGCATATGCTAACAGAGGGTTTCAGGTCGGGTTAGTGCCGTCGTCCATCGCATGCACTAGGGCTGATAGCGAATTGGACGAACAACGACGGCCAGTACCACAGACACCAGAGCGGCAGCTATTCTGATTTAATCGGAATACAGTTAAAGCCACTGTCAGCTACGGTGATGGATAACTATGTCAAAGTGATATGGAATTGAAATAACATGATGTCTGAAGATAAAGTAAATGCTACTAGAAGAAGAAGAAACACTTCAAATACTCGAGCTGTGAGGTGAGCCATCAGTTCCTAGCCATTCGTAAGCATATTTTTTTTTTTTTTGTCATACAACGAAGTTCTGCTGGGCCGAGTGCAATTCCTTTTCAATTAACGCCATCACAGCAGTTCTGTGAACCGATTCCATCTTCATTTCGTGGTGGGACGTACTGACATGATCCTCACTCTAATTTACAAAGTGCTCAGCTAATTGAAGTGGCGCAAATATGAATGAAAATTAAAACGTAGGCATTTGAAGAATGAAACACTATTCCCACATCAACCTGCCCGCAAGCTACACATTTTAAAAGCATTCGGACGATTAGTTTCCCTCTATGAGATTAGTTTCCCTCTATGAGATTAGTTTCCCTCTATGAGAGGGAAGCTAATCGTCCGAAGAGAGGGCCTCTTTTATCTGCTGCATCGTTTGCAAATTTCACGCCGATGGAAACTGGTGATGGCGCCACAATGCGCACCACGTGAGAGCTACGAACTCAGAGCTGCTCACCATCAGACCCCACACCACAGCCGTTTGGTACGAGCTTCAGACTGTCCAGAGGCCAGCTCACCCTTCCGTACCCTTAGATAACCTATTAACCACTCTTCACCTCGACATTCCAACATATTCATAATGGCTCATTTGGGCTGCCGTCCATCGCTTGTTCATTATCCTGGCCTCACGTAGTTCGTCCCGCATCAGTCCCCGCTACGCACACACACGGCGGCCGGCCCATACTCTTATCACACGCAGCCACCGGCGTGGTCCACAAACAAAGGTATTACGGAAGGCTCAGAGTGATGTATACCTAACGTGTCATCAGCAGCATCCCCCCCCCCACTCCCCCTCCTCATGACACGCATCCGGACTAGATACGCACCCCCCCCCCCTAACACACACAAATCACGACTAACGTCGCCTGGTCGATATACCGCTCACACGTCTATCAACGCCACGACGGTACGACGCACCTAACGAGACCATCGCCTCGCTTCTGCTAGACAGTAGCGAGAAGCGCTGATATGATGAGATTACAATTACCTAGCGCGGCGCCACGTCTGCGAGAATCTCCCTCTCTCTCCTCCCCAGCTCCCTAGAGCTGACCTCTCTCCCTCCCCAGAGGAGACAGACAGACCCAGAGCGGATCGGTCCCAGGCAGCGCCGCGGCTATTGCGTCTCTCTCCTCCATGTCTGCAGGCCAATGTCCAGACGACGTGGGTGATATTGTCGCCGTCGCTATACATCATACGCCGTGAGTGGATCAATGGTGATATGAGGGGGAGCTATAGTGGGTGGTAGGGAAGACGCCTGGCATTGCCGCTGTAGTGATGATGAAGGTAACGGTGGCAAAGGCCGGAATATCATGGACAGCGCAGGTAGTGGATAGTGGGTATGACAGTTATATGCTATCAAGCACTGAGTATCTACGGTAGTTGGGTGGGAAAATTGGCAAGCAGAAAAATCGTGATTTTTGCTATCATGTTTGGCACAATTCGTTATAGACAGGTCACGAATACAGCACTCTCGCACATACTTGACAAGTTCTGTCTCAGTTCGTCAGCAATCCTAGCCGTCAGAAAGAGGCAGCGACCCCGCAGGTAGAATCAGCGCTCCTTCACCGTAACAACCCTTCAAAGCAGGCCTCAAGTACCCTGAGCGACTCGCACTTTCGACATCAAATGAACTCGGCGTCCCGAGAGGTGGAATTCCGGGAGACCATGCATTTCTCGTGCGACACCGCTTCCCAAGAGCACGATTTATATACATAGCCTCTGCCGGTTGCTAGGAAGGTGTTCCAAAGTGAGTTAGCTTGTTTTGAGAAGCCCTTGGTGCAATTCGCCTTGGTGGTAGCTGAAACACTTTTTGCCAGTTTCTGGAAACTGCATTGGAGTCTAAAGAAAAACATCCCAATTACGGATCGCATCCAATAATACTGGATACAAGATCTCGCAGAGTCCACTTTAGGCTCTAGCGGAGCGAGGCAAACAAGGTCAAGTTGCCACACATCTGTTTTTAACTCTATGCAATCCTTGCTGTCGTCATCACGACCAACCAGGGAGACATCCCGACCGTAGCACTGGTTCAGGCATGCGAGATATTCTTAGGAGCCCCGTGAGGAAATCACAGACTTAATTCAATTTGCGATCCCAAATGCATTCTTGAAACTGGCAAGGTCAGTCTCGCTCGACGTTAACTCTAGTAGCGATGGAAGAATGTTCAGTTTTGCATCTATTATCCACTGCTTTTAACCCGCGCCCCGTTGGGCTCTGCCGAGCAACGCGCCCCGTTGGGGGGGGGGCATTTTGGCCCCCCCCCCTAAGATCTCGAGAACCACGCAACGTAGCGACAAGCGGCAAACGGTGTTGGATAGCCCTATCAGGGAACTACCTTGTGACCCAATTTTATTGACCTAGGTCAAACCGATGACGTCACAGGTCAGGTCAAAGGTCCAATTTTCACCGTTTACAGGCATTTCAAGAAATGCGTTGTAAAATCGAGTAAAATGCATTTCATTGAAAATCATCGATGGGGAAATGTTCTTCAAACACATATTTTGCTAGTTGAGGTCACTGATACCAGGTCAGGTCACTGAGGTCAGGTCACTGGGGGGTCACAATATGAAAGTGTCGTGTGATACATGTTTTATGGTCCATTTTACATGACAAATGCGATTATGTGGGTCAGGCAGCCTTTGGGGCCAGCTTAGGTCACGTTTTGGTCAAGGTCAGGTCAAGGTCAGGTCAAATTAGGTCAAATTTCAAAGTTGATATTTTTGCATAAAATGGGTATCGAATCGATGCAGCTCGTCACGGGGAGTTCAATGGTGGTCTTTGTTTTGCCGTACGAGGTCTAGAATCGCTAAAAATTGAGTTAAAAAATTTGACGTCATCATTTTTGAACAGTTTTTTCGCTATAACTTGGCCAAAAAACGAGATATCGATATGAAATTTGGTATGTATATAGAAGAGCGCAGGGACTATCACATATATTCCGATTTTTTCGAAATTCGGAAAAATTTTGGATTTTTTTTAGTTTTTCTAAAAAAATCAATTTTTGAAATTTTTTGGGTCAAAAACCCAAAATTTTGAAAATCCGAGATAGCAGTTTTGTAGCGCCGCTTTTTGTCTATTAGACCATATAAAGAACTTTGAAATTGCTTGATAACTGTAGATTTGGTGAGCGTTTCAAGATTGCATGTTTTTTGCTCATTTTTGCTCGAACATGACCTCAGTTTGACCTCAATAACTCCTGACCTAAGGTGACCTAAGACTTGAAATTTGGTGTGAAGGTGTCAAATTGATGCCCGGAAAGGTACTGAAAATTTGGCGGCGCTGCGCGCCGCCGTTTTCTTGCTATTCAGGAAAAACCACAGGGGGGGGGCCAAAATGGCCCCTCCCCCAACGGGGCGAGGGTTAATTAGCACGCACGCGAGAAATAAACATAACTTCTATAAAACACCAATTTAATCAGCTCACAATTATCATCTCACAATACCCTTTCTGTCCTCTTGTTCCCATTACGCTCGCTGAGTGTTCACCAATACTTCCTCCCTCCCTTCCGCCTCACTGTCCTATTACCACCTGCAGACTATCACTCACCTGCTGGCCTTGTTCGCCTTCTTGGACGGTGACGGTGGGATCTGTAGTGGCAGCGAGGAGCGGAAGCACGTCTCCTGGATCAGCTCCCGGAGTCGCTTCACCCACTGCTGCTTCACCTCTAGACTGCTGGCCTGGGGGTGGAGACGGGTGGTGCAGTTAGTTTGGTAACTGGTGACGGGTGATGTGGTTAGTTTGGTAACTGGTGACGGGTGGTGCGGTCAGTTCGGTAGGTGGAGATGGGTGGTGCGGTTAGTTTGGTAGGTGGATACGGGCGGTGGGGTCAGTTCAGTAGGTGGTGTTGAGTGGTGTGGTCTGGGCAGGAAGGAAGTGAAGAGATCATAAGCGAGTCGTATAGTCAAAGCGAACCGTCAGAGGCCCAATCAGACATATCAAAGGTGACGAGTTGGACAACAATTTAGCATCAGCAGCCAGCATGCATAGCATATTACATACTGCGTGGCTGAGATTATTTTATCTAGGGCATCAGTTATAACAGCCTGGAATTAATATTTAGAGCAATTATACCCACTGCAGAACTACATGCGGAAGCAAATATAATCATGTTATGCATATAAGCGCTGTCGTCACTTAATCTTAACCTGATAGTGTTTGTCAAGCAGATGCAAATTAGATAGCGCTTGATCGCAATTACCATAATGAGCACGGCTGGCATAATAACAACTTAGGCGCTTGGTAACAGCGTTGTTACATTCGCATTATATATGCTGAAAGGGACGATACATAGTGCCCCGAGGATTGACACACCTGGCCCAATGCTTTGGGCAATTCTCTACAATACATTATGGGGAAATTACTGCCCACTGTCCTGCCTGCCACAATTTCCCATCTCTCGCGCAGCAGTTCCGTTCCAATAACATCACCATCCCGAGGACAAAGGAAACGACCGGCCGCACCGCTAGTCAGTGTAGCGGTGGCCGGTTAAAATGGTCATACCACGGAAGGATGACTCCTCAGCGACCGTAAGGTGTGTCATGATCGGTGTCCGTACAGGGGTTGACAGTGGCCGTGTGTGCGGTATTCGTAACGGGTGTCAAGTTCAAAATGGGACAAACGCAAAATTAAGGTAGACACTGTGTATTATTAGATATTTTAACGAAACTTTCACCACATATACCTTGTTCTGTCGCCAGTCCACTGGTACTAATGAATTTGAACCAGGGGTCCATGCCTGTCTGCCAGACGCACGTGCTCTCCTGCTATCTTCATTATCGATCGCGGCACCTCCGGGACAATTTTATTGATGCTGCTCAGGATTCTGGCACGCAGCTGCTGATCGGATGACGCTGTCCAGCCACCACGGTAGACTAGTTTAAGTATGCCCAAGAAGTCCTCAATTGGTCCCAGCTGCGGGACATTCGGCGGGTTTTCCTAGCGGATTAAATATCAGGTATGCCAGCCTCCTCCAGAAACTGGCACGTGGCACGTGCATAATGAGCTGAAGCCAAGTCTGGCCAAAATGCATATCCACCCCTTCGGTTGCTCTCCTCGATGAACGGTTTGAGTTTGCTGTTCAGGCACTTTGTGATGTAGACATGGGCGCTAACATTTGTTGAACTGGGGCAAATTGTTGGTTTTGCTACTCCCTGGGTGATATGGCTATCCACACAAGAAGCTTACGTGGGAACTTTCCAATCGGACGGTACGTCACATTCGAAGGTATGTCTCCACCAGGCCCAGCGTAAAAACCACGGTTTTGTGGCATTTCTGAGCCAGTGTAGGTGAAGTACTGAAGTAGCTTTCATCGTCCATGATGGCATCTTGCTCTCGAGTGGCACTCAGTTTTCCCCGGCTAAGGGGTCGCAGGCGGCCCTTTTGAGATTGTTCTCGCTGAGCAGATACCGGAGGAGCTTTCTGGCGCATCTTATATCTTACCCCTTTCTCTCTGAGAATGTGTCTCACTCTGTCATGCGTTATGCCAAAGCTGAGGCCTAAGAGACGAAGTGAGACGCCGACTTTGCC
Source organism: Amphibalanus amphitrite (assembly GCF_019059575.1). Classification (NCBI taxonomy): domain Eukaryota; kingdom Metazoa; phylum Arthropoda; class Thecostraca; order Balanomorpha; family Balanidae; genus Amphibalanus; species Amphibalanus amphitrite. The sequence continues at coordinate 790,055 of NW_024881554.1, forward strand.
GTCTGCCATGCGAACAAGGCCTTGGCGCCTCTTTGCTGACATTTTGGGAGCAGGCCTGTCATTCTGAGCTCGTCGTATGTGTCCTTTGTCTAGGAAGGTATTGATAACGCGATATATCAGTCGGTCGTGGAATACCAAGCGATTTAACGTGGCGGAAAACCTGAGCCTTAGTCAAGTTCGGGTTTTGTCAACTACTCTCGCGACAATGTCTCTTGCGGCTTGCTTGCTCAAAGGCTTCATGACGACTGACCTCAATACGTAGCCACAATATTTTAACAGCATGCTCGTGCAATTCACGTATGGACATTCTGTCCAAATTTCAGGTGAATATCTAAAGGGAGGTTGAAAATAGAGCGATTTCAATTTTGTCTCATTTTGGACTTGACACCCGTTATATAAGACGGGCGGTAACCACTATTCCCAGGGGACCCCAGTGTCGGCCCGCTGCAGTGGTGCAGGGGTCTGTGGTATCCGTATGGTAACTGCATTGTGACAGTACGGTGTCCGTATAACTGCCGGGCGGTAACCGCCATCCCCAGGGGCCGCCGTACCGGCCCGGTATCGAACCGTCGCCGCCCGTCCAACGTGTCATAGAACTGTGATGGCACCGGCGGTCATTGTACGACCTTCAATGTCGCTGTGGGCTGCGTGGAGTCGCGACAGTTGGCATGTGAATACCTACGATGTAACGTAATAATGCGATACGCATTTCATAACTTGATGATCGTGCCAAGAATAGAAACCAAACGTATATAGATGCTGTGAAGGAATTCAAGTAACTTAACCAATCCATTTTTCTAGTTGCATGCATTTCCCAATTTAGAAACCATACGTTACTGACGTGCATGCACCATGACGTTACTGCGTATCAGACAAAAATGACATTAAAATATCACATCGAACGGCTATCTACTCCAATTTTAACCGACCAGCACATCGTCTAAAAATGGACCCGTCGTTGCACCATGGTACACGTCCTGACCCCAGCACAGCCATTTAGCCCGCACCCTCCCACACATTGGCCGCGTCTGATAAGGTCACTCGCCGTAAACCCATCAGTTCATACGGTTATAGCTTCCATCAGCGGCTGCTCGAGCGGTGGAAGGATGGGCTCTGACGGCTGAGCGTCCTCCGCCGCAGACCCTAGCCCACTCAGGGGTCTGACCAAGGCTCTATAGAAGGTCAGACGCAGACATGACATTGTCCAGAAGTTGAGACGTGACTGAAATCAGCCTCAGACTGACGTGTACATAGTCGGGATCCCCCGCTGGCGAATGTGTCAGTAAGGGCATCATCACTGACAAGGGCCGTGATCGGCGTTCGGGTGAACTCCCGGGAAGGGTTCTGTCAACTGCGCCGTTCGAAATGCTGGTTGGGTGGTGCAACTTGTGGACATGATTCCAATGCTTGCAGTTGAAGGCAGTCAGCTTGCCAAATGCAGGATATTGTGCTGAATCACTGGAGCATTTCTATACTGATCACGCCACACGTATCCCCGGACCATAGTGACATTGTTATGGTCATCGATGGCCATTGTGACACCATTTCGAATGTTGTTTAGTGCTATGCTTCCCCATTCGCGCCGCGTTCGGTGGCCCACCTTGAGTAGAATTTTCATGTCGTTGAGTGGCGGCCGTCCAGTCCAGACGGCAAACTTGCACTCGTCGCCCTCCACATGCTCCGTGACACCAATGTCGGACGTCTGTGAAGGCAGACAGAAATCGGGGCCAGTCGACGGTCAATAAGTATCGCTTAGAATGAGTCCTATATGTAGATTGAGGGGCAGTCATACGAGTGAGGAAGTCACATAATCACATAGTGAGAACATGAGGACACTCCTGCCCACGTCAAGCAACAAACAAGCCTTCAAACGAGTACCTGAGCAAAATGTGAGTTAAATTGCATTTCCTCAAATTCTCGCTCCAGATACAGCCATGCAAGCACGGTTGCTTATCCGTAAGTGCATAAATAACCAAATTACGAGTACATCAGTTAATTACAAACAGGAACACCGCGACATCGTTCGATGCCGACCATCCACGCTAGCAGCAACACACGAAAAACCGACGAACGACGCATAATGGAATATGGCTTGTAAAATTATGGCATGTTTCGCAATATCCAATTAAAGCAGCAATATAGAGCGGTTCGCATATGAAGGAAGCAATCTAACTGCAGTTCATATTGAAGGGAGGACATTTATAGTAACTAAATAATCGCGAAGCACAAGTTCTAACGAGCAAATGTGACCTGCGCACCCGAACACAGTTCAACTAAGCACACCTCACCGGTCACTGACCAGAGTGCGGTATTTTCGGGATACTCGCCGACCGCTAACTGTTACCATGAGGCTGACCGTTCCAGAGGACCGACCACGCCCGGGACAGAACAGCATTATCCGCGGCGATCCGCTGGGTCAGCCCCCTCTGAGACCCGCGCTGCTTCCTCAGCCCCCGCCCCGCCGGCGACATCTTTGTCTTACAGGACCATCCAGACACAGGCGCTCAGGTGCCCGCGCCGCTAGGCCCCGGCTCATCAATGCATAGCACGCTGCCGACCCATCCGCCGTCGTGCTGCCGTGTTCGGCCTCATTTCGACCGGCCCCGCTCGGACGGCAGTTTTCACAGCCAGTCGGCAGTTTTCGGCCACCAAACTGCCTGGGTGGACTCCGCGACCACTAGCAGAGCACCCGGGGATATTACAAACGGCCTGCTTCAGCATCCAGAGTATTATTTTCCGGATTGTAGCACGGTTTCATTTTCAATAGTTTTTAAGCTATGTTGAATTTTGATGCCCAGAACTGAGAGTACCTACAGACTCATAATGTAAAGACAATGTGCAGCGAAAACCTAAAAACTTCGACAATGACCGCACCATTATCAATCCTTGCTGTTTGTCAAATCGGATGGTATGCGGAAATACTAAGACATTACCTGACATATATAGCTCGCACCGTGACTGCCTAGCCTAGCTGCTACAGATCCACAGCGGCAGCGGCAGTGAGCAGCGGAGCGGCGACGCCGCTGAGCCAGCGAGCTGTAATAACGATCGGCACCGCCGCTTAATAATGAAGATGGCGACTGGGCAGAAACCTAGCCTCGACCGACCACTGTGTAGTTGGTAAAAAAACGAGCGGCCGAGCCCTGTTCCTACTTGTACCGCTGGTGAGCCGTTTTCTGTGTAACCACAGCTGCTGTGTGAGCGTGCTTTTTTACTTTCCAATAACTATAAGCTAAAAAAGCCCTTGATTTTCCACACTCTATGATGCTGCAAATTGGTCGCTTTCAAACCGTAAAACGTCATCAAATGAGCTCCAAAATGTTTGAAAAATAACTAAAGCCCGCATCACGTGTTTAACTGCCGTGCTAGCCTCAACTCAAACACTGCCGCCTGTCTACTAACTCGGCCGGCGCGGCCAATCCCGCGGTCTCAGTTTGTTGACACGGGCCGAACTATTGACCCAGGCCGGCGGGCGGCACCGCCTGACCTTAACCTCCCAGCCCCATTCCCACGGGCCCGCCCTTGCCCCGGTGGTATACATTTTACAGATATGGCCGCATCAGTGGTGCCGTTTCCTTCAGCATCGCCGACGACGCCCTCGCTGAAGTTTCGCCATGGGACGGTTAATAACTTTCCTAACGACATGACTCGGTCCTGACAAGGCACCCTGCTACGGAGGGCCGCCGGTGCCCGGCTGTTACTGAAAATATACCTCAGAACGCAACGCCGGCGACCAAAGAAAACAAACATGCCGACAGGCGCATTGTCGGCCGGTCTGTTCGCACTGCGGCGGCTGACGGCATCAGTCGAACGGAGCCAGCCGCGTTCGCAGCGTGAAAACGAGCCTCGCAGCATCGCTTCCTCGTCAGTTTTGTTGCCGTCCCAGTCACAAATTCCGCCTTCACTAGAGGAACAGACCCTATCATCGCCGCACACGTCTGTTACCGAGAGATCGTGGGATGAATCCTAGCCGTCAGCAGTTGTGCGAGCGCTGAGCCGACAGCGTGCATGCGTCAGCTCCGGCATGTGAGCCGCCGAACCAATCAGGCACCCCGGGAGCGATCGGCCAGTCAGGCGAAATCAATGGGGTTTCGCCGCCGAGCAGACAGCGCCGGCATGACTTCTCGAGCAATTAACTGTGCCGATGATCTATCGTTGAGAGTATTGGACACGTCAGGCGGTAACTGGCCGGAGATCAACCGCCCCTGCCACGCTCTAACAGCTCTGACGGCCTGGCTTAGAGAAACTCATAGTGGTCTGAAAGTCGTTAGACGGTACTGGTGGCTAAATTAACAGTATTTACTGTCTGACTAGTCATGGGGATTAGACAAAGACTAATCATCACTAGCCTCCCCTAATCCAACCCACCCGGGGCATCCGATAAGTAGACAGCACAGAAGAAGGTTGAAACGACAGCATGCTAGACCATGCTCCTTGCTAAGCCCCGGAAAACGTCGGGCGCCACGCCCCGCGCCGCACCAATCTCAGGACACCAAGCACGGGAGCGCGTCTCTTTGACCGGGACGGAGTCTGCCCCAAACCACGGACCACGCCCTCCCGCTACTGCCGCCGCTGAGAGGCCAGGAAAGACCAAAACGTCGCTGCTGGCTACATTCTATAAAATACACTCGATAAAAGACGAACTAAGGCGGAAGCTCTCCTCTTATTTTATGTCCTTAGCTTGCCGCACAATATGCATAACTTCCACGCATTTAAGCCATGTCTTGCATTTACAGCCTCATGAATTGAAGTATCGATTTCTAACAAGTCTCTGACGCAAGAATCCCATTCAATGTCATTCCTCATGGTATGCACGCTAAATTACCTCGAAACTTTCCGGCAGATTTCGTTAGAAATCCGGCCGGCTTTCCGGCAGCGCGGGGGCGGCCCGTAACGACGCTGATACCAGCGTGGGCCGCCCGACCGTGGCGCGCGCGGTTCCGACCCGATCCGATGATGGCGTCAAATCGATAGGCACGCCCTTATGATAACGGTGCGTGGCGGCCGCGGCAAACGCACAGCTTGTAAGGCCATTCGAGGTCGATAGCCACGCGTTTCAGCAGTGATCGATATGGGTCATCAGCTAAATGCAAACACAGGACAAGTCGTAACGATTGCTCTGAATAAAGCATCGCAAATCCTCTAAAAGTGATTCGGTCGCTCGCTTCAAAGAACAGGGCAGTTAAGCTTATCTGTTCGCTCAGTTTCAAGCTACGGCACCAAGTCAAAATCCGTAAAAACGTACATCAATTGTGAGCACATTTGTAACACGCAAATGTAACACGAAAATCGGAAAATTATACAGAGATTTGCCCGCTGACAATGAACGTCTCATCACTTTGATAGCGAATTTATACGTTAATGAATGACGGAGCATATAGAAACCGACAGGACGTCTGAACGAACGACGCATAGCCCTCCCAAGAACACCCAGATGCAAAATATATCTACGCATGCAGTGTCCTGCAAATGCAGTCCCCGTCAAAACGAGTTTGAGCAAATCAATGTCAAGTAATCTTGATATATCAGCTAGGACCGCTGCCGGCAAAGACGTAAGACACCGTAGATTGAACGGCATGTCACATAATTCCAGGGTCGGATGTATTATTATTTCTGTAAATTTCCGCGCAGAATGGTGGCCATCGAAGCTTTGGTCGCCCTTGCCACGGAAGACTTTAACCCCTCCCTCCACCCTAGAGACAACAACTCACCATCAGTTTATGTTTGTAGATGTACTTTGACTTCCCGTTGTCCTTGATCTCCTTGCTGAAGAGCAGGTAGAAGTCAAAGAGAAAGAGGTGGCGGTCGCGGCCCTTCCTGATCAGACCTTTGCTGTCCCACACGAGGAACGAGTCTTGTAGAATCACCTGGAACGAGAAGAGACGAAAGTTAGCAATGAATGTAGTGTGCACGGTGAAAGTGTGAGGTGTGAGGTACGAGAGGACACGCACCAGTCACGGACGGGACACCAAACAGAATTCAGTGTCAGACAGACGATGAAACCTTCGCATTACACTATACGCCAAGCCGAATAACATTGAACAGATATTGGGCGATACAACAGACAACCAACCAATTTCACGTGATTTGACAAAACAATAGAATATTAACAGTAGACACAATAGACACAGAAGACACACAAGGCAGACAAACTGAAGACAGGATTGGGGTGTTCATAACCCAGTACATCAAGGTACGTACATCAACATGACTCAAAAGCCGGTCCTCAGATGTGGCAGATTACTGAAACATAGCTATTCCACTTCAAATGTGTCACCCAAACATTGGAGACCTTTGAGATGTGCATATAAACACAAATTTCATTCCCTACGAGATGGCTGTATTATTAAAAGCACGCCTCAAACGAAATCATATCCGCATTGCCAGACGCAAAGTTTGGACCAGACGCATCAAAGTAACGATCCAAAGCGACCAACTGAATTACAATATTGCTCTGGCGATAGGACGACTGGTGTTTACATCATTCCAACCATCGGATGTCTCTAGGGATGATGACTGAACGCCCCTGGGACGGATAGAAATGACATTCGCAATATTGCTGGGGCGTTTCATCGTATTGCCAGCGGTGGAATACAAAAAGACAAGCTGATGGTATGCCTACAGCAGAAACTGTTCAAAGATGAGTAACGGTACACAAAGATCATCGTGCACGCCTGATGAGGGGAGGACAGTAGCCACTGTCCCCGGCTCAGGAGAGCATAGGGGAAGTTGGGGGAACGCCGAAGACTTTTTTTCTGACGCCCGTAGCACGCAAGGTAGAGAACATACGCTATTCTTGTTGGCGTCATTCGAGAGGCCAGTCTTTTGCCTTTCAAACATACCAGGCGCATTTGATGAATTCGCATACCGTTAAGCGCACAAACTAAAAATATCAAAGAAGTGACTTTTTCGGCGTTGCCCCGGACTGCGGGGAAAGCCGAAAATGGGAGAAATGATCTACGGGGAATGCCGACATTGATGTTTTGCCATTTTATCTCAAACTTTATCCAGAAGTCATCAAAGCTGACACACGTTTCAAGAGCTTGAGGACGCGGTGCACACTGGAAGTTATAATTGTGTGATATAATAAGAAAATGCCAGGTAAATCATTCCTTATAGGTAACAGGCCGTTGTGTCGGTTGAAAGTGTAATTTGTGTGACTAAAAATACGCGTTGCTATTCTACAGCAGTAAAGTCCACGTAGCGTGCTTTTAACACGTGCGTAATCGCACGTTTTCGGCATTACCCCAGCCAGCCATACTTTCATTTGCAGGCCCATAACTTTTCAACGTGCTGTATAAATTTCAAATAGGCAGCACACTTATGCAAAGACATGCTAAAGATTACTTGACCGAATTGGACAGACAAACGGTAGCATAATGAGTAAAAAATGCAGCTTCAAAGGCGTATGTAGTACAAGGGAAACGTACCTTGAAAACGCTCTTGGCGCCCTCACAGTCGAAGTATTCCGAATGACGACTCGTAACAAACATGCGATAATTGTAGTCACTTAAGCTTCAGAGCATCACTGACAGGTGGCATCCATGTCTTACGGTTTTCGAAATATCTCAAATTTCGGCTTTGCCCCAACTCCGGCATTGCCCCAACTTCCCCTATACCGTCTTACGTTGGAAGGAGGAGGATGCCAGGCGGTAGTGGCGCCCTGGGTTGTTCGGCCGCCAAAGATAATACACCTCAACGATCATCATCATGAAAGGATGCAAACGAGCACAAACAGGGTTTGGGAGAAAGGCAGCAAGTAGTAATACGATACAATTATGACACAACAAAAACGGTGAAAACACAGCGAGCCTGCTCGCAGATGTAAGGCAATGTCCAGGTCCTTCACGGGACCTTGCCGTCTTGGCAAGAGGCCAAATAACAAAGAAAGTCAGCCACCTTCACACCTTGCGAAAAACACGTAAAGCAACGACACAGCACTTTTCCAACTCTGCCTGACAACTTCTTGGCTTCTGCCTGCGCCAGCAATTGTGGGCGTTGACGCCACAGCCCGGCCGGGTCGGGGTCGCCATGTGAGGGTGGCTGGAACCGATCAGTGGTAAGGCTGGGACAGTGGGACAGACAGCGACCACCGTGACCCAGTCTCATCGGGTAGACAGCATGGGAAGTCCATTATGCCGTAATTGTGCTGCACATAACAGTGCGATGCGTTCTTACTGAGAAGAAATCCAGTTCCTAGCAAAAAAGGCACATCAAAACAGAAAAGCCCACTGAGCGCACGTAGCAGCAGCTTAGTGACGGGTCACTCGTGGTAAAAGTAATCCCGCCTGTGTGTACGTTGGGGAGGGGAAAGGAACGGACAAGCAAGACATAAAAATGGCACATGGTAAAGCTGAAATGGCAGAAAAACGAGAAACGTTGCGCTTCAAACACAGCAGCCGAAAGTCCAAAACGAACAGCAGTCCAGACAGAGCAGAGCTAGCACGCGGGCACCCAGACAGGACACAGAAACTCAGCCGGGAGCAGAGGAAGCCTGCCGGGGAGGAAGTGTCTGCCGGCCACCAAATAAGCGTGGCGGACCGCCGGGACAGCGGACAGCGTCGAGAGCGACTGCTCCCGGGGGCAATCTGTGCCGGCCTGTTTAGATCAATACGGTCCGCCGACGGCAGGAGGACGGCCCGAGACTGAGCGGTGCTGGCGGGTGGTGAAAGGTGACACCGGAACGGGGAATCACCGGTCACCACCAGTGGACAACTGGTGGATTCAGTGACGGAACTGCCAATCAGGGCTGTTGAAGCTAATCGCAGCTAATCGATAACGACCAGACCGCCACCGTACTCTATTGTCTGCACCGTATAACAGACGCGAATGTGAGGAATCCGTCGCTCCTACACGCTTGAATTCTCTTCTCACCGTACCGCACTCACTACTCACCCCGTCCCCCATCTCTCTCACGCCGACCCCACCAGGTCCATTCTCACCTCTCCCAGCGTGTCGACATCCACGTCACAGTCGGTCAGCATCGACAGGTGGATGGCGTCGTTGGCCTTCTTCGGCACGTTCAGCATCACCTCCAGACCGTCCTGACAGAGGAAAGGGACGGACGCACGGTCAGTGACACGAAGAACATAAATGAACGACGCCTTATGCAAAATGCGTTTGTTTTGTTACGGCCCCTTTGATATCTTTCAAGTCCATTCAGTTCACCACTCGCTAAAGAAAATCTCACGCATCTTTTTATATGAGTTAAAAACGTCATAGCTAGCTCCACACCGTACTTTTGTTTCTCTCCCAAAAACAGGACCCATCATTTCTACCCAGTACCCACCAAATGTAGCAGATGTCACCGTCAGAGACACTCCATCCCTCCCTCCCACCATTCCCCCAAGGACCTCACATCCTTCCGGACCCTGAGACCAAATCCCCAGTCAATATCCGTCATCCCCGCCCGTCCCCAGTGATCCCCTCCCACCTACCTTGATCTCGCCGTGGCCGTCACAGCAGGAGAGCAGGTCCTTGAGCAGCAGCTGGTACTTGGTGATGCGCTGCACCGGCTTGATGAGATAGGCGGCGATCGGGTGCTCCACTCGATGGTGACGCTGCACGTCTTCGAAGAACGTTCCACCATGCTGTACCAGCAGCGCGTTGCTGTCCGGTTTGTCGCGACAGTACTGGACGTACATGTCGAACTTTTGCGACTGTCCGGACAAAAAAGGCACATGGTTAGCGTTATGAGGAACGATGATTGCCACAGCGTTTTGTTCATTGCCGTGAGACAATTATTTTTCATCGTTCATTGTTCTAATGTCAAAGAAAAGCATCGTTTTGATGAAAGTATACGAACAGTCTGAACTTCGAGACAAACTAATCACACAGTCTCACGTGAAAATTAATCCCAGCGCAATAGTAATTGACTAGACCAAAACCACCCACGTCCTTCCATTCCGTGCCTCACTATCGCTACCACTCTCAGCTTCCTCCCCAGTTTCCATCTTAGCTCTCGGCACATCTCCAGCCCAGAATATCCCACAGTCTCCACCCTCCGGCGCCGCTCGGGACCACCCCCAACTGTATCCAGTCGGTTTGTGGGGACTAATGACGGCGTCACCGGCGTCCTTGCAGTCGCGTCACGCGTGCGGTGGGTCATCATAGACACGCCGTGTGCGTGAGGTCGATGCTGACGACCGACAGTCGCTAGACCGAGGACGGCGACAGAGAGAGGACGGGATGATGAAAACGGGAAGAAAAAAGGAGCTAGGGCGGAGGAGAGGATCAGGAACAGAGAGGGATGGGTAACCGAAGGACAAATGATGAGAGATGAGGGAAACAATGGATGGAGGTAGACGATCGCAGACAGATAAGATAAGATGATAACAACTTGAGTATTGATAACCACCATCAACTTTACCACAAACAAAATACAAGCCCCGGAAACGAAAGCTCCAAAGTTAGACCTCCTGGCTCTCTGATCCCCGTCAAGGCATTAGTGGCAGGCGGGATAGCTGTCTCTCAGATATTTCCCGTTTTACACATCTCTACTCCAAAGACTCCAGATAAAACCACCTAGCGGGTGGCCGCGATTCCGTAGACTGCTGATCCGACCAGTCACACATCAAACGGCTATCGGCCGCCGATTCCGATCACGTTCAACGATGGAAAGCTTTAGGAGAAATAACCCGACCGACCAGCGCCACGGAAAAGCGGTGGCAAACAATTCGATGTCTAAAGGCGACGCTGGGAGACAAATTACAAATAATCGTCAGCTCAGACCAAAAAGGTAATCGCGTCGCATTTCAATCGGCATCCTTCCGAGCGCTACAAATACCAAATAGCACGCGGCTTTCAAGCGAATCAGACGCTCCAGTGCAATTCAGAAAAAAACCTAGGCAAGGTGCGCTGGTGTGCAAACGAGGCGCCCGCGAAGCACTTCTGGCACGTTCAGCCATCTTAGCCATTGTGGGACGAATTAATTACATCCTCCGTCACCAGTCTTGCCGATCGTCTCTCGGTTAATAATCACCTATTCCATACCACAGACAAACTGTAGGTAGCCGTGTCTGATGAGGCTCCGTCCGACCGGCCAACGGCACTGCTTTAGCTCAGCCGGATGTGCCGAGCTCAATACCCAGTATGATGGGCTAACGGGCTTATTCAGTCGTGCACACTGACATATACAAGTCTGTATGTGGGGATTCTACCCTCAATGTGAATGTTCCATTATAACAAACCCATAATTAACAGCGTGCAGTATCGACACACGCACGCACATCATGAAAGGGGCGCTTGTTAGATACGCCACTGAATGAAGAGGGCCTTAGATGAGCTAGCCAAGATCCGCGATGAAGCAGCATCTTACCCATGTGACGAAGCAGTGTCCGACGTCCTCCGGGTTGCTGGTGTACTTTTCCAGCTGCTGCAGGAACGTATTGCGGTGGAAGTCGAGGATCTCCTCCATGTTACTGAACAGGATGTCAGACTTGTCCCGGATTCCTGTTGAGTGATACCGATCCAGCGGCGTCAAATCACAGATTGCATGGTGGTTTGTTATCCTGCTGAGGCATTAGGACGACAGGACGCCCACAGACAATAAGGACAGGTTACCGAATGGCGAATTCGCATATTACTCAACTGGCCGGAGGTCGAGGCGAACCTATGATCTTCAAACATCAACCCCAGTGGCACCTCTAAATGGGGTGTCGCATTCAGCCAGCAGCAGACAGAGCGTCTCCTTACCGATGGGTACGGCGCGGCTGGTGCGTGACTCGTGCAGGAAGGTGGCCACGCAGATCTCCAGGTCCTTGACGTACGCCCGCTCGGTGTTCAGCAGCTCTGTCATGATGAACCTGAACACACACAATAAAAAGAAACGTTACAGGCATTCAAACGTGCGATGCAAGACAAATCTTCTAATAAGAGCTACAGTCTCCAATGGCCAGGGATATTAAGTGGGTTTCCAGAATCTGACTGCAAAATTCTGACAGAATTCATCCTTGTTTCACAAGAATGATGGATGGGTAATAAATCACTGCGAGATAGCTCAAAGCACTGGCGATATAACAGGATCCACAGTGTCTACCATACCACTAACTTGCCACCGTCCAATATTGTACACTGAGTGGGGGCTCTTGTTCTCCCTCTCCCCCAGGCGACTCACTCTCTGCGCCGCGCCGAGCGTCGTTTCTCCTCATCCAGTTTGCCCTCAGCTTCCTTCAGCTGCAGGTCGTTGACCCTGCTCTCCAGACTAGGGTCGGAGAGCCGATCCCGCGGCTCCGGCTCCGGCTCTGGCTCCGGTTCGTCCGCCTCCTGACCGGGTTCTGGCTTCTGGCGCCGCTCACCGGACGCCTGGTGACCCAGCTGAACCTCCAGCTGCCGCCTGAGGAACGCACCAGCAGCCGAGCCGTCAGACACACGGAAAACACGCAAAATGTGCATCGTTTATCACGACTGTTCTGTGTTGTGAGCAGAATTAGTGGTTGCTAAGATGGATTTTGCTTCCCGCTTCACTCTAACGATGGAACAAATACTGGTAGCCATTCCAACCCGAAAATGTGAATCGTGTAATTGAGCTGACCAGTAAATTGGATCCTGTCAACTTTCCCTCAGTTCATTCTGTATTCGTCGAGGGGACCCACCTGTACATATCCATGCGATGTGAGAAGTCCTTGTATGCCATGTCGACAGTGGCCACCCATTTTTTAATCTGGGCCGCGTGTGCGTGCCCCTTCTCCATCAGATTGTCGGCCAGCTGGATCAGCAGCTTGACCCGCTCACGGGTCTCCTGCGGGTCGGGTCAGGTCAGAGAACAGTTAACATGGGCGAGGTCCAACAAAGGAGCATACAAAGCTCTTGGTGTTTGAGAAAATCGAACTTCGCGGACATGAGGTAGTATAAAGGCACCCTGAAATATCCGGTCAGCTAATCATGTCAAAAAGCTCCTCTAGCTTCAACAACAATGGACATTGAGACTACCCATCGTACAAGCGCTCGCTCAGTCGGCTACCGATGCTGCAATGGTTGCTACCCTCGCTCGGGCTCGGCGCCCTGACGCTCAGGGCTCACCTTGGCGGTCGTTTTGAACTCGTTGTGCTCGTGGAGCAGTTTCTCCGTCTCCTCTCGACTGTCGCCGACGGCTGTGTGGGTGGCCAGGTACTGGTCGCCTGACAACCGAAACGGTACGAGGATACAAAAATGTCAGAGCGTGAACAGACGAAAACGGACGAAATCGGCATGCTTAGTTCATCGCTTACTTATTTCAAATGTACACAGCAATCAGCAAAGCACTAAGTGAGTAGGATTGGCGAGAAAGCACAAGGTGTTCAACTAAAAGCTTGCAGGAAGCTTTTACTAAGCCAGACAGAGAAAACTTAGCCAATCATTAACCAACAGCGGAGAACCAGCTTTGAACACAACGTCCTTATTCTTCAATGCTACTGTTACTGTTGACAGAATCGCTGAAGCCAGAAATCACTTTCAGCGAATTAGAACTACAAGACAGTCAAACTCACACCCAGGACGAGATCACCCTGGCCACCTGACCAGGGCCTCCACATTCCGCTGCTCACCGGTCTCCTTGATCCAGTCTAGTGCCTGCTGCGCCGATCGCTCCACCACCACATACTGCTGACACCAGTCCAGTCGGCGCTTCTTCACGTTCCAGTAGTCCATGACGCGGTTCTCCAGGCGAAGCAGGTTGTCCAGCACCTCTGAAGGGTGGCGAATGTGGGTGTCACCGATACATAAGCCATAAATACGCTAACATATTGGCATAGGAAAACACACTTCGGGGCACACAATTACTTTGTATCACCGATTGAGAGGGATATCATCAATAAGTTGCAAGAAGAATGCGCTTCAGAACGATTCCATTGTCATATTTCCAGTTTCGTGTGTCTCTGTATATGGTGACCTTTGGAGTTGTTCTCATCGGAGCTGACTGGCCCTAGCCCTAGACTGACCTTTAACCTTCTCCTCGGAGCCGCGGACGCCGGGCTTCAGTTTCTGGTTGTAGTACTGGATGCTGCGCGTGGCGTACTTGAGGACAGAGCCTCCGGTGCGGCGCGCGTGAGTACATGCTTTCAGAAAGACCACCTGTGGAAGCAAGACAAGCGTCAGGTGTGTCTGAATGCAATACCCAGTTATGTAAAAATAGAAATTACAGCGGTCCATCAAATAAATGAGCCTTGAATCGTACGTGGTTTCATAACGAGCACTAATGCAAAATGTTTACCAAACCATCGTGTACCAAAAAAGTTCCTCAGTGAAACCAACTTTACTCCACTCCAGGCACCCTGCGGTAGCACACGGTCACACAATCATAAGGCGTCCATCTGAAACAGAGCGGACTAGCCGTGACCGCTCCACTCTTACCTTTTGGTCCTGGTGTTTCTGTATGAGCGAAGCGATCAGCACGGCGTTATCGGCCGCGTTGCCAGTCTTCTCGGTGGAACACCAGTCCTCGTCACGACGGTACTCCCTCTCCAGACCCTCCAAGACAACTGACACCTGTAGGTCAGTTGTCACAGATCAGATCAGGTCAGGTAAGGTCAATGGTTACCAGTTACCCACACAATTCACCCGTCAAAGGCCCGATAAAAGGTCACAGGCCACCGGTTACAATAAACCGTTCACAGATCATCAGTCACAGACCACAGATCACTCTCACGCGACTGACACCAGGAGCCGGTCACGAGTCCCAGAGATCAACTGTCACCGTTTGGCGTACAAAGTCCATCCATTATCAGCCAAAGAACCTACAGCTGATACTCGCGATGCTCGCCTACCTCCACATACAACAAAACGCGTGGATCTACTTACGTCTGAGCATCATGTTCCGTTCCTAGACGAGCCCTACGCAGTACACATCCCACCCACATCTCCTTCCGCTATGCCCACCTCAGCTGCCGTCTTGAAGAAGCTGAGGCTGCTGGTGACGAGTTTGTGCCTGTCCTCGGCACACGTCACCAGCTGCTGCCAACGCTTGGTGATGTTCTCGGCGATCGTCCGGATGGCGTCCGGTTGGTAGTGGTTGGTGTTGATGAGGCTCTCGGCACGCTGCCACGCCTGTACGGCTGAGGTGTGCGTTCGCTGTGGAAGGGGGTGGAGGGTTAGCTCTGGTGGACAGCAGGCACGTTATACACCCTGTGGACGGAAGGCTATTGCTGGCAGATAGAAGAGACTGTGTGGGATGGAAGATTTCACAATATATGCACCCTGCACGACAGGAGTATCACTAAAGGACAGAACAGCCTCTGTAAGCTACGAGAGACACTGTGTGAAACTGATGCCTGTCACTTAGACAGTTCAGCCAGGGGGCAATCGGACCACAGATATGTGCCCTCTAGCGGATAGTGCATTCTGTGTGCGGTGTTTGATGCTGTAGCGAGGGTTGGGGCGAGGAGAGAAAGATGGAGTAACTACAAGTTATTTATCGGATACTGTGACTCAGCTGAACTTAAGACCAACAGGAATTCAAGTGCCGGTGATGAAGTGAGCCGACTTAGAAGTGAGGTTCGTGAAACTGCCCCACCCTGACCGGCAAGAGACTGGTTCTGGATTAATTTGGGAAATAGTTGGCCGGACTGGCAGAAGATAACTTCAAAACTGCATTTGGAGACAATAAAATTAAAGGATGGAAGTTCATAACGAAGTTTCTGCAGCATCAAAGTCTTCGAAGAAATGAACGGATGAAGGAAATGGAAGTAATTCAATCAGAGCCCGCAGAGCGCCACGGAATCGCCGGCGGGCATGACCCTACAACAGATGAATTGGCAAACTTGGAAATGCTCGGCTGGAAAGCCTCCAGTGGACCGTGAGTCGCCAGCATTAGCATCACTATTCACTACATATATTAATATTGTTAAATTAGCATTGTACTTTGCCTTTGGTTGGCTCAGAAGCAATCTGACAATTTGGCTATATGGCTACACACTCATGTGCAGTAATTTCTCCACTCAAGTAGAGCGATAATGTTGCATTAGGCCAATTGGATACGAAAAATGAAAGCTAATACACAAATCGATAATCATGAACGAACATAAGCTAAAGGAACCACTCCAGTGGCCATCCAGTGCACAGCGACCCGTTTCCCGACCACGTCACCCGTACTATTGGGACGTGCATGGCCTACAAGTCGCCTGTACCCCGGGCCACGCGGCGCTCACTAAACACCGCCACCAGTGCCATGACATATGTGCCGGCAGCGAAATGACCGGCCCCGGCAAACGGTGCGCCCGAACCCATCCAAAAGGCGGCCATAAATCCGTCCCACTCCCTCCCTGGAGATTGGACGCCAATGGCAGACTCGGCGACCTTCTCGTTTGAAATCACAGCCGTGTGAATAAGGAGACGGGATTTGTCGTCGGCCGGGTGTGCAGAGACGATTCCACGGACAAAATGGAACGGGATGGCGGAAAGAATTGATATCATGCCGGGAGACAGAATCGTAACTGAACAAAGTAATGACGTTGAAGATCCGAACAGAAATCTAGATAGCAATGCTCCATTTATCGTTCTGGACTTAGCAAAGCCAAAAAACTAACGTTAACAGCATTGGTGGTAAGTGTCCATTGAAGGACCGCAGCGTTTAATTTCGGTTTTGCCTGTTTTAACTGAGTGAGAACCTCCCGTTAGTACGGAACGGCTTTTCCTTCCACCAATATTTCCTCCGCATCTATCATGACTGTCAGCCAGCGTGAGGCGTTTGCTCTCTAATTCAGGAAGGTGACATTAACAAGACACTAAATTTCGGAGCCGGACAGTTACTAGCTGGCCTCATGATGCGCGGCGTGCTGGAAAGGACTGAGTAGATCGCAGCAACCTAGGTAAAAAGACTGGTGTGATCAAACTTCCTGTGACGATACAATGTAGAATAATGTAGGATACAATGTAGGATACGATGTAGGCTCCTCAATATCTTGCATTGTGATTGGTACTTGTTCCAGCATGACCTAGGCAAATAAGTGATACATTTTAGGCAGCGTTGGCTGACACAGTCTCGAATTTAGCGATCCTATTTATGAGCATTGGATAGTCTAAACATGCATGATGAGCAATAATAGACGAGCATCTCTTCCCTCCCCTTCCCCACACCCCCAACGCTCACCTCCACAGCTCGCTGCAGCTGCTCGTGGTCCAGTTTGAACTGTTCGGCCTCCTGCAGTGAGGACGGCACGCTGAAACTGGCCGCCAGCATCGACTCGCCGTTACGGATCCACGTCATCACCTGGAAGACGGGTCAGACAGGTCAGATCACAGGCCAGGTCAGGTCAGATGCCAACCAAAATAATCGGAAAATTATTGAGAAGAGCAATTTCTAATACATACAGTTATATCGCCAGAGTTACGTTCACGATAAACAAAATTACTGACCTCCATTGAAGCATCGCTACAATAAATACACTTGTTTCGAAGAAAAACGAACTACTTTACACAATAATAAGCCCTCAGAAATCAAAACTCACCTGTCAACCTGTTTCTCAAAATACACCTACCATACACTACCCCTCCCTATCCCCCCATCAGACCGCGTCCCAGCGCCACCTCACCTGGTTCGCCTCAGCCTCGAGCTGCCCCAGCTGGACGCGCTGTTCGAGCCGCAGCCGGCGCCGCTCAGCCAGCTGATCCAGCTCAGACTGCCGGTCGTTGACGTACGCCAGCAGCATGGCGCACCGCTCAGAGGCCGTTGTTGATGTGTCCGTCATGAACTGGATGCTGGACTGGTCCAGAAGCTGCGGGGTGGCGACAGAGAGTCAGGTGTATGGTGAGGGGTGCGAGGCCACACGACTGGTGACATATGACTGTCTACGTGAAATTCTAATGCTTTTAAGAAAAATCATGAATTTTTAATACATCATCCTCGAATACAAAGTTGCCGGCATTCTAAGGCTATCAGATACCAGGTCGGCTCATTTACCTAGGGCCAGCGTCTGCGGCTAAATATAGAAGCAATGAAACAAAATAAGCGCAGCACATCTCGTCGTTCTGTCCCTGATCTCCCTCCGAAGCTGGCGCATCACCCACCTGGCTGGTCTGCTGTCCCTCCTGGACTAGCTGGAACATGGTGTCCAGCACGTGCTGCACCATGTCGTTGTGTTTGCTGAGCATCAGCTCGGCGGTGGCCATGTCGCGCGGCACGTCCAGCCGCTGGTACTCCTCGGCCCACTGCTCCATCTGAACAGACACCTGGGTAAAAGGAGAGGACGCAGAATCGTTCACATCGGAGAGACACCTAAACATCGAGTGCGAGGGCCAATCAGAGTTCCCCTTTCAGACAAGGCAAGAGAGCCACAACCAATCCACGTGTACAGGCTAGCGGGTCAATGCTGCTCAATACGGACAGACACTTGGACAGGAATCAGAGGCAGAGAGGACGCTTGGACATGAAGCTGATAGGGGATTCAGAGACATCTAGTGGCCAGTTGCTATAGAGCTGGAGCCATCTAACGATACATATCTGAATCAAATATGCGGCGTATCCTACTCAAGCCCCTTCACATCATACCTACACTTTCTAGCGAGCTCCTCCACCTCGCCCAGCTGTTCCCGCCCATGTCCCTCCTCGCTCACCTCCATGACATTTCGCTCAAACATCCTGAGCCGCATGGAGAGGTCGAGCCGCAGTTTGCGCGTGCCCCACAGTTCGGCCATGCCGTCCCGCCGCTGGGTCAGCTCCGAGAGACCTGACTCGATGCCCGCGTACGAACCGGTCGGGTCACTCTCACTCGTGATGCCTTGTAGTCTGTGGACGGAGGCGGATGGTCAGCAGAGGCAGGCACGGTATGCGTGTATAATCTATAACTCAGACCCCTGACGATCCATTCGCAACATGATGTGAGCAGACGAGATGGGAAGAATACCGGTCACTAGTTGAGTGCACATTTGAAGCTAAGTTTTTGTCCCAATACGCTGGATTTTCACGGATCTGCCCTCACTGTGGCGCTATTCCAGAGGGAAGGCATGTCTTACTTGAGATCTGAGATGAGCGCCTCGCCCTCTGCGATGGTGCTGTTAGTGGCCTCGATGAACGCTTCTCGGCGCTGTGCCAGCTCCTCCAGCAGGTGCTGGCAGCCCTGCACGCTCTCACCGACCTCCCCACTCGAGATGGAATTCCGCACCTCCTCGTACCAGGCAGTGAGCTGACCAGCGCAGGGGCATGTGAGTCAGATGACGGGCACACAGAGATGGCGCGACGCATGCACCGGTTGTTGACTTTAAAGGGTCGAATAAAAATACAATGATAGCGTTCACGTTGGCGGCAAATAAGGTTGATCACGTGATGTATCCATTCTCGATTATATGAAGATGAAGACGAATCTGCACGTGCTTTTGTGGCGGGGAAGATTCCCGAAACTAGATCACGGTTCCAGGATCAGACCGGGCCCAGGCGATCATGGCTTCCCATGAAACTCAATGACGCATTTTCTGCTAAAAACTTGCATGGCGAAAAAAAAACATGACATTTATTGCAAAGACAAAGAAACAAAGGTTATCTACATAACTCCTGTTCCAGGCAAAATATATTCTTGGAACAAAATATATTCTTCCTACGCCTGATTGATGCCCATTACGCCAGCACGTACCTCTTGAAAGTGGGTGTAGAAAGTAACGGTCAGCTCTAGGAGCCTACGTCGCTTCTCCACACGCTCGACAAACGCTGCGATTCGTTCGTCCAGCTCGGCAGCCACGCGGTAAACCTCCTCGGCATTACACTCGCCCGTCCTGCGGTACGAAACTCGGTCAGAACAGTGACAAATCTCGGTGGGCACTTTGGCAAGCTTCAATAACAGGTCGGATGTAGCAGCAACTGTGACGGCAATATGGCTTAGTCATTAGGTCACCAGTAAGTCGATTTAAATGCCGATAAAAATTCAATAGAAAAGTGTAATAGCACTGCCAAAACAGCTTCGGTAAAATGGGACAAGCATTGTACCATCACGGCATTTAGTACCACAAAATTTTCACGGCAAAGTTGCTTCGCGGTAGCTGAACTCTCAAGAGCCGTGAGTACGAGATCGCATTCCCAACCCACCTCTCGACGTTCGTAATTTACGTCTCACCTGGCCAGTTCGTCGGCAGCGGTGAGCAGCTTCTCGGCGTTTGTGTACGTGTTCTGCGCCACGCTGACAAAGTGCTCGTGGCTGCGCCGGTAGGCGGCCGCCCGCTCCAGGTTCCTGCCGAGACTGGTGTTCTTCCGCAGAAACATGTCGCCGTGAGTGTCCAGCCAGTCCAGGACCTGCGAGAAGAACGGAGGAGTGGTCACAACTCAGAGACACGATAAATCAACATATTTGGCGTAGGTATGTATCAAAAACATTAGACGCCTGATTCGCCCAGAGCATCAAATACTTTTAAGGCACGATGACAGTCGCTAATAACCATCGTTACTTGATTATTGCACATTTTATCAACGCTCATCCAGAATCGAACCACTGTTCGAAATTCATGACGTATCAGACAAGCTAAGAAAACGAGTCCTAGCGGGCGGTATCGATTGCTTTGTAGTTTCGCGATGCGTTTGTGAAGATCCGGTTCTAATGGAGCCAGCGGCTTTACGTAAAGCATCGATAGTTTTCTGCGTGTTCTGTACCTGTTTCACATCTTCTTGGAAGAGTTTGAGAGCCAGCTGCTGGTGAAGCCGGATCTTCCTTTGTTTCCATTGCTGGTCCACAGCCCCGTGGTGGTTCAGAATCTCACGGATGACCCTGCGGCATAGTCAGAATGGTTAATGCCGTAGGTATGGACACACGAAACCATAAGGTTTGGCTAAATCGAAAGCAATCGTTCAGGGAAGTAAATCGGCAGAAGCATCGGGAAGTGCGTTACCAGGCTCAGCTGCAACTTAGCAACTACGGGGATCGTATAAGACGTAAGTCTCGAGCTCTATTACTTTTTAAGGTGATAAATTTCAGGATAAATTTTAAATTTTTCAAAACATTCCCAGCTGAAATTTCTCTGAAAAGGTGCAAAACTATTCAATCAACAAAAGGGATACATAAGAAATAATAGCAATCAATACTTAGTCCTAATATCAACATATCGTAACATGAGGCTTATATCAAGTGTGAAAGCTGCCTTGCTAGTAGGCTATCTGATTTATCTCGTAACAGCTGCAGATGTCCAGAACAATAATTCTACCGCAAATGCCACTTTTGCAAACGCCAGTTCTGCAAATGCCACTCCTGCAAATGCTTCTTCTGCAAACGCCACTTCTGCAAATGCCACTGCCAGCGCCAGAAAAGCCAGTGCGCCCATCAAGAAGCCAAAACCGGTAGCCCGAATGGACGCTCGCGTGGCTGTCGTGGGTGATGACACCAAAGAGAAAATCCCCACCAAAGAAGCTCTCTTCTCTGCTGACTTGAAGAACGGTGTTATCCGGCCACCAGACCCGGAGGCCTACCCGGGTCTCTCCGACTATCAGCGTGAGCGCCTCGTGTGCCGGGACAGCGACGGCAAAATGCACCGGCTCGCCGCCATTTACATGCCTTACGAGCTCGAGTGCTCCTACTACGAGTGCGAGTATAACGCCGACATCAACGGCGCTTCGTGGATGCTCAGCCGCGACATCTTCAAGTGCTGCTTCGAAGAAAAACATGCCTACAAGGAAGGCGCCATCATGAAGGGCAAATGCACGCAGAAGGTATGCAAACGTGATGGAGAGGACAACCAGATCGAGAACTCTGTGGCCTGGGAAATTCAGAAAACCGGCTGCAACCAATGCGCCATCGGTCTGGTTATGCTGGAGCCCGGAGAGCGATTCTTTACCGGCAATCCGTGTCTGAGTTTTGAGTGTCAGGGAAAGGGCGAGCTGAAGTCGATCGTCGACCCCGACTGCTGTCAGGTAAACGAGACGCTGATTGCGCACAACCAGCTCGCCATGATCCGCGTGGAGAAGGACTGCGAGGTGGCCACCTGCCTGAACGGCACCTTCACCAACCACACCAACTACCAGCCGCTCATCACCGAAGACGAGTACATCTCTGGCTGTCCCGTCTACTGGAGTAACATCCAGGGCGCCTGCTACATGAGCTACACCAAGCCGCTGACCCTGGAAGCCGCCGCGCGGGCGTGCAGCGAGCTCGCTCCGGCACGAAACAGCAAGCTGATTGAGGTGGACTTTGGAGGCCAGATCGGCACTATGCGAGATGTGATGGAGCTCGGCCGCTGGTACTGGCTGACGCTGCGTGTTCGCACAGAGTCGCCCAAGTGGATGTGGGACAACACGACGACGCCCGAGCGGTTCCTGGTCGGGGACGGTCTCCAGCCGACCGTGAAGAGGGTCAACAAGATGGGGAAGCTGGCGTTCGAGCCGGCGGAGCGCGAGAAGAACGCCTACGTGTGCCAGATGGACCACCGGCCGAGCTGCGCACCCACCGGGTGGACGGAGCGTCCGCCCAGGTCCCGCGACCGCCTCTTCCCAGAAGAGCTGTGACTGATCGGCTGAGAGCGGGAGTGACCAGGGACGGCCGCACCAGATGGAGGGCTCAGAACGCACACTGCGCGATCTGAGGAGCGGTAACATACAACGGGGGATTAAGTTTTTCTGCTTAGCTGCGGCTAATGAGAAAATGTTTTCAGCGGAGGAGCGAAGTCAAGGGGAAGCAATGGTGTAAATGACTCGACGCAAGGGAAATCTTCCGAGAAGTAAATTCGAGAGAAATACGCCGTCGGCTGCGCCAACGAGATGGTTGGATGGTGAAATAGAAGAATGAAAGTAGATAAGGAATGGTTATTAAAACAGTGACATTTGTGATCACATGGAATTTTAGCGAATACAATACAGCTAAACAAAAATTGATGTTTACACAATACGCATAGCCAACATAAGAGGATGGAGCCTGTGCTTCAATTGGCATAAAACTCGCAAAAGAAAACAAAGATATCTCTCTCCTTCAACTATTGACTGACCATCTCGATATTGCTCCGATTCATGAACTGCCAACACTAACAACAATACAGATGAACCTGAGATCCTCAACACTCGAGTTCGCTGGGACGACATTCTAACTACACAACGCTTACTCCCAACGTTACTTCAAAAGTGTGTCAACGACATGTGAGATACCGTCAGCGCATTTGTCAGCGCCTCTTGGTGGGCGGGACGTTTTTTTTTTTGCGTCCGCAGTAACATGCATAAGTAGCGTTTGCGGTGTCACCTACGCCCCAGCCCCACTTCATGTCGCCGCTACCAACCCCAATACCAAACCGCTACCAAACCTCCTCCCCTCTCCCGATGCCACCCCGGTCCCAAATATCACACCCAGTCCGTTCCCCACATTTGTAACACCAACTCCATCGTCCACCCAGTCGCCACCCTAACCTTGGGTACCGTCACATCCTCACCAAAACACACGATGCCACTAAAAACCGTTTGCCTGCCTACATCCCCACACACCCTATCCCATGGCCAGTTCCTACACCAGTCCCACCGTACCACTCCACCACTCCCCAGCACCGACCTTAGCACATGAGAGGCGCCTCCGGAGTAGTCAGCGGCCGGCGTACTGGCCGGCCCACCGCCGCTGTTTGACCTCAGGTGCGAACAGAGCTGTACCATGTGGTCCAGCTGGTACAGCAGCTTCTTGCTGGTGCTGTGGACCTGTGGAAAAGGAAGAAAGGCAAGCACATGAAGTCAGAATGTACGGCATATAACGTCCAACCATTAGTTACTATCAATGATAGTTACGGCTTTTGTGAGGGTTGACTTTGAGTACCGGAAACAATAATTGGCATTCAATCATAAGAAAACTTGGACATTCGCACTCTTCCTTGCAGACGATACTCAGGGATTCGTGCCACTATTCAAGAACAACCAGATGTGCCTCAGGGGGCCTACCTCTGTGTAGCCCTGGCAGGTCTCGCGGAGCTCCGTGTCTCCCGATAAGTCTCTCTACCGGGTGTTCACTAAAAAATGGGACAAATTTGTTTCGTGTGTATTTCGTGAAAAAATCACGCCAGTGAAACAAGTTCAGCACCACTACATTATCCTTCTTCTCCTCTTTCGAACTCTACAGCTCTCGAAGGCCTGTGTTCCCCTTGTCTGCCACAAAGCGGATCTTTGTCCGCGTGCGCCTCCATAGCTTTTGGCACGTGTCCGCCGTAATGGCAGCCATTTGGCGGCGGATTCGCTTGGTCAGCTGCTTCTTGGTCTCTGCTTCATAACCACCAGCGTACACACGTGACTTCAGGAGAGCCCAAAGTCGTTCGATGGGGCGGATTTGTGGTGCCGCTGGTGGGTTATCCTCCTTAGCCACAACAGGTATTTTCAGCTCTTCGAGGGTGGCAAGGACATCCTTCTGGTAGTGCGCCGGAGCGAGATCTGGCCAGAAAATAACCTTTTTACCACGGTAGTTGGCATCTACAAACTCCTTGAGCCTCGGTAGGCATTGGGTGCGGTAGACGTAGGCGTTCATTGCGCCACTCTCCATGATGAAGGGCTTGCTCAGCCCGTGTTCAGAAAAGGCCACCCAAACCATAACTTTTGGCGTGAACTTCTCCACTGTGGCGAACCGCACACCATCCCCGGCTCCAGATGCATCATCTGTATAAAATCCAACATTTCCCGGCTGACTGTGACCTTTCATAGGGAAATATGACTCATCGTCCATGATAATTTGAGTTTTGTTGGTGGGCTTCATAGCGCTCCTTCGAAGCTTGCCACACCTGGTCTTCTGCTTTATTTTTTGGTCCTCTGTGGCCGCCGGAACACGCTTTCGGCGTCTGTAGTGCAACTTCGTCTTAGTGCTAAGTATTTTGCTGATGTAGCTGAGGCTTACACCAAACTTCCGTGCAGCCTTTCGCTGTGAGGCGCCGATGTGTTCCTTCATGTACCTTTGTAGGTTTAAGATCTCTTTTGGGGTCATTTTTTCGCCTTCCGACCACTTCCCGGCTTCCTGCTAAGGGAGTCCCCTGTATCAAGCTTTTCCATGACGCGATACAGTGTTGTTTTCGAAATTCCCATCTTTTGGAAGTGTTTGTAAGTAAATGACTTCCCTTTGGACCAGTGCTCTTTATAAAAGGTGCCAATGAGCTCCCTTCGCTGTCTGCCTGTTAACCCGTCCATTTTGTCTGGGGGCTGATCAAAAATGAATTAAAGCGCGGTCATGTGTTAAAAATGTTGTATTTTCCACGTGCACTAAAATGCAGTAATCTATCCAGACGCACTTTCAACTGACAGCGCACAGAATATTGTCCCATTTTTTAGTGAACACCCTATACGGCTACCTACCCCGATGTAGCACCGATAGGCCCCTACGAACCCCTTACCTCTGTGTAGCCCTGGCAGAATGTCTCTCGGAGCGCCAGGTGCCGGTGGATGGCCGCCTCCACCTGGTCAACAGCCGTGGGTACCTCCTGGTCCTGACAGCTCTGCAGCCAGCCGGGCACCTTCTCCACGTACTGAACAAACATAGAGGACAGTTAGTCACAGTCACCTCCTGGTCCTGACAGCTCTGCAGCCAGCCGGGCACCTTCTCCACGTACTGAACAAATACAGAGGACAGTTAGTCACAGTCACCTCCTGGTCCTGACAGCTCTGCAGCCAGCCGGGCACCTTCTCCACGTACTGAACGAATACAGAGGACAGTCGGTCAGTCACATATCGGTACACTGACCACAACCTCCTGGTCCTGACAGCTCTGCAGCCAGCCGGGCACCTTCTCCACGTACTGAACAAATACAGAGGACAGTTAGTTACAGTCACCTCCTGGTCCTGACAGCTCTGCAGCCAGCCGGGTACCTTCTCCACGTACTGAACGAATACAGAGGGCAGTCAGTCACAGACACATCAGGTCACAGTCCAGCCGGACACCTCCTCCACGTACTGATCAAACAGAGGACAGTGAGCCAGTCAGTCACAGTCACAGACAAATCAGGTCACAGTCCGGCCACAGTCCATCCGCGCACCTCCACGTACTGACCGAATACAAAGGACTGTCAGCCAGTGTCACCGCCACATCAGAATGCTGATCGCACACACAGGGCAGTTCGTCAATCACAATTACAGCAAGCGAACATTATGCGAGAGAACAGAGCCGCACATGCACTCTAGCATAGACACTTTCTAGTAGGCGGCAATTTGAGCAGCGTTTTGAGTGCATTATTTCGCACTATGACCTACTCAATCGTCGGCTTTGTAAGCATTTTGTGTAATTAGGGATCGCGAAATGACCTGCTTATCATAAGTTGCGTTGTCATTTCAGTCCTCGTCTGACCTTTGTTAAACCTCCGAAAGGGTATGGCGAGACAGATGACAGAGCACAGGCCAGGGTGTACAAACAAATTAGATCTCGGCAAGTCTTATCAAGGGAAAGCGTAGCATCTGGAAGGATGCATGTAATGAAATAACTTACACTAACGCGAGCAGACCGTGAAAATGAGATGGATGTCCAACAAGATGCTGGAGCTGGAGTTCGGGAACGAAGGTGAGAAAGGCACTGCCAAAGGATGGGGATGTGCAACGTGCATCATCATTTAACGGCATTGTTTAGGAAACATACAGCCGAGTTTGATAAAGACCGGTGTCGTTTTGAGAGACTCCAAGACAACTTTGTTATCACAAGTCCAACTCAAACAAGCCAACAAACAAACCAGAGGGTCCCCTGCAGCTGACAACCCAAACGACACGGCGTCCATAACTTCTATGCGAAGCACAGAGAGGTAAAGCCCATTTCACTACCCTACGAGGCGTGTCTCTCTATCCCTCATACACCGCAGCACACCGACAGCATCCCCTCCAGACCACCCGTCTCGTTACGCACCTGTTCTGCCTTCTGATGGTAGACCACGGCAAGTGCTAGTACGGTGGTGCGCTCATCCAGACCCGCCGCCAGATCCTTCCAACTGCGCTCCATCCGTGCCGCCACCTGAGGGAAGGAGCGGTGGGTGGGGGTCAGTGGGATGCACGCCTCTGAGGGTCAATACAAGGTCAGCGGGGAAGGACGGTTGTTTATTGTTTATTGTTTATTAGCGAGAATCACCAGCAGGGACAATTGACAAACTCCCACTGACAGGCGAAGTCGATAGTTGACCTCATATAGCCTTATACGGAGTAATTTGCTAACTAAAAGAAAGAAAGAAGTAATTTGCTATATAAAAAGAAATAAAAACGTCTCAAAAGCCCGTCATTAGTACACAAATGCGTGCCCTGGTTGCCTCCACCCATTGGATTCTGTATTCCACCACACGCCCCGAGCCGTACTTTCCCAACTAACGGCAGACATAGACGCGTGCCACCCAAGCATAACACAATCCACAATCGCAGACATGGGCGGGTGAGCCACGACATCGGCCTCACACAATACCCCCACCCACAGAACACATAATGCATTAACCACGCTCCACGGGCGCCCAAACGCGCACCAAGGCCCTGCCAAATCCGCTATCGCGAGCGAGTCTGGCACGTTCCGGCGGGAGTCCCCTGTCAGTGTGTTACACACGGTGTCACGGCCTGTCAGCGACTTGACCGCGGAATATACACGGGTGTTCACCTAACCTGACCGGCGGTGTATACACAGAGCCTCACCTGCTGTATGTGCTGGGAGGCGTAGTGGCCGTTGTCTATCAACTTGGTAGCCTCCGATAGGATGTGATTCATATCTACGTACACGTTCTGAAAAAGAAGAGGCGACATTTAGCTACAATGGTTCTCATATGGAGTGAATTACTACGGGGCCCGTCATAACTGCTACGTCCAGGGTCGGGGAGGAGGAGAGCGTACTATCCAACAAAGCGATCAACATTTGACATTTGTCAAATGTTTGACATTTAACATTCGACATTTGTGATACGTTAAGCTGTTCGTAAGGACCTATGGCGGTTATACAATAATTATATTAAAGCTGTCAACGGGTATTCCAACAAAACCGTACCGCCATGCTAACACACTACCAACAAAACTCACAGAACCGTCGCACCAATCTCACTGTTAGCTATATTACTGGTGGCTCCAGCACACCGCACTGCGCACAAAGCTACGAGCGAAACGCAGAATATTGACGGCTACAGGAATAGAGCGTTCCTAAAATAGTAAAGACTTCAGGAAATACAGCCTAATGATATCAGGACGCTGAACAAGGCGGAGCCGGATCAGGATTATTTATAAACGAGTTTTCCGTGGTCACCTTGTATGGAGTTATACAATTCATTTAGCGATAACACGAAACAATTGACGGAAAGCTGGCGTACAATTATGTCACCTGTGAATTTATCCTTTTAAAACCAGCGGTAAAGTTATAGCCTAATCAATACGAAGCCCTCGAAAACACTCGTTGGTATTCCACAAACACGATGAATGTGTCCGCCTGAATATCAAAACCCTCATCAGAAACTCTCATAAGCCAAGAAAACATAGATAGTTCGCTAACAAATTCAGACAGAGCCATAGAAAATCGTAGCACATGCAGTCGTGCCTTGTTTACTCGTCCCCTGGCCGCATCTTTTGGACGTGCCTCATTCCTGTCCCTCCCGTCATCTAACCATGTCTAAGAACTGTCCCGCGGCCGACTTACCATGGACGCGAGTGTTGTGTGCGAGTGGTGCTCCTGTAGCTGTTTACTCTCTCGGTACGATCGGCCCACGTCCACGTAGTTCTGTAGAAACTGGTCCCGGCGCAGACGCACTATCTTCATCACCTGCACAGAGTATAATAAAATAGGTGAGTTTAAGGTACGGCCTGCTCATCTAACATATAAACACAAACACAACATAATAATGGGAGCATAACTTGTATAAGGAAAACGCATAGGCACGACATACATCAAATCTTTCACTAATAACCTGAACAATCTCTGATTGAACCTCAATGACCTAAAATAAATCTACTAATGTTTTAGTATTTGACACTCGAGATCCACAGCGCTAAGGTTCCGGGAAATGGTGAGAACTAGAATGGAACCCCATGCGCACTTTAAAAGCTTCTCAAATAGCGTAAGCCATTACACTCAGCAGAGTCTGACATTGCATTCCATAGCCCGCCTGGACGTGTAATGAAATGTCAACTTCAGTTGGATCGACCCTAATACACGCTCAAACAAAAGGCAGGAAAGCAATTTAGTTGGATTGTTCACTGGAGAATGGAGATTGAATTTAATTCTATTTCAGTGAAAATGGCTGGCTTCTTATCACGACTACATGGTTGTCATCAAAAGGTTTGTACATTCAAATTTTGGACGTGTTCCCTCGTCAGCGCTGTTGGAGCTACTTAAAAGACAGCTGCAAATCACATTAAATCTACCATAACTCAATTTCAAATTGAATATGAGGCTAGAAAATGAGCCCACCATACGTAACTTTTTCAGATGTGTTTGCCTATAAAATGCATCTAAGGATCATCAAAATAGCAACGTCGACATACACAAAATCATTTTCAAAAAAGTCACACTGCACTGTGGTAGTATTTGTGACAACAAGCCAGTCTCGCTGACCATGCAACTCAGGAAGCCAAAGAAATATAACGTTCTAAGTTCTAACCACACCACGCTCCATCCACCATTGCATTGCCATTAGCTCTGCGGGCAGCCTGCTGGTGCCTAAGCCAGTGGCGATTTACCCCGCTCATGACGGGCCATATGTTACGCACAGCCGACGCGCGGCCGCTGCCATTCGACGCTGGTGCCTCTAAAAGGACCGATTTGCGAGGCCCTGGCGCCACTGGGAACAGCCGGTCGGAAAGACCGACCGAACAGGCCGCTGGCAGCTGAATACTGACTCTGCCCCAGTGCCACGGAATGGGGTATTGAAAGGAAATAAAGGTCGGTAAAAAATATGTTGCTCGTGAAAATTTACATTATTTTGGAAAGGATACGAATAGTTTACATTATTTTGGAAAGGATACGAATATGCGAAGAATAGCAAGAAAAAAACATCTCCTAATCCCCGATTCTAGCCTGGTACCAGCTATCACTAGCAAATACTCGTAAGAGTCACAATTATCATGTCGCATATCCATACTACGAACACAGGCCGTACCTCTTCGACATCCTTTTCGAATATTTTCAGCTGGAGTCCCTGGTCGAGCTCGTTCTTCTTGTACTGCCAGAGCTGCTGCAGGTGCCGCTGGGTGATCTGCATCGTCTCCAGCGTGTGCAGGATCTGAGAATCATGACAGGGACGTACAGAGTGTAAGTCAGCCGACGTCGGTGCTCAGAAAGACTTGTTCAGGGTAAGCGTCACGAAATCACTATCAAGCATTTAAAAATTGTATCCGAAAAATCCCAACAAGACAATATGTAGACGCCTAAAAAAACGTCATCAAAAGACAGTTGATATTCACACAAATCGTTCATGAAATCCTCTTGTCATGCACTGGCTAGCCATTTCAAGGTATGTGTACCTTGCCCTGTCTCATTGGCACTAGCCTAAACTATGCGTCAGCACTGAGCACTGTGGTTCCGTAAGACCCTCCCTTTGAGACAGACCAGGGGTGTAGCCAGCTGACAGCGACCTCCACGCACTGCTATAGTCCGCGTCACTCATGTCCAGCTCATGCTTTTGTTGCATGTGATAAACCACACGGTGGTCTCCAATATCAAACAAATGTACACGTCAGAGGCGTGTTTAGATTCTGTCGCTCCTACGAGGGTGATGTGTAGTGGTTAAACATGGGGCGTCCCACTGGGTAGGACCAGAGTTGATAGCGAGTAAAAGGCATCATTTGTTTATTTTGTGACTGTGGTAGGTAGGAACTAATACATGCAATGTGCATAACTCATATTCAGAAGATTGACAAGCTCTAATGGATTTCTAATGTCAAACAAAGATGCAGGTCGCCTGGAATGTGCCGTTGAAGCTTGCATTGAAACGTATTGATGAATAAGGCATCGACAAAGACGCTAGGCAGCATGACAAGAAGTGACATAATACTCCGTTCATGAATACGCACAAAGCAGAAAGCCAGCAAGTGTATTTGTGATATAATGTCAATGGAATGGCCCTAAAACATAGAAGCTATGAAAAATAGAACGGAATGACACTTTGACTGGTGCATAATTTTCTAGGCATCCACCTCAACGACTGCATGATCTGTCCAACAGCTCCACCAATCTAGGATATAGATCCCGCACTACCTCAGCACTGCCACCAGAGCAGCGTCGAACGAACGCGGAGACCGCATGTCGGCGCGTGCCCGCTCCCATCACCTGACCGACCAACATGGACCGGTTAACCATTATCTGACCGACCAATACGGCCAGATCGGCATCATCTGACCGACCAATACCGACCGGTCGACAATTGCATCTGACCGACCAATACGGTCTGCCCGGCTGGTGACGACGGCGGGCTGACCGATCAGCTCTCAGGGACACTGGGACCGGCACTGGACTGGAGGGGTCGGAGCGGGCAGGGACTGTGCCGAATGCCACAGGGACCAGCAAAGATGGGGTAGGGGGCGGATGGTGCAGGAGTTGGTGAACGCTGTCGATGATATCCAAGCGTCGGAAAAGCCATCCGGGTGGGTCGGCTGTCAAAGCATCGCCCAAATGCGTAGCCCTGGCGCTGGGCTCAGGCCCGCGACGGCTCACCATTGCCAGCGTAAACAGCATTTCTCGGATTATCCCCTACAAAACTTGACGGTTGCTGTCAGTTCCACGTCTGATGGCATGGTGCCAGGACAGCGATCATATCCAAGGGATCTTTCAAACAGAAGTGAACAAAATGTGAAAAAGATTCGTAAATAACAGCAGTCTGCCGAAAAGTCGCTAGGCTCGGCAGCGACTGTAAGGGCTAATTCAGCGTATAATCGCTACATCCCCGAATGTTCGCTGCCACTTTCCACCCCACGCCTTCCATTTCTGGCGCCCCAACTCGTTGGAACGGCCCGGTCTGGTGCTAAGGCGGCTGCGGACGGCGGCGTTAATATCCGGCCCAGGCGGCGGCAGCGCCGTATAGCTCACTAAGTCCCGATAGTAAGGCGACGGAGTGAGCGACGACGAGGCCGCCGCCCACCGACCGACGCCCGCCGCCCGCCGTCTACGACCGCTATCGCCGACACTTTTTCTTCCGTTCGCCAAAATGGTTGAGCACTTTTCGTGGTTTGAGAACTTTTCGATCCCCAAGATTATAAATAAACGTAGGACACCGTCGTTGGCATCGCCACCGTCATCGGCCAGAGACACTACTCCATTTTCACGATAACGAGATAAAACCCGTGCACGCAATACGTGTAAGCAGAGGCAATAACATA
Organism: Amphibalanus amphitrite; assembly: GCF_019059575.1. Taxonomy (NCBI): domain Eukaryota; kingdom Metazoa; phylum Arthropoda; class Thecostraca; order Balanomorpha; family Balanidae; genus Amphibalanus; species Amphibalanus amphitrite. The sequence continues at coordinate 822,192 of NW_024881554.1, forward strand.
GGAGGAGGGAAGGAAGGTGCAGAAAGTTACACTGCCATGTGCCAGTCCTGGCTAACAATGCAGTTAGCTGGAAACGAATAGCAGCTTCTAGTTACAGCTGAAACGAAACCGATCTCATGCAAGATGTAGATGAGATGGATCTCGACTCTCGGGCAACTCGAAATCCATCTCACTCCATGGCTTGAGTTTCGAGTGTTGTCACAGCCCAAGTGCAGTTCAGGCCGACATGGATGCTGTGAGGTCTGCAAATGTCGTATGGCGATCCTCGCTGCCCTTCCAGAGTCCCAGTCGCAGTGTTGTATGTTTGTGGCATCATTTCGGCTCGAGGAGACGGAGTATCGTCATGTAACGATGTCGCTCACCACCAAACTTCGTCTAAACGACCCAGATGGGAAGCTCGCTGCTCGAAATGCTCCCCGTTCAGACGACATGGAAGATAGATGACGAAAAAGTGGCAGTGAAGGAACAACTTACTGAGCCGCGCTGGAAAACTTCCGGCATTTCATCTCCTTGAACAGCCTAACTAATGCTGTGAGCTGTAACCAACAACACTATCCTAAGGCGTCGGCGACGTCTTTTCAAACACTGACCCACAAAAAGACTGTCCTACAGCCGTCCGGAAAGGCACCGACACAGCGTCCCCGGCCGGTCATCTTGTAGCTCTCTCGACCGGAAACCCTTCCCGAGTACACACACATGTTCCATCTCCACAAGCCCGGCTCTGGAGCACAAAAACTCCTTCCCGTCTGATACGATCACAATGGACAGCACGGCTCTCACTCGGCTGGGCGACCTGCAAAACACACCGGCACAATGAAAACAGACCTTTGTCCCACGTGAGCCGAGGCCTACCCACAGCTCCACAGCTGCCACGGGGGCCCAGTCAGAGTGGGGTGCACCGGTGACCCATGGTCGCACCACGATGAGTAACGAACCGAACCGTTAAGCGGTAGGCGGTGAGTATACAAATGGTGCAAAGTGCGAACAGTAATGAATAGTACGGTTAGCGCCCGTAGCGGGAGAGTAAGTGGTTCAGCACCACATGTCTTATGATCATCAATTGTGTAGTTCCAGCTGTAAGCGACGGTAGCAGTGCTTTGACTAAGCTCAGCGAGAAAAAAAAGACTTAATTCGATGAGTTATATCAAACCTTGAGCGAAGGACCACGCACGTAAAACTATCCTCAAAACGCGATTATAGGTAGCAGAAGGTAGCGTTGGGACTCAGGACATATTCTGACTCACCGATCACTGCTGGGATAGAAAATGAATCATTCACCCACGCGAAGGACAACTGAATCATCCCACGCTACCATTTATAGCTCACCTACTTACAGTGATCTATACAAACAATACCTACGGCTTATTTCCACGTAATCAGCATTCAGTCAATGGGAGTCACAGCATGCAAATCGGATGGGTCGCACGAACCTTCAGAAACACGACTGTTGTCTCCAACCGCATCGCAACTGGCTTCGAGTGCATTCACGATTGAATGACAGCGACGCCTTCATAGGTGGTGCAAACGACTTGCTTCTTTCGGGTTCATGTTTTTTGTGACTTGACTCATTCGTGAGAACCAACCAAATATCATGGATTTAAAACACGACTTGTATTAAGTGTGTGAATGTGCTGCATCGCAGTTGCCACCAGGCCGAGACGTCCCCTAACCCACCTGATCTGCCCAGAAAGAGCCGCTAGGGCGGTTCCCCCAGGTATGTTTTGACGGCCTCGCTACCCACACTGCCCGAACGTCAGTAAGTTTGCGGCAAATAACGTAACCTTTAGAGCTATTAGATGTGGTAACGCAGCAATGCAGCATGTGGTAGGAAGATGACGAGAATTAGTGTTCACGCCCCCGACAGTGTTGACATAACGGAAAGACGTCGCTAAGCCAGCTACCAATACCGGAAAACACTGGTTACTACGAGCAGACAATATCCGCCTAGCTGTAAACAATGCCGCCATAACAGTTAACAATACCGCGTGGCTGTCAATAAACGTATTACAATGACCGGGACCACCGCACCCGCCATACATAAAGCGACTGTAAAGGTAAGGAAAGAAGCCCACTAACCTATATTGGAAGATACCGGACGTATTGAATGGTTGTCGTCGATCCTGTGCTGTGAGTGATTAGTGAGTGTAGTCAGGAACTATACTGAACGTATGCCTACTGTATGCAGGTTACCTTACGGTCTTACCTGCAGTAGGCAGGACTGGGGTTGGCTAGGACCATACCAGACCTGCCGTCTCTAGGGGTGGGGGGGGGGCGCTATCTTACCTGCGGTATGCAGGACTGCAGGTCGGGGTTGGCCAGTATCATGCTGGACGTGCTGTCGCGACTGGCTCCGGCGTAGCCCGAGTCACAGCCGCTGTCACCGTCACCGCCCAGCCTGGCAACAGATGGACACAGGTCACATAAGTGGACACAAGTCACTGGAGCTGAACGTGACTGATGGATGGGTCACTGGGGGAATCATTGAGCTCAACGGAGGTCATTGTGGGTCACGGTGGGACCACTAGAAACCACTAAAGGTCACGGTGGGTGTCACATATGACCATAGTTACCTCACAACCTCACCCAAGCCGACAGCTCCAACGGGGGCGTGGTTTGATCTACCTCGGTTACCAAGCGGAACCAGTCCAGCCCAGCAGCCACTGCCAGTCGAGCAGCTCACGTCTGATGATTGACCGTGTGCCGCCGCTTGATATCTGGGATCACTGGGCTCGGCCAACCGCACCAGCCACCGCGGTGACCCGCCTGAGGTCAATGAGGCCGTGCAGGGTGTCCGTAGGAGAGCGATCAATAGGTGGCGGCGGCCCAGTTCGAGCCAGGAACGGTGCCGGGCGGAGCACTGATTGCTGCGGGGGCTTCAATCGACTGGGGACAGTTTCTGAGTGGGAGACGCACCAGCGACGCACGGTTTCATGGGATGATTAAGAAGACAGGATGGGAACTGTTGCTACGAGTAACAATAGTAGAGAAATTGCACGCCGGATTTAGCACGCATAAAAGCATAAAACAAGTAAAAACGCATTGTAGAAAATCACAGTAAAACATATTTGCAGCATACAGACATCGTCAGAACTCAGAGAACGAACTTAATCAACCGTCTGGTCCAGCATTCTGCCGTGTGATGGCGGCTCGCAAAGCAAACATCGTGTCGCTAGCTCTCGCAGTCAATATCTGATGTATCATATGCAGTAAGGACGACCGTGCGGAGGGCAGACGGGCTGGTTGGGTGACTCTACGGTCCATCCGGAGTAAAATAAAACACACAGCGGCGCGCTCAGTAGCGCTTCAGGCATTCTTGGTGATTCACTGTCAAGGCCGACAGGTAGCGAGCGATTCGTCACCGTCCACCGACCCCGGCCGGCCGCATCCGATAAAAACCAGCCCCAGTTCACTGAAAACGCATCATGTCCTCCAACGAATTCACGACATGTCGTTCACCGAATCTGGATCGACTATTCCTGAGCGTACTTGCATCAATTAAAAGACATCAAAGCCTTTCCTAAGATCGCATACAATATGAGGACATCAGCTCTTGACAGAGAGATGTGCACTGAGATCACAAGAGATTCATAAACACTACATTCCGGTTCATGAATTTGAGCCGACATTCCGAGGAATAGCACGCACCAGAGCGAGCCACACACTGGTAAACAAGCCAGTCCTCCGAGGCAGACGAACCACTGGCAAACAAACCACCGACAAACACCAAAGACGTAGACAAAGTGTCTAACACAGCCGACCGCGATCTCCACCCATTTCTAGAACCATCCTCTCTTTTTCTCCCTCCATGTCACTCACAGACACTTCGCGAAAAAAAATCACGGAGCACGCCATCCAGCGATATTGAGCAGTCTCATCAGGATCGACTGACTACTCGCATGCCACCACATCACACCCCAGATAAAACTAAGCCCGTACGGCATATAACTGATCGCCTCGACTATGAGCAAAGTACCGTAGCCACGACATAATTCGCGTCACGGCGTCAGTAACGTTAGCGACATACACCACATAACATCCCCAGCGTCACAGTGTGTGACGAGTTCATGACATCACAGGGCACCGTCACGTGACATCATCACTTCACGTCATCATTGGTCTTACGCCTTCGGTAGCGCGCCGAGGATCGACTCGTTAATAACTCGGCGCTGACATGAGCCGTGCTGACACCACAGTTAATGAGCAGCTAAATGGATGGAGCTATGCTGCCGACGCCTCAACGGTAGCCTATATACTGGTGGGTGAGGAACAGTGTAAGTCCGACACCATCGACCCACATCAAGTACGCTTGACTGGTGGGTGAAAATGTTTGAAAGTTATAAAAAAAAAACAATGGCATGGCAGATAAAATATCACCTCCGGCTACAAGACATCTTTCATATTGTATGCGTACAGACCACTTCATCATTACGATTTCGATCCACTCTTATAGCTCTCATCTTCTTACCACGTTACACATGTGCCCCTCCACAAATCTATAACCGGTTGAGCCTCGCAGAGTTGCAATCAGCCTAGACTCCAACTTCATCGCAGTCTCGCTCCCGCACACATCATCATTCACCCGGAGCCGAGACCAGCTAGTTCAGTTCAGCGGTGACATACCCAAGAGGCTCTGAAAATAACATTACGAGTGTCCGGGACGTACCCAGAACAATGTCTACTCACGAGCCATCAAGTGTAAGTGTATGAGGAACCTCTGCTAAGCAATCGTATTAGAAGTGTTTTGTAAATACACAATGTTGGGAAGACACTCGAATACGTGCAGATAAGCCGTTGCTGCCAGCAATCGCATACCCCCTCCCCCAACAAAATATCTACCTTTTATCAGCATGTGTCATAGGCTCCCTCATATAGAAGGAAAGAGCAGGCTATGTCTAAGTGTAAAACTTATTTGAACATTGACGACATATGGAAAGTGACAGCCATTTTATATTGTTTTCCGTCATAGTTTCCCAGTAGAATCCCAAGTTGCAAAAACATTATCAACAAGGCATCGGGATAACTTCCTACTCAAAACAAACATTTGCGTACCAAACAGCGACATCAAAGAGAAACGACAGATACCAAACAATAATAACTCGCAAATCTATCACATAGCCAGCAGAAGAACCCACACATATATTTCACATGAAACTAACTCCCCGTTATTGCAACAGCAGATCAGGCGGCCGACTCCGGCAGTCCACTCACCTCTGTAGTAAGCGCTGGCCGAGTTTGTCCATCTCGTGTGCGGGGTTTTTGAACACCTTATTCCGGAGTTCTGTGTGCCGGTCGATGGCCCGTCGGGCTGCGGCCACGTCCCCGGGCGCGGCGGCCGGGCCGGACTCGTGACTGAGCTCCTCCCGGAGATCGTCCATCCGGTCCAGTACCTCGGTGGTCTGCCACAGAAAGTCCTCCACCGACTGCGGAACAGGGGAGGGGCGGAAGTTAGAAAGGCCTCCACCCACTGTAGAAGAGGGGGCATGGCGAGCTCAGGTTACGTCCTTCACCGACTGCGGAACAGGGGAGGGGCGAGGTCAGATCAGGTCACCCACCGACTGGGGTACGGAATTAGGGAATGATGGAATCTTCCATCGACTCTGGGCCAGGGAGATGGCAGGGTTGGGAAGTCTCCCGGCCTTTCGGCAGACCGGGGAAAGGATGAGGTTAGCCATAGAAGTAGCTCGCGGAGGTAAGCCAGCGATAAAACTGCACTAACTAATAAAGCGCCTTCAAGACGGATGCAAAATAAGCTGAGATGAATGACAACCGAAAATAATGAACAAATAAAAGTAGATGCAGGAAACTTACTGAGTAGGCGATTGAGCAAGGAGTGCAAGATTCATAGAAAATTTCATTGAATCAATCCTAGACCAGCCTGGGGAACCCCGAGGAGAGTTGGCTGATAAAACGAGATTACTTGGCGCTAACTTCTTTTACTACAGGATACTAAGAGTAAGCACATGGCACAGCATCCAAACGTCAAGCCAAAGTAGCACTGCATGATACATTTTCTCCAAAAGTTCTGACTTTGAACACAATCTCCGAACAATACCTATTCCACCGGCATCCAACTCTCCCTAATTCATCCCGTTTCAGTTTGGGCAGCAGCAGCCCACAATAGCACCAGAGGAGTGTCATCGGTGACCTTTAGAGAGCTCTCCCACCAGCCGGCAGCGTCACCAGAATACCGATATCGCCCGCTCCCGGTCACGTCTCCGCTGTGTTCGATGTGCCCGCGGCGTGACCCACCGGCCGGCCGGAGAGGCACAGCCGCACGCTAGGAGTGGTAGTGTGGGCATGAGCCCACCAGCACCCCACGGTAGGTAACCAGCTCCGACAAACGATCCGAACTGATAGTTACGGGTAGACGCGTGCCGACCACGAGTTGAGGCTCGGTGGTGCGAGGCATCGATACAAACTTCCCGCCTAAGTGAATTAGTGTTGACGCAGACAGCGATTTGGCCAGCGGTTTAATGCTGCGGGATGGCTATTAATGACGCTTTGCTGCTCTGAATGGCGTTGCCTCAGGCGCATTTTATTTTCATTATTTTTCAGTGTCCGGGCAGCAGCACGGTATTCCAGGAAATAAAAGCGGCGAAACCCTTCGGCGCATAACTACATAATTATACATGATTTAGAAACAAACTAAACCAACGCCTCACCTACAGTTGACATCCCCCCCCCCACCATCCCCCTGGCCACCTACCCTCCTCAGTTCCACCCAGGTGGAGTGGTCGTACGGATACGAGCCGCCCTCCCCCCCCCCCGGGCCACCTACCCTCCTCAGTTCCACCCAGGTGGAGTGGTCGTACGGATACGAGCCGCCCTCCCCCCCCCCCCCGGGCCACCTACCCTTCTGAGCTCCACCCAGGCGGAGTGGTCGTACGGATACGAGCCCCCACGTCCACCTACCCTTCTAAGCTCCACCCAGGTGGAGTGGTCGTACGGATACGAGCCGCCCCCCCCCCCCCCCGGCCACCTACCCTCCTCAGTTCCACCCAGGTGGAGTGGTCGTATGGATACGAGCCGTCCCCCCCCCCCCTCCGACGTCCACCTACCCTTCTGAGCTCCACCCAGGTGGAGTGGTCGTACGGATACGAGCCGCCCCGCCCCTCCCCCCCCCGGCCACCTACCCTTCTGAGTTCCACCCAGGTGGAGTGGTCGTACGGATACGACCCCCCCCCCCCCGGCCACCTACCCTCCTCAGTTCCACCCAGGTGGAGTGGTCGTACGGATACGAGCCGCCGAGGTCAGAGGTCAGTTGGCCGGGGTCGATGGCCTTGTGCAGGCCGTCCAGGCCGACCAGGTTCGTCTGCGGAAGAAGGGGGCGTGTCAGTCGTGGGGAAACTGCCGGGGCGGGCGGGCATTGAAACGTTACGAGGTGGGGAAACGCACACATAGCCGTCAATCTAACGGGAAACAACTCAATACACAAACGCTGCACTGTTCTCGACTATAAATGCGCCTCACACGGCAGGATATTCCCGACGTACGAATAAACAAACACTTCTTCCCATCACAAACATATGATATCATAGGCATGTCTGATGCAACCTAACGTCACCGCAAAAGATACCTATCGCCGCCATACAGCGCATAAACGAAGTCATCGTCCAACGTTGCATTCCCATCCCCTCACCCAGCTTTCAGACGGTGAGATGAAGGTAGTTCCACGTGTGAGCCCAATGATTTATATAGCTCATGCCTGCTGAATGTGTGTGACATTTACAATGTTGGCCGTTCATGGAATAAGAAATATGTGGGTTCGGCAACGTATGTGTCCCATGCCCTTCAAATTTCAAATGCGACCTCAGCTGTGTCATCCATCGGCGGCCATACCGTCTCGCCATCGGCCGGCGGTGGTCCCGGCCGGCACCCATACCAGCTCTATGCGACCTCAACAGCCGGCCCATACTGTATATGTGCGGTCTCAGCTGTGTCAGCAGCTCATACCGCTCTACATGCGTTCTAAGCTGTGACGGCGGCCCATACCGTCTATATGCGACCTCAGCTGTGTCATCGGCCGGCGCCCATACCGTCTCGCAATCTGCCGGCGGTGGTCCCGGACGCCGCGGGGCATCTCACAGCGATAAACAGAGCGGCCACGACGGTAGGTGGTGGGGGATGGGGGGAGGCGGTGGGCGACGGAAGCGGCGGGCGGCAGTGGGAGGTTTTGGTGGGAGGCAGTGGTGGGTGGTCAGTGGGTGGAGGCGAGCGGTTAGTAGAAGAGTGGGTGGGTGGGAATTTTGTTAACAAAAAGAAAGAACAGCTAGCTTCTTTATGCGGTCTGTAGGAGCTGCAAGTAAATAGCAGAGGAGCCGAGTGGCAGGAATGGACAGAGGACGGGAGCCGTCAGAGGCGACAGAGGCGGGGAGCTTTGAGTGGGCGCGACAGGGCGACCCCGAGTTCGGCTGAAGACGAGCCCGACCCGGGCTGTTCGTAAACAACGTCCGTCGCCGGCCCGGACCGGGGCGGCCCGGCCCGAGAGGAGGTCGATATTTCGCAGCGGCGAACCGCAGGCCGGCAGGACGGGTCCGGATACAAGATACAGGACACAAGAGACAAGATACGGTGATCCGCCCTTAGTGCCTTGCTGGTGTACACTAAAGATGTCAGTCGGAAATCCATTTTTCGGCATCAACCATCGTAAAATTTCGAGCTATTCATTCATACTAATTACTAACTCAGCATACAAATGGCGAGCGGATAGGTACGCATATTTGCTAGCATCGTACATGTTACAGTGACCCACTGTCGACTATAAAGAAACAGCTCCACAGCACAGCCGCAATTAGCCCCGAAGATAAAAACGCCCAGCCCAGACCGTAAAACAGACACCATCCTACCAGTGGATCTAACCGAACCACACTCGGCCGTTCGTCCCGCCAGCTCCGCTCCACAAGACAAACGGTAGACGATCCACAGATAAACAACACTCAATGGGATAGAACAAATACGGAAGGATCGACCTTTATAGCGCCAAGGAACAGTGGTCTCACATTACTGACCACCAAAAAGAACTGAAAAGCTTTGAGCTTACAAGAATGTAAGACGTTCCCACTTGCCACGGCACCAACACAAAGACTAACGACATCCATTATCGCCGACTCAAAGGAACTCCATTGACAAGCTCAGAATGCACAAGTCAACACTCATAGCTAGCAGCTCACCGCTCATCACTCACCACTCACCACTCACAGCTCACAACTCACCTCGAATTTGCACTTGGAGCTCCCGATGCTGGTGCGCTGTTTCTGCCAGAACTTGTCCGGCTTCAGGATGTAGGCCGTGTACACGTGGCCGGGGAAGTGGTCGCGCAACACCTTCAGGATCGGCTTGATCTTCTCCCAGGTCGAGTTGCGCATGTCGATCACCACAGTGAAGCCGAGGTCGCGCGACTCATCGCTGAAGACACACGGAGAGAGACGAGATTAACTGGGTGGTAGGGGGCACTGCATGGGCTGACAAATATTTAGCACATAATATTCTGACAAATATTTTAAAAAGCAATGTTTCCATCATATTAACTTCTCACGGCATATCACGTCGCCCAGATTTACGGAATAGTCCCTAAACACCCTTCAAAAAGCCAAAGTGCCGACAAACTTTACTTTAGGTACCTCGCAGCGACATACGTTATCACTGCGAGGTACCTAAAATGACATATGATAGATACATGTACGTGAATATTGGTCACAAAAGACATTCAGGGCCAGCGCCGCGGCATATGTTCTTTGCGACGCGGTCCCATGTGGGCCAGTATTTTATATTGCTCGGTTGATTGGATCATTCAGGGTGGCCCATTACTGTGATTGATGCCGTATTCTCACGCAATATGTACGGCCGAAGGAGGCCAAAATCGTCTTTAATGGTGTCATAAGCAGCGGCCCGAATATGAGACCCGGGCGTTGTTTATTTGGATTATAGGGAGCGGTAGCCATTCGTTGTCCGTAGACCAAACGAGTCCCGAACGATTGGTACTTCGGCGGCGGACTATCACCAGAAAGTTTACCAATCAGAGCCCATTAGACAGGCCACCACTCTACCCCCTCCACAAAGGATAAAATGTAGACACACTAAAGAACATTTTCTACATTGATCGGTATATGACTGGAAATACACTAAAGAACATTTTCTACATTGATCGGTATATGACTGGAAATCAACTGTGATCGCCATTGGCATAAAAACCGGCGCGCCAGGAAGCGATAGGAAGTTAGCAAACACATGGGGAGCTACGAGTGCTTTTGACAATATGAAAAGCGTGAGGGCAGTCCACCAAAGCATCTCACGTGCTTTCCTACTCCCTATTCTCGTCCATCAATGACCGTCACTGGGCCAACAATGACGTCAGATTGTAGACCAATGACGTCACACCGTGAATCACCGGCCGGCCGCGACCGAGGACGGCCTTGGCCGGGGACAGAGGCCCGCGTCGGTCCCGGCGGCGACGCCGAGCCCGTGTCGGCGGCACATCGATTTCAGCCCGGGGCCGACACGCGCCGGCAGACGGCCAGGGACCGGCTCACACCCCGACAGGGGCGATCACTTGATCGGACAGATCGGACAGCACCTGGCTATCGTCAGAGATCAGCAATGATCTGGCGCCGGTGGCGGATCCAACTCACAGTGGCGTGCCTCTTCGTAAGACATATCCCCTCAGCACACGGATTATACCCACAACAGATACACGCTGGTGTACGCTTGGTTGCCCGACCGGAAAAACCGCCCCTCCCTGCAGCACCCGGCATGACCGTGAATCAATATCACCCCCTCCCCAGAGTGGGGGGCGGCTCGAACAGGCCCGGTGAGCAGCTGGTGCCCGGCCAAGGGCAGCCGCTGCAGAGGACGGCCATCTCGCCACATGGCGGGCCGACACAGCTGTCCCAGTCAGCACGAGCCAGGACCCAGGGCTCGGTCGACGGGCACAACAGCAGTTCGCAACATGGGAGAGCTTTATCAGGCAGACCCCACACAGAACGTCCGCTATCTAGGGGGGATTCAAACATGGTTCTGCAAATTCTACAGAGTCATAGCCATCGTCCGTCAACCCTGGGTGGACTCCAAAACATGGTTGTGCAACCTCGACATAATCCTAGATATGCATCAAATCGTGCTGTATCGACCCTGGATCAAGAAACATCCGGTTATCTGCAAATGTTTTGCATGTCATATGATCATCACGTCGCGTATGTTCATTGCAACGTAGTTGAACGAGGACCACGAAATGCGAAACATAAACAAGCTACTATAGTGAATTACGTTAGGTGACCGTGGTGACAGCTAACGCAGCCCCGCTGAGCGATCGCCACTACGTCGGCCGGCGTGTCACGCCGACGCGCCAGTGACTCAGCGGAACGACCGACGCGGCGGACGGCGGACGGCGGACGACGACCGACGCTGCTGTCCTGCACCGGTCAGCAGTATCCGACCCGCGCGCAACACGGGCGCGGCCTGACAACATAAACAGCCGCCCGTCGCCGTAATGGTGCTTATCCAGCGGTCGCCATCCGTCCGAGCGGCGCCCGACTCGGGTCATTCCATCTGCGGCTCGCGGCGCGCGGCGCTGTCAGCCCTCCGGCGGCGGTGAGCCACCCCAGCCGTCCTCCACGGCACATCCCGGCCATTCGTCTCGACTGTAAAAACGGCCTCGGACAAACAGGCCGGTCGACGCGCCGGCCCGCCAAGTGACATCAGCGGCCGAGCAGCGACGCCGGCGCCGCCGGCACGCACGCGACGAAATGCCCTACATATGGCAGCCGAGTGATTCTACTACAGCTGTGGAAAATCTACTGCGCCCGACGGGGAGAGACGGTAGGGACTGAGCCTTGGTCGGGTTGCAGATGCGGGCTATGTTTACATGACAAATCTAGTTTGGGGGCAGTCGGATGCCTTAGAACGATCAACAGTTGCTGTAAACAAAATAACTTGCGGTAAAACGACTCCTCCCCATGCAGTTGGATGAAGTTACTATCATACCACCTCCCCTAGTTTTTTTCATCCCCTCCATTTGTTCGCCGTACACTCATGACCACAAAAACAATCAGTTTCCACCTCACCCGTCCAGCCTCCGTGACTGGACACTGACGCCCCTCCGCGGCAGCGCCTGCCCAGCCTTTGTCTCGTCGGCCGACCAGTCGGTGACCGCCAACGAAAGGGAACTCGCCCGTCCAGTGCAGCCGTACGCCTCCAGCCCAGTCCACCCCACCGGCGTCGAAAAGAACCGCTGCCCGCCCGCCCGCAGCGTCGGCCGACGGGTGGACAAAGCGACCACGTGCAGACGCCCGAGGGAAGGTCAGCCTCAGCGCACCCACGCCCTGATGGCGCCCCTGCTCTCACATGGATGTATGCATGAGCGTCGTGACAGAGTACGCCAATGAACTCAGTGACAGGTGTTCTATCGGGTGGTTTTACATACGGCCACGACGTGCGAAATAACATCAGTTCGTGTAATGGAGCCAGTGTAGGCGATACTCGGTCCTAGGCTCGATCGGGCCAAGTTATGAGCAAAAGTATCCTTAATGACAGGCATTGAAAGCAAGGACGACATGTCGACCATGAGTTATGACGACATGCATTGTAAAAGTCCTGAATAATGAGGCTAAGATTAGAGCCGTTTGCATACTAGGCATTCGGTGGGCGACATTGCAGCGAGCGGCCAAAACAAGCAGAATTATCAGTCCGGAAACTACATAAACTTGCTTCAGTTGCGGTCGGGTGGCGGAATGCCTAGTACCTACCCTGAGACGAATCGGCTTCGTTAGAGAATGTTCGCGCGGCACTACGATGTTGCAGGCAAATGATTATAAGTGCAGACGATTATCAGTTGTGCGGAGTACTGCAAGCCTCAGGTGGAACGCAGGGCTTAATTACCGTGAGTACTGGTAAAGTACTGCGCGTCGGCCCCATCATTTGCCCATGTTTAATTACAAAGAGTGCTAATTATCGGACAAAGTAGGCGTGAGATACCTTTAGAGCAGCTGAACTCTTTTGAGAACAGCTCCCATGTCGAGTAAGTGCGTTTTAAGCCATGCCACTTGACAAGTGCTTAGATCGATATGCATGAGGCCGACGTCTAAGTGGTAGCGCCCAAGATTATTGAGCTGATAGTAGCACCTACTCCAATAACGGTAAGTGAAGGTAATCACACGGAGCGCGGCAGTTGTACGTTAGCGAGCGGTCTAAACTTCGTAGCAATTGCTTACGAGGACTGAATCCCAATGAGATGTCCATGGATTCTCATCCCGCGGGTAGGGATCATCAGCCCTGTATCTCAGTATCTGATACATGCACTCCACCCCGAGCCATGCCTGGGCATCTGGTACATCATACATGTACTGAGCTCTGTACTGCACTCCCACGTACCTGGGTATCTGGTACATGTACTGCATCAGCTGGATGAGGTCCTCGTGGCCGGTGCGGTCTCGGCGCGCGCTGGCCGGGAAGGTGAGGATGGGCCCGCCGCGCGGGTCCCGCGCGCCCGTCAGCAGCGCCACCCGGTCCCGCAGTAGGGGCAGCACGTCCATGGCTCGCAGGCCGTCCATGGCGCGCCTCCAGCTGCCGGCGGCGGCCCGCCGCTACCGACGCTGTGAACAGAGAGAAAGAGATGGTTAGATGGGACTCATTGCCGGAGATGTAACAGACAAGGGGAGGGTTAGATGAGAAACATACCTACCGCTTCCGACGCTGCAATCACAGAGACAGAATGTTTAGATGGGACACAGCCACTGGCGATGCAACGCATGTGCATGGCTGGAGGGATAAGTGGCTAAGTTGTGATTGGAGGGAAAAGGGTGGCGGCTTCGTGGTGCTATGCAACAAACTTTTCTGTTAAAAAGTTCAGGCTTGATTTCTTTTCTTTTTAATGTGTGAATTGCTGACAGCAGTGATTTAGGACAGTTGTATACGAACGTGACATTTCGTGAGCAGAAAACAATGTCAATGTCATGGTCACGTTGTTGCACATTGGCCTAGAAGACAGACTTCCAAAAACATTGCGCTGAATCGCCACAGCCGCATCACAAAGACACACCAATCGACAAACGCAGAAGTTCAGTGAGGCAGCGCCCCCAGCGCGTGACAGTGGCACGCCGGGCCGAGCACGCCTGTTTTCTGCAGACGGCACTGGGCTTTGTTCGGCGAAATACAGCGGGACTCGGGGCAAGGGCAATATCGTCCCAATCTGTCACGGCCTGAGGCGAAACGGAAACACGCCAGCCAAAATAAAATTACAATAACGGAAAAAGGATGCTTAGTGTTGGGATTAGTACGGACCAGACAACTCTTTGTCCTTTTTAAAATATTTCAGGACTTAAGGTTATGGGCGCGGCGCGGGGTTTATGCTACTGAAAACCATGAAAATACGTTGATAAAATGTTATTTTGAGGTTTACCGACAAGGCCGTTACATCACAGATGCCGACACAACGGTGCCCGACATTTGCATGCACGGTAACCGTTCACCGGTGCTCGTAAGTCTGATTTGCTAATGCTCGGGGTGTTAGCTGTGGTGTAACCCATAACTCATAGACATACCGAATTCTAGTACGTCTACTTCAGTTGAATATTCAAATATCAAGGTATCATAACCACCATACTATAAAGCTGAGCGCTCACGACCGCACGGTTCGTCAGTCAAGTGACACAATCACATGAACAGGTCATGGCCAGGACAATGCGCACTAGTCGGCGGCACAAATCGGTAACTGAGCCGGCCCAAAGTCACGGTCACGGGCACCGTCACGGACCGCGCGAGTCACCGTCACGCCGCTCCGTCACGTCACGGACAGTGACGGAACCCATAGCGCGCCAGAGGAGCTCGACTGAGTGTCATCAGTGACAACCAGACGGTTAATTTGTCAAAAATTATCGCTCAAACTGTCAGAAATGTGATCCACGATCGGCACATCAACGATCCGTCGTCGAGCGTCGTTTGGAGTTTATGATTTGGTAACAGCTCTCGCTAGGTGCCGTCTCTGAGGATCGGTTATGACGCGATGTGATGATGTCACGCCACAGTCGATACCCAGAGACGGAGGGCCGATAGAGCTCGTGCCGCTGCCGCGTCCTTGGTCACGGAGTGAGGCCAGCGTGGTGCTTATCACATATGGTCAACATTGCAGCTTGCAGGCTGGTAGCGTGGCTGCTGGTTGGTTATAGAAGTAATATTGTTCAAGCTCAAGAAGCTCTATTCGCTAAAAATAAAAGGCAGCTTTCTGCAAGTCATACGACAGCATTAAAACGCTTAAAACAGCGAAGAAAATAGCAAAACTGAGATACAAAAAAATAGACTATATTTTCGCTTCCCCAACCCAGAAGCAGGCCTTGCGGAGCGACCATGACAACCAACAGCAGCCCCCTTCCCCCGCAGTTACCCTTTGACCCCGAGGCACCCGATGACAAGGCCGACCGTCCCGGTCGGTTCGCCGGATCACGGTACGGTAAACACTGGTCGTCTCCGGCGGCAGCGGCGGCTCCCGGGAGAGCCAGCCACGGCGTCCAACACATTACTGGGTGGATGGCCGGCAATCTTTGAGCCAAACCATTGACTGTCGGCGGTCACTAACGCCAGGCAGCAGTAGACAGCAGTCTACGACCGGCCGTGTGGAAAATTGGAGTTTTTTAGGTACCGAGCTGAGCTGACCAAACGGTGGCCGCCTGGCCGCGATGATAACCCCGCAAGCGTTGCCCAATGTCGTGGTATGCATGGAACCCGTGGTGAACAGTGGCGCAATGATGAGTCGTGACATCGATAGCCACCGACTGGTAGAGTCGGTGGCTTCGGTCGAGCATTGAGCAATGGAGCGGTCACCAGAGAACGCATTGGGGTTAGCCTGAGGGTGGTCAGGGAGCAGCATTATTGGGGGCATCGATTGACGTTGGTTTGTGATGATAAAGATTGGCTGGAGATTAGCTTTTCTAGCAACACCGACTGATCGAAAGTGTGGTATTTTGATAGCATTTTCGAGAGTCGTTCTACGAACGGACGCGGCAATGGTACAGATGCAGACTGAGCACAACATTGCAACAGTTCTAGCCGGATAGAGCCAGATAACGCCCCAGTGCCGACGACCGAATACTGTCTTGCCTCATCGTCATTCGCAACCAGCGAGAGTCACACAAAGACCCAGCAGCGACGACTTAAATTACACCGCATCAACCCCCACATAATTGAACTAGACAAACACCTAGAACCAAGACCGAATACAATACCGCACCAGCTTCAACTGGACAGAACCAGGCAGCCACCCGATACGCTGCAACACTATCTCATCCCCACTAGCGAGAACCAATCTTCCGGTGGAAATGTCACGGGGTCGGGAGAGCTAACCTGTCCCTTCGGGCCTTATCTGGGCCATATTGGACCCGTCACGTCATCCCGAACTGTGCCCTGAAATATCCCGGAGAATACGCCCCGTTAGCCCAGTCTTTGTCCGCGAGCTGCTCTCAACTTCGAGCGTGCAACAAATCAGTCCGTCTGGCGTTTGAGGAATGGCGGCCGCTCGGGTCGGCGGCTGATGTATTATTCCGCCCAGGCCCGGTGAGGGACCGACGCTTAGAGCTGGTGATATATATTCGGGGCCGGTCACGTCGACCGAGCACCAGTCGGCACTGAGCGCCGGTCGGCGCCGGCAGCAGCGGTTCGGGGGCGGTGGCCGACTGGCCGACTGATGAGATTCGACCCGCTCTCCGCGAACGGTTCTGCACACGCGGTCGGAATGGGTCAATAAACCGGACTAGGTCAGACTCTAACGGAGGAGTTCTGTCGTCGGTCGGGTAAAAGAGTAGGTCCAGTTGTGCTGTGCTCTTCTTCACAAGAAGCTCAGAGTAGCGGGGAAAGGTGGTGGAGCAACACGAGATTCATATTTCCACTGGGCGACCGAACATCAATGAACACCGACAGAGCTTAATTCCTTGAACAAATCGTAACAACCAACAAGAGTGACAGGATGCTCGGTGCCTCCGTGCCACGGAGTTCAGTTACACTGTGCTGCTCTGGAATTGTGCTGCGCAGCGCCGAGATAACGCCCAGCCCGAGACAGCCATCCCATTCAGACGGGCTGACGGGAGGACCATGTTCGGACTCCGGAGAGCGCAGCCAGCGACTCGCGCGACCAGCTTCTGTCTACACAAGGAGGCGGCTGTCGCAGTAGGACCAGTCGAGCCAGGTCGGTGGGCGGTCAGAACTGGCAGTGCCGTCTCCGGACACAGCCTCCCGACAGTGGGATCACCAGAGGAGATACCGAGATAGTGTCTGAACTCCTGACAGCCGAGGACTCTGAGCTAGGTCACACAGTCAGGCGGACAGGAGCACGGGTAGGGCACGTGCTGGAGATACGAAAGAGTGCCTTCAAGCACACAGACAGACGCACAAGAGATAGGCGGGCGCGGAGCAGTCATCATTGACAGACAGACCACACTAAAGACAGCCGAGTTGCATCAGTGACAGTTCTGCGACCACACAGAGAGACCGACCTGTCCTGCAGAGCAGCCCAGGGACGCTGGGGGGACGGACTATAGCAGACAGGCTGTCACGGGTGACCGGAGGCCAAGACGCACACTCCGGGCGGTCTCACCAGTCAACCCACAGCCGTCTAGCTCAGCTGCAGCGGAAGCCACCATCGGAGGACAGCGCAGCACAGAGCCAGCCAATCAAATGTAGGAGTAAGTCCCGAGAGACCGGACAACTAACGCTCTCCCCAAGCCATCCGGGACCTTGCAGCTCGGTCTGGAGACAGGCGGCGAGCGAGGACTGCAAACAGAGCACCCGGGAGACAGGTCGAACGGTGGACGCACGGGCGAACGGAGGGTCCACTGTCGGTCTTCCATCACCCACAGGCCAGCTGCTATAACCCTCGCCGGCCGAGGGGGGGGGCGGGTGCTGCCCCCCCCCCCCATAGGGTTTTTTCGTGATAGCTCCGAAAACGCTGGCGATAGAGAGCTGAAACTTGGCATACCTGACCTTTGATCCAAGCCGGATCTTTTGACACCAACCGCATTTTTGGGTCAGGTCAGGTCACTGACCTATGACGTCATAAGTGAACCTCTGCACGGTCTTCAGATGTCGCAACTTCGCAACGCCCTCACTGCCAGAGGAGATGTCACAGGGAAATGAAACTTGCAGGATCTAGTATCCATTATGAGTCCCACAACTTGTATATCTCGGATTTTTCCTAAAGGTCATATGAGGTCAGGTCATTTTCGTGACCTCACCATTATAAGTCAATGGGGAAAAATGAAAACTGCTATTCTGGCGCCGGGAACGATCTCCAACTGTCTCAAGCACACAGAATCGTGATTTGATGCACTCCTTGCAAGGTTAGATGTGTCACTTTTGCAATGTTGACCTTGCGTGACGTCATTTATGACGTCATCAAGGTCATATTAGTTTTTCGTCAATAACTCTTGATCAAATTGAGCTAGCGAGTCGGGAAAGCCACCAATGGACTCAGGAAGGCCTGCCGAATCGAATGATATGCGACATGACCTCTTTCGACCAACTTCGTGACCTGGGGGTGCTGACCTGACCTTGACCTGAGGTCAACACCCCAAGTTGACCTGACCCGGACAAAAAGTATATCATTCGACGCGCCTGAGCGAGGCGAACACGATGCTGCCAAAATCGGCGCTCTGCGGCCGTTTTTTGCGAAGTTATTCACCAAAAACTGAACCGTACCTTGGGGCACTTGACCTGACCTCAGAGGTCACCGGTTGACCTAGGACCTTAAAATCGGGTACCAATCTCTGCGTCTCGTAACGGCGCACACGCTCGTTTTTTCCGCGACGCGCTAGCTCCACCAGGGGCGAAACGGCGAGGGGGGGTCGTACCCCCCCCCCCCCCTCGGCCGGCGCGTATGTAGAAAACCAATAGGTCCGGCGAGGGATAATCTAGGAGCACGAAGAGGCTGATTCCGTGGCCGCTGCTTAACTACGTCCCTAGCCTTCCATAGTTCCTGGTTTCAACGCGCCACTCCTCCAAGGCTCTAAGCCTCCCCGGAAGCCCTCAGCTAAGAGCGTTTCATCTCCCAGACTGATGGCCAGCCGACCATCTCCCTAGTCGCGCGATCGAGCACGTTCGGCCAATCACCGTCGCCGGTCGGGGTACTGGATTTCCGAGAACTGCTCATCTCCCCGGTGTACATGGAACGGGGCATCGGCTCTCGGAGCAGCGAGCCGGACGGGGTCGCTCCGGGACTAGTGGAGTAGGGGCTGGATGCCCGGGTTGTATAAGAGGTTGGACGCAGAGTAAGATTGGAGTTGGATGCAAGGGTTAGGTCGGGCTTAGACATAGACTGAGCAATTGAGTGAGATTGCTGGTGAGCGTCAGAGCAGCGCCGGTCGTAAATTTTATTGATGAGCACATGCGTGCATCCCATTAATCTAACGAAGCTAAAAAGTAAGCAGTATGAGTAATGGGTGAAAAGGCAACTCTGCAGCTACTGGGGCAATCCGCTACCACCACTTGTAAAAGTATCATTGTAACCATTATGATGATGTACGAATAGATCAATACGTTCAATAGTTCCCGGTACCCCCGCGTAGCCCAATAAAAAAAGGATCTCCCTCCCACTCCAGTATATTGAGGCCCTTCCAGCATAGTCAGCAGGCCTGCGTTAGCCCTCCCCCGCCGGCAGCGCCCGTCTTTAGCACGTGCTAATCGCCATTCAGCAGAGCCTCTCCCTGTTCCGCGTCAATACCCTCCGCCGCCGCGCTGCGTCTCGCGCGTCCCGTTCGCCGCGCGGCGCCCAAAACGGCGCAGACGTGCTGACAGTGGCGCGGCCGGGCGCGGCGAGGAGTGACGCGGGGGTGCCGACCAGTGACGCACGAATGACGCTCTGGCCAGCTGGCGGCGAGGAGCGGCGCAGCGTTCAGCGCCACCACATCGCTCCGCAAAGTAAACAATAAACATGTCGCACAAACGGCGGGACCCGACGAGAACTGACAGACGGGATAAAATACGAATTTCGCGTGTTCACGAACCGTGAAGAAGCGAGTATTGGATATACGAGGGCATCCAGCAGACGGTGATGTGAGTCCCAGCAGTAAGATTGGAATTCATGAGTGATGATGGATTAAATAAATACATTCAGATAGTTTCAGCACACGGCTGGCATGCCTTCATGACGTCACTGTGATTAATGACAATGAATATTGCACACAGAGCTGCAGACCACACATCTGGCAATGACGTCAGGCTGACGTAACACTGTGTACACTTGTGACGGCCGGCGAGCACGAGCTGCTCCAAGCCCAGGAGCTGTGCCGAACGGTGCGAACTGCTGATTACGAAGGCCGAAAACAATAATCAAATATCAGAACAACTCAAGTTTACTTTGCTAATAATCGTTTCGACATCAACAAGGGAACAACTACATGAAAGGTTCGATCGTAACTTGTGCGAAAAGCTCATTCGCCTTCAATCTCTTCCTTCCGAGAGTATCGCAATTTCCCGCAATCCTTTTTGTTGATCACCTTCGCCCTTCCATAAATAGAGACCAGCCATCCTGATCTCGGGGCCCGGACCTACATGCTCACTGTTCCCGAGTCAGCAGCGGTCCCCACCGAGCTGCCGTCGACAGATCCACCGCCGCGGGACAGCCCATGCACCGTCAGCCTGTCCAGGCCGGCACCGCCAGCCTGCCCGGGTCGTCAGATGACGGATCAGCCAGCTGGTGACACCAGCACAGCTGCCGGTGAGGATCGAGCCGTGCGGTCACGGCAGGGAGGATGGGAAGGGAGGTGGGGTACCACGAGCCGTTCCCGGAGGCCTAGTGCTTAGTCCTAGTCCCGCGAAGTGTCGCGCAAAGCAGAGGGGAAGAAGGTTAAGTGGGATGGATGGTGTGGGGTGCTGGAGGGGAGCAGCTAGGGACGCACCCGACCGACAGACCGAACTGGCTATACGTATACAGGGTGACTTGTTGGATGATTTGGCTGGGAGACAGTGCACAAAGCCAGTGAAGCTGTTCAGATGAGACATTTGCATACACATTTACTACCCCTGCGCTCTTAAATCAAAGCTCTTTCTGAAACATGTCACACCATTTATCAGGGACGTGGACGGGTTTCAGGACACGCCCTCTGGTGCTGGCGGTGCTCGGAGACAGGTTCTGGGGAGTACGGCGGACGGACGAGCGAGCAGCTCGGGTTCCGAGCACCGCCCGATTCGTCCTTATCGGAGCAAATGGCTCGACACTCTCGGAATCCTAAAGCGCCAATACCGCCATCCAGTCCTTATCGGCTGACGTTGGCAGCGAGTTGAGCGCCGGGCAGACGCGAGCGCCCCGCTGAGTAACCGGCCCGGGCAAACACGAGGTCGGACGAGGCAACGTCACGCCCGGCACAGCCGTCACGTCTCGGTGTCGTCACGCGTGCTTGGGCTCGATTACTGGAATCACATACTGACGAGCGCAGCACTCACGCATCCGTCTTGGGTCACGTGTTTTTCACAGTACACATTTTACCTATATTTTACCCGCCCCCTCCTCCAAGGCACGAGCCTTTCCCTTCCCCAGTCCAGCATTTAAAGTCATGCCTCAGCTTTACATCTCACTTCTCACTAGCCTCTAGCAAGCCCCTCCTAGACTCAGCAGCTTCACCCCTTCCCGGCCCTACATTTCATTCTCCACTTGTCAGTCCTACACCGCACTAGTCCCCAGCCCTCCACCAGTCTCAGAATTCAGCCCTGCACCGGTCTCAGACCACAGCGCCACCAGCGGACGGCAACGCACGTCACTTTGCATGATAGCTCGCAAGAAAAACGTCGGGCGGGGATCTGACCAGCAAAAAGCACTCGTGTACCACGCCACACGCCCGTTCTTTTACACACAGCTGCTGAGTAGGGGCGCGGCGACTCGCAGCCTAAGCCCTTGTCAGACTCCTGTGCTGTGAACACCTCGGCTTGACACCTGACATGCAAGACATGTTCGTACATTCTCCAGTCCTAGTGGAGTTCACAGACTGGCCTGCAGATTTTGTCCTGCCAGTGTGGAGACACACCTGCCCTCCCATGGCGGGTCGGTCCTTGTCAGCTCGAACCCAACCCACTCCCTGTCCATCTCCGGCTGACTGGGCTGCAGAAGCGGACCGGTCCGCCGGATCGGTCCAGCCTCTCCCCGCCTGATCCTGCCCACACCTTCCGCTGGTTGCAGCCGGCCGAACCACCGTCAGCCGCCGCCGGGGTCGTACAGAGGCGAGCCGAGCCCCCAGTTCGAGGAAACCTAGGACGGCGGCACCCATTACTATTATTAACCGGGCGGCTGTCGTCGGCGACGAACGCACGACGGCCGGCTCCGCCCGCGCCGTCACAGGCGTCAGCGGCCGCCACGGGCGTCACCAGCCGTCACGGGCGTCACGATACGGTGTTTATGTTGCAGGCACTTTAGAAAATCAGTCATTTTGTAAAATGCCTAGGCATTTTACAAAAAGACGGCTGTTTGAAAAATGACTGAACGCAACCAGGCTTTTTTCAAAATGGCTATAGTCCATTTTTTTTCAAAAGGCTCATGGCCCGAAGTATTATTTTGGAGTTGGCACGTGCGGGACGCTAGAAAATAACGCAAGCTGAGATGAATTTCGCGGCCATTTTTGAAAGATAAGCACAGTGCAACGGAGCAACTTGTTCAATTTAGCTTTTAAATCGTGTCACATTGCAGAATGTTAGTAAATTCATAGGTTTGAGCCATCCTGTTGATTTTGCATGCAAATTTAACGTCACTCCTGTATTAACCTTGATTCCAGAGCCAGCCCATCACTTGAGAAATAGCAAGCGGCAACTATTTTGTGTATTGTGTATTGTGTATTGTGCCAAGCCAACCACAGACCCAGCGGCCCATTTACAGTGGCAGTCATGCCCATAAAATACAAAAAAAAAAACACTACATACTACTACAAAGCACGATACATTGTCTCAGATGTAAGCACCCTGAGAACGAGCGAAATCACATACATCAGAATGGATGCAGTTCGACGGAGCCAACATATCTGCATTCGGAATTTTCTGTAGAAAATTGTTGCATAGCACAGGAATGCGAATGAAAAGTCCCGACTTTACAGTGTTCACTCTGCCGAGTGCGACATGAAACAGTGCTGGCTGCCGAGAACGTCTGTTTGGGACCGCCAGACCAAACAGACTCAGAAGGTGAGGACAGTCGATCCGTCCATGGTGCAATCCCAAAACCAGGCGGAGATCGGCTTGAATAAAGCGCGATTTCAAAGAACACATGCCAAATCGAACAAGAAGCGTCTCATAACTCATGGGCAGGTCGCGACCGTGGGTGTAGGATGCCAGCCAAGACAAGAAGCGATGCTGCATGCGCTCGAGCCGCGCCAGATGTGTTACTGCTGCGCCACTCCACACAACGCTGCCATACTCAGCAATGGACATTCAAGGACTATTTAAACATTCAAGACAGAATCTGTCGGGGGCCGAAATTCTGAGCGGCAAGCTCATGGAAAACATGTCAATGTTAGCTGCTGAAGCTGGTGACGTTCCATATTGTTGTCTTACACTATGTTCTCGCGTGCTACCTACAAACTTCAGTCGTCTTTTTATAAGTCAAAGTCTTTCCAGATTTAGTTGGCGCATACCCGACTTCTTCCCAGTGCAGAAATCGATCGATCAGCATTGTAATAGATCGGCAGATATGCTGGCTCATGTTTCTTAATCGATCGATCAGCATTGTAATAGATCGGCAGATATGCTCAAGATTACTTTACTACGATATGCTGGCTCATGTTTCTTTTTGTACTCAACAGAAATAAATCTAAAACAAAATGTCAATCCGTGTGTTACTTTTGTAGGTCTGCAAACAGGTCATCCACGTGATCAGTTTAATCATTTGTTTAGTGCCTATGGCTAGACTCCGTGTGGAAGCATTTTCGATTCACAGTTCCTCATTATGAGTCGTACGTCTATACTTTTTTCCAAACTATCGCAAGTCAGAGACCAGCCGATCGAGCCGGCCAGTCTGATTTCGAAACCAAGTTCGAAACGCGCCTATGCGCCTATGTTTTAGGGCCTTGGAAACGCGCCAAGCCGGTGTTCGTTGATTTCTGTAAAAACCATCACTTTGCACGTGACAATTCTAAAATCGATTTTCGGGCCGTGCGCCTTTTGAAAAAAAATGGACTATAGCCATTTTACAAAATGACTAGGCATTTTGCAAAATGTCTGACCAGCATGGAACGTAGATCCCACTACAGATACTAGGTATGGCCAACAGTTTTTGGACGTTTTCCTACATATACCCTATAGGTACGTGTTCAGCCTGTAGCTGATCGATTTGAAGCTCTGTGATGACGACAATGCTGAGTAGCGACCAGGTTGAGTTGCAGACTCGGCTGTAGCATAAAGCATTGTTTAGTTAACGCTGTAAAAACTCCCAAGTACATCAACGCCGTTCATGTTCTGCCTGAAACTAGACCTAACAAAACCAGCCGGAGACCGGCCCCAGTTAATAGGCAGACCCGGTTGATGTGCAATTACATGTAAACGAATGAGTGTAGTCTTTGTTTGATTGTGTCTTTGTTTGACAGCTTTGAGGGTCTCGCGAGATTAAGCGGTAGGTTTTGCACTTTTACATTTCCGGTTATATCTCAGAAACTAATCGATCTACGATGAAGCCATTTTACACGATCATGGCCGGTTTGTTACCCAACCAGTCGATCGCATATTCAACATTTAAAAGCTTAAGACGACGAAGATATAGCCTGAAGTACACTAAATTTTTTAGGTGCAAAACCTACCGCTAAAACCCGCGAGACCTGTACCTACCTACTTGCATGGTCCCAGTTAAAAATATCAAGCTCCACATCGGGAGAATCATCAGGTCGCTTGGCGTAGGACGAGAGCGTTGGTTTCAGAAGACACTAACGCCTATGTAAGTGTGTGGGATCCAATCCTCGCGACCTCTAATGGTTTTACACTCAGATACAGGCCGGCATAGGGCCAGTCGTTTGTTGACGCTCCAGATCGATCATTTTAAATCCAGCAGCGTCGCTGACGTGGGGGTTGGAAATGTCACGGGCCTGCACTTCTCAAAATAGAGAGAGGTAGGTATGGACTTCCCACTGCTGGACTCCTCTGGTCATAATGCTGGACTCCTCGGCCCACCTACACGCTACCAAAACGTATATAATTAGGTACTCGTATCTACAACACGCTGCTCAGTCATTTTGTAAAATGGCTAGGTATTTTGTAAAATGCCTAGGCATTTTGCAAAATGACTGGAGAGTCAGTCATTTTGTAAAATGCCTAGGCTTTTTGCAAAAAGCCTGGAAAATCAGGCATTTTGCAAAATGCCTAGGCATTTTACAAAATGACTGATTTTCTAAAGTGCCTGCAACATTTACAAAACGTCACGCCGTAAGGTGAGGTCAGTGGGCGGAGTGAATGATCATCTGGCGTGGATCATTTGACATCGCTGGACGTCACTGAACTTTCCGTCGCGTCATGTGATGTGATGTGACATCAACTTGATCACACCACACAAGGTTAATGAAGTGCGACTCTGTAGCAAAGAAACGGAGCCAGTCTTCCAGCACAGGAGAGGAGGAAAGCCGCACCAAAATAACCGTCCACGGGAGGGGAGGCGCCCCGTTACCACTTTCCCACCAGCTCGGCAGTCGGCAGCGCACCAGGCGGTGTTTGTGTAACGGAGAGACGACATTGTTATCCTCTGCTGGCAGAACCGGTTTCACCGCCCCACGATCCGCGGCTATGAATATGTAGTGAGCAGCGGAACCACCGCTCACGACCGCCGGTAGTCTCACGGCAGATCAGCCGGCCGGCCAGAACAAGAAAAAACGACTCGCTCACAAATCCACAGACCGATAAATAATCGCTCGAGATGGGATAAGCCAGCCGTCACGAGTCCGCGACAGAGCAATTAATGACGAGCGGAGACAATTCCGCATTGCAGAGCCGGTCTCAGGGCGGCGCTGCTGCTGCCGTGGTGAGAAGGTTACCGGTCCAGAGGCCTGTTGCAGGCCCGGGCGAGCGAGGTTGCAGAGCTCTGCAGGGGCGGGCCAGAGGTCGGGAGGCAGCCGAGCCCCGGAAGTGACCGGTCGCAGCCAGTCGGGGTATGAGGCATGACGCCGTCATCCGATACGGCGGCTATCGTGTGGGGCGAGTAAACGTGCCGGGTACACACGGCCACGACGCACAGAGAACAGAGCACTGAGCACAGAACACAGAGCACAGAACACTGCACAGAGCACGGCAGGAACGGAAGGACACCGCGTACCGAGAACGGCGGAGCACGGCACGACACTGTGGTCACGGAGCACGGCACGACACTGTGGTCACGGAAACAACGTAGGTACCCGACGGGGCAGGACGCGTGATTCACGGCGCCCGGCGGAGTCATGATCCGAAACAAAGCAGCACGATACACTGAACCAGAATATTACTGTTGACCCTTCGTATGCTGACTGATGACTCCATGAATCTGGGCTTAGACAATAGGCATAAAAGCGTGGAAGATAATTAACAATGCATTAAATCTATTCAAGTTAGCTGCTACTTGATGTTGATAGCAATCCTCACACATAGAGCTCCACAAAATCGATAATTACGGTAAGAATAATTCACACTGCTGGTGAACAGAAATGTTTCGTAAGTGAGTATGTTGACTCCAATAACCTCCTTTGGAAGCTCCATTCCCTCAGTTCCACCGGCAGCCCGACCGAGCCTCTACCGTTCGATTCTCTCTGTTCGCCGCCCGGCAGCGGGCCGTGTCAGCACGCTAGCGGCCCTGTCTGACACAGAGACCCACTCAGGGGAACACCAGTCGTCGGCCCGTCCCTCGTCCTGCGCGGCAGCCGGCCCGGACCTATCTGCAGCCCACAGACCCCTGCACGGCGCGTGATGCTCACCAGGGTCGGCGACCCCGCAGGGCGCGTCCCGTCTGTGTCCTTGTCGGCTTGCCCCTCTCGTTACCCAGTTAACTGGATGACGGGCAGCGGGCCGCGGCGGCGGCGGCGGTGGGACGACCGACGCCACGCTCAGGGGGTGATTGATCCACGCCCGGCACGCACGCACGCCGATAGCGCTACGCCAGCCGGGCAGCCCCATGACGATGATTGGGGTGCCCTCATAGCCGCTTCAGCGTGTTTGGTTTGCACACACGGCAAGCGATTAACGTTAAGCAGACAGCCGGTTACAGCCAGAGTATTCAAACTGCAGCGTGTGACAAGTGGCATCCGCGGTGTACTAACGAATCTATCACACGCGTGTGTTTGGACGTTGACTGAGCCGCAAAACAGACCCGCCACGGACGAGCCGACATAGCACGGACGTAACAGGCATGCCGCTTGTCAGAGCAGCGTTCTCTCCAGCTCCCAGCGCGGCTCTTATCGCCGACGACGAGAGGCGGCGAGTGCCGATGAGAATCCCCCGCGGCTCTGTCCACGGAGGCCTCATCTGATCACAGTCGTATCTCGGCCGAGCCGCGCTCGGCGCCGTGCTGTCCGCGACGGTACGGCCCCGTCCCTGGGGACAGCTCGACCGTCCCTGGAAGGTGTCGCTGCGGCAATCGGGGCTGATAACCAGCCTCACACGTGACCGGAGTGGGATAGTGAGGCGAGGCGAGGACGCCACAACACACAGCCGCCCGCCGATGGGCTGTCGCGTAGAGCGAGGTCGCGGTGGGTGGCGGCGCCGAAAAACACATACAACACACGCTGAATGTAGTAGAGGGAGGGGCTGAACCAAGCCACCACGCCCGCCACCGACACCTCCCAAAACAGCCCCACACATTCCGCCGAGCCGACGGCGTTTCCGGTTCTCCGTGCCGGCCCGGAATACGAGAACACACCGGCGACTCAGC
This sequence comes from Amphibalanus amphitrite, assembly GCF_019059575.1. NCBI lineage: Eukaryota > Metazoa > Arthropoda > Thecostraca > Balanomorpha > Balanidae > Amphibalanus > Amphibalanus amphitrite. The sequence goes on from NW_024881554.1 coordinate 850,018, forward strand.
AGGAGCACAGAGACCCCGACACGGGGCTGGGAGATGAACCACAGATACGGTGGTGATCTTGGCCCGTCGCCAGCCGCCCACCGCCCACGCAGGCGCAACAGGAGACGAGCGAGTGAAGGGTGATAAACACGGTAGGCGAAAGGAAGTGGAACGGTGTGGGCCAAACCCGCGCATGGGTCGACAGAAATCGTGATCACGCTGACACAAAGATGGAATGTCACAGAAAATGTCAGAGAAGGCCAGTCAGAGTGACTAGGATCGGCGGGCGGGCGGACAGAGTGGAACGGAGCGGGAGGTGACGGAGGTAGAGTGACCGGAGCGCGGCAGAGCGGGACGGGGCGGGCGGCCGAGTGCACCGACGCGGCTCGAACCACACGCCGGGCGCCACCACAGCGCCCCAAACATCTCCGGACTTCGGGGAACGAGCACAAACTCGGCACATTCGGGACAGAGTTCCGTCTAACGGCTATCCTCGCCGTGTAGCATCCAGGTGAGCCTACAAAGGTCACCAAAACATCGCTCAAGCCCGGCCACGACGAGCATGGCCTTTGAGCCACTTTTTTCATCGATTACGTGGGCTAAACGATCGCCATCCTCTCCTGATCCTCTCTCCCAATGTCTACCACCTATCTCACCACACTTCCCGTAGCCCAGCACGGATGCTCTATCCAGATCCACGCACTTCATCAGGCGCGAGCGGCTGTCGGACGCGACGGTCCCGATCATCCATCATCAGGCGACGGCAGCGGCGGCGGGGCGGACGACTCAGATACATCGCTACCGCCTGTTGCAACGAAAAGGGTCGTCTGGAGCCACCGGCGGACGGTGGATGGTAGAAAGAAGACAATGGAGGCGGATGGCGGATGACGAGCAATGGTGGCGGACGACTTGCGGAGGGCGGAGCGGAGGTCAGATGGCGGAAGCTGGATGGCGAGCAATGGAAGCGAGCGGCGGATTCCAGATCGGGCGGTGGTGATGAGCTTTTTTGGGCATCACTGGCATCACACCGCAAGTGCGGGCGTCAGGGCCGGCAGCGGACGGCGAGCAGCGAGCGGCGCAGATGCCGCCGGCGTTATCAGCGGTGCGCCGACGAGGCCGCTCAATGAACGACGCGGGAGGGGCGTCGAGGCGTGCCGAGGGAGGGAGGGAGGGGGGAGCGCGGGGCGGGAGCTGTCGGCGCCGACCAGCCGAGTTAACAGCGCCGAGACACGCAGTCCCCCACTGCAGACGTTCCGCCGCGGCCGCCGCTCCAATGGCGTGAATTAGCCCGAGTGGCGCCGCCGCGGCGTCATCGCCCTCCGGGGGTTCAACTGGCACCTCGCCAGCTGTAGAAGGGCCGCTGTCACATTCGGCCACAGCGGCCGTCCATTCCGATGGGCTGGCATACAGACAACTTCGACAATGTCCCTGAACGTGGTAATATTGCACGCACATAGATGCTAGGAAACCATACGATCCTTGCAGAAGCTAACATTGCATGACTCCCGACCGTTACTAAAGAATCCACAAGAGTGGTGCACAACAGTGCCGTACATTAGACACAAATACAATATTAACAAAACTGGCCACTCGACCCCAATAACTCATTGGAAGTCCGCATTTCGATTCACAGCTTCACTTCACATCACAGCTTCAGCTCCTGAATGATATGTTTCCCCTCAGCTTGCATTGACGTTCTCTACCGGTCTGGCAGAAGACACGACCAGCCCGTGGCCCGAGTGTGGGAAAACGGACAGCTCGCTGCCCCGTCCGTCACTAGCCATTAGGCACAAGTGCTCCCTCAACCGCACTGCCGGCCAGCTCACTAAGTGAGTTTCCGGGTGCGTTCAACCACGCCTGAGAACGACCGTGCCCCAGATCATCACGAACCCGTCACCAGCATCAGCAGCAACATCACCGTCAGCATCAGTCACCGCCGTCACCGTTACCGTCATCACCATCAACACCATCACCAACTATTGCTTCATCATGCTCATCGCACACTCGTAATCAAAACCAGTGCAATTTGACCGCTCACCCAAGCCCTATCACTGCTGCATCGATCGCTGCTCATCGCAACACACTCGATTGCCACCAGTGCTCCCAATTTTATTTTCCATTCCATGGTTTCAAAGTTTTAGTTTCCCATAGACCATAGCACACACTGCCAGACGTTCCATCATCTGCCCGAGTTCCCCGTTCGAAATTACTTGGGTGATGTCTGTAAGAGCCGCAGTTTAACCCACGTGGCGACAGGAGCCTTCAGTGTAATTGGACAATATAAGCCGCACACACAACGGAACTACCTATCGGAGCGCGCCGGCTTACAAGGAGTTAAGCTACAAGTCACCTTGACCAAATTCGAACGCTTATATTGTGTAGAAACGGGACAAAACAAGAACATAACAAGGCAGCCGCTGCAAATGGCGTTGCGTTATGGCAGTCTTCTCGCTAGGGCTTCCGGGGAAACGGCATAAGAAGTACTTCGTTTTCACGTTACGGCTTTATGGAGTCTCAGAGGCTCTGGTTATTGCCCAACGCCCGTCAACCATAGAGCAGCCTCAGAAAATTAAGACAAGACTCAGGGACGAAGCGGACAGGGAAGAACAGGGAAGTCATTCGTAAGCACAGCGTAATATACAGCAAATTTTAGCAGCAAATTCTACTCTGCCTAAGCCAGGCGCGGCAGCCTCCGATGATGCAACTTGATTTGAAAAGATAATTAGAACCTATCGCGAGCATTGATTGAAACAAACACTAAATCCTCTCCCCCAAACACACCCTACCAGGTGCACTCTGTATACGACCATTGTCTCTCATCTATCCTCCATTCCCTCCACCATCCCTCTCACTGTGCCATCCCGCGGCACCCCAGAGAGCTCTCATGCCGCGCTTCTGAGCGATCCACGCACTAATACTGTCCAGCCGGTGCTCCATCCAAATTGAGCCAATCCCAGTCGGCCAGTGACGCTGATATGGGTCCGACGTGCGCCAGCCACCGACCGACATGTCTGGTCGGAGTCTGGTCCGGGGCTGACCGACGCAGGTCGTCTGAACATCACCTACTGCCGTTGGCCGGGGTCGACCCTACTGCAGCTAACCAACGCCGGGACATCACCGTACCGGCGCAGTGATTTGATTAGAGCCTGACCATCACCTGATCATGGCTGGGCAATAACACCCGACTGACAGCTGATCGCTGATCAGTGATCACTGATCAATGATCCGATCAGATGGACAAAACCAGCGCTCGACCAATACCCGACCGAGCAGGCGCCATCGCTGACCTTCCACATCAGCGCTTCACACGGAGCGATTCGCCGCAATATCCCTGCCCGATCAGATGAGATGTTCAACCACCAGAAATGGCGCTCACACTAATGAACGTGACGCAACCGCACCGCCCGTGGCGCAAAGCGGCAGCTCTATTAGCTGATGACGCAAAACGGCAGCTCTATTACGGCCGGTCGGATCAGGAAGACCGTTAATCAAGTCAGTTGGTCGCGCCGACCACCAGACAGCGAGCCGTAGATGATCACCTGATAGCCGGCCTAGACATGTAGCCATGTCTGTAGAAGTCTGTAGTGGGCGGGCTGGCGGCGACAGAAGGCTGAGCGAACAAGGAAGAGCAGACAGGCTGTCTGGGCCCAAACTGAGCGCGAGCGGAGCGAGGGAACATCCGTCATTGAGAGGCACGCAGTGCGAACTCGACCGGTGACCGCCTGGTGCCACTGCAGCCACCAACGGCTCCACTGCCGGCGAAATGATCCCATGCAGCGAACCGCGGCCGCACGCGAGAGGTGACCTGATCGTTCCCAGCCGGCCCGGAGAAAGGGTGCTGCTCACCGCTACCCACCGCCGCGGCCCGAACTGCAGTAGCTGCACGCTCGCGCCTAACCGCCCACCCACGCCATGGCAGGAAGGAGCCAGTCTGGCGGCGCCGCACCGAGCCCCCGCAGCCGCCAGGCTGCATGGGGAGACGGGGCCGGCGAGAACCGGTCAGAGGGGTGGCACCAGTCCCGATCCATAGTGGAGCCATCGCCCATCAGAGAGGTGGCTAGTAAGGTCACTCGCGTCAGAGTCAGGCTGCTGAGGCCAGTTCCGGTAAATGGGGCGGCTGGTGGGAGCTAGCCCCGTCAGAGCAGCGGCTTGTGAGGCCATGTCTGGTCAGAGGGGCGACTGGTGGGGCTAGCCTTGGTAAGAAAGGGTACCTGATGTCGGTCAGCCTTGGTCAGAGGGGCGTTCGGTGCCGGACCGTGAGGCCAGCAGCGCCAATGGACCGTGCCGGCGGCCTAGCACCGAGCATAGTTCCTACGGAGTCCGACCAGTTGTGGTAACATTCAGGGCTACTTGGAGCCACGGGCCAGGGGTGATTGAGAAACGATGACAGGAGATAGAGGTCTTGATTGACACTGGAACGCGTAGCAAAACAGATGCCTGGAATTCAATACCGCCACGGTATCTTGACTTGTCACAGGGATGATGAGAATCCAACCAACCATCCTCGGTCAGACATATATCAAAACACAAATAAGGAGTGTGAGAAAAGCACAAACTGGTTCAGAGTATTTCGGTGATCCAACAGCCACTAGTTGTATGACACGACTAACACTATCTAGCCACAACAAAACACAAACCAACACCCGTCAGTTTCTGCACGATTTTCCGCTTCCGCGGGTATGGAAGCTTCACCGAAACGCCGTTGAACACGACGCTTCCTGCCGCGTATCGTCTACTTTCCCGGACTACGATCGCGTGCGGCCGGCGCGCGTCTGTCCGGTCCGTGAGACGAGCGGCGAGGCGGGCACCGAGTGACGCGTCAGTTCCACGCACAGCTCTGACCATCCAGTCACACACTCCCTGGCTTTCCCAATCTCACGGCGGGCGTCAAAAGCGCGTCCGCCACTAAACTGACATCCAATAATCGACTGGCGGAGGAGTGCTAATCTCGTCAGGCATAGAGCGAAGGTGGAAATGGCTTTCAGTCACCTCTGTCGTTCCGGCGCTGACAGACGCCGAGGTCACGAGGCCGGCGGCCAAAGCGAGATGACGCGGCGTTCGCCCGGTCAGCCCGGCTCCTACGTGAGAGAGCTGGTGAGTGTTTTGACGTCATTTGGCCACATCTGGGATAGAGCGTTTTTGAACGGTCGTGCACTCGACAAGCTTTGACATGACGCTGCTGGCTGCACGATCTTAACGCACCGTGCACACCAACAGGGTGAATGGTGCACGCCGTGAATGGTGCACATTAGTGCTCGGAGTTCACACACTGCACACTGCACGTTCAGCTGCACAGTTTCGCATGTGCACACTTGCAGTCCATACGCATTACAGCTGGGCGCAAAGAACCACTTGGCCTGCCTTTACGGGTGACCCCATGCTGTCAAATCTAGGGGCCCTTACCATTCACAATTATAAGAAGGGGCGGCCTGTAAGCGACAAAGCACCTCATGGTATCACCTTGTCCGCTATACTCAGAATCGTTGTCCGCTGAACCCTGGACCTCCGTCCGTCGCTCCGTCGGCTACTCTAGCGATAAACACAGATGGCTCCGTTCGCCGAGTCTCAATAAACCCCAGACTAATGGCATGTATACACACCACATCACACAAACAGCACGTCGAGAGAGCGCACTGACTGAGCCCGAGCCGTCCCCGGGCAGACTGGGGATAAAAACGGAACAGAGCGACTGATACTGGGTCGATGAGGCGATGGGGCATTTTGGAGAAGAAAAAACACCAAAGCGCTACAGGCTATACATATTGGGGTAATATGCTTCAGATAGAGATAAGTAGCAAAGTAATAATAAATCAGCCTAAGCACGGTGATATAGCGAATCACCAGTTTCCTGCTGGTTCAATATCAATTCTCTGAAAATAGATACTTCCTGTCGCGGCTGGTCAACCGCGCTGAGCTGTGATAAGACCAGCGAGCCAGCGGCCACCAAATCCAAACGCATTTACGCTGACGATAATTACATACAAACATGTGAGCTGTGATTACATTAGGCGCATCTCACATTTCACGACTTCATTGAACCATAGAAGCGGAAAAGAATCTGTCATGCATAACGCACTATGGCGACCAAATGCCAACATCATAAATCGTTGGCACCCGTCCATGGCCCTGAGATATCCGGGCCCAAACCTTCGCCTATACTACTCGCAATGAAACGTGCTACGATATTCGCCACGATTTTCCTCCAAGTCGTGACATTCCTCTCAGAGGCAGGACAGTAGTGGCGCGCACACGTCAGCAGGAGACAACTGTGGCGAGGTCGGCGGTCGTGAGACGCATGCGACGCAGTCGTAACTCAAAAGTAACGCTGCCCCGACCACCACACACACTCAGACGCTTTTACAAAGCGGGCGGCGACACCAGCGCTGTGTCATCCACTAGACAGAATAACTCGTCCCAGTTCGAAATATTATTTACATAACTCGTTGACGGAGCTCCTGACCAGCAAAACACCAGACGAGGTCACTCCGATGTCAGCAGGGATAATTTCGGCCAGGACCACCGAGGGAGAGCGCGGCAGACCGCAGCCTACGCAGGAGCCGCCGGGAAGGTATGTGGCTTTTGCGGGCCCGACTTGCACCACTCATTTTTCACCCGATCCGATCCAGTCGACAAACACCCAGCGACTGCAGCCCAAGACTGATAACGGGTCGTAAATGTTGGGACAAAAACTGACACCAGCTCGGCACTCATCAAACGAAGCCACTTTTAGGGGGGCGCACTGCGGACCGCACAGGTATGAGACGTAATATCACCAGGGGAATCATTGGTCGAGCACAGCCCAAAACGTGATTAGTCAATCAAAAACTATATAATAATTGATCAACTGCTGCACGGTGCTAACAGTAATGTTTGTTTGTATGTTTTCCCGGAAAGTGGAGCAGATACAGGTAGCGCCATGCTCATACCACGCAATGATGCTAATCCATAAAATAATTAATTTGATGTGACACAATGATACGGATGACGGGAACACTGCTAGATTAATTTAATACCTCTCATTTATACCTAAGATGACTGAAATAACAATAAAATAACAAACGAATCAATAAAAACAAGTATAAGAAGAAAAAGAACGGGCACAAGCGGACATCTTATCCCTACGACTGCACGCGGACAGACCGTTTTATTTTACTAAACGATGAACACAAGCAGACTGCGTACCAGCAATGATAGCAAGATATGGCTAGACAGTACATAGAGCGTATTGAGTAAGGCTACACTTATTGAGGTGATATTGAGCTGGCCCAAAATCATCGACGGTGATAAGTTCTGTCAGTTTTCCAGGGACGTTCAGCCGTCGGGTGACACCACTACTAAACTTACTCCATCGCGCGTCCCAGCTCGAAAAATGGATGGAGCTGGAGCCGCCTGGATGTGCCGTCAAAACTCTAAAGCCTGCAGGTAACCGCGATCCTCGAAACACTCACCAACCACTTTCATCGCTCATAAAGCCGCTTTGAGCTCGCTATACACACTAGAGAAACTACCCAGCGCCATTGCCTCTCGCCAACACATTTCAGTCCGTAACTATGAAAAAAAAAACTCAACTCTCAGGTCACGAAGGCCACTACGTCCTGCCTCACCGAGGACAAAACCGTGGCTTGGGAGGCACGAATGAATGGATGGGCGGCTGATGAATGGATGGGTGCCACACACCAGCCAGTGACAGGCTCAATAGCTTCCTCACCCTCGGGGATGGAGGGAGGACGAGGACAAAAATGGAGCAGTCACCATGGCATGCCAGTTGCCACTTAGACCACAAATCAACAGCTCACTGGAATGGTAATGAAATCAGAAGTTTTAAGCATGGATGATATATAATATAGGAAAATCAAAAGGATTGTACATTGTACAACAACGAGATGTGTCTGTTCGTCACTTTCGTTCTCCTTGACTGAAAATCATTCAATTAAATGAACAGGCAAGCATACTTTTGGCAAAAGCGTTCCATTACACAAAACATTTTGTAGGGGAATTGAAATTACACCACGGAGTGAGCAGAAGCGCCATTTTTCTGCCACATCCTCAGAGCAGACGCCCTGCCCGGCGACCATAACTCCTCTCCGGCGGCGTGCCCCAGTGGCGGGTCACGCCGACGGGCTGTCCGGTCGCCACCGTGTCGCCGCCGGTGACTCACCAGGGCGGCCGCGAGTCTGGCCGGCGACCGTCCCTCCCGGCGCTACGCCCCACACAACCCTTCCCCGGCCGACGCCGACAGCCGCGGGATAAACACCAGCACACCCAGTCCCGGTGGAACTAAGTCCGAGTCACCGGCACTGCTATCGGTACTACCTCGACAGCCACGACCATCGCTGCCGTGACAACTGCCATCAGCAGCATTTTCGTCACCAACAGGGTGCTGAAACCCTACACTTTCAATAACCGCCGCCACCGATACCACCGCCGCCGGCTCACGCGCATCAAGTGACATGTCCCAATCAGCAGAGTGAAAATGCTGAGCGTGCTACCACCGAGCTCTGCTGAGCCGAGCTAAGCTGGCCGGAGACAGAGACAGGGGAGGGAGAGCAGAGACGGAAACAGACACTGAGAGACAGTCGGAGACAGAGCTCCGGCGAATAGCCTCGTATGGCGACTGCGACAGGCCGCCATCTGTGCGTACGTGACCCAATCGCCGCTGGGCAGAACGGAATAGCGGCAGGATGGATGGCGTTCATCAGCAAACAATCCCGCAGATCCACGGAAATGGCGTCTGTGCGTGAGGCAGACAGCATGTGGTTCTATGGAGAGGATAGCCGACTTTGTTTGTGTGTGGCTACAACAAACACCTTTAGGCTTCTGGTGGCATGGGCCTCGAGGGGACTGCAGCTGAAAAATAGGAGCATCTAATGCAAAGAAACACAGAGCCTGGAAAATGGTTTGTGTCCTAGGAACTGAGCTTTTAAAGCACTTCAAATACCTACCTTATAGGTACATGACATATTACCAAAGCTGAAATTAAGAAGAGGCTATAATGAAAATTTAATGACATTTGGCCTGAAGAAGCAAAAGACAGTGTTATTTTCATGCTTCCTGAAGTAGTTAGGGGATGACTCAAAAATTTCAATCCTGATTACTGGCAAAACAAATAACAATTATAACAAGAAACTCACCAGGAATCATTACATTACAATCTCATCTGGCACAACAGAAATTTGTCTGACCTGGGCAGTGAGCAGTGCAGACTGGAAAAAGGGCATTTGATTACTGATGTTTGCACTTGGAGTTGATAACACACAATGCCATGTCATGCAGATCTCAGCATTGCAGAGACATATTTAATTTATTCACAGCTGATGACAATACAGGAAATAAAGCAAACTACCCACATAAAGGATTTCAGGGGGATGATGTAGGTAGGTAGTGCGTATTAAATTGAGAGAATGGAAAAGAGGTTTCGATCAATTCCTTCAAGAGGCTGGAATAAATCATGGCATTACCTATTTCACTCACTGAAATATTGATTGTTAAGTGACTTCTAATAAATGCATAACTATAAAGAGTTATCTGGTAATATGGAAAAGCATGGAATGACAGACATTTCAAATTATTTGGGGAGTAAAACACCAATGATTGTCAAGAAAGTTATGAACACTGAACTCCATAACGTTCAAATTTCAAGTTAGTTTCTTATTAGCTTCATATCACATTGGTTTTTTAGAGTTTCATCCAGTCTATATAGCTTGTTGACTGGCACAGCCCAATGCCTCTGCCCAGTTCACCAGCAAGGAATCAGTCATAGCCTCATTGGTGGCTAGTCTCATGCCCCGCCGTGTTACACATTTCACCCAGGCCAGGCACAGCTGCCAGCCAGCCTTGTGTAATGGTTGGCTGGCAGCCATTACAAAGGCTATATATGTTCTTCATATTTGACAGTGTCTATGTGTTCTAACCCACCCTCCTGCAGCACTTACACTCAGAGCTCACTGCCACTCTGGTTCGTAGTCACACAGTTCATCAAGCCATAGCCCATAAGGACTTCAAAGCAAATGAAACAAAGACTATCAACTACAGTACATGCATGGAGGGACTTACCTTATAAGATAACTATGCCGCTTTCTCGCTAATTGCTCAGTGGAGTTGCAATTAGGCTGCTCCTCATACTGGCGCACATCCAGAAACTATAGCACTATCCAATCACCTCAGTGGAAAGATACACTGACGCTGAGTGGATTCTGCCACTGATCACTTCAAAGGTCGTGTATATTATCAGCTTTTCACTTATTCTTCAACGCAATGGCCATAAAACTCACTTTCCGCGGGCACCCTCACATCCACCGCCTTCCAACAACAACAATCGCAAACTGCAACGGCCAAACCCATTGCGCCGGAAACGTCTCACCATAAAGCTGCCATATGTGCATGCTTTTTGTTTCCCTAGAGCGTAGTAGAAATAAACTACATGTAGGGGTTTTTGTTGTCAGCCCATCAGATAAATTATTGATTGGCAAATGGCAAACCTTTGTTATTATGTATTCTATGAATGCTGCAAGTCTTCACTTTTCACATTATTTCCTTGCATCGTGTTAGTGCCTTCTGTTAGAAATATTGGGTCGAAACGTCTAAAGAAGAAAGATACGGGATGATACGGTTTTACAGAGCTTTATGCGAGCGAAACGGTTATCTTGGATGCGAGTAGGCACATTTCTCGTGTCTATTGCTTAAGAGGGGCCTGGACACTGGACTCTTGGAAAGGCGAAATGTTCTTACGGTCTCTGCTCCTGTTCCTCTGCAAACATTGCAGTTTAAGTGTCATCTATAGCCGTACGATCGAGTCCGGCTTCTTACGACTTTCCATTCAGCGCAGGTGGCGTTACTCTCGTCCCGAAAGACAAGCGACCTCGGCGAGGCGTCAGCCGTCTATTCTCTCTCAGAGGCTCGAAAAGGGTGATCATGCTGCTCGTACAAAAGGTTAGGAAGTGACAGAGGTGCTCTCAATGGATTTGATGAGCCGTCAACGTTACTCGTCACACGTCATTTTACCTTCGAAGGGCTCAAACGGGGAGAGGGGTCAGACGAGGCCGTTCGGAGCTACCGCAGACGTCGGTGGCAGCTCGGTACAGCAGCACTCTATCCGCGGCCCAGACCCCGCCCTCTTCTCTTCTCTGATTGGCTGAGAGATGACGACCCCGTCCTGCCTGGGGGCCCACCGGGTCAGAGACCTTGCCCCAGTCTCCGGTGACCTGCGCTGGTCGGCGGCGCTGTCCGGGTGGCGTTCTGTTCGTGATTTAGGTTTTGAAACGTGGCAGCTAAGTCCTTAAAAATACCTGTATACGGTTTTTAGCTTTATTTCGTACCACTTTTTAAGGAAGTGAATTGTGAATGGGACTGGGCGCATGAAATGAGTGAGTCATTCTATCGAAATTCGAAAGATGTCTATCAGTCGTCTGGTGCATCCGCGAGCGCCGGGAGCGCCCAGAAAGCTTCTTCGACCCCGGCAGCTGCCCTCTCCGAGTCGACCAGCAGCAGCAGCAGCAGCCGCAGCCGCAGCAGCCGCAGCAGCAGCAGCAGCCGCAGCAGCAGCAGCAGCAGCAGCAGCAGCAGCAGTGACAGCAGCGCAGCAGGCGCCGACGGCTGCAGCGGTCAGCATGGCGACTCCACGGCGTGTGCAGCGGACTCCATCCCCGCCGTCCCGGTAAATGACCGGAGAGGTGCAAATGTGGCTGGAAAACGGGCGTCTACGTATGTGTCGTCTAACGGGTCTGTCGATGACACGAGAAGGCTCCCGTCTGACAGCAGTCGTGCGACCGACGGTGCAGCCTCTCGCGATGGCTGCGACCACAGCCAGAGCTCTCTGGGAGGTGTGGAGAGGACCGATGCCGTCGAGGCCTCTCATGCTTACCCTCAATGGAGACACGTAGCCGAGCAGGATCATCCGGTTGTCAGAGACGGTCTAACTGAGGCTCACAGGGTAAGTTGAGTGATAATGCGGGCTAGTTGGTACGCAAGTCCGGCTGTACCGTTTAACTTTTTCGGTTTCGGTTACGCTATAAATGTTAAGTTATGTTATAAGGTAAATGCTAGTTAACGATCATGTTTGTTCATGTGTTAGACGGTGCCAAAGTGATGTTCTTATAAAAATATTTAAGTTCGTTTAAGGTTTTGTTTAATTCTATTCGACTATACGGCACACTGTTGGGCCACGTACCGCAGTTTTATTCTGTTTTATGTCATTTGTTTCTTTATTTAATTAATAGTTCATTTTTTACTAGTCAGTGAAGACTGAGAGGAGTCGGGGACCATAATCGATACCTTAGCTCCTCTGTAGAAAGTGCAACATATTCGGCGTGCCAGTGCCTGCCTGCTGGCACAACGACACTCAGCATGTCAGCCAGACTGACGGCGGCTCCTCTTCCTACAGCAACTCGTGCGTTCCTCCTCCGTGAGCGCATCCTGGCCTCCGTGGATCACCCGAGAGGACGGCCGCACCGCTGAGGAGAACGGATGGGAGGACGAGCCGAGGACTCTGCAGCCAGAGTCGTACCGCTCCTCCGCTCCGGAACTGAACCAGGACGCCGCCTCCTCCACCCACACTCTGTCCTCGGACAGCCGGTCTCTGACTATCGTCACTGACGAGTCGCTACCAGAAACCGACCTCAGCTCGTCCTCGGAGGAGACCACAGTTCGAGAGGAGCCGGGCTCGGGGGATAGCTCGATCCTGGCCGCTGGAGATGATTCAACGGCGGTAAGTACTGATCCGAACCGGAAGTTAACGGGAAGGATTGCAAAACTAGAGGGAAAGGCTGTGCCTGGCGTAGTGACTACGAGAGCGAAAGGGCACACTTATTGATGCTGACTGCTCAGTGCTCATAGTGAAATCTGAGTTTACCCACTTCAGCCAGAAAACGTGAAAGAACTTTTGAACATAAGGCTGCTGGCCAAGCCATTGACTGGCAGTTTTGTTATAACTACAATCTACATTTTAAAACTAAGCATTTATCTAGAGTTATTATCGATGATACTGATCAGCGTACTGAAATATTTTCGGATCTGAGCTCTGAACCCCAGTTACAAATACGGCGTGAAATATCTTTCGCCGGCAAGATAAAAACGAAAAAAATATAGTTCTAAAATCATGCTGAATTGCACGGAAGACTCATCGACCAGCCTCTTTTTTTATCCAGCAATCCTCGATGCAGTAATAACTTTGTCTTTGTAAACGGCTATACGGACACATTTACTATGTTTTACTACGACGTGTTATGTGTTCTTTCAGCGACGTCCGTCTGCAATCCGGGCTCCGAACATCTCTGCTCAGGCCCGGGACAGCGGAACAGAGCCACGGACAGGACTCAACGGACGGCAGTCGGATGAAGGAAGGAATAACGCTGGCGGCGCTCAGCAGGGACGGGTTAATGACGGCAGCGGCACACCTGGCGGAGACAGGGGTACAGTCAACGCACAAGGTGAAAATTATCATGGCGATGAAGACCAAAATGGAGCACGTTTGGAAGACGATAGCCTTAGGCATCAAAACGGTGACTCTGGAAACACAAATAGGATGGGATATAACGACCTAGATGCTGTTTATCGGAGTCATTTCGGTTCGATCCAAGGAAGACAGGCCCTTACCAACTCGAGACCAGAGAGACCGGAACTCGGCGGCTATGAGTGTTACCCGTCAAATAGCACGGAACTGATTTACCATGAGGCGAGGCATTCCGGAACGGCGAATATTGTGGGAAGGAACTACGGCAGCTTCTTTCGGGATGGTCACAGTGGCTTCATGTGGGCTTATGATGCCGTCGAACCAACCGGTGACTTCCCGAGTCATTTGGTCACCATCCACAGCGAATCGAGCCCAGTTCCCGTGCAAATCCGCAGCGGGACAAACCATCCCCCCGGGCCGAACCACGAGAAACTGAGTAATGTCGGACCAAGCCACGCTGGACCTAGCCACGTCGAACCAAGCCACATCGGATCTAGCCACTCAGGACCTAGCCAGCTCGAGCCCAGTCACATGCTGCTCAACCACGCCGGGTCGAGTAGTGTGGGTGTAGCTTACACCGAGTTCAATGCCAGACCAAGTTATGCCGAACCGAGCAACTACGAACCAAGCCACGTCACTCTTAGCCGCACCGAGCCAAGTAACGCAGGACCAGATCACCACGGACCGAGTCACGCTGAACCGAGCGGTGTCTGGGCTCCGCACACTGACCAGAGCCACCAAGGAGCGGGGTACGGGGCCGTGAGTCGACCTCTGACGACCCCGGTGACCTCCGACAGCAGTGAGACGTCCAGCAGCGGCACCCCCGGCCTGGTCATCGTCACCGATGAGGAAGAGGGAGAGGAGGGAGAGGAGGTGGATGTGGAAGCCGGTGAGGGAGCGAATAGCGCCGACCTCGCTCGCTGGAGGGTCGCCGCCGCCGACTCAGCGCTCGTCGCTGGCGATGAGGTAAGTTCGGATTTGGTTTGTCCGAGAATAGTTTAAAACGGATCCTTGGAGGGCCTGAGAATCGCACACAAAAGGTGTGCTGGCTTTGAACTTTTGCCTGGTACTCAGGTAAACAATCATTTGGTTCAGCTGTAACACTTACATAATAAGCATTGCTCTATAGTGGGACGACGGACGTCCTAGACGGTTTCTCTTATGGTGCATTTAAACGACTTGTCTATCATTCACATTGTAATAAGTGACACTATTATAGTTGTCAATTCAATATAAATTCAGTTGATGTGAATGAACAGCTATCTGTCCATTCCGATATACCTACATCATAGATGTAGGTATCTAATTATGTCAAAATGTTTTCTTACGCCATAGGTATCGCGGACATGCGGAAACTGCGGCACCTCAGGACGGGAAGTAACCTTTATCAAGATACAAGGTGAGGAAGGAGCAGCCATGTATTTGGAAAGTTGTACTGGAAGTGGACACGTTTTTTACTGCAAGGGTTTTCTTTACTGGCTGTCAATATTTGTTGGCATGCGACTTACGAGCAATTACCTTCTTATGAAAATATGTAAAATGTAGCCCAGTATGACTAAAAATGTAAAAAGTGTAGCCCAGCATGACTAATGACTATATAGTATGCAATATGCAATTGCATTGCATCACAATATAAACAGACGGGTTCGCTAAATCGTCAAGGACAGTTACTAGGCAGTATATAACCGCCTTTTATGTATAGTTATGGTAGGTACCCAAGTACTGATGCGTCCCTCATGCGTGGTTTCGCAACCTGCTAACCTCATTTACGAGATTCAGAAGTTATCTAAAATGACCAGTTAGTTGGTACCCTCTATCTCCTAGTCAGATTGACTGACCGAATTGCGCACACATTTGTTTTTGACTATATCAATATCGCTGCTCCGTCCGCAGGCGTACCGCACTGTTTAGCGTGCTACAAGTACAAGAGACGCAGGGGAAGCCACCGACCCCAGTATCTATGGAACAGGCCAAGGTCAAACAGAGGTAAGAAGCCTAAAATAATAAAGGTAATTTAAAGTTCGTCCTCTTGTGAACGTCCGTTCCCCGGCCCTTTGACTTTATCACGGCCTTCGTTACGTCACACTACACGGCTAAAGCAGTGCGGCACAGCATCCACCCAGGCGCTTTAGGCTGCTGCCATCTAGCGGCTGGAATGGAAGCTTCTATATGTTCTGCGGTACAGCCTATCTTCAGGCGTACAACGCTAGAGGCATCTAGCGGCGCTAGTATGAACCACTCAGCGGCAGCGGCGGAACCACAGGCGAACGATGCATGAACTGTGGTTTTTGGAACCTGACCGTTCGGGACAAGCGCTGAACAAAAAGTTCATTATCGTTTTACGGTTTTACCGAGCGACTTTTGACTGCTGACATTGCTGTTGTTTGCACCTATTTCCCACTACCTATGTATTGTTTTCATTGAAAGCTGAATTGGCAAAAAAATTATGTCGACTCTTGATGCGTGAAAACATGATCGATCTACCTTCGCCTATACACATGGGTCATGACCTCAATTCTCTATAAGGTGAGAAAGCCTGAACGTTTGTCTGAACCATTTTGTTCCAACTTCCAGTCGCAACGAGCAAGTCACCAGGCCGTTCCGGGAAGAATGAAACCGAGGCGTCTTCTCGACAACGAACACTTAAACGAAAACAAACGCCTCAACAGCCAATAGCTCAACAACAACAATCACCTCCTCGAGAACAGGCACTCACGGTAATAAATGTCTCTGGGTCTTTTGAATTAGGCATAGCCACTTTGCAACAAATTCGATGACATGGGATTAAACGTCCTGAATAAGCGAATTAACACCTAGTTATATAGTTAAATTGCGCCCTATTTATCATTTTAAGGATACCAGATTAGCCTGTAAGATCTAAATAGGACGAGTACAAAAAGTTATGACATTTTGGAAAAGATGTCGAGCGCTTTCGCCTGTAACAGTGTGACAGTGAACTTCCGCAAATATTATATTGTTCTTGCTTGCTAAGCACTTTGAATGGTTAGCAGACGAATGATAAAAGCCTAAGCATAATGATACAGTTAATCCGAAAAAATGTTAGAGCCTTAGTTGGTAGACTGAATGTTATGTTCTCTCCCCAGGCGCCATCTGTACGGGTTCGAGTGGTGTCCCCATCGCTGAACTTCTACGGCAGCACAGGTGGCAGTGAGCCGAGACAAGATCGAGGAGCCGCCCGTCGCTCGGATTCATCTCCCAGTGGCGGACCTCGCAGCCGTCAGCCGAGAGACGGGCAGCAACATGAACTTCAGGGCAACCAACAACCGTCCAATGGACAGGAAAACGGGACGAACGGGACATCAGGCAGCGAACCACCGGGTGGTCGACAGCACGACATAGCACGTCAGGCCAACGGACAGCGTGTCATCGGAGCACAGGAAAACGAACAACAGCTTGCCATTCAAGGGCCGCAGGACAACGGACACCAAAATCAAGCCCGTCAGAACAACGGGGAACGGGGCTTTGGCAGGCATGAGCGCCATGGGCCATGGCGACAGGACGTCCGACAGGAGCTGGAGGGCAACGATGGACAAAATATCGCACAACAGGTCATCAGACAACGGATCAGACAACGGATCAGACAACGGAATATCGCTCCTCAGGGCAGCGCAGATCAGGTCGTCGCACATCAGGGCAGAGCACATCAGGGCAGCGCACACCAGGGCTTCGCGGATCAGTTCGCCGCTCATCAGGGCTGCAGACCACGGACTGTTCGCCAGGATGGTCATGGGGGCAGAGAATCTGGGCAACAAAGCCATGAACAGCAGGGTAGTGGACACCGTGACAGCAGCTCCCGAAGGAACGGGTCTTGCGACTATATGTTCCAGAACATCGGCGAGCGAAGTCACGAGAGACGAGACACCGAACAGCAGAGTCGCGAGCGACAGGGCGATGGAAAGCCGAGCCATGAGCAGCATGATTTCGAGCAGCATGATGACGGGAAGGACACCGGACAAGAAATCTGCGAAGAAAACGTCAAACAAGAAGAATGTGAAATACAGGAGAGTGAGCAACACGATGTGAACAGCCAACAGCCCAGTCAGCATCACGAACAGAAATACGAAGATCAGGACGAAAAACCTAGACGCGCCGCAGACCACGACGAAGAACCTAGGCACGCCGATGGTCAAAACGTACAGCCAGGGCGCGCTTATGGTCAAGACGAGCAGCCCAAGCGCGCCGAAGGTCAAGGCGAACAGCTCAGGCGCGCCGAAAATCCGGACGAAGCACCTAGGCGGCCCGATCCAGGCGTCCATCCCGCCGCTGAGCAGGCGCCGAACCGGTGTCAAATTTTCTGCCGGGGCCAAGAAGATGACTTACTTGAATTATGGCGGAACGATATGCTACGACAGCATGGGAGGCTGCCGCTGTGGGATGCACCGGATCCATGGGAGAGAAAATTCCTCCATACGCTGCCGTGGGGGCTGCCGATGCCGCCTATGCCACCGTATGGGCTGCCCCCGCGGCCGGGGGATCCGCCTATGTCACCGTGGGGGATCGATCGGCGGATAAGCTGCGGGCGTAACGACAGACGGCTGCGAAGGTGGGAGCCTCACGACCGGCCGCTGCGACAGTGGGAAGTTCGTCACCCGCTGTGGCAGCTGAGTGGGGCAGAGCACCAGCCACTGTGGCCGCAGGGAAGGGCTGACGGCCAGCAGCCGCCGACGGGAGCTGAGGGTCAGATGTGGCCGCCGAGGGAAGCTAAGGGTCAGCAGACGCGAGGCGTGCAACTGTGCCAGTGTCCCGAACAGATAGAATTGCTGGCCAGGAATCTGCAACGGCAGGTGCTGCGACTGGAGAACGAGTTGCTGGGAATGAATCACAGGATTGAAGCCGAGGACCACGCAGGAGACGCTGAGCAAGAGGCGAGTGATGTTGAGCTAAAACCGAGAGACGCCGGGGAAGGGGCAAGAAGCGCCGTGAAAGCGACAGGAGGCACCGAACAGGATGCAAAAGACGCTGAGCAAGAAGCCAGAGGCGCCGAGCAACAGGCTAGAGACGCTGAATGACCCGATGCTGATGTTCGCGACGTACCTGACGACGGCGCAAGGGATATCGTCCAACTATCGCACGGCCCGTAACGTCGATGTTTTCGCAGCCATGACGGCGACGACTGTGACCTAGGATAGGTCTGGACTGCGGGAAACTCCAGACTGTTGCTCATATTTTTAGATGAACATTTCGCTTGGATTCCTTTGGGCTTTTCCTCCTTTCATCTTGGCGCGATCTTTCAATCTCATTCTTTTAACAAACCAAGCTTCAAAGTTTCTCAGTTTTAGTTTATGACTCATGCGACCAATAGAAGTTTGATCACGATACAGAGCTCCGCAGTTCGCCGCCGTGTGTCGATGATGTGGAATGTTTTCGGGGAACCACTTTCGAGCGGCAACTGCTCAAATAAAACATTTTTATGCCTGTACTGAAGCAACGTTCGTGTGCGTTGGAAAATGTATCCACTGTCGGCAATAAACGGGTACCACATCACGGAACATGAAGTCGTTTGGAGGAAAAATACTCGAGTCGAAGTGTTCCAGAGGTAATAGTTTTGCTATAGACCTTCGTAGACAAGTTCATAGCACATTAGTAAAGCGAAACCCAGGATAGCATGAAAACCTTGGTCATGTTATTCACAGAAGCAATACCATACCCTATCGCCTTAAGGATGCAGGTGTTCGTTTGAAAACATTCATTAGCTAACGCAGATATCCCGAGCGTGAGGTCTACCCGGACACGGGTATAACGAGCCTGCATTCACAGAAGTAGGATTCCGCGAGTAACACACTCGCATACCTACTAAAAGTTTATATTCATACCGTTTACGGGCATCAATATGACATTGCAATGCGTTGTTATACTACAAGGACCGTATCACAACTAAGGATACCAACACTGTGCACCCAACCAATCACATTTACCATAGATATTGGCGATTTCCGCGATAAACTTATTTTTATGTCATAGAATTAATGGAAATCGACTAGAAAAACTAGCCATGTTGTCGCTCTCGCACACGCACACGCGCACAACTACGCACCGGGATTACCAACCATGCATAAGCTCGTTGCATCGCCTGCGCGTTGTCGACTCCCACCTGCACCCCAGTCCTGTCGCGAGGCACCAACCGACCGATAAGCCCTGATCCAGTCCGCACCACACACCGCGCTCCAACCTATGCCTCATGCGGAATCACTCACGCAAGATGAGTGATTCGCTTGTGGATTGTCTTTGTAGTGTCGTGTCACCAAGCCTAGATATATAAGCCTGGTTGATATTTGTAACTAATTTAATACGTATCGGTAGTGACATACGTATATCGTGGGTTCGCTTACAATCAGCAAAAATCATTTGTCGCTACTAGTTTGTACGCGTCAGCCGGCGAACACGACAAACCAGTCCCCCGGTCACCAGTGCAAAAATGCCCACCGTTCGCACACGGACACACCCAGCCACCACGCCAGCATCGCTCTGGCTGCGCCCATGACACACCACATTCCCAGTGTCCTTTCACAATCCAGCCACCACCACTGTACCCATCCCCGCTCCGCGCACACTCCCATAGCGTCCTCTCGCCATCACGATACCACTCTGACTCCGGGCACAGCCATCGTACTGGCTCCGCTCACGATATCCCCCTCACTCGGATCGTTCTGTCCTGGGTGGTATCAGCCGGTCTTTCCACGTGTTATTCACTAACAGGTTGTAGTTCACATAGCTACAGTATTTCTCCGTCAGAAACGGAACGTAGAACGCGCGCAGTAACCGGTTCGATCGCGACGCGTCTAAGAAAGGTGTCGAGTGCAGCACTGTCCAGCGGTGTGGCTGACGCGAGTACGCCGGCTCACGCGGTGAGGCGGGAGTGTCGGCGTCCACGAGGAACTGGCACTGAGTCGCGGACACGTACCGACTCGGCTCTTCCGCGTTCCGGTCGTTGAAGCCGTCT
This sequence comes from Amphibalanus amphitrite, assembly GCF_019059575.1. NCBI lineage: Eukaryota > Metazoa > Arthropoda > Thecostraca > Balanomorpha > Balanidae > Amphibalanus > Amphibalanus amphitrite. The sequence continues at coordinate 870,405 of NW_024881554.1, forward strand.
CGTTCGATGCGAGTGCCATTAGGCCCGGCGGCGTAGTATTGAGGCAGCTGCCCGCGGAACTCTGATTCCAGGAAGCCCAGACGCCACTCGAGCTCTGGGATGAAGAAACTGGACGGGAAGCGGTACCACTCCTTGCCAACGCACACCATGAGGGCCTGGCGAGGTTTGGTCATGTCCTCGGCGGCCATACGGTTCAGTTCCATGAACACGTCGAAGGGTGCGTGGAAGGCGCGGTACTGGCCGACGATCCTGGATAGGGAGGCGGTGCCGTATAAGGCCAGGACACTCACTGCAAGCCAGCCGGTGCGCTGGAGGTAATGAGACGCCTTGGCGCTGACCAGCAGGTGGTACCACAGCTTCTGTAACGAGTCCAGGCACACGGCCGCCGCCAGACACAGCAGCGGGTACGCCGGGAACAGGAAGCGCTCCTCCTTGTGTGCCTGGGCGCCGAACACCGCCAGCCAGAGGTAGAGAGGCAGCAGCCCGAGCCAGCTGGGCAGATAGAGAGGGCTCTTACGCGGCAGGCCGATGATCAGACTGACCAGCGCGCAGGCTGGCAGCGCCGCCAGAGCCAGCGGGAAGCCGATGTTGAAGTTGAGCAGGCCGTTCACCAGGTAGTACGACAGAGGTTCCGTGCCGTACAGGTTCGCTCCCGTCTTCGAAAACACGTTGTAGGTGACGATGTTCAGTGGCGCAGACACCAGCCTTCCGTACAAGTCCGAGTCGATCTTGGTCATGGGCGCCACGAGTACCACCAGACTCACCAACGACCATTTGACGAACAGCCAGATCTGACGCTGTCGGAACAGCACGTCCAACGCGATGGGTGCACCCAGCAGGGCAGCGAACGGCCAACCGAGCAGGGTCGACACGGCGGTGGCGAATATGGCCAGCGGATAGTGTTGACGGAACCAGGCGCCCATCGACACGAGCGTCATGTACATGGCGAAGCTGGAGGGCAGGTAGGCAGCGCTAGCGATGAACATCCCCGCCGACAGCACCAAGAAGCCCAGCGTCAGCCTGCCGATGTTGGCACCGAACTCTCTGCACACGCCGCGGTAGAAGTACACCTCACATAGCGAGCACGCCAGGCCCAGCACACAGCGCAGGAAGTAGAACACCAGCAGACGGTTGCTCTGGAGCAGGGCGGCGTACAGGTGCGCCGGCAATGCGTGCACTAACAGGTAGGCGTAGGAGCGGAGCGCGAACCGCGGCGCGTACTCCCAGGTCTGCAGGCCGGTGCCGTAGAGCAGGTAGTGCGTCGGCTCCCAGTAGTTGAACGTCTCGTCGCAGTCCTGGATGTTGTTCCAGATGGCGGCGCAGAGTCGGGCCGAGAGGATCACCTTGAAGGCCGTGTAGCCGCTCGGCGTCCACGGCTCGAGGCCGGACGGTGCCAGCGGCGGCCGCGGCGGTGCCGAGGGGGGCGGCGCCGCCGTCTCGCCGCCGGCTGGGTCGCGGCTCTGCCGCTGCTGGCGCAGCTCCCTGCGCATCTCCTTCCGCGAGGCCGTCTTCCGGTTGCGGGTCGGCGGTGCCATGATTATTGAGTTTGACGGATGTGAGTTTCTCTGACTACTTCTGCCTTGTTTTATTCAGCTGAATGCAGTGGCTCTGATATCAGAGCCAGGGAAATCTATCATTAAATCAACCTCTCCATCAAATCTGAGTCATCAATAAGCATTGGCCTTTCTTCTCTTAAAGGTTTTGTTGAGTTCAGACTCATCACCTGATAAAAAAACACAACATAAATATCATCACATAACGCACCTAGCTTTTTTTACAAATCAGCAGTTGTTAATTATATTGTGGCTGGCTGGATAAAACTTCTAAGTTCAAAAAAAACATTAAAACAGATTAATAATGAACTACCTGGTGCCAAAACATGTTAATGAAACAGTACACAAAAGATCAATGGAAAATTACTGAAAAGTCCAGGATCCACAGTACCTGCTGCTACCTACCTATATTCAAAATTTATCTCATCAACTTCCATCTACATTTAGCTTGACTTCCAAACAATCCAAGGTGACTGAGCTGTTTGGCAACTGACACTAGGACAGTATGTTGTACCTACTTCTCTTATTTCTACTAGAGACAGACTAGACTGGTAAATGTTTAATGATAATTTGCTTAAATGGTAGCCACTCCTCATAGCTGGTGGTGATGGATTAGGAAAGAGCTTGTATGCACCTGGAAAACAGTGAACTTTGACCAGCAAATGAACAGGGTCTTGCCTCTCTACATTTGACAACCACTTTGTGCTCTGGCTCAAAAGTCACAAATCAAACAAGGATAAACACTACCAAGATCAGCAGTGTATGAGGTATGAGCTTATCAATGATTAGATAAGGATTAAGAATTTGATACCTAAAATTTTCAAGCTAAATGAACATCAGCATGTGTTGTATGATGAGCGAATAACATGTGTCAACAAAGCAAAATAGAACATGTTGATTGTTGATGCATGCAGCAAATCCATTTCAAGGATTGTCTAAAAATCAACTACCACCTGACCTAAAAATTAAAAGGAGGGATGACACAGTAACAAATCAAAGAGCTCAACTGAGTCAACTGGTCATGCTTGAGGTCGAGGATTGATTTTTAAGCACACTAAATTCAAATTACGTAGGTGAGCATCTAGGAAAAACTGGCCCCTTGTTCCTGGAACGTAGAGTCTAAAGAAGCTCACACAGTCTCAATTAATCTTTTCTAATTCATTATCCTAAAAAATAGAAATTACATCAGCGTAACAACATATTAGTCAAATTCAATCTCGATTTTGTCAAGCATTGGCATTTGGCACCACTCCAGTTACACAACGATAGATCCTTTAACAGCGGAAAACGATCAAAATATAGCGAAGCCATTCCAAGAAAAGATCTTGAGCACAGCAATAAACTGCAACAGAAATTAATATCAAATTAAATTAATGTCAAATAACTAACACACCATGTCAATGTAATACACGGCCCGCCGGTGAAAATTGTTGCGCCAGCCAATGTCGACAACGCGTCATGAAATGAATGTGTAAAGGGCGGCTTCCATTTTACCCAAAATTTTACCTCATCTTTCCATTTTCCTTCACCATGGATTCACAGTACGTAATCCAGCTCGCGCAATCTGCCCTGTCACGGATTAGGATTACTTCCTCCATAGTCCTGCCCTGTTACTTTGCATTCCCTCAGTCAGTATAATAACGGCAGACTTGCCGTAATCTCTAAGGTAATCTCATTTTTCAATGGCATTGATGTTCTGTTAGTTGCTAGTTGCTACACTTTCGCGTTTTCGCACAGAGCCAAAACATTTATTTTTTAGCAGAAGAAAAGAAGGTGCATGAGGTCAGGGGGGACACCAAGAAGGCAAACCAGTCAAAACACAAGCTAAAAATCTGGAATGTATATTCCACTATTTTATCGACAGACTGCTACAAAGCTAAACGTTTGGCGTCATTGAAAACGAAAAACGAGGTTTCAAATAAAACGCTCGGAATAACAAGACATACCTGGCTAAAATGCAGTCGAAAATGTCGCATACCTACTCTTTCTGAGCTATCTTTCAAAATGCATGTAATGTCCATAGCTCATTGAAGCGATCTTATGCTAAACGACATAGTTAAACCTAGCTGGCGAATGCGGATGATACAACAAGCAGATAGCAAACGCAAATGCATATTGAGTGAAACACGGTGATGCCATAACACGGTGCTTGACAATGCTCGACATTACTCCTAAAAATCGCAGAAAGCAACTGGACGGACGCGTTGCTAAAGGCAGACAGACGGACATCGGCCGCCAGGATTCTCTTTGAAGTCCGGTCCTTCGTTGGCACCCGCAGCCACGACGAGCACGCCGAGGCGGGGCACAATATCGTACCCGGCTCCAGGCCGCCGCAGACTTTCCCTTACCACTAGACGCACCGTTCAGAATACGACGGTTAGATTCTCCTTTTCAGTACCAGGTAACGGTTCCTCAGCAAGGTCCAAAGCCACAGTTCGGAGTCAAACCGACGTCACTTGGCAGCAGTCGCAGTAAAGCCGGCGCAGAAAAAGACTCGCCTCCGTGACAAGACCCACAGTTCAAAATGGAATGCACTGGACGGATCGAATTATCTCACAACTCATCACTGGAACGTCTCATTCCCTCCCTCAGATCCTGAAATCACTCGAGCTCCCGCAACCATCACTCATATGTAAAGGAGATACAATAAAGATTCACTGGAAGAACATGATAAAAACGACTGCGCGTTCATCTGTAACTGTCCTACGCAAAACCTTACTTCAACTTCGTACAGATCTACGTACTCACAAGAGCTTACTGACAAACACCCACTCCAAGTACACACATTCTAAATCACAACAATCACATCCACACACCACACACAAACAGACGTTTGTCGGAAAGCAGCGAGTCAGCGGGATGATTGACGCTGTCGCCTTCAGACGGCACCCGTCACTCTCAGCCAGACCAGGCAGGCGGCCAGCGGCGCCAGCACGTGCAGGATGGCCTGTTCTAGGCGGGACGAGCCGCCGCGCAGGTCGTCAGGGTTACCTGTGAACACAGACGGTCGGTCAGGCCATGGGACGGACGGGGATGGGGCAGTTCAGACCGAAAAGGGATCGAGAACGGCCGAATTACCATTCTCACCGCATTATGATGCGGGATATCATGTCATATTTTTATCTTGGAAAGGAAAGCCCTTTCTTTTGTGCATTTCACTCGATTTGGCTCTAAGCAAAATCACATCCGAAGGAACCTTGATGGTTTATCGAGCTTGCGCAAAGTCCTTTTGTTTGTGAAAAAGTGAAATTAATTTGTTCAAAAAGGCAGTCTTCTACTGCAGGCTAGCGCGGGGGCAGACTCAGACTCGCAGGGAGTACTCCTGAGCTGTAGATCTCGCCCAAAACAGGGCCGCATCCTAAAGCACCAAACTCCGCAATCTGATCGGCGGAACTCACCCATCTGGAACTGCCACTCTGGAGAGCTCATCTTGCCGTCACCGCCGGCGCTGTAGGCCAGCACACGCAGTTTGTACCAGGCTCCCGGCTCCAGGTCATTGATATAGGCCTCCAGACGCTGGCCCAGCGGCACGTACGTGTCGTTTGCGTCCGAGATGTCCTGGTCGCGCTCCCACACACGCACCTGACGCGCAGAGGACGGGTGGGGTCAGAGGGTTATGGCATCGGACCTGAAGATAATGCTTTTCATGTCATAGATCAGCGAAGACACACTAAATGATGAGGGGAAGAACAAATAAATACACCTCTGCTGACTTCTCTCTACCAACGCATGGTCCCCAAGACATCTACAAATCCCTCACACAGCCCATCCCGTAGAAGTTCTCACCTTGAATCCTCTAAGCGGTTCCTCGTCTACACTGGGCGAGGCGATTCGCCATGTCACGCGCACGGTGCGCGGGTTGATCGGCTCCACATTGACGGCAGTGGGTGGGTTGAGCGGCGCGTTCTTGTACGTTCTCTCCAGGAACCGCTCACTCTCCTGTCCCGATCCGGCAGAGTTGTAGGCCATGACACGCACGTAGTATTCGGTAAAAGGCTGCAGACCCACCACCAGCGCCCACGGCTCCAGGGACGACTTGAGCAGGATCAGAGACTCTGTGGCCTCGTCGGCGTCCCGGATCCAGTACTTGACACGGTGACCCAGCAGGCGGCCGCGCAGACCCTCGCGCGTGTGCTCGATCGGACGCCAGGTGACATTGAGAGCCGTGGAGTTGTACGCCTTGGCGGCCACCTCAGTGGGCACGGCCTGGGGCATACCCTCGGCGCTGTAGATGATGTATTCCTCAGAGATGGGACCGGCACCCATCGAGTTGAACGCCTGTGCACGGACGGAAAGGGGAGGGATTGGAGGGTCACATCACTTCATGGGTGATGTAGCGGGGCGTATAGATAAACAGAAGACAACAATCAGACGCAAACGGAAATGAGCTGTGTACCACGCAACTGACAACTACAACTACCTCATTAACGAAATGCCGTTTGCAATCATGTTACGGAGGTCGTGAAAACAAAAGTTTCTCAGGAAAACAACAATAGCAGTTCCTAATTAAAACCTAAGCGCGACGTTGGATACTACACTCAAATAAGATATTGCGAGCACACGCACTCCCATGCCTCAAAATCCGCGGGCCTGCGTTGGTGCTTCTTCGTTACTCACCTGCACTTTGACCTTGTACTGGCTGTAGAAATACTTTCTCTGGATGGTGACCACGTACTGTCCGATGTTGCCGTACTCTTCGAGCGTCTTCTCGTTGTAGTCGATCTCGGGCTCAATCTCGTGGCGCATCCAGAACACCTTGTAGTAGACGCCCGGAGCGTTTCGGTACCGGTCCGTCAGCGGCTGAAAGACGGGGGGGGGGGGGGGTCAGACAAACGACGCACGGAATAGACGGGCAGCCGTTGACCGAGATGGATGGATCGTAATGAACAGAGGAGACGGGCCATCGCAAAAAGGTGATTTGGTCTAAGGTAGAAAATCCTTTGAAATGTAGCGCGCTATTATCCAAGTTGACTGTTGACAGATTTGTAGGTCAAGTTATCGAATCCGACTAATGTGCTGCACATTAGTCGGATTCGATAACTTCACTACGATTCATGAATAACTCCACCCAATTCAATTTCAGGGAAACAAAACAGATGCGAGCTGTTCCCACATGGATTGAATGAATCAATTCTTCTAATCCCCATCTTGCCGCTCTTCAAGCAGCCTCACCTTCCATTTGATGGTGAGGTCTCCAATCTTGCCTCCGCCGCCGTGGATCTGTGTGGGCGGCGTGAACGGCCGGGCCGGCGCCGTGTTGTAGCGCGGTGACGGCGGCGACGGCGGCCCGTAGCCCAGCGGGTTGGCGGCCGACACACGGAACTCGTACCACGAGAACGGCACCAGCAGGTCGGGGAACACGTACCGGCGGAGGGTGGTGATGCCCAGCGCGTCGCGCTCCACGGTGATGTCTGCAGGCGGTATAGACAGGGTGAGAGAGTGAAGTGAAATATGGTTGTGTGGTATCATAACGCTCACAGCGACAGTCTGCATAGTGTGTAAAAACCACACGACCAACAAGTCACAGACGACCGGGAATGCCTTAGAAAACTGTGCAGTCATGAGCCATAGCTGTAAAATTTAATATTTTCTGTCGACCCGTAATAGGCAGCCGCGTTCTGAGCTTCTAACATCCAAGTGAATAAACGATTTTTTTTTAAATCTTACCAAGTAAAGCACACAAGCGTATCAGATGTTTCACCGAACAATATCAACACACTGATATTGGATAGATAGATAGACGTCTTTGGATAGACGTCTTTCAAGGGTCCTCCTTCAGACCACATCTCACTCACTTTCTTTGATGATGAACCAGCTGCTATTCCAGTTGGTCCTCGCCTCGATCCGGTACATGCTGATGTGTCGGCCGTTATCGTCAAAGTCCTGCCACTCGAGTCTGCCCGACGTAGCGTTCAGCTCAAACGCCTGGACGCCGCCGGGGGCCTCCGGCGGGCCGGCGATGGTCAGTCGCGACTCGGCCGAGATCTCTCCTACAGCCGTGCGCGCCGTGCACCGGTACGTGCCGTCCTCCTCTAGAGACACGTTCCGGATCTGCAGGTATCCCGGCTGACGCAGTCGGTGGTAGCGGGTGTCGATCTCGTGGTAGTCGATGGGAATTCCGTTGTGCGTCCACACGTAGGCCAGGTCCAGGCCGGGGTCGGCCTCTGCCTCGCAGCGCAGGATCACCATGTCGTTCACTACCTTCACCATCAGTCGCTGCGGCTGCTCCACCATCACAGGGGCCTCTGTGAGAGAAGTCCGGCCAGGTCAGCCACGGTGGGTACCAACAAAAATGGAAACAGCCCGCCAACGAGTGCGCGTGATAAAGGAAACGTTGAAACAAAGTGCAGGAAGTTAACCGCGCAGGCGTGAGCGTAGCATATGCGCCATGACAATGCAATATCTAAATGCGCTCCTATAATACCTCAACCAACAAATGATTGCCAATTTCAAAGTGGCAAAACTTTGTAACCATATTCTTATTTAGCCATGCCCTGCAGTAAGCCTACGATCTCCCTGACGGTTCCTAATTCCACCCTCCTCCCCATCCCCTCCTTTGACTGACCGAGGACGCGCAGTCGGCCGGAGCTCGAGTCGGAGCCGTACTGGTTGGTGGCCGTGCACGTGTACTCTCCGGCGTCCTCCTGAGACACGGGGTCCAGCTGGAGGTAGCCGTTGGCGAGCACGCGCCGACGACCACCGGTACCTGGTAACGCAGACAGGGAGGGAAGGAGAATGGTTAGCGAGACAGGTAATACATAGGAGAGTAGCACTTGAGACACAGCACACTGTGTGTATATGAGAACTGCGGAGAAGGGCTGGTCATCGCCACACGAATGGGAAGCTGAGATAAGTGAAGACATACAACGGTGGTTACTGGTATCTGTGTAGCTGACGATAACCAGTAACCACACTGTTCTACGGTATCCCATCACATGTCCAAGCCAATACCATGCCAGATGTCATGGGTAACGACTGACTACTAACAAGGGATCACGGGTCACGGACTCACGATGTCACTCAGCAACGAATTCCCCATCATCCATCAATCACCCTCCCATGTTTCCCCACTTACCGATCGGCCGTCCGTCCAGCGTCCAGGTGATGTCAGGTCGCGGCGCCGCCTCAGGTTCACAGGCGATCGTCTGGTTCATGCCCAGGCCGGCGTACATTAGCGCCTCTAGCGGCTGCTTGGCGAACGACGGCGCGAAGGCGAGCACGCGCAGCTGGGCAGAGGAGTAGGTGCTGCCCAGCTGGTTGGTGGCGCGACACTGGTACATGGCCTGGTCAGTGTCAGTCACGTTCTTGAAGGTCAGAAGGCTGTCCTGGATCTCGATACGGGGGTCCTTCTCGAAATCCTGCCAATAAGAGAATAGAGATGACGAGTTGCTTCAATTAATCACGAAGAAAAGGTGGCAGCAATAAGACATGTGAGGGTTAGTGCCATTAGCGTGAGATACCAGACAGTGAAATGATTCGAGAAATTACTCGCGAGTAAGAGGTTTTTTCCCAAGTCCTCAGTCGAACAACAACAACCTCACCTTGGGATCGAGCACGACGCCGTTGCGAAGCCAGGCGTAGGTGACCTCTGGAATACCGAACGCCTCGCAGGTCCACGCCAGATCGCTGCCCTCGTTAATGTGCTGATCCTCCAGCGGAATGGTGAAGCGCGGCTTGGCTGTAGGTGGAACAGCGGAGGCGAGTTAAATGGTTGACATATGGAAGGGTGGTCATACTCGTAAATCACGGCAGTCAGCACTACACCAGTCACCAAAGGCCATCCATTCGGCAGGACAGCCGCCAGAGTACGGTACCGTTCCAACGACTAATGTCATGTTACATACCAGGCACAGCAACTGAATATCTAATAAAAATGGAATAATAAGCAATTGTAGCAATTGCAAAGCAACACAATACCAATGCTCTTCTAAAATCATGAAAACAAAGCCAAGAATCGAGGCGAACCCCAGCAGCATATTATCTGCCAACCACCGCCCGGCCAACTGTCATCAACTCACCCTGAATGCTGAGTGTCACGGAGGCCTCTGACGACACCTTGCTGTTACTGGCGCGGCACACATACTCGCCCTCATCCTCGACGCGCACCTCGGGCAGCGTCAGAACGCGGTCATAGTTGGTGAGGTGGGCGGCTCGCGGCAGGTCGCCGCCGCGCCGGGTCCAGTTGTAGTGCGGCACCGGGTAGCCGAAGGCCACACACTCGAGACGGACCTCCTCACCCTCCCGCGGCGCCTCCGGGAACGACTTGGGGAAGTTGTGCGCGAACCGCAGCTGCTGGTAGTTGGCTGGGGATGAGAGGGAGTGGTCAGATAGCGTCGATGGTAAAAGGTAGATGCAGATACGACGAACGGTCAGAAACGAATTACTAAGGATGGGGGAGGGGAGGGGACGATTGACAAGCATCAACAATGCATTCCACTGACAGAAAGTAGAACAATGGTTGATTGTCTGTGTAATGTACAAAAGTTGCAGCCATCAACCATACAACTTGACCGCAAATTGTCGAATGCAAAAAGCCAAGAACAGCTTATTGGTAAAATGTGACATTCCTCGTAGCTTCAAATAGAACTCATGGGATCAGCATTGCCAATAGCTTGATCTGCATTATGTTTTGAAAGATAAGGAAAGCGCACTTTATTCCTCGTCCCTCACCCCCACAAACAAACTTCCCTTTCTCCCAGCGGTACTCACAGTGGGCCTCAACATCCAGCCGGAACTTGGGTCCGATCTTGCCGTTTTCAGAGATGGTCGACTTGACGTTACACATGTACTCGGCCTGGTCAATCGTCTCCAGCGACGAAAAGTACAGATGGCCGTCGTGCGAGACGAACACGCGCTGATCTTCCTCGACGAAGTTGGGGAAGTAGTCGCGCACCCACAGGTAGTGTACCTCTGACGGTGGAACGGAGCACGGTCAGTGGAGGAGGATGCGCGACATGACATGCCGATAGCCTACTCACACACGCTATATACTCAGGCGCAAAATAATAAGACGCAAAACGTGACAAAAATACTGACCAAAGACACTAATTCCTTACGAACCTAAAAAAGTCCAAATAGCACACCACATAAACCCTTTACCAAATTCCAAAATCAACCCAACTTCACACTGACACAAACACTCGGCTCTTGCCGAGCGCCGCCGCCCATCCTCTCAGCGCCTCCATCCGTCTGGAGACGCACACTCACCTGGGAAATGTTGCGGAGGGTCGCAGTAGATGCCCTTGCCAAAGTTCATCTGTCCAATCTCGTTGGAGCGTTTCTGGTTGAACTCTCCGATGAGACCGAACGCCAGCTGAACACTCTCGGAGACGATGGTGCCGAACTTGTTGGTCGCGCGGCAGTGGTACTTGCCGCGCTCGCCCACCTGAGGTCGACAGGCAGTGACGGTCGAGGTCGACAAATATCAGCAATGTTTGCAACATGGCAACAACAAAACATGGTCTAGACTCTAGGTACAATTCACAATAATGAAAACCTCATTCAATGACAATAATAATTAAACTCATCTCGTGAGTTTAACGCCTCGGAAACAATAAAAACGTTTCAATATAACCTCATTAAAAACACCCACAAAAATGATGGCTAGGTCCAAGCCTCATCACGCGCCACCATAAAAATAAGACTCGGCTTTATCTAAAATTTGTAGCTGCGATCCCAACTTAGTTGATCAAAGCGGATCAAAGCCACCATCCGTGGACCGTTTACCAAGCCATACACTCGGAAACCCTCATCCGTCCGTCCCCCGTACCTGGTCGGGCGCGTAGATCATGAGTACGCCACCGCTGATGGTAAATCGCGAGTCCTTCAGCGGGTCCACCTTGTTGTAGATGAGCTTGTCGTCTTCGTACACCTCCTCGTACCACTCGTACGTGGGGTAAGGATACGCGTCGGCCAGACACCTGCGGGAGGAAAACACAGCGTGTCACTTTACACTCGTACGTGAGGTATGGGTTGTGGTAGGCGTCAGGCAGACAACTGCGGTGAGAGGAAGACCTGGCGAGTCATCTTATTATGCTCGTCATCTCCGAATGATATTGTTAACAGGTTGGTAAAGTCCAAAAGACACTTGGCCTACTAAAATACGGAGCAAGTGTATAGATTATCGCCAATACCCAGACTGCGTTACTTATAATATACGCCATGAAGCCCGCATCAGCAGAGTCGAGTAAACCGTCGAAACCACCCGGACACCCATTCCCCCCTTTCTGTCACCCGCTTCGCCCTGCTCACTTGATGGTGACGTCGTTCTTGGTGGAGCGCTGGCTGATGTCGAAGACGGCCGGCTTGGGCTGCAGCACCATCTTGGGTCCGCGGGGCACCAGCCGGGCCTCAGTCACGTCACGGCCGTATGTGTGGTCGCGCTCGCCGACATCGACAAAGTTCTGTTCGGAGAGTTTTATCTCGCAGATGTAGAGCAGCCGCTCGACGCCGGGCACCTTGCGCAGCCCCCACTGGCTGGACCCCTCGGAGAAACTGAAACAAAGACAGCGGAGAAGTCAGAGACCGGACAGGGTAACATCAAAAGCGGAGACGTTTTATTAGCAATACTCCACCAACAGCCGACTATCACTATGACTAGGAAGTATGGATCTTATCATCTTAGAGGCCCAATAGAGATGGGACGTCAGGAGATCACGTAAAATGCGATACATGGAGTATCTAAAAGACAGCAGAGCCTAAAACTGCATCTGCCCACACTAAAATGCTACCCAGGGAGCGCAAACACCCTGAGTCTGTCAACACTATAAGGAAGGTAGGTACTGCAGTGGCATATTATATAATCATTAGTGGTAATAGATACACTAACTAGGCATTATATAATCATACACCAAGGGGCCGTAATACGATAGGATCGCTGAAACGTCCCGCAGCACCGCCGACGGCCACCGTGCGGGACCAACCCACCTGTAGGCGGCGTAGCTCTTGTCGACGACGTTCTCCTGCTCGGGTAGGAAGGCGCTCTCCAGTCCCTGCAGCGGAGTGCTGTCGCCGTCGTTAGTCCACACGTTGGACGTCTGCTGGCGAGCGCCCATATACCTGTGGGACGGAGACGGTCACAGATACCGACAGCAGCTAGAATAACGAATAAATATATAAGCCAAATCCCATCATGGGGCTCAAGTATAATACATCATGACAATAACATAAACATGCTCTTGACCACTGTCATGTTCAGCGAGAGACGTGAAATAACAGAACCACCATACTAGCTGCGGCGACATCCAGCCCCCACATTGAGGGAGAAACTATGTGGGAGACATCGCTGCAGAAAGGGCGCTACTCACCAGTCGCGGTGCTGCGGGTCGTTATTGCGCAGCCAGTTCACCACGAACGCGTGCTCTTCCATTGTGTTGAGACTCATCAGGTCGGCAGCAAAACCCTACGAGGGGAGCAGGCACAGTCACATTACAAGTGGAACACTGCTGAAATACTGTGACAGAAGCCTAAGCTACCTTTACATGTTCCTAGACTAAGGTTTGATCCAATTTGATGCCTTGTTTTTCAAAAAGGTTTGATGGGGGTAGATTTGTTTGGATACAAATGACGAAACACAGCACTTCTTGCTAGCATGCAATACCCTCAAGGCTCAGGCTAAAAAACAATTGACCGTCCAGGATTTTGTCATTTTTTTGTGCACTTGTGCATTATTTGTAATCATGTTTCATATGTCTAGCACTTTTGGGCTCTTTTGTGGTTTGAATGGCTTCTTATCTACTGAATGAGCTCTTTCTATGCAGATAACTTTCCTTCTCTCTCTCTCTTCATCCTTTTCATTTGGCTGATCTAGGACTAAGGGAACCCCAAGCAGATAAATTCTTTGTTGATTTCATGAAAATGTATTTAGATGAATGAGCTCTTTCTATGCAGATTACTTTCCTTCTCTCTCTTCATGCTTTTCATTTGGCTGATCTAGGACTAAGGGAACCCCAAGCAGAGCAGATAACTTGTTCTTTGTTAATTGCATGAAAATGTATTTAGATTTTTCATAGATCATCAGCATTTGCTGCATGTACTGATAAACAAAATTGCATTTTTGACAGGCTTAATTTCATATGAACAAGCATCAAACATCAATACAAAAATGGGAAAATTCAGAAGCCACAATTTTAGAGGAACACAGCATGGTTTCTAAACCTAGCAGATTTGAAATAACAAACAATTTAAAACAATATTTCCTATCACTGTGCTTATCACCAAGCTAAGAGCAAGAAAATCAAGGTCAAACAAGTTCTTGGTAAATTGCCTCCAATACTATTGCCCAGCTATTTTTGCAGATTAGTACAGAGGCATACACTATCAAAAGAATGACTGAAATGGGGATGAGACATCAACTGTACAATGCATTTAAAAGGTATTTAGAACACTTTAACCATAAAGCTTAAATGATTATTTACTGTCTTCTTTGTACAAAGCCAACATAAATATTATTGGACTAACTCCAGATCAGGCATTCTGATAAGGTCCATAAAGCGAATCAGTATTAATAACATACAATCTTATAATTTAAGCATTCAGTTAATGATTTCCACTAAGGTGAGCTTGAAACTGGGGTTAAGGTTATTTGCAGCTGTGCTGAACACAATCTTGTAAGACTGACCTGACATGCCTCCCTTGCGGCATCCCTTCTCTTGATAGGGCTGCGCACAAAGCGGTAACAGGCATCCTCATACTGGACCCAGTTCTTCGGGCAGGTTGGATCATACCGAGCCAGCTGGGCTGCAGTGAAACCCAGCTGGACAACCAGCCCAAGCAGCAGTAACATCACTGGCTGAAAACATCAAAACCCATCTGTTAACTTGAGTTCCGTTGAATTGTGTCCCATCTGTAAATGAGCTCTGTTTCAAAAAGCCTAGTACATCAAATATGATATGAGATTGAACTTCTGAGGATATATCAATTTTCTCTTCTTAGAAAACATATAATGCATCAAAATCATTGCTACATAGGTTACATAATACATGAGTTACGCACAGCAGATAAAACAAAATACTGATACCTATTTGTTAAAGTAAGGGCTCACCTGCTAGTTCAATTCCGTACCCTGGCAGTATACAATCCAACTTATTAAGCCACTTCAAACAGATTGATTTGACTTAGCATAAAAATGGAATCAGCACGCTTAAAACATTTCAAATCATCAAAGTTCAAGTTGAAGTTGAAATAGGCAACTCAAACTATGAGACCAGGCTTGAACTTTTGGTGTTACACGTTCTGAAGGGCAAACTGGTTTTGAATAATGCTGAAATAAGTTGTTGGTATCGTTTTTTACAACCGACCAGCAAACTGAATGCAAAAATATACACACAAAGCACTCAAATTCAACTTTGTAACGGAAGGCGATGGGGGTTGCCGTTAATGATTTTCAAAATCTTAAGAAATGTTGAAATTATTTGAAATTATTTTATCTGGACACAGGTTTTTTTGAACTTAAACACAAATTAAAGAAATTTATTAGCAAATTTACTCAATTTCAAATAGCAAATGCCAATTTTTAGAGGTTTAAAAATATTTTTACTAAAAATTCCGCTAGGTGCACTACCAAAACTGAGGCAGGGCTGTCGATTGATCTATTGAATAACTTAAACCCTGGGTGGGGCTCCAAATGAGACGTAAATGACGCAGGATACTTCACAAGGAATGCTTTATAAAACTGTATATTCAAACTACGCCACAGCAAATAAACTACGCCACTTTGGAGACTGCAACAGATCACAAGGCCTAGCACCATTATCTTGAAGACTGCAACAACTCACGGGACAATATCCCGGAACGCTGATACGCTTTTGAAATTTGAAGGCCAATCAACCGTAGGTTGAAGCGTTGAGGTCTCGGGCGGCTCACTTGAACTCATTCCAGTCTCAATAGTCTTTTATTAAAAAGAGCGTAAACAGGCAACGGGATAAAATGGCCAGCTGCATAGAGAACTTGAATCACGAGGAGGGGCACTGGGCAGTAGGTACCTTGAAATGTTTTACTTGGAATAGCTCAGGGTGATTGTCCTTGGTACTTTGAATATGAAGATGATAAATTATACGTCTATGACATGTATGAAGACGATAGCTAAACTATTGGACTTTGCTAGTTAAGTGGATGATATCGGGTTAACCATTCTCTCTATCCCCAGTCCCACGTCCATATCACCCTCTTCCTCTCGATATCACACTCCCATGAAACGGGCTACCGGTCTTCCTTAATCCTTCCCTCCATACAGCCGATGAAGGGCAGATCCAATTGAAGCAAAGGTATTTCTCTGGGGCTATCACCGGTCATTTTAGCGAATGGGTGGTCCGTCACGCTAGTTTAGGTACTCCTGTCTCAATAGGATGGACTCAGCGACCGCGGCACATCAGTCGATAGTCAACTCAGCACGATGTCTCCTTATATCTTCTTGTTCAACGATCCTATAAAGACTGTTCTCATTTCTCAATGCACTGGGAGACGTCAGACGAGAGACCCTTACTCAGTAGTAAGCAAAACGAAATCCGTCCGTCGGGACGTAACTATACATTGAATCTTTTCCTTAAGGAAAAGATACGGATGATCATCATCCGTCCGTCAGCTCCTCGGGACTGACCGTCACCCATACCAGCTGTCCGGGTTATCTATGGGTGGTCTGGGTTGACTGTTCAGTGCTCCGGCAAAGATGTTCTGCCTCACACCAGCAGTGGCCCAACGGGATACAGGCTCAAGTGAAACATTCAAACGACAAGCTTATGTGTCTCACCGTTAGCCTTTTATCATGGAGAGAGGGAGAGAGAGAGAGAGAGAGAGAGAGAGAGAGAGAGAGAGAGAGAGAGAGAGAGAGAGAGAGAGAGAGAGAGAGAGAGAGAGAGAGAGAGAGAGATCCCTTAATTAGCAGACTCTAGGTCCATAAAAACCATGAGACGTCATAAGACTCTCAACCAGGCATTAGGTACCGTTATGCCTCCCTTATCTGAGGAAGCCACAACAGCCAGGTCGCTGTTTAGCAAAGTAGTTATGATGTGATTCGAGGAACACTTAAGCGCGTAATGAAGCTCCACACTCATTGTCGGCACAAGGTATCGGAGATGGGCAACACTGTAAAAAATATTCACTAGCTAATTTTGAAATTAGGCATTTTTTACGAGTGCCTCCCTTGCTCCTCGTTACAACATATATGGACATTAGTAGTCAGAGCCATGCACGTTAACAATGCCGCTTGTGGAACAAATGCCTACGAGCGAGAACATGTTCAGGAACCTAATTTTGCGCAGTGTTAATGAACTACGCACAGCCTCACAGTGTTACCCGCCGTTGGCTTGTTCTCGGCCAGTTTTTAGCGTGTCCCTCAATTAGGTCATTTCGCTATTAGCTCAGCTGACGAGGCCCCGGCTGGCACCTACTAAACGGATAACCTTGCGTGCAACCCCGCTTGTTGTCACGAACGCCTGCAGCTGGTAAACGTGCTGGCAAGCTTGCGTGGTAAGCGGCTTCGGATGGCTATGAGGATGTGCCTCATAGCTATCCTCGTCGCATGTTACAACCTAGGAGTCTGTGGCTGCTTTCAGAAGGAGTCCCCCCCCCCCCCCCCGCTTCCGGGAGCCGGCGTCCATTTTGTGTTGCGTCGCCATTGCTGTGTGTGTCTGCCCAACTGCTCTTTGGCTTGATTGAAGGTGAGGCATCTTGTATCATTTGCTGTGTGCTCAACAAAAAGGTTGTCCATTTGTAAACAAAAGTTATTATGTTGTTGAGCTTCTTAGAAGATGTATAGTATCGCATAATGTTGCCCGTCGTTGGCAGAAGTGCGCCGGTATCGTCTATCCAAGTCAGAATAGCTATATGTTTGGGACTTAAGCTAGCTTGTGGCAGGAATCTATCACTTTATTCAACTTTAATTTAATCATTTTCCAGATTGGTATGCCTTATGATAATAATAATGTTAATATTCGTTTTTTCACCCATTACAGACTTCTCTGGTGAAGAATGGGGCCATGTATGTCCTGGCCTACCTGCACCCCGCGACTGCCGCCGGTGCAGAGCTAATGAAAAAATCACAAATGTTTGATGGTGGTTATTTAAGAAACCTTATTGAAAATTATTCAGTTAGTTGTTGTTGTTGTTGTTGTTGTTGTTGTTGTTGTTGTTGTTGTTGTTGTTGTTAAAGTTATAGTTATTGTCCTGGCGTTGTTATTGTTCTCGTTCTCGTTCTCGTGCCCGAATAAATGTGCTGCAGCGCTACTCAGTCTGTTTACTTGCGGGTGGCGGTCGAGAGTCGGGGGCACTGGTCGACGGAATTCCGTCGACGGAATTCCGTCGACCGTGCCTCGACCCCGAAGACCAGTAGTGGTACTAGTTAAATAGTGCCACTACTGGTCTTCGGGGTCGAGGCACGGTCGACGGAATTCCGTCGACGGAATGCTAGTACCATTACTAGCCTTGGGGGCTAGTACCATTACTGGGTATGGATTAGTAGGCAGTGGCTAGTTACCTTACCAGGCAGGGGCTGTTATGACACCTAGTAGACGCACTACCCACGCTATTTACGTGCGTGTTGTCAAACTAGGTGGAGCACGGTGGTCGTATGCATACGAGGCACAGCCTTGTCGAACAAGCTTGTTACTCGGCAACTAGCCTAAAATTAGCCAAATTTACACGCTCCTGCAATGTTATTTTTGCGCTGAGAATTCCTCTACGAGGGGCTTGTAAGTTTTTTTTACAGTGAAGCATTCTTGTGCGAACATGTTCGAAGCACTATAATATAGCCCTGAAACGATCTGGTAATGCCTACGGAAAAAGGTAACGCAATATATAACAAACAAAATAATTAACATATCACTGATGAATGGATTCGATATAAGCGGTAGTGACGCGTCATGCCAATCGCTGGATACATATATGCAATCACACAACATGCGTAGGTATACCTACTAGGCCGTGCCCATTTCCTTTGTTTCTTGAAGTGAGATCACCAACCGTGACCTGACCTTAAAACGGAGGCTGGACTTCTCACACCCTTTGTGGAAACCGTTTCCGCATGTAAACTTGGTTGATAGAAATAGATAATTACATATGTTGCTTGGACAATTGCAAGCTCCCGGAAGGGAAGGTCATGAAAATGGCTCTCATACGGAACAATACGTAAAGACCAGCTTGGCTGAAAAATGTGTCACAAAATTAGACCTTGCATACACTTGCAAGGTCTAATTTTGTGTATTTCCGTGATCCCATTTATCACTGTGAGCAAATAAAATAATTACTAAAACCGCCCGGTTTGTATGATCGTTCGGCCGTGAGCTTGCAGTGCTTGGGTTCGATGATTATTATTCGGATCGTTCGTACACTTCTGACTTCGAACCATATCGGTTAACGTTTGCTTAATGCTTATGCATCTGCGTGACGGTCTCGGAAAGACATTTAGTTTTATATCGATTTCAGGCCTCCAGACTTGCTTAAGCAAAGCGTCCACAGTAAGCCAATGGTTTTGATTTATCTATTTTAAATGCTCGCACAGGAATTAGGAAACCGTAGATTGTGGGAATGCCTCGTCGCCTGACCCTGCCAGTAGTTATCGGCATGTGAGCAGACAGATAAGATATTCAGGGTAGTAAAAATCATGTTAATTTATATCCGTGGAAATGCCTTATTAGACGGTGAGAAGGTTAGCGATTCACTGGAAGTCATAGAGCAATAAGATTAACTACTGAAAATACTAGAAACGTAATTATACTTCAATGTGCCGTAGCTGCATGACGGGTGAAAAGTTGGGGTTATTAGTGTTGTGCGGTCAGGGCGCCGCTGCGTCATGGTCCTGTGTGTGGACGGCGGGACCCATGACCCCATCTGAGGCGGCCTCGGAGCGTACCGGCCGGCAGCGGCTGCTAATGGTGATGGGCTGGGAGAGGGAGAGGGGCCGGTGGCGGCACCTCTGACCTGTTGCCCCACAGCGCGCGCCGGCAGCGCCCCCGGTCAGCTGCCGGCGGCGCCCCGGCGCGACCCGACCTTGGCTCGGCTCCGAGCGGTGCCGTCACTACACAGCGGCACTCGTAGGATCGTAGACTCGCAGTATCACCCGCAGACTCATGTCGAGGTATACTGCAGCTCTCTGACAGTGATCCCTTCATGGTCCCCTGTCGAGGTCCTGTGGTCTCCATACACCGCTGCCGCAGTATACTGTCGCAGCTCCTTGGCGTCTCTAGTATGCTGCAGCTCCGGTCACACTTCACAGGCCTGTGGCCGGCCTGCAGCCCAGGTCCCAGTCATCTGCGGTATATTCTGGAACCCCTGGTCACAACTCACAGGTGGTGTATTGCAACATTGCATAAGTTCAGCAAACCTCTGACCGAAGTGTGGCACTGCTATTTTTACTGCTGTTCTTTGAATATCCACAGCCAGCTGTAACTTGCACATTACAAGAGTGCACTTCAACCACTACGTGACACCAGCCACAGTGCAGAACAGCCTATACATTACAGCGTAGCAGTGACTGTGACGCTGTTACGTCACCGGTCACAGCCACCAAAACCATTCCGCTACAGACTCCATAATCGAGTGTGTGTCACAGTGCAGCTCCGCCCACCGACATAAGGTTTCGGCCTATACGGCGCCGCTACGGTCCCCGCGCCTACCATTGACGTGTGAAACAGTGCACCCGTAAAAAGGATTTTGGGGTAGACGTCATCGATGCATGTCAGTGTACTCATTGACGTGGGAATACTTAGTGCACTGGCACCATTAATCCTGTCTCCAGCCGTAAATATTTCGGTATCGATAACAATGTCGTAAAAAGCGATATCATTACTTTTAAACCCTCGATCGCATTAAACTACAAAAGATACCTACCGATTACAGTCGTCCAATTATGAAGGAAGCGTGTCTGATGCCTCATGTCTGAACTCAGCGTCGGATTAAGTTTCCATCAATAATTCATTCAGTGATTTTAGGTATACTCCCCTATTTCAAGCTGTGATATGAACGGCCCAAGATCAATGCCTGGCCACAAAATAGATGCCTATATCACAGTACTTCCAATTGAACCGTGCACACATAGCACGCACACATTGAACTGCGTGCTATATCAAAAGTGACTATGCGATGGGCCGTTGTAACGGCGGCAGTACAGACTGTCTGTTGGGATGGTTGGTCAGGTTGTGGTGTATCAGGCTGCTGTCAGGTGGCCATGGTGTGTCCATTGGCCGGGCTATCCACTGTACCCCGCTGCCCTGTTGATGCGTGTCTCGCTGGTCAGCGGGTCATCCCCCGCCGCGACTCAGCGGGGCGGACCGTCCCGGTCACAGCTGCAGCCGACAGGTCGAGGTCACGCACCGTCGGCCCGTCCCCGGCTGACAGATCGGCCAGTGGGACGCCGGTTGCGTGTCGGCCCGCCCAGGTCAGTTGGGTCAGCCGGGCCATCCCGGCGGCGGCACGCAGCGACCCCCGCCGGCCGCCCGCGGCGCCGGCCGACGCGACCGACAGCCGTCGGCGGCGGCGGGCGGGGCGGGGCGGGGCGTTACGCCACCGCCACCGCCGCTAACGACGAGCCGCGTCACGGCTCGCAGCTCGCGCCGCCAATATTTCGGCACGGCGAAAGGACCGGGCGCTCCAGAGACGGGGCGGGGACCGGCGAGCGACCGTCGGAGAGAGACAGGGCGGCGCCGGCCGACCGGCAGCGCCTGCTCACCGGCGCCTCCATCTGGTGAACAGGCGACAAATGGCTTCCGTTACATCACCGACCACAGCCAGATGGGAATCAACCCACTGAAAGGGATAGCGATCGGCGACTGCCACCCGAGTCGGACCGGCGCCGCGGGCAGCCTGTTGGTAATCGTCGCCATGAATAAATAAGCAACTGAATAAAAGATAGACCGACTGGGTGACCGACTTCTGAGTCCGATTGACCAGCCCTCATACGGCACGGAGACGTGGCGCAACCGCCGTAACGCCGTGACTTACCAAGGACGATGTCAAAACGGATGGTAATTGGAATGTTCGCACCTGACGGAAACCATTTTTAGAATCCATCGTAGGGCCGTAGGTGGTTGTTTGTAGCATCGTGGTAACGAACAACACGCATTTATCAACTCGACGTATTTTCTGGACAGCAGACAGAGCCTTTTCTTCAGGCCCTGAGATATCATAGATCAAAGAACTGAAAGTTCAAACGCCAAGCTAGAGCCACGCGGCACGCCTGCTATTTAATTTCGCTGGCATAACTTGACGCCAGAGTCGTATGCGCAATCTCAGAAGAACCCAAATACCCTAAACAAACTCATGTTTAACACTAACGCTGTAGAAATCGTTTTCAGATTTGGCTCGTTACTAACGGAAAAGCAGACCATAATGGGCGTCTCTCTTGTATTGAATGAGCGTCGACGGCTGCTTATGTGCCGTCTAGAATGCTTACATTATGTATAATTACGTCGGCCTAAATTATAGTTACGTTATCATAACAGCATATTAAGGTCATATTTATCATAAGTAAGCAAGTATATAAAGGCAAATAAAAGTCAAACTATTCATATGCCAATCAGGAACAGCTGAGGATGTTTGACGGGTGTTTCGAGAGCCTACTGCGCAACACCACATTGAAGTTTGATGGATACAATTATGAAGCTGCGCAAGTAAGCAAATGCAACAAGCATTAATCTGCAGTAAAAATGCCTGAATTTTACTGCCACACCAAGTCTCATCTTGATCGCTACATCACCTAGCAATGATATATTCGCTCGTCAACGGCCATATATATTTGCTCACACAATTATAGTAAAGCACTCGTCCCCCACATCCGGACATTGGACCCGCTCTCATACCAGGAAATCATGTCCGCTCACGTATCCGGGCACCGGACCCTGTCACCCCAGTATTCACACTCCATATCCAGTACCCACGAGTCAGTCCGTAACGCTCTCGGCTTGCACAACCGACCGGCGCACTGTGGGGTTTTTATCGATCATAGCACGAATTTATTTATATCGCATCCTCCGCTACCTTAACTAATTTTATTTCACCTTCAAATGGTTAGGCTTAGGGTGTATGATCCCTGACAACATGGTTGGCTCTCCTGCTTGACCCCATCCCTCCCCCGCCCCCTCCCACGGACTTAGCACTGAAGCGTTTTCGGCTAGCAATGCATCGTGGGCGTGGAAGCGTTAAAAAAGTAGAACGAAACTACAATCGTTTTAGAAGCAGATATTTGTTCATGTCTAGCCCAATCACCAAAAGGCATTTCGGGCTTAACCTTTGCACTTTGTTAGTCCTTGCACTTAAAGGGGGAGGGGGTCGCACAGACTTCTGTCCTCGACTTTTCGCATACTAACTCAAGCAAAACGTGGCGGATCACGACGAAACTTTCTATACATTCGATTCGATCAATGTTACTCACACACTTAAAATTTCATGACCTTGACCTTAAAAAAAATTTGACCTGTGACCTGTTTCACCAGACCATGTCAGGCTGGTATCGATTTGGCGCTTATCAGCGCACATTATCGGCGCGTTTTCAGTCTTGCTGTGGTTGTTAACTCTCCAAGGCATGAAATGCTGTTTGTTCTTTGCATTTTAAGGTCACTTTAAGGTCAAATCAAGGTCATTTACCTTAGATGACCTTAGTTGACTTTTTCAAGTTATACGATTTTTCTAGATAAGTGCTTGGAGCTTATTTCGAACTTAACACCCATTTGAAGATTTAAGTAGTTTTGGTGCCTAACGGAACATGCTATACGAAGCCGTCAAAGGTAATCGACGCCTACCTTCTATGGATAGCCGGCAAGACACCTACTGGTCGGGCCTGACCTGACCCGGCCTAGCATGAAAACATCATCCTTGATCAAAACTAGCTTGAAATTCGTGATTAGCACCCCAAAAACCTCCAACCTCACTTTACAAAGTTACAGCATTTTTCGATTTACCTATATCAAAGCTCTGTTCTGAAGTTCAATAAGGTGAACATTGGCGGCGATAGCCAATAAAATGGACGCAGCGTTGCAAGGGTGTTGTTGTTTTGTTCAAAAAGAACATTTGGCGAAAGAAAAATAATGTCAACATGGTATCACCCCTTTCCTCCCTCCTCCCAACTCCTATACTGACCGGAAACCCCCAGGCGGTGTGCTGCGGTCGGGTAACCCGCCGCGGCGCGGCCCGGCGCGGCGTAAGAAACCACGCGGCACCGTCTGCTTTGACGTCTCATAGTGACTGGTTTAGGCAAATTTCGGCAAAAAATGAGAGCTGCCCCCGATGCAGAAATTATTGGAGAACATTTTGATATACATTTCCACGCGTAACACCGCGTATCAAACTTTGTAAGGCAATGGTTCGCTTGTCAACTCTCTGAACCAAGAAGCATTTTAACATCTTAAGCTTTTCGGTCAAAAATTATACATTTGGATGAATTTTGGAAATTTTCGTGCATACCATCATCTTCCTTATAAGTCAAAGATAATGAAAACATGTCGCAACTATAACCTGCTGTTCAGGGAAACGAGTGAGAGGGCGTTTTATTGTAGTGTGCTTTTTCGCTGTATGCAGGTAGCACGACGCTGGTCAGGACGAAGCTACACTTTGAGAGGTTTTTTGAGGCATAAACAATCATTTTACAGACGATTTAAGGTGTGATTCGGATGCGCTGGACAATTCTACGTGGAATGAATAACAAAAAAGTGGAAATCGAAATACTTTAACTTGCCACTTAATGCGTGCTAGGATGGCCTAAGTCCCCACGGTGCGGCGGCTGTAACATGGGTCGGTCGGCTGGCGCGCCGCGGTGATACATTGTGCCAGTGCGCAGGACACGGGTGGGAGGGGGCGCGGCCGAGAGTCGCCGCCGGCGGCGGTCGGCCAGCCAGCGGGAGGTGCACGGCCACGCAGCCCCGCCCGAGACGCACGCGGCCAGCCCGATTGTAAATGACGGCGGGTGAGGGGCGCGCACGGGTGGCAGACACCGTGTCAAGGTGAGGTCACTGGAGGCCAAGTGAAGCGTCACGCCGCGCAGATGGCAGGGTGACGTCAGGTCCGACCTGAGCCCGGCGGGCGTGGCGAGCGTGCCGAGAGCTAGGGTCAACTGGGAGTGGCTCCTTAGGATGGCTGTGACCTCGTCAAAACGGCTGACAACGCCACTAACACGCTGGCAACAGGCCATAACACCCTAATCTACATTAAGTCAAAACATGGTCCACATCGAGAAAATGATCATTACTTGAGCTTTCGCCACATGAAGACGGCAGGCGTGGATAACGTAAAGCATTTGTTGTGATCGTTATGCGTCTGCTGTGGCAGCGTTAGGTGTTTGTTGTGACGGCGGTAGATATTTACTAAGACGATGTTACGTAGGGGAAGTTGGGGCAATGCCGGAGTTGGGGCAAAGCCGAAATTCGAGATATTTCGAAAACCGTAAGACATGGATGCCACCTGTCAGTGATGCTCTGAAGCTTAAGTGACTACAATTATCGCATGTTTGTTACGAGTCGTCATTCGGAATACTTCGACTGTGAGGGCGCCAAGAGCGTTTTCAAGGTACGTTTCCCTTGTAGGTACTACATGCGCCTTTGAAGCTGCATTTCTTACTCATTATGCTACCGTTTGTCTGGCCAATTCGGTCAAGTAATCTTTAGCATGTCTTTGCATGAGTGTGCTGCCTATTTGAAATTTATACAGCACGTTGAAAAGTTATGGGCCTGCAAATGAAAGTATGGCAGGCTGGGGTAATGCCGAAAACGTGCGATTACGCACGTGTTAAAAGCACGCTACGTGGACTTTACTGCTGTAGAATAGCA
Source organism: Amphibalanus amphitrite (assembly GCF_019059575.1). Taxonomy (NCBI): domain Eukaryota; kingdom Metazoa; phylum Arthropoda; class Thecostraca; order Balanomorpha; family Balanidae; genus Amphibalanus; species Amphibalanus amphitrite. The sequence continues at coordinate 895,705 of NW_024881554.1, forward strand.
ACGCGTATTTTAGCCACACAAATTACACTTTCAACCGACACAACGGCCTGTTACCTATAAGGAATGATTTACCTGGCATGTTCTTATTATATCACACAATTATAACTTCCAGTGTGCACCGCGTCCTTAAGCTCTTAAAACGCGTGTCAGCTTTGATCAATTCTGGATAAAGTTTGAGATAAAATGGCAAAACATCAATGTCGGCATTCCCCGTAGATCATTTCTCCCATTTTCGGCTTTCCCCGCAGTCCGGGGCAACGCCGAAAAAGTCACTTCTTTGATATTTTTAGTGTGTGCGCTTAACGGTATGCGAATTCATCAAATGCGCCTGGTATGTTTGAAAGGCAAAAGACTGGCCTCTCGAATGACGCCAACAAGAATAGCTTATGTTGTCTACCTTGCGTGCTACGGGCGTCAGAAAAAAAGTCTTCGGCGTTCCCCCAACTTCCCCTATTTGCTGTGACGGTGATAGGAGCTTGTTGAGACGGTGATAGGCCTTTGTTGTGACGCTGTTAGCTGTTTTCTGTGACGCCTAGTCTTGATATGCCGTTCCGGCTGACTGACGGACGCGCCGTTCCGAATCACCGGCTCGATCCGCACTGGGCGCAGTCGGACAATCCGACTTTCGATTTCAATGAGAACTCTCACCCATCTGTCCGGGATTTGCTACAAAACACATGTGAAAATAGCACAGAAAGCTTTGCAATGTCTCCAACAGATGGAAATCGAAGAAGGTTGCAACAGTTGTTCAACAGGAAGAAGTGGAACAAGATGAGCCATGTTCCAATGCCTTAGCAATAGGAACAATATTTGCCGCAAAAAGAACAATAAAAAGATTTAGAGGTATTTGCTTACAGTATGGTCAGATTTACATAAGGCGGGTGTTTAACGTTTTCTTGATTTACGTGTATGTGTGTATTGCATATGTTAACCCGCGCCCGGCTGGGGGTCCTGGATTTCCACGCCCTGCTGGGGGGGGGGGGGTGTTTGAACACCCCCCCTTGTAACTCGGCTCCTGGGCCACGTAGCGATACGCGGAAGGCGGCGTTCGAAAGAGCGTAAAAAATAATGACGAAATCACTTCGGTCAATTTTTTGGTCAGGTCAAAGGTCAGGTCACCAGAGGTCATTGAAGGCAAAATTTCGCCGATTTCCAGGTCGAATGTCGAAAATTTCCAAGAAGCCAACGCATAACTCGGGAACCAATAGAGCTACAGCGCCGAGGAAAAGCGCATTCGATAGCCCTATTAACGCCCTTTCTGAGTAATTGTCTCAGATTTGACCTAACGTCAACGGTTTTGCCTGCAGGGGGCAAAAACTGCAAAAATAGCCGATTTTTTCGGAAACAGTTTTTCTGCAATAACTTTTGACCCAAGCCTTGTACGAGCCCACTTTTACCGGCATCGTGTTCCTCTCGTCAAGACGCATCGAATGAACTATAACTTGACCTTGAAAGGTCAACTTGAAAATTTGACCTCAGGTCAAGGTCATGACCTGACCGGAAAGGGTCATGTTGCATATCGGTCGATCCGTATCGTCGAGCTGAACACATCTAAGGCGTTTTCATCGCTCTAGCATGCCTCTATCAAAAGTTATTTGCGAAAAACTGCTAGAAACCATTCGTGACCTAAGATGACCTCAGGGCATAAACAAGGGTCACGGACACCATTTTCATGTTCACTGTGTCTAAATTACTTGTAATTCGGTGTTTGGGAGTGTTTATAATGTCTTTCGTCCAAAAGAGGCGCATTTCAATTTTCTCCCATTGACTTATAATGGGGAGGTCGCAAAATTGACCTGACCTTAGATCATCGATATCAAAATTCTGAGATATACATTTTGTACATGCTATTGCTCTTAGCAATCGCTGAAAGTTTCAAAGTGATCGGTCACTCGGTGTAGCTATGACAGACATTGAAACTTTTATGAGGTGAGGTCACTTCAAGTGACCTGGTGACCTGACCTTGAATGACTTTGGTCTGAAATTTTCACAACATGTGTAGAATTGATGTATGATAAGGTGTACCAAAAACGGCGGCGCTCCGCGCCGCCGTTTTTGAGATATTCGCGAAAAACCACAAGGGGGGTGTTCAAACACCCCCCCAGCAGGGCGCGGGTTAATACTTAATCGATACGGTTTTCTGAACAATAACCCCGCTTAATATTCTTAAATGCCAGTGAAAAGAGAGAGAGAGAGAGAGAGAGAGAGAGAGAGAGAGAGAGAGAGAGAGAGAGAGAGAGAGGGAGAGGAGAGAGAGAGAGAGAGAGAGAGAGAGAGAGAGAGGGTGAAGAGAAGGAAGGAGGGAGTACGCGAGGGAGGGAGGGAGGGAGGGAGGGAGAAACATCTCGCGCTAAATGAGCTCGTCCTCGAACTGTTGCCTCATCGACACCTGGGCCGACGTGTTGCGTCGCCACTGCATATCTGCCCTGGGATCAGCTTCGACGATATCCTAACTCACAGATAGCTCTCGAACTGGGACTACTCCCGCCCAAAGGCGATCAATAGCTCCTCGTCCAATGGCTATTTCACAACGTCCGTTTATCGTTTAACCTATTTTTGTGTATCGTGTCTCCGGAAAGCCTTCAGCGCTGGCTCGGCGTTTGCCGGCCGGGGCAATCGCGGCTGGCTGGGGGTGTGTTGTGGGTGTGGGAGCGTACGGGGCCGCTGCCCGCCGCCGGGCAGCACCCCAATGCCGCCAGGTAATTTGGTGTGGGTGTCTGCGGTGGTAGGTTCTCAGCGGTGACGTCATACTGCGGGGTGTCCTCCGAGGCAGCCCTGTCCTCATTCTGTGTGTCCTCGGCGGCCGGCTCGCTGCCAATCAGTCCAATAGTCCACCACACACGGCCCGATAATGGCATAATGGCTCGGCTGCAGTTATCGTCTGCCTGAGACCGACCCACTGAACACATGAATCACCTTCATGCTGCGTCACTGCGCTTCTGGCTAAGGGGCTGGCAAATGCACGCGGCCTTGGCCGGCTGGGAACTATAACCATTGTTATGACTACCGGCGCAGCGCAGATGATACGCCTTATTCGCGGACAATGCGTCACCCGTCGGTAATGGTTAACATCCACCAATTCCTTATATGGACGGCCATGAGCGTCAGATAGGAGTGTGGTTAATGCTTCATTGACAGCTTGTTCTAGCAGCAATGATTACAGGCCGGGTGGTTATGGGCTCAGATTGCAAAACTGCGCCATTTAACTCACACGGTAGCAGCCGCAGGCAGCGACGCAAATCAGCAATTGCAGGTCTTGTTCCAATTCACTGGAACAATTTTAAGCATTAATCAGATATATTCCTTTCGCAACAAAAGTATCATTTCTGACTTGCAACATGCCAGTATTCTGAATGACAACTGCCATGTAATCCGTACAAAACAAGCTATAAGCTTTAACGTAAAATGCTAGCGGTCTGTAGTGACTGAACAAAATTGCTGTGCTTTCAGCCTGCATACGAGTATAACATGCAGGGAAGTCCCAATAATTAAGAATAGCATCCATTGATGAGTGAAACATCCCTTTGCGTACTGACTAAAATAAAGTTTATCTCCTTGCTTGCTTATATGCACGTGGAATCAGTAATTGATTTTAGCGCCAATTGTGAGCTATACGATTCTCGGGTTTTGAAGAAAGTGAGAGGCCGTATATAGATACCGCTAAGGTTTGATTCTGAGGACGTCTCCTCAATGTCATCATAGTGGGACAGAAGTTCCTTGTTCCCAGGCCGGGCGTTGTGCCATTTTTACGGTCCGATGTTTCCGGGCGCGTGGAGACAACAGCTGGCGAGAGGTGGGATGGATTGGTCTGATACGGTCCACTGCGACTCTGCTCCGCTGCTCGCGTACTGACGTAACGCGGCGTGTACTCTCAGCGAGAACCAGTCGGCCGTACTGTTCCGACGGGAAGCTCCTACTCGGTCTGTGGCTCCAGTTAACGCATCGACCTATTGCATATCACGCACCGTATGTGCCTGTATGAACATACGTGTGCGATGCGATACACTACAAGATCAACCCGATCATGCATGCTCCCTCAAGTCACACCGAATCCTGATTGTTAACCCATATCTCTTGGCGTTAATTATTCATGACACCTCCCACCTATGAACCCGTCTCTCGTATCATACCACCCACTCGTGCACTGTCTGCCCGCTCCGTATCCCCCTCCCCCAACATCCGGGCCCTCCGCCCTATACCAGTGGCACGCGCTCTGTGAAACACCGTACCCGGCCGGGGGCGCTCCGCGGCGGCGAGGGAAGTATCCAGCCGCACCCCAGCCGCCGGCGGCCACCGGCTGATCTGTGCCTCAACTGGGTCACCGTCTCACACTGGTATATGTGGCAATAAAGCGGCGTCAAGCAGCGCCCAACGACCCCGGGCGTATTCAGCGTCGGCCCGATGAGGCCGTTGCCACCCATCATTGTTGGTGGGCTGCGTTGAGTAAGGCCCGCGCTGGTATGTTGATGTGTTGGGAGGTCCGGCCGGCCCGCGGCCATAGGCACATTGCCAGGGTCAGTCGTCATTCCGGTTCAAGGCCAACGCACGAGCTGATGCAAAAAGTGTAATTCATTTGGAGTGTGCATCTGTAGTGCGGCGCACCGGGAGTTAGGTATTGTTTTTCCTTCGAGAAATCGCTTCGTGCCATTGGCTATCAGACAGTCAGGTAGATCTTTTAACGGGAGATTACGAAGACTAAACGGCTTTCGATGGAATGTGCATTGCAAACAAAGCTAAAGTGGGTAACGGGATGGCAGTTAATGCGACATTGTTTTGCAAGGTCAAACATGCCACAATAAAAATGGGACTCGGAGTACCGACCTACTGCTCGTTCAGCGTGCCAGATTAATTGACGTGACCAGATACACGCGGCCGGCGGTATGGCTCTACATATAGTTGGCTGAGCTGTATACGGACGGAAACCGAGAATAAATGTGAACAGATGTTGGCGTTGTAAGTGTTTATGATAAATGATATGCCTACAACTATGTAGAGGACCTGTTGCTGACATACTTACTGTACTTTTTTTGTTTCTTTCCACGCTGCATCGCCCGAGCACATCCCATTACGAGTGTGTCGGTGCCGGTAGAAAAGGCCGTTACACCGCACAGAAGTTTAACCCGGATGGATAAGTTCCTTCTGGGATACACTCCTCACCACGCACTGGCGTCAGGTCAGGTATGTAAAGCATTAAATACATACGGTGACCACCAGCCTTGACAGGGTAAAGCGAACAAGGATGCCGAGGGGCAATCATTCTGAGGGCATCTGCCCTCAGAATGATTGCCCTCAGTAGATGACCTTTTGGCGCTTTCTATACGATAGAGCGCTTTGCTACTTTTTGTTATTAGGTTTTCATTTAACCATCTGACTCGCTCTCAGCAAACTACGGAGAGGAGCGGTTTCCCCTCTGATTTCCTACAACATAGGCATTCAAAATCCTCCGAACCGAACTTTGGGCCTGCTTACTAGTGAAGGTCATTCAAAAGCTTGTTAAAGTATTACCGAATTCTTGAAAAAGATACAAAAGCCGAATAAAAGACAAGAACACGGGAACTCTTTTTTTCTTAGTGATGTTAGCCGTTTTCACAACGGATTGTCTGGCGAACGTAGATACTAAAGTTGACTAAATCTGCACCAAATATTTGTTACAACAATTATGTTCATACCATGCATTTTATTCAGTGTTATAATCGAACAAAAATGTCTGACAATTTTGCAAATCAGGCATAAAGCAACTTTGCAGCCAAAACTGATAAGTTCTAAGAAACACAATGAACCTAGTGTTACCAAACCTGCACCTAATTTGACCAAATGTGCACCTAAGGTGACCAAATGTGTATCAGATAGCCGTCGTGTAAACGGCTAATATCGCTAGGGATTTAGAACTAAACCCGCGTACAAACTCAACAATCATCTTTCATGGCTTCAGAACCATCATAGCTTAGTCCCATCTTGTGGATTTTGCAATAATAGGTATTCATGTCATTAATTTGTTTCTAAGCTCGATTTATTGATAACATATATTCTATAAAAATGCTGTGAGTTTTGATCTCACTCCACAAGGCCGTTACATGAGCAGCATGGTTCTTTAAAGTGGTAAAGGAAGAATTCTTTTAGGAAGCATTACATACATAACTACGTGTATGTAGGTATGTAATAATATCATCGGGAAGCTTTAGTAGCAATACCTACACAGAAACACACAAACGCACGCACAAAAAAACATGTACTTCTTCAGACTTCAGCTGAAAATATGCGGTATTGAGTGGTCAAGAACGCAGTGTGGTGTCCACTGTCCGTGAGTTTGGGGGACGGGGTCGGCAGCGTGGGACCGCCGCTGGCTACCTCCCGCCCGCCGCCGCCGCTATAAAAGCCCGGTCACGGCGGCTCAGGGTATCAGTTGGTGAGCGAGACCAGTCCCACAGCGAACTCTGCTAACATGAAGGTAAGCAGTGAAATGGGATACTGCATTGTGTCTTAACTTTTCTGAACTTTTGCCGATGAGCCAAGGTAGTATTATGGCCTATGGGCTCAAATTAGCAGCCTTAGCAATCCAATTATGGATGTTTGTTACAAAAATTCTTATGTCTTGAATCTTGATAGCATGTGTTTATTCCAACGTTTCGGTCACTCCTTGATAACAATCGACATGTGGTTTTCATTAATGTAGTGGCTCTTGCCAGTCAAAAAGAGAAAAAATGAAGAAAAAATGGAGGGTTTATATAAAGTGTCGAAATTCAAATGAGAAGAGTAGGTACGTGTCAAAATCAGAAGTAAACTAAAGAATTGGCACACAAAGAAGCAGCATCGTCTTATGAGCAAATAACGGTTTTCAATTTATGTTTCCGTTTAATATTCAATAAGCTAAATTACCTACCTTTGAATGCTTGTCACTATGCCAGTAAGAGAAGCTGATGAAGGCAATTGTGACATTTACCTTAGCGGTCATTTATCATATCAGAGAACCGTTCCATAGCATAAATATTATTAAAGTGCTGTGGTTGTGAGAAAAAAAGCAAATGGACATATGCATAAATTTTGAAAAGTATGTTTTGCTTTTTACCATGCGCAATAAACTAATACGGCTCAATTTCATTTCCAGCTGTTCATCGTTGCTGCTCTGCTGGCTGTGGCTGCGGCCGACAAGCCTGCCCCCGCGCCCTACCGCCCGGCCCCGGCTCCGTACAAGCCGGCTCCTGCTCCGTACAAGCCGGCTCCTGCCCCGTACAAGCCGGCTCCGGCTCCGTACAACCCTGCCCCGGCCTACAAGCCGGCCCCCTACCACCCGGAGCCCCAGTACAAGGAGGAGGCCAAGCCGTACGCCTTCGACTATGCCGTGAAGGACGGCTACTCTGGCGCTGACTTCGCTGCCAACGAGAACAGCGACGGCAAGCAGACCACCGGCTACTACAAGGTGGCTCTGCCCGACGGCCGCATCCAGACCGTCAAGTACACCGCCGACCACTATGCTGGATACAACGCCGAGGTCACCTACGAGGGAGAGGCCCAGTACCCCGAGTACAAGCCCGAGTACAAGCCTGCCCCGTACAAGCCCGCCCCTGCCCCTTACAAGCCCGCCCCGGCCCCCTACCGTCCCGCCCCGGCCCCGTACAAGCCCGCCCCCACCCCCGCCTATAACTAAGCATTTTCAAATGCAAGTTCTGTGAACAGCTGTGTTATTTATTTCGTGTTATGCTCATTGTGTCCTGTTTCTGAGAATAAATGTATTTGTGATTACGGATAATGTTTTGTGACAGAGTTTTCGGGAGCTATTTTAGATCGAAATGTTCGTTGTTTGACATGGTTCTGGTAAGTGGATCCGATTTGTCGTCTAGAGAGAGAGAGAGAGAGAGAGAGAGAGAGAGAGAGAGAGAGAGAGAGAGAGAGAGAGAGAGAGAGAGAGAGAGAGAGAGAGAGAGAGAGAGAGAGAGAGAGAGAGAGAGAGAGAGAGAGAGAGAGAGAGAGAGAGAGAGAGAGAGAGAGAGAGAGAGAGAGAGAGAGAGAGAGAGAGAGAGAGAGAGAGAGAGAGAGAGGAGAGAGAGAGAGAGAGAGAGAGAGAGAGAGAGAGAGAGAGAGAGAGAGAGAGAGAGAGAGAGAGAGAGAGAGAGAGAGAGAGAGAGAGAGAGAGAGAGAGAGAGAGAGAGAGAGAGAGAGAGAGAGAGAGAGAGAGAGAGAGAGAGAGAGAGAGAGAGAGAGAGAGAGAGAGAGAGAGAGAGAGAGAGAGAGAGAGAGAGAGAGAGAGAGAGAGAGAGAGAGAGAGGAGAGAGAGAGAGAGAGAGAGAGAGAGAGAGAGAGAGAGAGAGAGAGAGAGAGAGAGAGAGAGAGAGAGAGAGAGAGAGAGAGAGAGAGAGAGAGAGAGAGAGAGAGAGAGAGAGAGAGAGAGAGAGAGAGAGAGAGAGAGAGAGAGAGAGAGAGAGAGAGAGAGAGAGAGAGAGAGAGAGAGAGAGAGAGAGAGAGAGAGAGAGAGAGAGAGAGAGAGAGAGAGAGAGAGAGAGAGAGAGAGAGAGAGAGAGAGAGAGAGAGAGAGAGAGAGAGAGAGAGAGAGAGAGAGAGAGAGACGGGCTTATGTTTGCTCCTGATCTGCCGGATCAATTTCATTTTCTCAAAGGAAACCTTTTCCAAGTTAACTTGCGCACTGACGGGTTCCGCGCCAACTTAGAACCGACGGGGGGGAGGGGGCGGTTGACCGCCCCCCTGAGATCTCGAGAACGAAGCAAGCTAGCGACAAGCGGTAAAAAGCATGGGATATGCACGGACAAGGTCTACAATTTTTATTTAGGTTATTTTCAGGTCAGGTCAAATATGACGTCACAGGGGTGAAAAAGGTCAAAATGGCGGCGCTTGAAATGAATAGTTTTTCTCGAATAACTTTCGAAGTAGCCAAGCTAGGAACTAACTAATGGCATCATTCCTCTCGTCAATCCGCATCGAATCATATATGTGTTGACCTCAAAAGATCAAGGTCAAAGGTTGACCTCAGGTCACTTGACCTCAAGGTCATCATGTTTATCATTCGATGCACCTTGACGAGCTGAGCACAATGAAACTGTCCTCGTGGCCGTATCTCGTTTCTGTAAGGAGTTAGTAGCACAAAAAACTTTGGTGACCCTTGATGACGTCACATGACCTTAGAGCTGCCAAAGAGCAAACAAGGCCTCATGGTAGTCAAAGTTGATCGTATATGAAGTCATTCGTGGTATATTGCGCCATTGCGACGCGTTTTAGTGGAAAAACAATTTCTTGTTGATTTTTCCCTCATTGACTTCCCAGCCAGCCTTCCCAAATGGGGCCCATATGGGCTGAAAGTGGGGCATCTGGGCTTAAGTGGGCATGGGCTACATGTGGGCTATTATCTGGGCTAAATCTGGGTCCCATATGGGCTGAGCCCCAGCAAACATGCCCACATGGGTCCCATATGGGGTGAACATGGGCCAGATGGGCTCACGTGGGACATGGGCTACAGATGGGCTACCCATATGGGCCCCATATGGGATAAAAATGGGCCAGGTGGGCCAAACGCATGTGGGCTGGAGATGGGCATCCCATGTGGGTCCCATATGGGGTAAACATGGGCCAGATGGGCCCAGTGGGACATGGGCTACAGATGGGCTACCCATATGGGCCCCATACGGGATAAAAATGGGCCAGGTGGGCCAATCGCATGTGGGCTGGAGATGGATATCCCATGTGGGTCCCATATCCGGTAAACATGGGCCAAATGGGCTCACGTGGGACATGGGCTACAGATGGGCTACCCATATGGGCCCCATATGGGATAAAAATGGGCCAGGTGGGCCAAACGCATGTGGGCTGGAGATGGGCATCCCATGTGGGTCCCATATGGGGTGAACATGGGCCAGATGGGCCCACGTGGGACATGGGCTACAGATGGGCTACCCATATGGGCCCCATATGGGAAAAATGGGCCAGGTGGGCCAAACGCATGTGGGCTGGAGATGGGCATCCCATGTTTGTCCCATATGGATCACCCATGTAGGCCCCATTTAAGTTACTCCAAGAGCATAAAAGCAAAAAAGGTGACTGTTGTTCATGTGAATTTTGGACTCCAAGTACATCAAGTTCATACATGATGCCATATGGGGTCAATGTAGGCTGGCCCATATGGGTCCCTGATGTGGGGGCCGCGTGGGTCTCATATGGGGCCTACGTGGGCTTGCCCATATGGGTCCCATGTGTCACCCACTGCTATTCCCATGTGGGGCCCATATGGAAGAGGTGGGTGGCCATGTGGGCCCCATATGGGAACCATGTGGGCATGTTTGCTGGGATATGGACATTTCCTTTACTACAAAATGTTGGTATCTGACCCGACACCTATCTGGGCTGGATGCGGGCAGCATGTGGGCAAACTGGACACCAACACGCTGGGCACACCCAGCCGGGGCCCACATGGGGCCCAGCCGCCCACATGGGCAAAATTTACTACAAAACTTTGTTAACTGACCCGACACCTATCTGGGCTGGATGCGGGCAGCATGTGGGCAGACTGGGCACCAACAAGCTGGGCACACCCATTCGGGGCCCACATGGGCAAAAGTTACTACAAAACTAATTGTTAACTGACCCGACACCTACACCAATCTGCAATAAACATTTCCTTTATTACAAAATTTTGTTTACTGACCCGGCACCTATCTGGGCTGGATGCGGGCAGCATGTGGGCAAACTGGGCACCAACAAGCTGGGCACACCCATCCGGGGCCCACATGGGGCCCAAATGGGCAAACTTTACTACACTTTGTTAACTGACCCGACACCTATCTGGGCTGGATGCGGGCAGCATGTGGGCAGACTGGGCACCAACAAGCTGGGCACACCCATCCGGGGCCCACATGGGGCCCAAATGGGCAAACCTTACTACAAAACTTTGTTAACTGACCCGACACCTATCTGGGCTGAATGCGGGCAGCATGTGGGCAGACTGGGCACCAACAAACTGGGCACACCCATCCGGGGCCCACGTGGGGCCCAAATGGGCAAACCCCAGCCAGCATGCCCATGTGGGCCCCACATGGGCAGTTGATGGGCATGGTGGGCTAGGTGGGCCATGGGCTAGAGATGGGCAAATATGTGGGCTGCATGTGGGCTCCACATGGGCTGCCTACATATTTTTTTGGCAGGCATAATGCTTGATAATGAGATTGCTTGCACATGTACGAGGGCATATCCAGGAATTTTGGTGAACACAGGCATTCACGCGGTGTTCCTGTATGGTGGGCTTAACATGGGCACTGCGTGGGCAGCCCATGTAGTGGGGTGTAGGTGGGCTGGATGTGGGCAGCGCATTATTTATTTTTTCACTGTCCAATGTGTATGATATTACAAGAAACAAGAACTCGCTGTTTAGTCTCATGCCTCCAAAATACACTTCGACGTCGTGAGGAAGTCGCATAGTTGATGTTTGTGAGACCAGCTACGGCTGATATTGGACAGTCAATGTTGTGATTGTGTCGTATGATTGTGTCGCCTGAGCCCGCCCCTGCGCGGGCGACCCGCCGGCGGAGCTCGGCCCACCGGACGGGGCCTGGGGCCGCCTCTGCACCGCCCGGGGCGGTGACCGGCCGACCGGCTGGCGGGGCTGCGGCGTCTGGGCGGGCCAGTTGGCGTTGAGACTCTGAGTGGTGTGCGTGTCCAATAAAGCCTTAATTCGGGCGGAACCGACACATGGCGCGGTCGGTATTAGCTCGAACCCGCCCATAGTGAGTACAAAGTGCGATTAACGAAAGTCAAAGGAAGCAGGAATGCGTAGCCGTGGCGGCCGCGCCGCAACCACGACCGCGTTCGAGTCTCTTCGGAGAGGCGCGCCCGCAGCGACGCCAGCTGTATCGCTAGTTGGTCGAGTCGCAGCTGTGACATCAGGACGTAGTCGTCCCATCTCTCCTTCCAGAGGTAGAAGGCGTCACTGCGGTCGGCGGAGATGTCCAGTCGGTCAGGCCGGATCGGCTGCAGGCTCGTCATACCACAGCGATTACGAAGGACTGTTCTAGAAGCCCTCCACGCCAGCCACCTGGGGAAGGAGAAAACGAAGGCCCGCGCAAGACAGATCGTCTACTGGCCCGGGATCTACCGGGATGTGGAAAATGTCACCCGCTGCTGTACCAGCTGCCAGAGAGATCTACTCGCTCAGCAGCAAGAGACCATGATGAGGAGACCGCCAGCGGAAAGGCCGTTCGAACTACACATCGACTTTGCCGATCACGCCGGCAGGAAGTACCTCGTGGCAGTGGACAGATACTCCGGGTGGCTGTTTGTCGCCGACCTCGGTGTAAGCGCCCCCGCTTACACCGGTCCGAAGGACGATAGCAGGCGTCATGACGAGCGCACTCGCTACGCGACTTAGCGTAAATGGACGGCACGGGAAAAGGGCTTTCGGCGGTACCCGGCTTTTTGATGTCGTGTTCAGTAAGTAATGGTTTTATCTCTTTATTTAATTGCCCAACTCCCTTGGACACCTGATAGCGGATGTCAGAATAACAGCAGCACTCCCATTCATATGTTATTTCAGGTGTCGTCAATTACTGTCCGATTAGCGAATTCCAAGCAGCCGACTTATAAAGCACTAATGTCCTTTGTGTCCATCATAATCGGACCTTGTATGTTTATTCTGCATCAGATTATTTCCTGCAAAAAAAAATATCTAAAGTTCATTTCTCAATTAATTCAAGTCAAATCAGATGATGTTACTTTTAATGCAGGTAATACAGAATCATGGTAGAACACAGCACGGGCAATACACAATTCGCTTATGTGTCTGCACCTTTTACATTGCTGGTGCTTATTTTACAGGAGCCGTGCGGCGGAACGGGCTTACCCAGGACACCAACAACGGCCAGCTGGAGGTGGCGCCACGAAAGTGGTTTACGGGTGCCAGGAACCGCGACGGAGGCCGCCAGGAGAGGACACCAGCTGGAGTTTAAGCGGAGGAGCAGATGAGAGAAGAAGTCTAGAGATGAACAGAAGAGAGGAGAGAGTTTAAACAGCATTTTTGTGTTTATCGATAATATAAATATTGATCACTGACAGTTTGTTTTGTTGCGGTGGCGAACGTTCAGCAATGATCAGGGGGAGTGATTGAAATAGCAGACATCGATTATATTATAATCATATTGAAATTAATTGTAGGTTCTGGTGGGAACTAAGATGGGCTTTGGTGAATATTTATTGATTAATACAAACGATGCTAGGGAGGTGAGCCAGCATGGGGCCCACCTAGGGCCCACATCTGCTGGCCCACGTGGACCCCATATGGTACCCACCTTGAGCCCATGTGGGCCAGCCCAGGTGGGCCCCATATGGTACCCACCTTGAGCCCACGTGGGCCAGCCCAGGTGGGCCCCACCATTTACCCAGGGACAAATTTATGTGGGCCCCACATGGGCTGCCCACATGGGTCCCACCAAGTGGCCCACCTGGGCCCCATGTGGGGCCAAGGTAATAATGTTGGCTGGGTATGGGTCCCAGCTGGGTCCCATTTCGAACCCACATGGGCTCCAGGTGGGATTTTTCGCTTATACCCATTTGGGTCCCGGCTGGGAAAGCCCATATGGGACCCGGCTGGGCCCCATATGGGTCCCATGTCGAACGCACATGGGCCCCATGTGGGATTTTTCGCTTATACCTACCCATGTGGGTCCCGGCTGGGAAAGCCCATGTGGGACCCATATGTGCCCCGGCTGGGCCCCATTTGGGTCCCATTTCGAGCCCACATGGGCCCCATGTGGGATTTTTCGCTTATATCCATGTGGGTCCCGGCTGGGAAAGCCCATGTGGGACCCATATGTGCCCCGGCTGGGCCCCATATGGGTCCCATTTCGAACCCACATGAGCCCCATGTGGGATTTTTCGCTTATACCCATGTGGGTCCCGGCTGGGAAAGCCCATGTGGGACCCATATGTGCCCCGGCTGGGCCCCATATGGGTCCCATTTCGAACCCACATGGGCCCCATGTGGGATTTTTCAATTATGCCCATGTGGGTCCCGGCTGGGAAAGCCCATGTGGGACCCATATGTGCCCCGGCTGGGCCCCATATGGGTCCCATTTCGAACCCACATGGGCCCCATGTGGGATTCTTTAATTATACCCATGTGGGTCCCGGCTGGGAAAGCCCATGTGGGACCCATATGTGCCCCGGCTGGGCCCCATATGGGGCCATCTGGGCTGCCCATATGGGACCCAGTTGGACGCCCATGACAAACACATCTGGGCCCCAAGTGGGCAGCCCAGATGGGCCCCAGTTTGCTGCCCACTTGGGGCCCATATGGGCCCCATTTGGGAAGGCTGGCTGGGTTATGGTCAGGTCAATAAATTGACCTGACCTTAGGTCATCGATATCCACATTCCGAGATAAACAAGGTGTAGCTATCAATGACCTCATTACATCCTACGACTTTTAAAGGCCTCCGTCATCTACTGTAGCTCTGACACGATGACAAAGTTGCAAAAAAGTGAATTGAGGTTGGGTCATTCGAAGTAACCTGGTGACCTGACCTTGAAAGTAGGGAGGTTCAAATTTTTACACAATGAGTAAAATTGATGAGGAAAAAGTCATGCCAAATTTCGCGGCGTTGCGCGCAGCGGCTTTTCCGCTATTCACGAAAAACCTGAGGGGGGACGGTTACCCCCCCCCCCTCCGTCGGTGCGCGGGTTAAAGTGTATGAGAACAGCATACCTATGTAGACTACTCTATATCTGGACTGTGCACGTAGCGATGGAGAATATTATGACCATTCATTGCAAATGATAAATATGGAATATCAGATGGTTAATTTCAAATCATAAGTCTGATGCATCGCACTTCGGTTGGTGGATTGTTTGACACTTTGACTGATATGTGTGGTCTTCCGTTCCACCTGATCACAAACCACTATATATACCATACTACAGGATCTTGTACCTAACACTTCTAGAGGTGCAGTAAGTTATAAAATGCAGCGATGCACATTCGAGCGACTGGCGCCTTTAATTTACCACGTTTCACTATTTTTTGTTTGTTAATGATGCCCAAAACTTTTTTTCTTGCCAATATTCGGCTAACGGAAATTAGACGCATGCGGCACTTGCTGTCTGAAATTGGGATAATTTCGCGCAGGCCTAGCTAGCCATGCATAGCCAGCTTCTAGTAGCGAGCTCTAGAATAATGGATTAACTAATAATAGCTTGGAACACAAGCGGTCCAGTCGTTCATGCGATGCAGAAGTGGGTCCTGCACGTGCGCACGTATAACATAGGTATTTCTATGGCATGTAAGCACCTGAAAATCCATCGCCCGGCGGGTGCCCGAGGAAGAGTTAAGTTCCAGCGCCATCGGCCCAGTCATTACAGCATTGTCGTGCTAAAATATTTCCGATCAAGCAATCCCGTTTGGCGCTTCGCACTTACTAGTCATAAAGCTGTGAAAGACTTATCAAATGCAAGAATGCCTTTCTATACTGAATGATGTAACCATAAGGCTGCACAGTCCACTGATATCATCGATAAGATAGCAATTAATGCTGTTTTTGATATTTCTCACACAAAATAAAATCGCCCAAATGGACTAATAGCTATACCAGATGTATCCTTCTACATGGCAGAAGTTTTGATGGATCATTCATGACGAAGGACGGGCACCCTTCACTGCCGTTAAACCTATAGTCGCCGGGATTTATAACTATGGTTAAGATGGCGAGGACTGATATAATTTAATTTCTTGTCGTGCCGCTGTGACTTTTCAGACACCACACTGACTGTCCTCAGCTTCATAAGTAATTCTTTCACCAAGGTTCCATTCAAAGTTAAATGAAGACCACTGAAGGATTCAAGAGGGCATTTGGGGAAACATGCCACCCTGTCGATGTCAAGGTCGATAACGTTTTGATTTTTCACGAAAAAATTAAGATAAATAACTTAATTGAAAGAAACCTGCATAATAGCCGTTTTCACGACGGCCATCTGGTCCACATTTGGTGCACATCTGGTGCAGATTAGGTGCATATTTGGTCAAATTGGGTTCAGTGTGTCTCTTAGTAGCTATCAGCTAGGGTTGCACTAATTGCTTATATGCCTGCTTTGTCATATTATCAGAGGGTATCATCGATTAAAACACTGAAATAAATTTATAAAATAAAGATATTTGCTGTAAAAGAGATTAGGTGCAGATTTGGTCAAATTAGGTGCATTCGCCGGATAGCCCGTCGTGAAAACGGCTAATATACACTGCAAGGCATAATTAAGCGAAAGCCATGCATTTGTTGAATTTGAAAACAATTTTTTTTAGTAAGTCCCAGCAGCGCTAGACAGTAGACACCGTCTTTCTGGATCATCAAAACGCCATATACGTAGAACAGCCGAAGGAAATTGCATGCCACGCAAGACCATGTTTTGCGCAAGACCATGTTTTTTGATGCAGTGACACACTGACACATAGCTCGTCACGTCCGGATCCAAGAGGCCGTAAGGCCTTCCTAAATTCCGCATACTATAAGTAAGTA
This sequence comes from Amphibalanus amphitrite, assembly GCF_019059575.1. Classification (NCBI taxonomy): domain Eukaryota; kingdom Metazoa; phylum Arthropoda; class Thecostraca; order Balanomorpha; family Balanidae; genus Amphibalanus; species Amphibalanus amphitrite. Next base: position 912,200 of record NW_024881554.1, read on the forward strand.
AGTAAGTAAGTATGTTTCATTCCTTCCACACATCAACTACCACATATGTATTGCTAACAACTCATTGCAATCCTCCCCAAAGTTTGCAACTTCTTTTATAAACCTCTCAGTTTGCATCGCCACAAATGACGAAGAAAAGTGTGCGAATAGGCACCCCAGATAGGTACTGCTGCGGTATATACCTATACCACGATGCAGCTTACGCACATAAGTCTCACTTCTCAGGAAGGAAAAAACGCAAATGATAAATCGAACAAATATGTATTGTTCACGATGGTAGTCACATAATCAACAAGAAACACGCATAAATATCACATAATTACTCGGGCACCTGAAGGGAATTAGCCTTAGTTGTAAGCAGGGGTAGGCTTGTAAGTGGGGGCGGGCTCATAAGTGGGAGCAGGCTTGTAGGTGGGGGCAGGCTTGTAGGTGGGGGCGGGCTTGTAGGTGGGGGCGGGCTTGTAAGTGGGGGCAGGCTTGTAGGGGGCCGGGGCGGGACGGTAGGGGGCAGGGGCGGGCTTGTACGGGGCAGGCTTGTACTCGGGCTTGTACTCGGGGTACTGGGCCTCTCCCTCGTAGGTGACCTCGGCGTTGTATCCACCGTAGTGGTCGGCGGTGTACGTGACAGTCTGGATACGGCCGTCGGGCAGAGCCACCTTGTAGTAGCCGGTGGTCTGCTTGCCGTCGCTGTTCTCGTTGCGGGCGAATTCAGCGCCCGTGTAGTGGTCGTTGACAGCGTAATCGAAGGCGTACGGCTTGGCCTCTTCCTTGTACTGGGGCTCCGGGTGGTAGGGGGCCGGCTTGTAGGCCGGGGCCGGGTGGTACGGAGCCGGAGCAGGCTTGTATGGGGCAGGAGCCGGCTTGTACGGAGCCGGGGCCGGGCGGTAGGGCGCGGGGGCAGGCTTGTCGGCCGCAGCCACAGCCAGCACAGCGGCAACGATGAACAGCTGGAATAGAAAGTTTATTTCAATATACACCAAAGCCTTCCGACACATTTTCTTTACAGACGGACTGTCGAGCTAAGGAATGCTGAATATATGCTTATTTTAGACTAAAACAATTTCTTTTCGAGAAAGGGATAGTTTGGAAATGTTTTAGATTTCAACTTACTTAATCTTTTTTCGCTGATTCTTATGATGTTTAAAAATTTGATAAGAACTTTGCTAAAATGTATTTGATTTTAAAAGAAAAATCATGAAAATAGATAAAATTGACGATAAACATAACTTTTCAGCAATTTGTTCCTACTTACTTTTTTGACTTGAATGTTTAAATGAAAACCAATGAAAATAGATGGAAGGGAATATAAACACACTCTCGGCAAAACGTACTTAAAAAATGATAGAAATGCAGGCGTCCAACATTGCTTCCCCCCATATCTACCTATTATTACATCCTTTTTCAAGCTATTTGACCGAAGACATGCGCCGGCCATCCTATACATCGGAGAAGCAAGCTCGAACCACACGGCCTCACGCAGCGCCGCCGCTTACCTTCATGTTAGCAGAGGAGCGTTCACTGTGGGACTGGTTCCACTCACCAACTGATGCTCTGCGCCGCCGTGACCGGGCTTTTATGGCGGCGGCCTCACCAGCGAGATAGTCACCACCAGGGCGAAGGTAACGCCAGCCATCGACACTTCGCCCTCGCCGCTGGAGTGGCTTTAGTTGTAGGGGAGACTGGGGCAAAGCGGCCACCCGGGGCAAAGTGGCCACTCCGTATTTTAACCATTCACAATAGATGTCAACTGCAGCTATTGGTTGCCAATTATAGTTTTCCTCGCCGTCGTTCGAATGAGCCTGATCGGGTTTCCGGCCCGTCGCCATTGTTTTGCGATACACAAAAAAGTACTTCTTCCCAGATGTCTTACGGTTTTTTTTTAATGTTATTTTTTTCCATAACCGTCTGTAATTTCATTTGAGGGTTCTTGTTCACCCATTGTGTGGTTATCGTACATGTCTTCTACCAATTGTAATGCTTTAGCCCCACTTATAGCTGAGGTGGAATATTTTAGTCTTGGACTGTGTGGACTGCGGGGCAAAGTGGACGGGGCAAAATGGCCAGCTCCCAATTCAGTAGCGGCGGAACACCTTCAATTAAGGGAGGCACTGCCGACTTTTGGTCCCATTCTTTCCATGCAACGCCCATAGGGCCAATATTAAAATGCCAAAATCAAAGGGGGCACGGTGCCCCGGTGCCCTCCCCGTTCCGCCCCCTATGTCCCAATTGTCCCAATCATTTCCATCTGGACAAGAAACGTTATTGATATTTAAATGTATCAACTGCACAGTGCTGCACAGTGCACTGATATCATCGATAAGATAGCAATTAATGCTGTTTTTGATATTTCTCTCACAAAATAAAATCGCCCAAATGGACGAATAGCTATACTAGACGTTCCGCCCCCTATGTCCCAATTGTCCCAATCATTTCCATCTGGACAAGAAACGTTATTGATATTTAAATGTATCGTCCTGCTTTCATTTCGGCCGCTTTCTGGTTACACGAATTACCATAAAATGCAATGCGCTGTTTTTCCATGAATATCCTTGCATTGTTTGGCTACAGGTGGGAAGATGATAACATAAACATCCATCCTCGTTTAAACCTTGTTATCATCAACAACTCTAGTCGTCCATAAGGCAACTGACCTTCTCATGTTGGGGCAAAGAAATCGCCGGTGTCCACTTTGCCAAGGGGGCTGGGGCAAAGTGGCCAACATGCAACGATGTAAAGTTTCGCCAATATCCTCTAGATATGAACGCCTTTAGAAATGACACAAAGTTGAAATGAAAGGCAATTTAATGGGAATCATGTTGGCTTAAGAAGAATCTTTCCAAGTTTGAAAGGAGGCGTCGGCATAGAAACAAAAATAAGGGTGGCCCCTTTGCCCCTGTCTCCTCTACGTGCATGCTCTTCGTGCTTCATACCTATAAAGGGCGCTCTTTACATATAATCTGCTTTTCTTTTACGCGGATAACTGCAGTTGTGTGCCCGGTGAGGGTAGTACAATAAAGTACAATAAAAACTGAGGGTAGAGGGCAGTACAATAAAAACTGCAGTCAAAGTGCTTTCACAGCGTCTCCTCCTTCGTTTCTGGCTCCAGTTTCATGTCTGACTACATAGGTATAAATTTATAGACAAAGGAACATTTGGTTGCCTTGCATTGACATGCCTAATGACGCAATAAACCCATATCTATTTTGGCAAGAACTGCTTCGACCTATGGGCCATAGGGCTAATGTTAAAATGCCCAAATCAAAGGGGGGCACGGTGCCCCGGTGCCTCCCCGTTCCACCGCCTATGAGCACAGGTAGGCCTTGTTCCAATTACTGAATCATTCATGATTGACAAGCGAGAGCGACGTCGTTTCGTCAAAAATTATATCATGCCGGTGCTTAATTATCAATTATGTATAAGAACAACACACCAAAGCTCTTCGAAGCTATGATTGAACGAGAAAGCTGTCTTGTTTTGCATTTACAAAGTCGTAAGAGATCTGGGAATCTTCATTCAAATCAATAAGAGAAATAACAGAACAACTATACGACCTTTTATCTGACATCAAAGGTCACTAAATAATTGAAAGGCTAACATAGATTAGATAAGATACCGAAAGCCTTCTCCCTTGACCAGCAAAACGTTTATTTTTCCTCGAGATTTAGCCCTCGCCTGTGTGCGGCGTTTTCATCTCATCTCACATGTTTGAACGTTTAAAACCACAAAAAGACTACAAACGATCGGATAATGTGAGCCGACATATTCCGTATCGTGATTCCGCCCAAACATGGTTTCGAGAAAGAGGTCACAAGTCAAAGGACATTTGGGTCAAGATCGTGAAATTTTCAGGGCCAGGTGTAAAAATTAATCAGCTCGAGGGTATGCGACTTTCGTTGCGATAGGCCACTTTTTGCGCGATTTATCCGCAAAAAACCGAGAGGGGTCCATCCGACCCCCCACAAGTGCGAGGTTTAAACTAAAAGTCAATTAGAGCAAAACACAAAGGTACATAAATAAACAGAATATAGGGTCGCTTCGAATCTCCTGACCGTCTTTCTTTCTTGGCTATCCACGTTATGAAAGATATCCGGCTCAGATGAGTAGGTATTTATTATTGCAGGTGACACTGATCCTGTTCTCTTGAATGTTTAATATGATGAAAACATCAAAAGGCTGACCGAATCTTTGCAAAAACTGAGCTGCACAATGCAGATATTCACTTTCTCTTGCCGAAATGAATTAAATATTTAAATATATCAGGCATGTATGCACTTACCTAATTGTTGTTTAAGATGCCTGCTTTAAAACTTTTAGACGGCAACAAAGAAGCGAACTCGTTTGACGCGCTTCACATTTCTCTTTGACTGCCGCTCTTCAGAAGGTTGGAATATGGGTGCCCAGTGCCCACTCGGCGACGGCTGATGGAGACGGAGATCCGTCCGACTCGCACCTCACCCGTCCCGCCCCGCCCTTTACCCGCCCCTCCCCGCACGTCACCCGCCCTTCCCCGCACGTCACCCCCAACCCGACCCAGTCCGGTACACAGCCATCCCATCGACTCTGGGACTGGTAGCAGGTGCCGCGTTTTGGTTCCTGTATCGCTCGCTCCCGTGCAATGGGGTCAACACTAGCCGTTTTCACGATGGGCTTCACATCACATCACATCACATGTATTTGAACTTCCAGGCGCATGTATAAATTAGTACAGAAGAATCCACGTGCTTAAGTCAAGGTACAATATTTACACTGGTCCTTCTGCCGTGAAGTGAAGGTTTCTTGTTACATATATGGTGCGATTTGGTCAAATTAGTTTCATAGCTGATTCTTAAAAGTTTTCAGACTGAATTGAACTGTATAACTATAGTTGCTTGTATACCTGATTTATCAAATTATTATACATAAATTTCTATTAAAAATTGAAATGATTTCATGATGTGAAGATGATTATTGTGCAAGATATTTGGTTGGAGTTGGTCAAATTTGGTGCACTTGCCAGATTATAGCCCGCGGTGAAAAAGGCTGGGCACGGCTAGCACGACTTGGTGGCCCGTCCCTCGGAAAGGTCTCAGCTGCGGCGGCGCATCGTGGTGGCCGGCCAGATAAATTTCTTCCGACACCTACAATATCCTAATATCCCGCAGCCATGGAATGGCTTCACTTAACCGGGAGGCTCTGAAATCAACAAAATAAGGATGGCCTCGCATACTGCACGGATCACATCGGCAAACCAGTGATATTTGTCTTCTCGCCGAGAGTAGCAACAAAAGGGAAATATTGCATTTTGGTTGAATTAAACTTTTACCTATTACTTCGAAACTAAAGACAGCGAGTTGAGCCAGTGACGGTCTCTCTCTCTCTCTCTCTCTCTCTCTCTCTCTCTCTCTCTCTCTCTCTCTCTCTCTCTCTCTCTCTCTCTCTCTCTCTCTCTCTCTCTCTCTCTATCTCTCTCTCTCTTTCTCACCTCTCTCTCTTTCTCTCCTCCTCTCTCTCTCTCTCTCTCTCTCTCTCTCTCTCTCTCTCTCTCTCTCTCTCTCTCTCTCTAAGATGTGTAGCATCGCGCGTCTCTGTGATGTCAGGCTTTTTTACTGACTAAAGGCATCACATTCGAATTATCCCAACCTTGTCGATAAAAATCCATTTCATGCAAGGAAAGACGACTGTATAGTGTATATTAATTTAATCAAAGTAAGTAAAAAGTGTTCGTGAATGGGTATTTGTGGTTGTTGAAGTCAAATTAGTTTCAAGACGTGGAAAGGTATAAGACAGGGGGGGGGGGCTTATGAACAGTCTGAGAAATAGTATGATGAGTAATAAGAGCACAGGTAAGTCATCACCACAGAGATTGGTATGTTCGGTGTCCGTGGTTGTGCGAGGCGGAGTCAGAGGCGTGGAACCACCCCCGGCTACCTCCCGGCCGCCGCCGCCGCCATAAAAGCCCGGTCACGACGGCTCAGGGCATCAGTTGGTGAGTGGAACCAGACCCACAGTGAACTCTCCTCTGCTAGCATGAAGGTGAGCGGTGGAGTGGGAAGAAGACGCACGGCCGAGACATCCTACCGGTCACAGACGATAGGGAATGGAACGGCCCTGGTCTGTGCGTTTGACGATCTTTGATGAATCATATCATACACTGTAAAAAAAGATTAGCACCCCGGTGTGCTAGTCGGATGCTGCGGTTCTGGAACAAGAGCCCTGGGTGCTTATCCTGTACTTAAAATGTTCTACATTTAGCAGTCTAAGACTCTTAGGTACTTGTCTAAGCTCCGAAATTGACAATTTGCCCGCACTTGAAGCACTTCCCTGCTTCAAGGGTGCTTGGAATAGCACCAACGCACGGATGGTGCTAATCTAAGCATCAGTTTTAAGCACCATGATCAAACTTCAGAGCTGATGAAAGCACCCAAAATATGCTTCATCGATTTTGGCGGGAACATCGCATCCGTTCGGTGCTAATTGGTTTGCTTGTTCAGTATCTGGGTGCTTACGTCGTACGAAAAAAGCAGCGAATTCAGAAAGCGCGCGGGATTCGCGACGCCATTTGCATTTGTCAAGTCAGTTGTGCGGGAGAGCTCGGCCGGGTTGGTTGGTCCATGTGCGTGCGGTCAGTGATAGAAACAGTGATGGTGTTGGTCGTTTGTAGGCGAATACGGGTATTCGTGAGTGACAATACTGAAGTGGGTGTCGTCTTAACTGAAATGAAGACCGAGTCTGAAGTCTGAAACGGAGCATCAATGGAGGAGCTGCGTGGGAACTTTCCAGCCTTGTCGGAGTGCTAAGGTGGGCTTGCACTGACCTGCTGTCGTGCTATGAATAATAATGGATGTAATTCCACACCTTTTTAGGGTTGATAAGGCAAAGTTTTATCGACATTTTACCAGATGGGCGACAGATAACTGATGGCTAATGAAGTGAATTATAATCTTTACAGTGAAAGAGACAGTGCAGACTGCAGAATGCAGATGGCATATTTTTCCATTTATCTATTACGGGCATGATTGACGGCAGACGTGGCTGTTTAGGGCGGCGGCCGCAGCCTGTATAGCGGCGCCGATATGTTGTGATTTATCAGCTTATGTTATAATGCCAGGGGAGCGGCCCTGTGGCACTGTTCGCATGGACGTGCTGATATTATGTTGTTGTTGTTTTTTTTTTTAATTTGTAAAAAGGTGCTTTGTGATTAAGATGTTTACGCTTGTGCTTAAATTTAACTCTAATAACCGTCATACGTCATGTCCATTACCATAAATAAACGACAAACAACTAAACAACTAAACGTGTTTGCAGCATGAGGTAGGCATTAAGAATCGCAATGTTCCTTTCGATTTAGCTCGGCTCCCGGCCGGCGGCTACGTCCCTCGCCGCCACTCTTCAAAATGCGTCTAAGTTTTCTCCGCTCCGAATAAAAGTCCCGGCCTCCGCCAGAGGCTCGAGAAGGTCGGTGTCAAGTACCCATGTGCTTAGCACGTGCTTACGCTGTAGCACCATACGGCAGTAAGCACCCACTAGGAGCTGAAAATTGAACTCGGCACATTTTTGGGTGCTAGACGCATGCTAGGGTGCTTCGGTGCCAATGTTAGCACCCGAGCTCTTAATGAAGCACCCTTTGGGTGCGTGAATTTAGCACCAAAGCACCAAAACGGTGCTAGTGCTAGCACCTATTTAGCACCTATGGCTCTTAATGAAGCACCCTTTGGGTGCGTGAATTTAGCACCAAAGCACCAAAACGGTGCTAGTGCTAGCACCTATTTAGCACCTATGGCTCTGAACTAAGCACTCTTTGGAGTGTAAGTTGAGCACCAAGATGGTGCTAATGCTAGCATCTAGGGCTCTTGAGTAAGCACCATTTGGGGCATACATTAAGCACCAACAGGATACTGAAAATTGAACTCTGACTTATGACCCAAAGGGTGCTAATCTTTTTTTACAGTGTAGTGTTAATTGAAATTTAGTGCACATTACATGACATTTATCTTACATATAACATTTTCATAACATTTGCATAACATATAACATTAAGATAGTCTAACTTAACCAGAAATGATTCTAATAATTGACTGAAAGGGACCCTCCCACCTTCAAAAAAGCTAATGAATTGACATGAAAGTGATGTCGCTCGGTTCAGAAAGAGCGAAAACGAATATCTACCAAATTTCACCGAAAAATATTCATCGGTTATCAAGATATTAGACTCTTACTTTTTTACTTTTTGGGATCTCCGCTGTTCCTAGCGACTTTATTTGGAAGCAATAGTTTGGCAGCTGAAAGTGCAACACTTCTTGCGCGTAAAGTAGCATTACCACCGTGTGCTACTAAACGTTTTAGCAAAAGATTTCAAATCGTTAGATCTGCGCTGACGTCACACATTCAGAGGGGGCATTCAAATGCATGAGCCCCTCTGGATTCAAAGTGCTGCAACTTAAAAAATGAGATATTTCCGATTTGAGGCATTTCTCGATGTTGTGAGTGCTCAAACCGGTAGCTGCAGGCCAGGGACCCAATTTTGGCTATCTCAACTCAAAACTAATGTTATGGCGGGATGGTCACTTTAAGTATTTTCCCAAAAATGTAACGTTCTTACAGAAAGTGCTAGCCAGCTGCCAAGTTTCATATAATGACGCTAGCATACACTTATGCATATCTTGTTACCTTTTCCTTTAGAACATTTACAAAACCTTGCTAATTAAAACAGTCACCGATCCCGCAATATTCCACAAAATACGGACAAAAATATAGCCGTTAACAAATGTTACAAATTGCAATCTTCTTCTGTTCCAGCTGTTCATCGTTGCCGCCGTGCTGGCTGTGGCTGCGGCCGACAAGCCTGCCCCCGCGCCCTACCGCCCGGCCCCGGCTCCGTACAAGCCGGCTCCTGCCCCGTACAAGCCGGCTCCGGCTCCGTACCACCCGGCCCCGGCCTACAAGCCGGCCCCGGCCTACAAGCCGGCCCCCTACCACCCGGAGCCCCAGTACAAGGAGGAGGCCAAGCCGTACGCCTTCGACTACGCCGTGAAGGACGGCTATTCGGGTGCTGATTTCGCCCGCAACGAGAACAGCGACGGGCAGCAGACCAGTGGCTATTACAAGGTGGCTCTGCCCGACGGCCGTATCCAGACTGTCACGTACACCGCTGACCACTACGGTGGATACAACGCCGAGGTCACCTACGAGGGAGAGGCCCAGTACCCCGAGTACAAGCCCGAGTACAAGCCTGCCCCGTACAAGCCCGCCCCTGCCCCCTACCGTCCCGCCCCGGCCCCCTACAAGCCTGCCCCCACCTACAAGCCCGCCCCCACTTACAAGCCCGCCCCCACCTACAAGCCCGCCCCCACCTACAAGCCCGCCCCCACCTATGAGCCCGCCCCCACTTACAAGCCTACCCCTGCTTACAACTAAGGTTATTCTCTTCACGTGCCCGAGTAAATATGTGATATTTATGCGTGTTTCTTGTTGATTATGTGACTACCATCGTGAACAATACATATTTGTTCGATTTATCATTTGCGTTTTTTCCTTCCACGTGTCGCCTTAACCCGCGCCCTGGTGGGGTCTGTTTATAACGCGACCTGGTGGGGGGGGGGGGGCTATTTTTTGCCCCCCCCCTCGTATCTCCGAAACTACTGGACGGATCCGCAAAATTCAAACGGCGTTCGATAGCCCTGTCAAATTTGTCGAGGGAAACCAAATTTTATTGACCTCGGGGTCACCGATGACGTCACAGGTCAGGTCAAAGATAAAATGTTTCACCGTTCACGGGGCTTCTAGGGAAAGCGCTATAACACCGAGTAAAACGCATTTTGTCGAAAATCAGCGATAAGACGTCAGTTGTCTAGTACATATGTTGCTATTGGAGGTCACTGGTCATACCAGGTCAGGTCACAGGTCAGGTCACCAAAGGTCACCAAGGGTCACCACATGAACCCAACTTTACTAAGGTTGTGCGATGCATGTTTTATGGCCAGTTTTTCATTTACAACCCAATGGTGTTGGTTATAAGACCATCAGGTACGGTTTAGGTCACTTTCTGGTGGAGGTCAGGTCAAGGTCAGGTCAAAAAAGGTCAAATTTCAAAGTTGATATTTTTGGATAAAAAGGGTATCGATTCGATGCAGCTCGTCACGGGGAGTCTAATGGTGGTCTTTGTTTTGCACTACGAGGTCTAGAATTGCTAAAAATTGAGTTTGAAAATTTGACGTCATCAATTTTGAACAGTTTATTCGCTATAACTTCGCCAAAAAAAGAGGTATCAATCTAAAATTTGGTATGTGGATGGAAGGCGGTAAGGACTATCACATATATTCCGGTTTTTGCGAAATTCAAAAAACTTTTTGGATTTTTTGACTATTATATCCCAAAAATCTATTTTTTTATTTTTGGGGGTCAAAATAAAAAGATTCAAAAATCCGAGATAGCAGTTTTGTAGCCCTTTCAATTCTACAGCTTTTATGTCCTAAACATTTTTCTGTATTTGCAAAGCTATAGGCCTGACAGCTCTTCCCGCGAAACCCTTTTTTGGGTCGAAAACGGCAGAACATGACGTCACTCTGACGTCATTTCCGGCCAACCTATCATAGCTTTTGTAAAAATTTTTGGTCACAATGTGTAAAATTGATGTCCGGGAGGGTACTGAAAGTTTGGTGACGATCGGCGCAGCGGTTCTGGAGATATATCGAAAAGTCTGGAGGGGGGGGGGCAAAAAATAGCCCCCCCACCAGGTCGCGGGTTAAAACAGCTGCACAGCCTGTCCTAATTCAATGCTCAGCAATGCCGAACCTTATGATTAAAATCAATGACCTTACCTAGGGTGATCAATAAAGAATGACATGAAGCTAGCCCCCGCGAGGAGCACATAATATGAATTTTAACGTATAAACAGCACACCGTTAGAATGATAATTCTTGTACATTTTATAAAACACAAATGGAAGTCGGTTGCAACTATTCCTTTGTCTGTAGGAGGTACTCGAAGTGTTCTCCCCTCTACGCGCAAGAGATCGGCCCGGCGCCGGATGCGCCGCACGACGCGTCTTAGATGGTCGCCGATCACCCAATGGGCGAGATCTTCGAGAATTCACGACAGCCTTCGGTTCATCGAGGGTCTTGCTTTGGCTCCGCAACTCTTTGATCTGCTTGGGGCCGAAAGCAGAAGCTCAGATAGGAAAAACTCAGGACTACAGAGAGAACAGGGGTGCTGGGTCCGTGCTGAGTCCTTGAGAGGTGGGGATAGTCTAACCATTCTTCGAAAATCAGCCCAATATTCACATCTGCAAGGCTTCAGAAGACCTGGGAATGTCCTTTTGGAAGGTATGGGCATTGGGCAGCTATCCGGAAGGACCTGAACTGAAAACGATACCACCCGCTCCTTATGACCGTTCTCTCCGCTGACGGCCTGGTGTCGAGGTTGGAAGCGTGCACCTTCTGGCTCAATCAGGCGAAATAATTGTTCGAACAGGTGATGGGAGTGACGAGAAGTGGTGTGTGCTACAGCAAGCACCCCACAGGAAGTATACAGTCTCTGGTCACCGACAAATCACCAGAAGCTGATTCCATGCAAGAATGCTCACGGAGCGAAAGCCATGGACGAGCTCTACCGTGCGGAGAAGGGAGGGGACTAGCACCTCCTGTAGGCAAACAAGGTGTCACAACTGACCGTTTTTGTTTGTGTAATGTCAAATGTCCAAGAATTATCATTCTAATGGTGTGCTGTTTATGTGTTACTTGCCTTCCGTGGGGGCACACTTTACGTCATTCTTTATTGATCACGTTGTATTTACTCAGCTCGTAGCCGTGCATTCCAGCGTACAGGTCTCGCGGGTTTTAACGGTGGGTTTTGTACAGTAGGTCTATTAAAAAAGTCCCCAGCACCAGTGGGCGCTGCATTCGCTGAGCCGAACCCCCGTCTGCCCGTCCCATATCGCGCCGGGCTCAGGTCAGGTAGGGTCAGCGGGACCGCTCGGTCCGGTCCGCGGGTGGTGGACGGGCGGCCGGTAACGCTTTCCGCCAGCCAGCCGTAGAATCCAACAAACGGGACGGCCACCGCTCAGCGCAGCGAAACCGGTGTTAAAGAATGGCAGTGGATGTTCATGGCCACAATGATTTTGAGATAGTCATTGTTAGCCCGTGCCCCACAGGAATGCCTAGACGCTCACGCCCTGTTGGAGGGGAACTGGGGATTGAGCATCATTCTTATAACTCAGCTTATAACTCAGCAAAAGTAGCAAAAAGCAGAAAAAATACTTCAGCCAATTTTAGATCGGGTCAGAGCAAAAGATCATGTCACCAGAGGTCATCGATGGTAAAATTTTGCTTGGACAGGGTGCGTTGCGCGCACCGGTGCATTGGGTTTCCAATTTCCATGGAAACATCAACAGACTCGGAAGCTCGTAACGCTAGCGTGGAGCCGAATTCATATCAACCGCCGCAACAATGCATGGCAGCGCAGCGCAGCGTGCTGCAGCGCGGGGCCGTGAAACATCGCCCAGGGCTATCCATGTGTCAGGGCAATCCAACCCACGTGATGGGCTCGGCCCCAGCGGAGCATGAGGCCCAGAACTCCCGCCCAAGCCCCCTGTCTCCCCCTAATTCCTGTCATCCTTCCCACTCTGAAATCGACCGAAAGAGCCTAACCTAACACAACAAGCAGCTCGCTTACCGCTATGTCTGAATAATATTGTCAGATTTAATTAAGGTCAACGGCTTAGCACGTAAATAACAGCAACTACCGTCTGCCACCATCGGTATTATGAGAAAACCAATTGCTTTTCCACAAACACTAAAAGTTTTAAGCTAAACTTGCACATGAAATTAATTTTACCAGCCTCGTGTTCCTCTTATCAAAACGCTTCGAATGAATCAAAAGTTGATCTTTAAAGGTCATTTGAAGAATTTGGCCTTTGTTCAAAGACATGACCTGACCAGAAATGGTCATGATGCATAGCAGGATATTAGATCCGTATCGTGGAACTTTGCAAACACTTTAGATGATTTCATAACTTAAGCATGTCTATCAAAATATTTGTTACATGGCTTATGTGTAAGCTGGGTGTGTGATCATGCTTACGAGTATGTTGAACGCAACTGATAATGTTCTGTTGGCCACAATTTCTATATTTAATTTCTCCTCCCGGATTTCATATTTTTATTAATGACACCTTAACGATGTCGAGAAAAAACGCTTAGGAGATTTAACAGCCTGAGATACATTCAGTATAAGGAAGGGTCAAGTGTAGGGTTACTTTTATAAGAAAAGTCGAGAGGGGGAATTAAGTTCGGGGCAAGGGCGGATCCAGGGGCATCTGACAGGGGGCCCAATGCCATAAGGTTTTTGTTAGGATGGCACCTGCAGAACCTTACCTACCCCCAAATCCTACTCTCTCCCCGGATTCTGACCACTTAAATTGTTAGGTTGCCAAAAAAATAAATTAGCTAAAAAAATATACGTAGGTAACCTTGGCGGTAAAGGGCGGGGGAGGTCCCAACTTGACTGCGCCCTTGCAAATGTCAATCAGTGTCAAATCAATGTCAAACCTATTACCCTGGCGGCCAGGGTTACTTTTAAAGGGGGGGAAGAGGGGAATTTCCCCCCTTCGAAAATTCCGCTCCCCCTTTCAAATCGTGTCTGAACGGCTAGGGAGGGAAGGGGGAATTTCCCCCTTTCAAATTTATTTTGGAGCCCATTTTCAATCAATTCGCTATTCAGATTCTATAGTCATCGTTAATCAGATTCTCGTCATCAATCAACGTTGCTGGCGTTAAGATAATTATTAATTTTCAATTTTCGGTTCCATCCAACCATTTTACGTTCAGTGCAGCAGGAACTCCAGATTTGACCCGATACCGATCGGATAGTCGGTGGGACCGTCTCTTGTCTTGTCTCTTCCGTCTTTTCGCAATCACTGACATATCGGTACAGGCGTCGGCGTAGAAACCGGCGGGGGACGGGATTACCTCTCCGAACCAAGGGTGGATACAGGGGGAGGGGGGCAATGGGCCATGGCCCCTCCTTTGACGCAAAAAGAAGGTGACCCCCTTTTGGACCCCCTTTTATATTCTGTGTTCTTTCTCAGAAACGACCCATTTATTCACGATTATTTTCACTTTTTCATCGACGCCAAGGCCAGACATCTAAAATTTTTGTCCCAATATGACAATGGCCGTGTTTAACCATCCTCCAAACCGGAATCATTGAAGGAAAAACAACGTTATTTTTGTCCCATAGGCATCAAAGCTTTGAGTAATAAATGACTTTTCTCTTTATGCAGCATTCACGTTCATCTGCTTTGCATGCAGAGCAGGGCGCAAAAAAAAATGTACCTCATCACAGCCGGCTTTCCCAATGGAACTTTCACTGCTCACTAATACCTACTAATAATAATAATTCAAGTTTTGTGCTTCATTAGTTTTTGTTCGGATATCACTGCCCACCTTGTAGTTGTAGAGGTTGCAGTTTTGTAGCGCCGTCGTTTCTCTACATACACGACCACACAAAGAACTTTGGAATTGCTTAACTGTAGCTTTTGTGAGCGTTTAAGAATTTCATGTTTTTTGCTCATTTTTGCTCGAACAGTTTGACATCAATTACTCCTGACCTAAGGTGACCTAAGACTTGAAATTTTGTGCGAAGGTTTCAAATTGATGCCCGGTAAGGTACTAAAAATTTGGCGGCGCTGCGCGCCGCCGTTTTTCGCTTTTCAAGAAAACCCACATGGGGGCCAAAATGACCTCCAATCAGGGCGCGGATTAACCTCTCTCTTTAGAAAGGCGTTACTTAATGTTTGGCCGGGGTATACCTACTAGTTATTGATACCACTGATAGGTTGATACTACTGATTGGCATTTGCAAGGGCGCAGTCAAGTTGGGACCTCCCCGCCCCTTACAGCCAAGGTAGGTGCGTATATTTTTTAGCAAAATTATTTTTTGGCAACCTTCCAAAATAAAGTGGCTGAAACCCGAGGAAAGAATAGGATTTGGGGATAGGTAAGGTTCTGCGGGCTCCATCCTAACGAAAAACCTAATGGTATTGCCGCCCACCCCCCTTTCAGATGCCCCTGGATCCGCCTTTGCCACGAACTTTATTCCCCCTCTCAACTTTTCCTGTAAAAGTAACCCTGCCCTGGCCAAACATCAATTAGCGCCTTTCTAAATAGAGAGAGGTTAACACGTGACTATTTTTGCTAGGCCAAGACCGATTGAAGGACCCTGGTTCGAAGGAAGACCCCTGGTTCGCAGCGTGTTATGCGTGTTAATGTTAGAGGTCATGACCCCCGTCCCCCGCCAGTTTCTACGCCGACGCCTGTAGCGATATGTCAGTGATTTCGAAGAGACGGAAGAGACAAGACAAGAGACGGTCCCACCGACCATCCGATCAGTATCGGGTCAAATCTGTAGTTCCCGCTACACTGAACGTAAAATGGTTGGATGGAACCTCAAATTGAAAATGATCTAAGCGCCAGCAACGTTGATTGATGACTAGAGTCTGATCAAGGATGATTATAGAATCTGAGTAGCGAATTGATTGAAAATGGGCTCAAAAAATGAATTTGAAAGGGGGAAATTCCCTCTTCCCTCCCTAGCCGTTCACGCACAATTTGAAAGGGAGCGGAATTTTCGAAGGGGGGAAATTCCCCTTTTCCCCCTTTAAAAGTTACTCGGGGTCAAGGGTGCTAGATTCCTTCCGTCCTCGCTATCCTCAGGAAAAACCAATCCGCATCGCCCCTAGTCTTCATGGTTCCCTCTCTGGACTGGAGGTCACCCCACCAGCCAACCTGTAGTTGATGTCGGTTCCATTCCAGGACACATAATCCTCTTCGGGTGACCGTTGGGGAGACGGCTGGACCGCCCCCGCGACAGGGCAATCGTCCCACGGGAACAGTCACGCTTCCGCAAATCACTGTCGCTGGCTCGCACAACCAAATTACTACACCAGAGCATAGTTATGTCATAGAGCTCTGCAAGGGACTTCTCAGACCGAAAAAGATGGCTCCCAACAAAACAAACAATTTTATCATTCATTTTTGCATCTCATCAGGCACCACCTGTTTTCAGGGTGTTTATTATGCGTTCCGTCCAAAAAAAGCGCAGTTCAACTTTCTCCCATTGACTTCAGCGATCTCAAAATTGACCCGACCTTTCTGTCAGCAATGTCAAACTTGCAAAAAAAAACGTTTCAAATACATATACTGTTGCCCATTGAAATCGCTGAAGGTTCTAAAGCGATCGGTTAGTCGATGTATTTAGATATGATGACTGATGAGCACAGGAACTTTCCTTGAGGTAAGGTCACTTAACGTGACCTGGTGCTATGACCTTGAATGACTTGCCTTGGGCGGGAAAAAATGGGTCATTTGAAATCTTAAAATGTTAGATTTTAACAATAATTGCAAACCTTTACCTATCCCGGCCAAATAGTGAGTGAGAAGGGAGCGATTCCCCAACCCCATGTTTAGCTCCTATAATTGAGCTAACTGCTAGAGCCTCGCGGGAAAAAAACGAGCGCTTGCGTCGTTACGTGACGCAGCGACTGTTATCCCATTTTAAAATATCAGTGACCTCTTAGGGCAGGTCAAGGGCCCCAAGGCATTGGATCGGTTTTTGGTGAATAACTTCGCCAAAAAATGGTCGCATTATCGTCATTTCGATACAATCGTGTTTTCTGTTCTCAGACGCGTCGATTTATATGCTTTTTTGCTTAGGTGAAGCAACTTAGGATGTTTAGGTCAATGTCATGTTAGGGCAACACAGGTCACGAAGCTGTTGAAAGGAGGACATGTTGCATAACATTTGATTCGGCAAGTCTTGCAGAGTCCATTGATGGCTGTCCCGACTGGCTAGCTCATTTTGATCGGGAGTTATTGACGAAGCACTCCTATTGACGAGCACTCCGTCACGCAAGGTGAACAATGCAAAAGTGAAGCATTAAACCTTGCCAAGAATGTATGAAGTCACGATTTCATGTGCTTGAGGTATAGTTTTTAGGTCATTTCCGACGCCAAATTAACAGTTTCCATATTTTCCCATTATGCTTATATGACACTAAGTGCGTTACGGATTTGCATCATTTTATAACCGACAACCGTGCAGTCTGCAGAGGTTTACTTAAGACGTCATAGTTAAGTGACCCGACATGAAAACGTGGTTGATTTCAAATGATCCGGCTTGAATCAAATGTAAGGCATATGAAATGTCAGCCTTCTATCATCAGTGTGCTTTGAGCTACCGCAAAAAAAATACATGGTGGCGGCATCCATCCCCTCTTCTCGGCCGGCGAGGGTTAAACCTCGTTTCGAATTATTGCAGATAATGATGCGACCTAAAACAAAGCATTTATCTGTGTCTAGAACGGCCGCTGACTTGTTGGACAAGATCCCCAATCTTAATTTGCTAGATGGGAATAAAATACTCGGCATATGATACATATATATCCCACGATTTGCCCTCGCGCTAAGTCAATTCTAATCATCACTGTCGCTTTTTTATCAGAGATGATGTCGCCGCTAAACGGGTTGTTTTGTTTGCTTGCTTGCGTTGAATGGTCATTACGGATTATTGAAGGATTATGATATAATAGGAATGGGGCAAGGGAGGATATGCACTGCAGTGCAGGTGTTTAATTTAGATCACAAAGGCATCATTTCCGGCATCGTGCAGAGTCACTGTCTTCCCCTCCTCTGCACTGCGGCATCTCTGCGCCCCACGCACGGCGTCCTCACCCCACGGCCGGCCGCCGCCAACTGACCCACTCGCCGGGCGCCGCGACCTGACCCGTGTCACTGCCGCGGCCTGCGCGTGCGCAATAGAGTCGGGGCTGGAATCCGGGGGTTCGGCCGGCCGGCCGCCTCTGGAGCGGGGGACTTTTTTAGTAGACCTACTGTACCTAGAAAATTTAATGTTATGCTTCAGGCTATATTTTCGTCGTCTTATGCTTTTAAGTGTTGAAGATGCGATCGACTTGTTGGTTCACAAGCCGGCCATGATCGTGTAAAATGGCTTCACCGTAGATCGATTAGTTTCTGAGATATAACCGGAAATGTAAAAGTGCAAAACCTACCGCTTAATCTCGCGAGAGCCGTACGTAGCAACGTCCACAAAATGAGGACCGTCTGTATCGGCACGACAGGAACGAAGCTTTTGAAGGTGGTAGTGATGATTTCCTATCCTGCTGCATGGGTGAACTTAGTCGTAATTTCCGTCTCCCACCTTCTTATTTTTTTCTTACACAATGAAAAAATAGCCGAGCTATCGTTAAGTCCCATTGAGAAGATCCTTCTCCTAAATATTGTATAAAAGACGTAATCGACTTCTGCCTTTATTGTAAAATGTTTTTTTTTTTAACAAAGAAAAGACCTCTCACATTTTATAAGACTGTTGGAAGGCTTATGTGTTTAATCGTTGTGCGTTACCGCTTAAAACTGGCGACAGTGAAATAATGCGATACTTGGAACGTTTGTAAAATTTGGCTGTACTTATGAATGCAAAACAATCCCTGTTTGCCAGTATTAACAGCAATAGTTGCGCTGGAATATTTTTGCAGGTCCGATGTAACTGCACTGCCGAGTGATGTCATCCATCTTGATGCTGTCTCATTTGATAGACCGGATTGATGGCTGAGGGTTAAAACGATTCGTTTCGAGAGACTAGCTGTATTTCAGGTAACAACACTCGAATAAAAAACGACGAAAATTCATATCACATTCACAAACAGGACTGCACGAATAGGCATTTAAATAACCCGTTAGTTTTCCTCCGACTCAGACTCGTAAGTGGGGGTCGGCTCATAAGTGGGGGCCGGCTTATAGGTGGGGGCCGGCTCATAGGTGGGGGCGGGCTCGTAAGTGGGGGCGGGCTTGTAGGACGGGGTAGGCCTGTAGTTGCGGGCGGGCTTGTAGGTGGGGGCGGGGCGGTAAGGCGCAGGGGCAGGCTTGTACGGGGCAGGGGCAGGCTTGTAGGGGGCCGGGGCGGGACGGTACGGGGCCGGGGCCGGGCTGTACGGGGCAGGCTTGTACTCGGGCTTGTACTCGGGGTACTGGGCCTCTCCCTCGTAGGTGACCTCGGCGTTGTATCCACCGTAGTGGTCAGCGGTGTACGTGACAGTCTGGATACGGCCGTCGGGCAGAGCCACCTTGTAATAGCCACTGGTCTGCTTGCCGTCGCTGTTCTCGTTGCGGGCGAATTCAGCGCCCGTGTAGTGGTCGTTGACAGCGTAGTCGAAGGCGTACGGCCTGGCCTCCTCCTTGTACTGGGGCTCCGGGTGGTAGGGGGCCGGCTTGTAGGCCGGGGCAGGGTTGTAGGCCGGGGCCGGACGGTAGGGCTCAGGCTCGAGCTTGTCAGCTGCGGCCACAGCCAGCACGGCGGCAGCGATGAACAGCTGAAACAAAAATGCAATGATTAATTTTGACCTGATTTAATCAAAAGAGAAATATCATACCTATGCGACTACAGCAATGAAAATTCAAAGAAGGAAATAAATATTGCACTTTTAATGCACAGCAAGCACCTGACACTTTATTTCATCTCCATTCGTTTATTGGCCCCTTTCTCACAAGCAAAAAAAAAAAAAAAAGATTGGTAATTGAAAGGGTCATCATTGCAGCTTTTCCATAGATTTATGGTGGAATGCAGAACCCAACATTGCTATGGTGCTCCTCAGTATAATGCGGCAAAAAGTGCATCTTGGTGGCCCACCGCTCCACACATTTTTACTGCACACTGCTCTTGTACATCTATGCTCTTCCGATCCGTGACAGACAGTGAGTCCTTGAGAGAACTTTTCCGATCCTCTGTGACCAGTAACATGTCTCGGCCGTGCGGCTTCTTCCCGCTCCAATGCTTACCTTCATGTTAGCAGAGGAGAGTTCACTGTGGGACTGGTTCCACTCACCAACTGATGCTCTGAGCCGCCGTGACCGCGCTTTTATAGCGGCGGCGGCGGCCGGGAGGTAGCCGGGGGCGGTCCCGCGCCTCTGACCCCACCCCAGACCACGCCACACCCAGAATCAGTTACCAATGGGTCTGGTCTTCATGATGGGTAACGCCCCCTCTTTCGCAAACACCTCTGACTCGTGCAACTGCGGTGCGGCGGTGTTCATCGAATGAGGGCTGCCTCTTGCTTCACAGACTGCTCCGATTCGCGGTTGGTTCAGATGATAGCTCGTGTCAAGGGTGTCACGTTTCCAGTGCGAAATGGAATTCAATGTTCGTATCCTCGGTTAACAGTATATGTGCAGTAGGCAGTAGCTGCACTAAAATCTGTCAGTGTGACAGTGCCCGTTCCCTATACACATTAGAAACGCTGACATTCTTATACGAAGGTCCTGGTCAGGCCTGACTTGACCTCACTGACATGCAGCAGCAAGTTAATTTACCTTTCCCAACAAAATATATCTTTCGAAGAGGCTGGATGTGAAAAGTGAAAACCTTTGCGATACCGAGATCGCCGTCTGCATATGTTTTTTGTCATTTAATAAAAACTAAAACCCAACTTTTGGGTTGTTGACCTGACCTCCGATGTCAATGGTTGACCTAAGACTGAAAATTGGATGCCACTCGTCGCGTCCTCATCTTACCAACGGGAAGGGGAGGGATGAGATATGAGTTGTATGAAAAAAAACGATAGGTCTGGCAAGGGTGAGGTGTTCTAATTTATCGTCTAATTAATTTTTGATTAAAAGTGCAGCCTAAGTACCAGCCCTTGCACCACATCTCCATCATGTCCACGGCAAATATAAGTCGTTTAAGCCACATTTGTTGTTGTCACTGCTGCTGTTGCTGTCATTGTCGTTTACAGTTGAACAGGAATATGGCTGCCATTTCGGTCTACCACACATAACCAGGCTATATTATGAGTGGACGAATTCAGATGCTGTTTAACCACAGTGATTTCACGCGTCAGCCATAATGGAAGCACACTCCCACCGTCATGAAAATGTCGCTCCGATTATGTGTTTACAGGCGCACCGCACAGACTGCCGGCGACTGCCGCTGGCGACCATGCGGCCTTGAGCACGGGAAGGAACTGGAAGAGAGATACTTCGATGATGAAAGGGGAGATTCGACACCGCGAGTGCTATGAACACCGTTTCGGATCTGATCAGATGATGTAAGGTATAATGCATTTATGTGCCAAGAGGCACCATATGTCCTGTAGGCAGTCGGCTGCGCCTGATGACAGACTAAGGCCGTTGCGATTAAATCACATTGGAACAGTATAGCGTGTCGTTGTCTGTCACAGTGGCATGCATGAAGACAAGCCGTATATTTCTTAGAGAATGGACATTCCAAGCAGAACAACACTCAAGAAAATATATTTCCCCCTATAGTGAGTCCTAGACCTGTCATTGCTCTCTAATAACACTAAGATATATCAAACCGGTTCAATGTGAAGGCTCATCCTATAGCGAGGTTCATCTTATGGCAATTGAGTATACCGGATACCAGCATATTCAGCCCTCTCAGCACCAGCAGAATCTTGGACATCAAAATGGCATCTGCTTTAGTGGATAAAGGTATAGACGGAAACGGTGCATAAAGCAGCAGCGGACAGACTGGAGACTGCAGCAGATCACAGCGCGATAACCCAGTGCCGCAGGCCGCGGCCGGACTGACTGCCGAGTAAGCAGCCTTTCACCCGCTCCCTCTCCGGTGATGGACAGATCGACTAAGTTCCAGTTCCATTCTGATGGGAAATGTCGGCACTGAAGGATCTGATTTGATTACTGAACTGACATATTTGAGGCACAGATTAAGCATATGCTAAGTGATAGGCTTAATTGTTAATGATTTTACACTCAGAATGTCTTGGAAATGAAATATGAAATAAGCGATCTCGGTTTTCCCTTCTGTCTTATGACGATGGTATATACAGCAATACTACTTTTTAAATGAGCCTGAATAAACGAACTAAATCCCGTTACGATTTTCACAGATATTTTCACAAGCGGAGGAAACTGACAATATTGATAAAATATTTGTTGCTTTGTTTATTTCTCCAAAAGCAGCCACAGGCCAATTTTCGTCCATCATTGGAACAGGCTCGTGTTATGACCATTCTGTCAAAGCGAGTCAATGCCATTCGGCACTCGGTGGGCACGGGTGATTAATCGGTGACGAGACACGGGCCATTGCGAAATGGGGAGAAATCAGCGCATCGCACTCCCTTCATAGACTGATCGTGTCTGTTCAACCGGAGCAAGGTGGAACGCCGCTACCATTTTGTACGCTTGAACGAGTACCTGGTAACGGGGAGAGTTCAATGAGCAAGGTCCATGCCTTCCGTTCCTTCCGCTATGTACCTTCCGCCAATAAATATAAGGTAATTATAAACACTTTTGAAGCATTCAGTTAAAAACTACTTTGCTAGTTGCTGCTAAACGTTTAACATTGCAACAAAAACATACCTTATCGGATAAAAACATTTTGAAAGTATGTCTGCTTCCTTCGTTGGTTCAAACTGAAGTTACGACTGGACGGTAGACGGTTTACGGCTCCAATGACCAATCGCATTTTAATTCATCTATATCTCTGGATACCTAGCCTAGGACAAGGACATTTCGCTTTGAAAGACACTCCGCAGATGACCAGTGTCGAGTGCGCTGCACGTTTTTACAATCGTCTCACCCTATACATGCATCTCGGGGTCCGATTAAGGAGCTACAACGCTAAATGGTCGGATCGATAGCCCGTCAGAAATAATTAGTCAAGCCTTTTCGGATCACTTTCAGAAAAAGCAAAGCTGGTTCAGACCCCTTCAGTGTGGTGAATGTTCGAATGCCTGCCTAGGTATTCGAATGCCTCCCTGTGCGGACCTTGTTTCACAACGCTCGGTCACGAGCTGGCAGCTGACCTTATGAAGTGCATTACCTTCTATCCTAGATACGGCATTTTCTGTATATAAGGATAGCAGTGGCAGTGTCGGCAAATGCGTTTCTGACTGAACGAAAAGTTACCTGGGACGACAGGGGCCGTCTAAATCCAAGCATCGTGTTTAGACGGTCCATGGACTGAAATGTGTAAAACATATGTTCTGCTCTTTTGCCCTTTGCAGCTGAAATTCAGGTAGGTATTGGCAGTGCTGCCTAAGCTCTTCTGCGACATTGAATTAGATTGGGCCTTGGATTCGGATCCGATCATATTTTTGCGCCGAACGATCGTGCTGCCGTCTCTGTGATGCTCTAAATTCTGGATTCTGTTGCACTGTACGCCCACTCCAAGACTCTACCATGACAATTCTTCCCTAAAAATTCTACCAAACACTTGTATGCTTACCTACGCTATAGAGCTGTCGCAAAAAAGAATTTACCTCCGTTAGGTCAGCTAATTCTAAAATCGTGTTTTGATTTTGCGTAGCTAGGGTATTTTGGTGCAAGAGGCATCCAGTCTTATAAACTATTGATTAAATTTACGGAATGCTCACCGGCAGTCAGCACGAATGCCATAAATTCCATAAATAGTTTATAAGATCTGGTAAGTAACTTATAGTAAATATTTAGGGTATCACAGAGACGTTAGGCGCACTCAACAGAGTACCTATCTGTTAAAGTAGGTATATTTCTATAAATTATCCACGGATTGCCATGAACTACCTATAGGTACTTCATCCAAGGGTTCTCTTATGGATCGGTGGATGCACTCGGGTCATAAAGAACACCGTTCGCACTTCAAGTCTCAGTTCCGTCGTTTCCATCCTCACGCTAGTAAAATCTTTCTCCTCTATGCCTCATCCCCTGTTCCGGGTTGAACGGTCACCTTTATCCCACATGGGTAGCTCCACCTCAGGAGGAGGCCCATGGCCTTGTGCGGTGACCATAAGCGGGGCTGGGTGGCCTGTCCACGTGATGGGCTCAGTCACCAGCGTGCCCGCCCAAACGGATGTCTCCCTTATTCCTCTCATCCTTCCGGCGGTAGAACGGACTCCCCTCGGTTTTTCGCAAATAACTCGCGTAAAAAGCGACTGATCGGAACAAAACTTTCAGCACCTACCTTCGAGTTCATCACTTTCACACGTAGGTTTCACACGTACTTTGAAAATTTCGTGATCCCGGCCTAAATGACCTTTGACATGTGACCTATTTCTCGAGACCGTGTTTGGCCGGAATCGCGATTCGGCATATGGGGCATTCCACGATAGATCGACCAAAATTTTATCAGATTTACACCCGACCATTTTTGATTTTGATGAAATGAAATGATAGGCATATATGCCTATCATGTCGGCACGCATTAGCCAGCCGCGCGTCGCGTTTGCAGTCTTTTCGTGGTTTCAAGCCTCAAACATGTGATATGATGTTGGTCCTATGCATAAGGGTGGGTGTCAAGGTCACCTGAAGGTAAGTAAGAAGATCAGGTCATTGGCCTTTGATGACCTCGGTTCACTTTTTCGAGTTTGCATGTGTTTAGGTTAGTTTTTGGAGCTGAATTCGAATTAAGCAGCCATTTGAACATTCACGAAGTAGTTTTGGTACCTTCATAACATGTTACGAAGCTGTCAGAGACGGTTGACACTTGACGACACGTATGTAGGCACTATGAACAGTGGCGTAGCCAGAGATCAGCGAAAGGGGGGGCCATGGTGCTCGAGGGGGCGACTTTTTCCCTTGAGAGGGGCGCCATTGTCAGCTAGTGACAGGGGCGTCAGTCTAAAATGTAACGTCATGTTCATGCATGATTTATTAGGTGTTGCAAAATACGAGTATATGAACCAGCTTTCGCTGATTTTTCATAAAATCCAATACATGCAATTTGCAGCCCGGTGTTTTTTTTATCAAAAAACCTTGATCTTGATGAATTTTTAGCATGATATAGGAAGCGAGCTCAGGCTGCAGACATTTCATTCTCAAAATACGCATCCATGCGAATTCGAAGCGGTAAAATATACGTTGATCAATAAGCACAATCTATATTCTTTGCAAAAAAAAATACAGGCTTACTCACTGATCCAAAGTGACCTGTGGGCTGCAGCCTGTGGTCGACCGGGGTGGCCGCCGTGCTTAGAATCTCAAACCGCACGTATGTAGGATTCACGCTGCGACTGCATTGCCTAAATTGGGATCAAGGAAAGACTTGAACATTTAAGACCATGAGATCCACCATGAGATCCCAACTCATTGTCATACCAGCAGCCACTGCAGTCAGAGGCGACCGAACGCTGACATACCTACGTTCTGGATTTTTTTCTCTCCACAAATCACCTTTACAATTCGATGTCTAGTGCGTGCAGCCCCTACTTGTGGACATGCATGACTGCCTCCAGTGACTGACTGTCACTAGCCTCCAGAGGGCAAAAACTCCAAAATTGCAGTTTTAATCAAAAACATTTTCTGCAATAACTTTTGACTCAAGACAGTGACGACATTTATTTTGCCAGCATCGTCTTCCTCTCGTCGAAACGCGTCGAATGAACTATTCGTTGACATTGTAAGGTTATTTTGAAAGTTTGACCTCAGGTCAAGGCCATGACCTGACCGGAAACGGTCATGCTGTATATCAGTCGATCCGTATCGTCGACCTGAACACATCTGACGTGTTTTCACCGCTCTAGCACGTCTCTATCAAAAGTTATAGCCAAAGAACTGCTGGTGACCGTTCATGACCTGAGATGACCTCAGGGGCACACAGAAGGGTCGCCAGGTGCATTTTTACGATTCAGTGTGTTGTGTTTACCCATGAACCGATGTTTGAGAGGGTTTTGAACCACATTCGTTCAAAAGAGGGGCATTTCAATTTTCTCCGATTGACTTATGATGGAGAGGTTGCAAAATTGACCTGACCTTAGGTCATAGATATCAAAAGTCCGAGATAAACATTTTATACATATTTTTTATCTTATCAATCTCTGAAAGTTTGAAAAGTGATCGTTCAGTCGGTGTAGCTATAGCGAGCCTTTAAACTTTTTCTGAGGAAAGGTCACTTGACGTGAGCTGACCTTGAACGACCCGGATCTGAAATTTTCACAAGATGTGTGGAAAAGATGTATGAACAGGTGTACCAAAAACGGCGGCGCTGCGCGACGCCGTTTTGGAGATATTCGCAAAAAACCTAAGGAGGGAGCGTAAAAACGTCCCCCTCCCCCAGCATGGCGCGGGTTAATGGGAGAAAATTGAAATGCTCTTCTTTTGAACGAAAACACCCTCAAACATCTGGGTACAGGTAAATATGACACATGTAATCGGAAAATTTCACTCGTGATGTGACTGGAGATGTCAATCGGATACCAACTTTTTGGTATACCGATACCAAACCGATACCAACTTGGTATTTGGTATTTCAATCCTAGTGTAATCGGTATTTTGTTGGTATCATGAGCCCTTGCTAATGTATAAGAGGCTAAAAAATTGGTAAAAAGTTGGTATTTTCATCATGATTCCAAATTGGTTTGTTTTCGGTATTTCCCCACGGTTTTGGTTGGTATTTGGTTTGGTATCGGTATTCCGATTTTCCGTAATTGACATCACTAGATGTGACCCCTTTTATGTTACTGAGGTCATATCAGGCCATGAAAGGTCTTCAGTAGTTTTGGGACAATAACTTTTGATAGAGATATGGTAGAGCAATGAAACACCTTATATAATTATTTTCCTTCTCAACAATACGGTTCGACTAATATGCAATATGACCATTCCCGGTTAGGTGATGACCTTCACCTTTGGTCAAATTCTCAAAATGACCTTTTAATGTCAAATACTAATTCATTTGATTCGTGTCGAAAAATGGAACACGATGCCGGTTAAACTAATCTCGGGCAGGTCTGAGTCAAAAGGTATTACAGATAAACGTCCTCCGCGAAAACGTATATTTTGAGGCTAAAACGTTTACCTTAGGTCAAATCTGAGATAATTAATAAGAAAGAGCTATCGAATGCGCTTTGCTGCGGGGCTGTAGCTCAATCTCTTTCTGAATCCTGATTTACGCCTTGAGCTTTGTCGAAAAATGTCAAAATCGGCGAAATTTGATTTTCGGTTGTCTCTGGTGACCTGACCTTCGACCAGTTCGACCTGACCTTAAAAATGGTCTAAGTAGTTTTGCAAAAGTTTTTGACGCTCTTTCGAACGCCGCCTACTGCGGGTCTCAACGTGGCCCACAAGCTGAGTTAGAAGTGGGTGCTCAAACACCCCCAGCAGGTTCAATTAAAAAAAAACGCATACGCTGGAGGCGGCACCGCACTGCTAGGCGGGGGCGGTATCGCAATGATGGGCGGCACTGTGCTGAGACGCACCACTTGTATTGAGGGGTGGCATTGTACGGTGAAGGGGCGGCGTCGCATTGAGGGGCAGTATCGCAACGAGGGGTGGCACTAACGAGGCTGCCTTATAAGAAACGCTTGGCACATCCTAGCCCAGCTCTGCGCCGCCTGGCTGCTGTATCTTCAAAAGGGCCCTTGGTGTCGATGAGAGAGCCCCACTGTCAAATAATTACCTAGCGTCAGTGGTTTCTGGGGGGGGGGGGGGAGCGCTATCGATCTTGAATGGGGCGGGGCGAAATTGATCTCGGATGGTCCGACTGGGATTTTCAGAGGGGCGCCAGTGGTTGCATAGGGTCGCCATTGATCTAGGATTGGCCGACTGAAGTCCCGGCTCAGGCGGGCGCCAGTGGCTCTTGAGGGGCGCCAGCGATCTCTGATTGATGGGGCGACTATGATCTTTAGACTGTGTTGAATGCACCATTGGGCATGGATGGGGCCACTGTTGCCTTCAGCAGGGCGCCGGACGCTCTAGAGTCTAGAGGGGAGCCTTGAGCTTGGGTGGGGCGACTGTAGTCTCAAGGGGCGTTGTCTCGGATGGGGCGAATATGATTTTCAGAGGGGCGCCGGGTGCGAAGAGCGCCATTGGTTTCAGAGGGTTGCCATCGATCTTAAGATGGGGCAGCTGTGATCTCCGTTTAGATGGGCGCCAGTGACTTTTGAGGGGCGCCAGCGACCTCGGATGAGGACGACTGTGATCTTCAGAAGCGCACCGGACGCTCTGGAGGGGCGTCATTGGGCTTGAATGGGGCGACTTCAGTCTCAAGCGGGGGGGGGGGGGGGGGGGCGCTAGTGGCTCTCTTGATGGCGCTATTGATCTTGGATAGGGCGACTGTGATCTTGAGAAGAATGCAGGTGCTTTAGAGGGGCGCCAGTGGTTTCAGAGGGCGCCATCGATCTTGGACTTGGGGCTGAATGGGGCAACTGTGAACTTCAGAGAGGCGCCATCAACCTTTAAAGGAAAAGGGCCACCTTCGTGAAATATGAAGAGATCGTTGTTTTTCATTTTGACATTATTATTTTTCATTTTCTCTTTAAAACTGGTGCCAGAAGTGCACAATTCGCTAAAAAGTATTTAAAACTATTTAACACATTGGTACTATGTTGATACTCTCTACGTATGATGGCATAGCGATGACGTCACACTCAAGCCAATCAGCGTTCAGAAGACAGACTCGTCGGATTGTGTCAGATAAGCTGATTGGTTAAAGCTGAGCTGGTTGGAGCTGATTGGTAAAAAACCAAAGCCTCGCCGCGAGTGGCTGTATTGTCGGATAAGAACGCATTCGTGGGATAAGGACGCATTCCTGGCGTATTTTCTTTTAAAATTGCCGATAACTACGAATGGAGGCCGAAATCGGCCGTAAGGAGGTAAACAAATAGGTTTTCGGACACGGGCTACAAGATGGCTATCTCAGTTTCAATCCCCATGTTAAAGGTGGCCCTTTTCCTTTAATGGGGCGACTGTTCCGTTCAGGTGGATGCCAGCGGCTCTTCAGGGGCGCCATCGACCCTGGGGGTTCGGAATATTCTGGTTTCCGGAGGGGCGCCTTTCGGCCTTCAACATTGGGGGGCTCAGGTCCTATTTGGGGGTGCCCTGGAGGACATAGGGGTGTCCAGGCACCCCCGAAGAGATCTTGAGTTCGATTCCTGCCTGCACATCACTTTTTAATTTATGTTCCCTCTGTAAAACAGCATCAGCCTAGTCGGTGCTAATTGGGGCGCCATCTGGGCAGCTGGGCGGAAAGGGGGGGGCCATGGCCCTCATGGCCCCCCCCCCTGAATACGCCACTGACTATGAATATCCGGCAGGACTCCTACTGGTTGATCTGGCCTGACCCGACAGGGGCGGATCCAGGAATTTTCGGGGGGGGGGGGGGGGCGGCAAGTTGAAATAGGGGCGACCTGGCAATCTGGGGGCGCCAAACCGTCGTCAAAATCGAGAGTTTAAAACCCACGCCGTGCGTTGTCACGTCCCCCTAGGTGGCTGCGCGCAGCGCCGCCGTTTTAAAGATATTTGCGCCCAACCTCTGCTTGGATCGCCCAATCCGTCATGGGGAGGCTCACTTTGCTGAAGTCGCCTCATTTCTTCTAAGAACGACCAATTTGCTGTAGGCGGCCCCAGAGGCGGATCCAGCTCAGAGGTTTGGGGGGGGGGGGGGGGCAAACCATAAAAATTTATCGATTCTTTCCATGCATCGTCCATAGGCGTAATGTTAAAATCATGCCGTTTGGGGGGGGGGGGGGCAAATGCCCATTTTGCCCCCCTGGATCCGCCACTGGGCGGCCCACTTAACTGGGACGCCCATTTTTTTTGCTAGAAGTGCCCCTCTTCTTCTTGATGCGTCCCGCTTCTACTGGAAGTGCACCTTTTCTGTTAGGGCACGCCTTTGCTGCTGGGGAGTCCCTTTTTCTACTGTGAATGGGGCGGCCCTTTCCTGTTCGGCGACCCCAAATTCTGCTGGGGGCGCCACATTTCTGCCCAACTTTTGCTGGGGTGCCCCTCTTCTGCAGGGGCACTTATCTTTTGCTAGAGACGCCTCTTCTGGGGGCGCCCTTCCACTGCGGGGGACGTCTTTCTCCTGCCAGAGGCATCCCTTTTCGTCTTATGGGGCTCCTCTTTTTGCTTGGGCGGGCCTCTTCTGCTCGGAGCGGGGCACCACTCTCCTTTTACTGGGGCACAGCCCCTCTGCTGGGGTTGCCCTTCCGCTGCCTCAGGGGCGCCCCTCTTGTGCAGAATATACTCCTTTTCTTCTTGTAATGAGGCGCCCCTCTTCTACCGGGGGCGCCCATCTGCTGCTGGGGCGTCTGTCTTCTGCCGGATATTGTCAATGGGGCGCCCCTATCCTGCTTGGCGAGCCCAACCTCTGCTGAAGGCTCCCCATCTCTGATCAACTTTTGCTGTGGCGCCTCTCTTCTGCTGGGGCGCCCCTCTTCTGCTGAGGGCGCCCCTCTCCTGCAGGGGGCTCCTCTCTTCTGCTGGGGCGCCCCCCTTCGCTGGGGCGCCCGTCTCCTGCTGGAGGCTCCTTTCTCCTGCTGGGCCCCCTCCGCTGCCGGGGGCGCCCCTTTTCTGCCAGTGGCACCCATTTTTTTTTATTATGGGCTTCTCTTTTTCTTTGTTGGGGCGCCTATCTGCGGTTAGGGCGCCCCTCTTCTTCTTGGAATGGGGGCGCCTCTCTACTTTTGCTGGGGCGTCGCTCCTCTTCAGGGGGACACCTCTCCTGCCAGGAGTGCCCCTCTTGAACAGAAGGCATCTTTTTATTCTTGTAATAAGACGCCCCTCTTCTGCTGGGGGCGCCCATCTGCTTCTGGGGCGACTCTGATCTGCTGGGAATGGGCAATTGGGCGTCGCTCTCCTGCTTGGTGAGCCCAACTTCTGCTGGAGGCGCCCTATTTCTGCTCAACCTTTGCTGTGTCGCCTCTGTTTTGCTCGGGGCGCCCTCTCTGCCGCGGGCTATGGGCGCCTTTTTCGGATGTCGGGGGGGGGGGGGGGCGGCCGCCCCCGTCGCCCCCCCTGGATCCGCGCCTGTGACCCGACCTGGCCTAAATGGATGAAGACATCATCTGTGATCAAAACTCACATGATATTCTAGATAAGCACCCCGAAAAACCCCATAGCAGCCACACTTTACGACGTTCTAACAGGTCCCGGCCTACTCCTTATCTCAAGCTGTCCCATAAAAGTTCCAACTTCCATTCTTGTCTGGCTTAGGTATCAGTATGTAAATTTATTGAAGTTCTACAATATTTGACGTTTTTCTCCTTTACACTCGTTTTAAATAGTTATTCAATAGTCATACCTTAATACCTAGATTACAAACAACTAGGTATAATGGTTTTTCATAGAACCGAAAATTTGTCTGTATTTTTGTTTACAAAAAAGATCTGCAGTTTAGTGAAATCATATTTTATTATCTAAACCTTGACGCATTCACCATTTTACCTTTTTTGTGCCGGTGGTGTGTGGGACGACGGTGAAAACAGGGCGCCTGGGGCGATTTGATCAAGGTTCGTGAAATTTACACGTGATGTTTGGCATGTACAAGGCCCACGAAGGGGGAGAACTTACAAATGTCACGTGACTAATATGCCCTCCGGCGCCCTGTTTTCACCGGCGTCCGGTGTGTGCGCGTGTGTTTTTAATTTTCGATTTTGATTTGTTTCAAGTGGGTGTGTTTACAGCAAATAATTTAATGATAATACAGGGACTTTCAAATTGATAATTCCTGTTGTTTCTATCACCTTCTCTTCTTGCTGGTGGTATAACTGTCTATATCCAACTGGTACAACTTGAACTGCAAATATTCAAGTTACGATAATAATTATTTGCTGTATTTGTACAAGTAATATTGATATGTAGCTGAAGTTGAAGCCTATTCCTTGTTAAACTTAAACTAAGCAGTGAATTGATATCCATTGGTTGGATTTCAACTTGTTTTCTGCAAGTTTTTATCCGTTTTTTAGCTGGGATTGTGACCTCAGTTTATAAAATTCATTAGCATTTAGATAATGTGCATATAGGTACCTACCTGCCATGCCACCATATTGTAATTCAGTTTGAATTTAGTGTGCAGTAACCATTCAGCCAGGTGTTTGGCTCATAAGTGTAACTTTATATCTCTTTGTGGGTGCTCAAGCACCCCCAATCCTGAGCTCAGCACCCCCTGCCTCCTTAAAGCACCCACAGCCTCCTCAAAACATTCCCAGCTGACTCAAGGCCCTCGATAATCAGTATTTCCATCTCCTAGTACTTGTAATGAGCTCAAATCATGAGACATGAAGTGCAAAGTAACAAAAGTAACAGATAGACGAGATATGGGCGTCCTATGGGCCACCTGTGGCCTCCTTAGCCCATTACCATCCTTATTCCTTATTCCTTCAGTGAATCATGCAAATACTATGCTTACCCAATTCAGTGACTAAGAGAAATGAGAATATACATTGAATAAATTACCACACCCCCCCCCCCAACAAACAAACAACCCCCCCCCCCCGTTACAACAAACCCCCCGAGGGTGGGAAGGTTGCATCCCCCCCCCCTGTGCCGGCGAGGGTTAAGGCCAAACATCGATACCAGGTAAGCGCAGTCGGTACGGTGGTGAAGGAGTGCGTACAAGAACATGACATCGGTATGAATGAGGCGGGCTTTGATGGACTCAGTTTTAACCCGCGCCGGGCCGGGGGGGTGTTTGAACACCCCCCCCCCCCCCGCGGTTTTTCGCAGATATCTCAAAAACGGATCCCCCCCGCCGTTTTTGAGTTAGCACACCTGTTCGGGCATCTTTTCCGCACATGTTATGAAAATTTTAGACCCAGGTCGCCTTAGGTCAGGTCACCAGGTCACGCCAAGTGACCTCACCTCAGAAAAAAATGAATGCTCGTCATAGCTACACCGATTGATCGATTGCCTTGAAACTTTCAGCAATTGATAAGAGCAACATTATCTATAAAATGTTTATCTCAGAATTTTGATATCGGTGACCTAAGGTCAGGTCAATTTTGCGACCTCTCCATTATAAGTCAATGGGAGAAAATTGAAAAACGTCTGATTTGCACAAACGCCATTCTAGACACTCTCAAACATCGAGATGTAGGTAAAATTGACACACTGAACCGAAAAATGGCAACTGTGACCCCTGGTTATGTCCCCGAGGTCATCTCAGGTCACGAACAGAATCTAACAGTTTTTCGCTAATAACTTCTGCTAGAGGCGTGCTAGAGCGCTGAAAACGCCTTAGGTGTGTTCGGCTCGACGTTGCGGACCGACTGATATGCCACATGACCTTTTCCGGTCAGGTCATGACCTTGACCTGGGGTCAAATTTTCAAGTTGACCTTTGAAGGTCAAATTATAGTTCATTCGACGCGTCTCGACGAGAGGAACACGATGCTGGCAAAAGTAATGTCATGGCTTTTTGAGTCAAAAGTTATTGCTGAAAAAAAAACATTTTTCGTAAAAACGGTTATTTTTGGAGGTTTTGCCCTCTGGAGGCTAAACCGTTGACCTGAGGTCAAATCTAAGAACATTACTCAGAAAGGTCTGTAAAAGGGTTATCGAATGCGCTTTTTCTCGGCGCTGTAGCTCTATCGGTTCCCGAGATAGCCGTTGACAGTTTCCAAAATGTTGAAATAGGCAACATTTTACCTTTGGTGACCTCTGGTGACCTGACCTTTGACCTGACCCAAAAAATGACCCGAAGTGTTTTCGTCCTTATTTTGGACGTTCTTTCGATTGTCGCTTACCGCGCGTAGCTACGTGGTCCAGGAGCCGAGTTAGAAGGGGTGGGGGGGGGGGGGTGGGGGTGTTCAGACACCCCCGGCCCGGCGCGGAATCTCAGAGCACCGGCCCGGCGCGGGTTAACCCTCGCCGGCACAGGGGGTGATGCATCCCCCCTAAGGGTTTTCGCGAATAACTCGCGTAAAAAAAGGCCGATCGGGACGAAACTTTCAGTACTCTCGCATTGATCAATTTTACACCTACCCTGAAAATTTCATGACCCTGACCCAAATAACCTTTGACCTGTGACCTCCTTTCCGAGACCATGTTTGGCCGGAATCGCGATTCGGCGTATGTCGGCTCGCATTAGCCGGGCGTTTGCAAGCTTAAAATTGGGTATCATCGGCATTTTCTCGTGACGGGCAACACGCTCGTTTTTTCCGCGAAGCTCTAGCTCGATCAGAGGCCAAACGCGAGGGGTGTGGTCTTACCACCCCCCCCCCTCCCTTGTGCCATCGAAGGACGGAAAGTGGCCTGTGCCGGCGAGGGTTAAAGTTCCAGGGACAAAATGCAATATTTCACGAGAACCATGTCCGGAGAGTAACCATCGAGCCTGTCCCGTCAGGCGTCATGTTGGATAGCCCTCAATATAAGCTGATTCGTGCAGAGCTATGCAGACCAGGCTGCCTAAGCGCGGACCTACCAAAAGTCCGGTAGGGCCTGAATTTAAATTTTAAACCCAGGGTGTTCTGAAATATGTTCAAAAACTTCTATATGATTATTAATGCATTGGGTGAGCCAAAATCGTTTTACAGTGGCGCTATTAAAACAAGCTCTCGAACTGATTTGACATCATTCCTTGCATGATGCCTGATGGCTACAGTAAAAAAGAACAGCTGAAAAAATTAACTACGAAAAATATGGCATGCCTTTCTGAAAGCTATTGAGCACCCCCAATGATTTTTGGAAAACTACACCCATGGTTTGGCTGGCTTTGCATGACTGGCTACACTGTGTGATAAATCGCACGGTTGATCCAAATTCCAAAGGAAGCTCCCCAACCAGGAAAATATGTGTGGGCCATGTCTGGTTTTGCTCTCACTAGCTCCGGCATTTACTCTGCTACTGAAGTATGGGCAAGGTCTGGAGCTGACACGATCCCAGAGTTCACCTACGCCACAGCCGGATTTATGTCCCATCACCCACGCTGTACTTCAACCGTATTTCAGTCACAGTAAGCCAGAGCGGCTGCGAGGCAGCCAGACCTGGCAGTAACACACCGTGGCAAGGAGCAGGACTGGAGCTGGACTTGCGGTCTGAAACATGCCAACTCCAGAGTGCTGTAGCAAAGACTGGCTAACCGGAATGGAACCATATTCACCCAAACTCCCTGTTCAGACAGCTTTACGTTTACACTGGCCCAAATCTGGCATGTTGGAGTTTCCAGGGCAAAACAGACTTGAATCAAACTAAATTTTTGGCTGGGCCTGCCGCCTGGGGATTTATCCTCCTTCCAACAACATCAAAGAATTAGATGAAATTTTATCCTGAAGTTGTAAGCTCTGCTTTTCAGAACTAGAAGTATTTTGCATTTTCTGTAGGCTTCAAATGTGAAAAATAAAGTCATAATCATAATAAATGATAAATAATGATAAATAACAAATAATAATAAATAATAAATAATAAATAATAAATCATAATAAATAAAATCAGCCCAGTCTGATGGTATTTAGTTTTTATAGAATGGACTCAATTGTCAATTCTCAATCTCATCTCTTTTCCACTCATTGATTATTTTGCTCTGGAATTCCCATCTCCCAAACGATCCCAAGTAGGGATCGTTTTCTGACCCATCCAAAGCAGTATTGTCATGTAGATTTTTGCATGTTTCAGATACATGACTCACTAAAGAATGGGCAAGGAGAAGAAGCACAAAGAGTATAAGCCTGACAAACGTGAAAAATATGAAGGTAAGTAGGCATCCCAGTGCCCAAGCATTGTTTGATAGTGTTCTTTTTATTGTGCTCTGTCCTGCATTGTGTTCTGCGCTGCTTTTTTGCTAAGGAAAGTTTGGAAGTTTGGAAATGTCTTTGCTCACACTAGAAGCTGCTCTATGATAGTCAGAGGCACTAGTGACTAGAATGACTCACTACATTGTTGCTCTGCAATAGGTCATTCATTCCATCAGCAACATTGTTATACAGTTGCTTGCATATCATTGCAGCCTAGCATGAAATGTCATGCCCTAGGTTTATGTTAGGTGTCCAGCTGAATGGTTTCAAGGACTTCCTATGAAATGAAAAATTATGTCAGCATAATGCACAAGTGGCTCTAAATACTATAATATAAAACTTGTGAGCCAGATAGTCTGCCTGTTGCCTGATCAGTCAGTCTGTCTAGCTAGCCCAGTCAGCATGGTAAGTCTGCTGTCTGGTCAGCCTTTCTAGTCTGGTCTGTTCAGTGCGCCTGGTCAGTGTATCTTTCATCTGGTCTGTTCACTGGTCAGTCAGTCTGTGTGACAATCTGTCTGGTCAATCCCTGGCCTGTGTGTTTGGTTAGCTTAGCTTGGTCATCCTAGTAAATCTGATCAGTCTTTCCAATAATTCTTTCTAACCAGTCTGTCTGGCTAATCCTTGTCCCGAAAGCCTTCCTGGTCAGTGAGTCTGTCCAGTGTGTCGAACATATTGCAATGTGAGGACAAATCTCCCCGTCTCCAGAGCTGCCCGTGTCGCGGCCGGCCGGTCTGAAGCTGGTGCTGAAGGTAGGCGGGTCGCCGGTGCCGGAGAGCAGCGAGGCACGCGCAGAGACGCCGCCGGCACAGGCCGTGGCGCCGCTCCGACTCAACATGGCCGCCATCAGCGAGGCCGAGACGCACCACAAGGAGCGGAAACACAAGAAAAAGAAGAAGAAGGAGAAGGAGAAACATAAACACAAGAAGGTATTCTTTTTTTGTTCACTGAACATGAACGCTGCGATTGTGTACGTTTACGAATTTTACGATGCCAAATTTACGACGGAATGAGAAAGCCAGGAATGCAAAGTTGTTTATTGTCATATGCGTTAGTCAGACGCAGCCGCTCGATGCATGTCGGCCGTAAATGGAGCTAACTGTACTTCCCCTCAGGAGCGGCGGCTGCTGGAGGGCGCCGACCCCGACCACGAGATGTCTCCGGGTCCGGAGACGGGCCGCGACTCGCGGCAGAGCTCCGGCACCGAGGAGGCGCCCAGCCAGGGCACGGCCTCCTCGCCGGAGCGGTGTCGCACGGTGAGCCCGCCGCCGGAGCCGGCCGCAGCCGGAGGGGCCGAGGACGCGTCACCGGAGGGGCCGCCGCTGCGCCGCTTCCTGGAGCACCTGCTGCGCGGTCTGCAGGAGAAGGACACGCGCGGCTTCTTCAGTGTGCCGGTGACGGACGACGTGGCGCCCGGCTACAGCAGCATCATCGACACGCCGATGGACTTCAGCACCATCGCGCAGAAGGTCCGCGACGGACTCTACCCCGGACTGGCCGCCTTCAAGGTCAGTGGGACGCCGCGAGGTGCTGCACGCAGTTCATACACAGGCTGCCCTGAGCTGGATGATCGAGTGGTGTTTCTTCATGTAATTTAATGAGCTATTTTTCTAGAACTTATCTTTTGAACTTAAGACGTTTTACATACGTTCGTCGTTCACGTTCATTACCACCGCGAAAGTAAGCTCATGCTTATGGTGAAAAAGCGTTTTGGCGTTCTGGCCATTTCCTATAACACCTTTCTGCCTTTCACAGGAGGATTTTCGTCTGATGTGCTGTAACGCCATGACGTACAACCGCATGGACACCATCTACTACCGAACGGCCAAGCGACTGCTGCACATCGGCTCCAAGGTGAGGCCGCAGAACTAATGACACCGGGGACTCTGTGACATACCCGGAGGGAAGTCGGAGCGTGGTTTGTGAATACAGACCAGTGTCACGTACTATGCGTAACATAACCCATTGAATCCAATATTATCGCGCTGTAAACCTTGATGGTGATGTGACTGAGTGCGGTTGTTCTCTCCAGATGATGTCTTCAGACAAGGTGATTGCGCTACGCTCGGTGCTGCCCTACATGGCCTCTTTGTCGCCCGAGGTGCTCGGCGTCGACGCTTCCGATCTCATGGACCAGGACGAACAGCAGGCGCAACAGCAGGCACAGCAGCAGGCGCAACAGCAGGCACAGCAGCAGGCGCAGGCGCAAATGAAACAGCCCAAAGAGGAGCCCAAACAGGAGCCGGAGCCGCAACCGGAACCGGAACCGGAGCCACAGCCAGCGGAGCCACAGCCAGCGGAGCCAAAGCCAGCGGAGCCGCAACAGACGGAGCCACAGTCGGTAGAACCACAGGCGGTGGAACCACAGGCGGTAGAAACACAGGCGGTGGAACCACAGGCAGTAGAACCACAGCGTACAGAGCCGCCGGCTGCCGAACCACAGCCGGTAGAGTCTCAGGCTGTGGAGAAAATGGAGGTAGACGCACCGCCTCAGCCAGCCGAACCAACTGTGGCGACGGAGAAGCCGGCGGAGGTGGCCGACGTTAAGCCCGAACCACCCGCGGTGCCCGCGCCAGAACCGATGGTCGTTGACGTTCCCTCATCGTCTTCGGCAGCGGTGGGGGCATCTTCGTCACGTCAGACGCGGCGGCAGACGCGCGGCTCAGTTGTCGACCCGACGTCGGAGACTACCGACGTGCGGTCCTCTCGACTGGGCGCAGCGTCCGCCACCGGCGTCGGAGAGCGAACAGAGACCGAGCCAGAGACCCCGCGTCAGACTCGGCAAACCCGGCCACAGGCCGAGCCGAAACCAGAACCAACAGAGGGACGTCAGACTCGCCAGGCGCGCGCTGCTGAGACTCCGACGCGACCGGCCAGCGTCCGGCAGGCGGAGCCAGAGGGTGGCCAGGCGCCACCTGCGCGCTCTGCCACACCGGCTGAGTCTGTTCCGGAGCCGGAGGTCCGGCTGACCCGCAGCAGTGTGCCGGAGCCGGAGAGGCCGGCGGAGAGCCCTCAGCAGGACGTGGTACCGGAGGAACAGGAGGACGAGGAGTCGATGGATGTTTCAGAGCCGACCGAGCCGGCAGTCAGGTGAGTAGATACTGGGGTGCACCCGGTGGCTGGTTCGGTTTGCTGGTTTTGGTTCACTGGGGTTTGGGGGTGTTCTGGCTAGATTGAGTGAAGATGTATATTTACGTTGGTGCAGCTGACAGATGGCGACACTTGTTTTTAATAGTTTGGGTGGCACTAAAACAAGATGCGAATGATTCTTTGTCGATGTTTCTTGCAAAATATGTTTCCTTCTGTCTTCTTGTCCTATAAAAGTTTTTTTTTTAGCAATGCAGTTATCACTTTCTAATTGTTTCAACCACCGCGTATTTTTTTTCTCGTTTTAGGCAAAAAGAAATGGTCAAAATCTTTCACCGCTGCTGGATTGCGTTTTGCTGGTGGGCGGGCTTATGCTTGGCTTCCCTTGCGTAGGTGCTTGAAATGGCCGTTTCCTGTTTCTTCCAGCACTTTGATTATGAAACAGCCTCATCTAGTGCTAGAAAAGATCGATGCTGAATCGAGTATGAAGACGCGAAGGTACGATTATTCTGCCTTTCGGGGGAAGGGGGGGGGGGGGAGGCGCTTGATGGGATGATATTTCAATAAGAAGTGTTGCAAAGGCACAAAGACCAGTCAGTACCTTTGGACTTCGAAAGTTCCTTGTAAATCACTGGCAGCAAAGCATGCTTTTGTACCAAAGCTACTTATATAATGTGATCTGTAAATGATGGTGGTTGTGTACATGCTGTGTGTTTAGGTTATGAATAATTCTTCTGTTACATCTTTGCATGTTGTTCCTGAACGTTTCGCGGACTGTTGGATGGTGGCGGCAACGTACCCTCGTTTCGAACGTGTCTATGTGAAGTGTGGTAGGTTAGGGGTGGTTGGCTGTAACTACCCAGTCAGGATGGAGATATACCTTCGGAGCATGTGACACGGAGGGTTGTCACCGCCCCCTCTGCCCCGGAACCGAACCTGGACGGAGGCCGGGTCCAGTACGAGTAACCATTCCCTCAGTAGTGACACCTTCGTCCCTCCCACCCTCAGAGCCTCAGTCCGACTGACCAGGTCAGAGTCGTCCGAGGCGCCGTCGGCCGCCCCGTCCACGTCCAGGGCGGAGCAGTCCCAGCAGGAGGCGAGACCAAAGAGGGCGGCGACAGACGCAGCCACACCCCAGGCCGCCCCGAAACCCGCCGCCAGTGGAAAGGTAACGACGCTGGGATAATGTGGCGTTGTCCATTATTCAAACCTTACACCTCTTGTATAGTATTGAATTTGATCGTTTCCCTCTGAGGGAGTCGTCAGATTTTACTGTTTTCTTTTGCTACTTACTAAAACCAGGTCGTGGAACAACCTGGATCAGCCCATTAGTTTCTGACTTGTACTGAACTTTTAAGTTTGCGTGTCATTAATTCTGGTCAGAACTTGAGGGGCATTGCTATTCATTGCTGCTGCGGTGTCCACTGCTAACCGCCTTACTATATTCGTCCGCCTCACCCTCTGACCGCCGCCCCGCCGTCCGCCGCCAGCTGGGTTTTCTGCGGCAGCGCTCTGACGGCACCACGTCCCTGGCGATCGTGGCCGGCGGCGGCGAGCGGGCCGGCCCGGTGGCCACCGTGGGGTCGCTGACGGGCCGCCTCCAGCAGGGGGTGCCCCATCTGCCCACCTTCCGGGATGACAAGCGCAACCAGGCCAAGCCAGGTGGGTGGTGAGAAATAGCAGTACAAACTGGTCGTGGCATTTAGGCCTGTTTTATATGGCCGTTTGGGTCTCGACTCTCATATGATTGGCTCTTGTGTGCACTTTCCTGGCTCTCATATGATCATGTGGAAATATGTGTATTATGCTTAAACTGCACACAATTGTTGGCTTAAAGGCTGCCTACGGTAACGACTTACCGATGCTGAAATTAACAGAGACTGTCTTCAGTTACGTCTCTCAGTGTTTTGGTGAGATAAGGCTGCACTCTGATTGAGTCTGATGTAGCGTCCTCTGACCTTCCATCATGCTCTGCCCCTTCATTGAGACCGCTCAAATACACCACCCATCTGACCCTCTGTCCTTTTCTGTCCCGCAGTGAAGCCGCTCTATTACGGCGCGTACAGCTCGTTTGCGCCCAGCTACGACTCGACGTTCGCCACCGTCAGCTACTCCGAGTCGGAGCTTCTGTTTGAGACGCTGGCCGGCTCACCGACGGGACAGCAGCTGGCGCACAGGTACCGTCCGACGTACCCTGATAGCCCGGCGAGGGAGGGGTAGTTTGGTGGTGAGACTGAGAGTGTGATTAATTTTTGGTCATGTCTTGAGTTGAGGCTGGCGTAACTGAAGATGAAGCAAATATAGCTGAATATTATGACGACATGTTGGGTATAGTTGGTAGTTCTTTGACTTTCGGAACAAACCGCTTCACCCTGTGCTTTCTCGTGTCTCTACAAGAAGCGCGTAGGCTGAAACTGACTTTGTCGGATGTCTGGCGATGTATAAGCAGCGTGCGTCAGGCGGCCGACGACTGCGACATCGCCATCGACCTGGTGGACAGCGTGTTGGACGCGCTTACGGACGGCCAGCACCGTCGTCTGGAGCAGCGGCGGAGACTGGTGGACCAGGCGCTGGCCGGCGCGGCCGCCACCGCCGCCGCCGCCCCGGCGCCGGCGCCGGCCCCTCCGTCTCCCGCGCCCGCGCCAGCGGCCGACGCGCCGGTGGACTTTGCCGCGCTGAGGTCGCTCGGAGAGCTCGGCATCGACGTGGGCTTCGTGGACGGTCTGGAGGAGGAGGAGCGGCGACACCGCGACACGGAGCTCCGGCTGGGCCAGACGGCAGAGCTGCTGAGCTCGCTGAACGCGGCCCAGCAGCGGCGGCTCAGCCTGCCCCCGGACGCCGGCCTGCCGCCGCCATCGCAGCAGGAACTGCAGCTCGGTACGTACCAAGGGCGAGGGTGACAGGCTGCTGCATAGGCTGGCTCTTTATAGTAGGAGCTACCGCTTTTAGATTGCCTTAGATCAGTGGTCGGCAGGTCCTCCTGGGTCGTGCCCCCTTTTTTGGCGCCAGCCAGCGCCATTACCCCCACCTGCCAGACCCCATTGGTGATATAACCATGGTTACTAAAATTCCATACTTTTCCGCGACTCTTTGGGTACCATATCTGCGAGAAACCACAGGCTCACCCCCCCCCCCCTTGCGGTTTCTCGCAAATATCTAAAAAAAAGTTGAGCGCCACCATTTTGTCACATTTTGTCATGCATTTTGTCTGCACATGTTGTGAAAATTTCAGACCAAAGTCGCTCAAAGTCAGGTCACCAGATCACGTCAAGTGACCTCACCTCAGTAAAGACTGTAACGCCTGTTGTAGCTACACAGAGTAACAGATCTCTTTCAAACTTTCAGGAATTGACAAAGGCAACAAAACATGTACAAAATTTGTATCTCGGATATTTGATGTAGGTGACCAAAGGTCAGCTCACTTTCACGCCCTCTCTCGTTATCAATGGGAGAGGTCGCAAAGTCAATGGTAGAAATTGAAAGACGCCTCTTTTGGATGAGTGTCATTCCTAGCACTGTGAAGCACTGAATCACAAGTAAACATGACCACTGAGCCGGAAAACTGCACCCGTAACCCCGCTGTATGTCCCTGAGGTCATTTCAGGTCGTGAACGGTATCTAATAGTTTTTCGCCAATAACTTTTGATAAAGGCATGCCAGAGCGATGAAAATACCTTAGATGTGTATAGCTCGACGACACGGATCACCTGATGTGCAACAAGACCTTCGATGCTTCTCGACGGGGGGGAGCACGATGCTGATAAAAGTGAGCTCTTGCAAGTTCTGAGTGAAACGCTACTGAAGAAAAACTATCAGCAAACAACGTACATTTTAGCCTTTTTTTGTCTCCGCAGGCTAAATCGTTATTCTTAGGTTAAATCTGAGGGCGTCATTCAGAAAAAAAAACGTTAAGAGAGCTATCGAATGCGTTTTTCCGCAGCTCTGTAGCTCTCTCCTTTCCTGAGCTATAGGCCAGTTTGTCGAAAATTGTCAAAGGTTGACCTGGAAATTGGCGAAATTTTACGTTCGATGACCTATGGTGAGCTGACTTTTGACTTGACCTAAAAAGTGGCCATAGTTTTCCTCCATCATGTCTTACTCTCTTTCGAACGCCGACTACGGCGGTTCGCTAGTGACCCAGGAGCCAAATTAGTAGGGGGGAGGGGGTTCAACTTCCACCTCCAGCAGGGCGTGGATACCCAGGAGCCCCATCAGGGCGCGGGTTAACCCCCATACGAATAGGGGTAGCGTGTATTTTTCGGGAATAGATCACGTTAAAAGGGTCGGATCATAAAAACTGTACCCTCGAGCCGATCATTTTTATCTGTCCTGAAAATGGCATGACCTTAACCCGAATAACCGTTGATTTGTGAGATCTTTCTTGAGATCATGGCAGTCCACAAAATCTCACTTCAAGAAGCTACAGCAAGAGCCGATTTACTCGGGACTTGTCATTGACCTCTGGAAGGTCACCAAATGACCAAGGACCTTTAAATTGGGTAGTAGCGGCTGCCTATCTTCACGGGCAGCACGCTCAATTTTTCTGCAAAGCTCCAGCTCAGAGGCCGAGATGCACGGGTCAGGGTGCAATGGACAACTCCTCTCCCTTGCTTTAGTGACTGTGAAAACGCCAACAGGCGAGCGCCGGCTAATACATGACAGTTACTTTCCACGGCTGTACGGAATGGTGAGCAGCTATGTACATGAAAATTGGCATGCGATCAGTTCATGCTTTGTGCGTTTGCCCTCGACTAATTTTTGAATCCTGGGGCACAACAGTTGCGATGTCTGTCCCATCAAGGGAGCCATTAATTCTAAAAAAAGATGAGGCTTTCTCAGAGGCCCTCATTGCCCCCCGCCGAAGGGCGCCATTACCCCCAAAGGGGGCATGCCCCACCATTTGCCGACCCCTGCCTTAGATTCTTGCAGTAATTCCGGGGATACACCGTCGCTCTTGTGTGTCTAACTGAAGCTGCCTCTCATTTGACCTTGACTTTTCTAGGATGAGGTACAATTTAACGTCCCGTCTGTTTTGTGTTTAGTTTTCTGTTCCCACTATTCTCTCACAGCCTCTCAGTCTGCAGTCTGTATCCCTTTGGTGACGCCGTGTCGTACCCATTCCAGCGGACGAGGTGTCGGCCGGTCTGGCCGAACTGGTCAAACACGTCCCGCCCGGTGAGGTGGCGCCACAGGCGGCCGTCCGCAAAGCCATGGGCGTCGGACTCCTGCCGGCCGGACAGGTAAGAGCAGGGGCTGTGTGTGCCAGTTTGCCGTTTTTGTCCAAAACTAATAATGTTGATACTGGAGAATTGGCACAATATATTGTCGCGTCGACAGTGTTTGGTACGTTTACCGTACATATTTTATCGTTTCCACTTTCACAATTTGGGATGCTTTATGATTGATTAGAAATTATTTTTGAATGTGTTACCGCTAATTTTATGCCTACTATGTATATAATTGGGTTATGTTTTGCCCGGTACCATCATCTTTGGAATTTCATATTGCCTCTCGTTATATTTTTGGACCGATTGTCCATTAAAGGGACCCTCCCACCTTAACATTAGTTTTGAGTTGAGATAGCCAAGTTTGCGGCCAGGCTCAGAAACCACCATTTATCCTGGTCGCAACCCCTGCAGCTTTATAGTGTTCAAGAAATTTCTTCCCTTTACTTGCAGGGTGGGACCAGCGTAGTCCCTATCTCTTAACACTAACGGACTCTGATGACGTCATCAAGCCCATTGACCGCGCGTTATAAAATAAAAGTCTTATATTTCAAAAACGGGTGAATATTTTTCGGTGAAATTTGGTAGATGTTCATTTTCGCTCTTTCTGATTCACGGTACACCACTTTTATGCCAATTCATTAACTTTTTTAAGGTGGGAGGGTCCCTTTAACTAAATCTCCGGTGTGATACAATGCGATTCTTCGGAGCTCCTGGCCATAACGGCATTGTAACCAACAGTGTCTTTGGTAACACACTATCTAAGTGTTCCCACACATGTGTTACACATACACTGCCAAATATACGATGTTCAATCATGCATTATCACATACGTCACATGCGTTGTTTGAAATGTGTACCTCCCCTCATGTTCGACCCGTCGTCTCCCGTTATGTAACCGTTGACCCCCTCCTCGACAGGCCCCTGTCCGACCGGCCGCGGCGCCCGTCCGTACGCCTGCGACGGCCACCTCGACTCCGGCGCACCCGTCACTACGAACTCTGCTGGCGCGCGTC
This sequence comes from Amphibalanus amphitrite, assembly GCF_019059575.1. Lineage (NCBI taxonomy): Eukaryota > Metazoa > Arthropoda > Thecostraca > Balanomorpha > Balanidae > Amphibalanus > Amphibalanus amphitrite. The sequence goes on from NW_024881554.1 coordinate 956,979, forward strand.
TGAGCGAACCGAGACAGGTCAGAGGATCGAGGTCGTGACCTAGGTATCGAGGAGGTTATGACCTATGGTGGTCATCCTGACCTGTGGTGCAGACTCAGGTCAGCCGGTCGGCGATTTCGTCCGTCCGCGTCCGGCTCGGGTCGGGATAATAACAGCGGCAGGAGGCTTTTATTGGCCTGAAGGGACTGTCTGACCGACTCACGCCAAGTCGCTGCCGTTCTGCCGCTAGCCGAGCTGCCACTAGACTCGCCGTCGCGTTGGTGTCCCGACTGGGGCTAGCCCTGTCCGTCGTATTGGCGTGGGTGTGTGACTCCCTGTCTGTCCCCCGCACTATTCCACTGCACTGCCATGGTGGGGTGTTCGCGGACCCGTACGGCGCCCGGCCAGCCCCGCTACGATTTCGATATATCGGTAGATGCTACCGGCCCGGGCGGATTTCATATGCGTTTTACCGGTAGGACAGGAGTTTTCTGTGCCGGGTGCTGTCCAGCCGAAATAGGTTGTCGCCCATCGAGGGAATTCATCATTCATGACGCTATTTTTCGACATAACTCGTGTGGCGGATTTCTCTCTGTCCCAGGCTGCTCAATTTATCTTAACAAAATGATAAGACGTTGTAATTTCCTAAATATCCCATGGGATAGCTTGAAGACGTAACTGTTCACCTAGTGCTATTCTTATATTGTTTTGTGTCATTTGCGTAAACCTTGTGTTAGGCATTCAAATGATTTTAGCTTCTCGTCCCAAATCGCATTTCACACATGGCCTTTTCATCATCATCTCATAGCAGGAAATAGGCTTATTATGGCCCGTTTATTGCTGTTTTTTATGTTATGTTCGTGTATATTTCTGCGAAATGAAAATTTTCGCTTGTGTTTTCACAGTTGGCTTGAAAGGGATGGCAATAAACGCTCTTGCAACAAGATCTAGTGTTACACCAACATTTGTACCTATAAGCCTGTGCTATTCATCGATGGTAGACAGCACTTTTTAAAGATGGGTCTAAGAAATTAGTGACATGCTGCGAACGTGATCGCGTTAGCCAAAAATCACACAACATTCGAATCCATTTTATGTTGTTTTCACGGCAATGCTCTTCTCTAAGACATTTTCGGTCCGTGCATGACTGGCACTGTCTATGCACCTCAGACTAGGTGATGCGCCCGTCGAGGTGCTGTGTCGGGGCGTGTCGTCGATGACGCCTTTGTCTCTGATTGGTCGGCCCAACTCCGACTCCGACTCTGTCAGCGCGCTGGTAGCAGCGGTGGTGATGACGGGACTCCGTCCACTCGGCGGCTCCATTCGACACCCAGACGCGAGATACAGCGCAGGTGGTTGAAATTCGCTGCTCGTTTCTATAGCAACAGGTAACGTGACGTTTCGCTTTATCGTTTTTGTCAAATTTGTGAAAATTGACAGCTTCGTTTCAGCGGCCAGGTTAAATTATTGTTTAAATCGGACTTAACTAACCTGAAACATTGTTAAATTGAAAGTCTTTATTTTGCAGAACTAGCTTTTGCAAGCATCATGACTACCCTTCAAGCACAGTTTGAGAAATACGCCAATTTTGGTGCCAGTCCGGGCTCGTCATCTGGCGGCCCTCAAATCACTCTGTCCAATATCGACAAATGGTTCAAGCAAGCGAATGCTTTTAACAAGAAGTTGTCTACTACAGACACCGGCATCCACTTCGGAAAGCTCAAGTAAGTCATATTTTATCATTTTGTTCCACAGGCCAAAGGCTTTGGCGGAGGAGCTGCTTGTGTTACGGTGTGTTTTTGACTGGATGGTAACGAAAATATCCAGTTATGTTGTAAAAGCCCTTGACCACTATCCATTTGTATTGCATGATGTGGTGTCTGCTGAAACCGTGCTTTTGAATTTAATGAAATTGACGGGGGTATTACAGATACACTTCCTATTTCCTAAGAGTCAGGTTTTCGCTTTTAACTGAAAACGATTGCATGACTAACAAAGTAACAATGATATGCAGCACTTCATCTCATTACACGACATACATATTACATACACCACACATTTACATATAACATACGGTTCCGTTTGGTCGGGCTATCAGGTCATGCTCAGTAATTTTTTGGGTAGAAATTCCTAAGGAAGACTGAACCAAATGAAATGCATCAATCCGTGCCTGATTGGGGTATTTTCGATAATGCGTCTGACTGGGGCGATTTAGAGCCACACTTACTTTTGCAAAACTAAAACGGCGTTCGCTAGCTCAAGAGGTTGAAAAATCTGACGAGCGCTCATTTGGCTATCTTCGAGGTCACCTATTACGTTACAGGTCAGAATCTACCATTTTTCACTGAAGGCATGTACACACTCAAGGATGAGACATGGATAAACTTAAATAACAGCGGGCAAAATTTTCGTCAAGTTACTCAAAGTTTTTGAATGAAGGCTTTAGGCTTTTAATTTTTAAGTACCGCCGAGCCTTAACGAGCCCATACTGATACTTATAGTACTGTTTCGGTCAAGACTAGGCCAGGCTAGGCCACCGTGATCTCTTCAAGGTGTCATTGAATTTTAGAAATAAAGGTCATTGTTAGAAACATTCCTAGGCTTACTTCGGCCATGCAATTTGAGCAGCAATTTTCATGCCGCCCAATGCCGTATTTAACAGATACCTAATGTGAAGTCCCGGTCACAGTGAGGAATTAAGACTAATATTAACTAAATATTTGTCTCAAATGCAGATTGAGCTCAGAAATCCGATTGTATCATGTGTTGTTTTCTCCAATGTCTACAAATTGCTGAAAATCGTACTTGAATTAGTCATCGCGGGCACACGTTTTCAGCGAAATAAAGAATGTATAACTGACTGGGATATCATGCCCATGCCATGTTATGTCATTAATCCTTTTTTTAAAGCATAGGCGCTGGGAAAGTACACTTCAATATTGTATAATTTTTCTCAGAAAAGATCATCCGAGTACTAGCATTTACAATCAGCAGGTCGGATAACTAGCAAATGGTAGGGATTTTTACGATGTCACGAATAGGAGAAATGGTTGAACTCAATGAGCATTCGGCGTTAGCATTCTGTTTTTGTCCTTTGGCCAAGTCTACTACCTATCTTATTATGGACAATTACAATGCATAAAGCTTTTTTCAGGCAAAAGAAAATAAACTTTGCTGATTTCAACAAGTTTCTGGAAGACCTCACCAGCACCAAGAAGATCGATCTGGAGGAGTTCAAGCAGAAGCTGACTGACTGCGGCGACCCGGGCACTTCGGGAGCCACGGTAAGGCATTGTGATTGACCCAGTGATAAGTGAGTCACTTAGTGAGTTAAGAAGGTGAGATCAGTCAGGGAAGCCACGACGGAGCCACGGCAAGGGACCAGAATCGGCCCAATGAGTTTAGTTTAGTTTAGTTTATTACATAAACACTCACGAGATATGGTGGGCCCATTGACGAGTGAAGTACACATTTCAGACAATAAGTTAAAATAAGTTAAAAATACGCATAATAAGATACATACACTAAAATGCATCAGCAATGCATTCGGCAATATGTCACGACCAATTTTTTTTCCCCACTGCAGGGCGTCAGGTGCCAAACGTCTGCCTCACGCTGCTCGTTAAGAAATGTGTTGCACGTTCGCGGAATGCGACAAAATAGTCCCTGCTTAACAGTGGTCACCCGCGCGTACGGTACATGGAACAGGTTGCGCTGGCGCAATGGGCGAGGTGGTATACCTACATAGAGGCATGTTGTTTAGCAGGTAAGCCGAAGCGATGTCCTGTCTGTGAATATTCCGGATATTCCGGAGTAACGGTAGTTGACTGAATTTGGTTTGGGGAGCCACGGTAAGGACTCGAATCGACATAGTAAAGTCACCAGCCACGGTAAGGGACCAGAGTCTCTGTAATGAGCCATGGTAAGGGATTGGAATTGTTCCGGAGAGTCGCGCTAAGGGACACTTACATTGGCCCAATGAGCCACGGTGAGCCACGGTAAGCGACCATAACGACATAGCTGGCAGCTGGGAGATAATATGACGATTTTGGAATAATGGGACCTTTCAATAAAGGATAGGAAGCTTGCCAGACATGTAATGCCGTGTGAGGGAAATCGAGCGCTGGTGCGTGATCCAGGAAACAAAGAATGCACGACAAGGGACCAGCAGTGGCCCGGCCTCGTGGTGCTGCGCCGTTTAATGAACATTTGACAATTTTGTGAAACGTTTTACGTAACGGCCAGACGTTGCAAACAGACCTATCTGATGAATGTGTTATTCATTTCACTCCTTCCCCTGCTTTCAACGTATGTCTATGGTGGTGTCCTAGAAATTCTAATGTATTTATGATGAAAGATCAACACTCTTGTTCTCATTATGCTTGTTTCGTGCGTTATATAACGGAAAGGGTGTGCATCGTTAATGCAACATCGACAAAGAGTAACAGGAATGAAATGACGTTTCGTTTTGGTTTGGTTGATTTCTGTGATATCAGCCAATATCAACGGCCCACAATTTCCAGTCTTTGTGAGCGTGCCGGTTTGAGCAAGGCGCGGTCCCGCGGGTCGACGTCAGCATCGAGCCAATTACTGGACGTTTGATGATTTTTCAGTTATGTAACGAGTTAACGTCGCCAGCATTTCACAGAAATGTCTTCAATTATCAATATCTCGAGCAGGACACACAAGACTTCCGGCATGACCATTTATATAACTTTGACGTCCGTGTGACATACATTATAATTAACCCTCGTCCGCCATTCGCTATTTTACTCAACCGCTCACGTAAGGAGAACTCAGGCTGATCTGTGTCGCCGGCCCTACGTAGTCTTGAAAAACAGGTCACATTTCCCAGGCGAAAGACGGAAATTGCCGTAGAAGTAGCCTTACTTTTGCGTCAAAATTGTCCAACATGACGTTAATCCATATACCACTTCCATCCAATTTATGATAGCTACAACGTTCTGTTTTTAACACAGGGCTGATATGGGCGCAAAATGACCTTAGCAGTCGGCGCGCCCTAAAGCCCCAATCAACAAACAAACACAGGGCTGATAACTGATGCAGCGGAGGCTACTGAATGTGTCGTATCGATAATGTAGAAAAACGAGAGGTGGGGGATCCATAAAACCACCTCCCCCCCGTCAATCACTGACTAAGCCAGTTAGCAGCTAACGAGACGGCACGCTGGTAGGACCCAAGATTACTTTACTACTCGGTAGGACCGTGCCTACGGTATTTTTAATTTACTCTCGGCTAAAATGCGCGGCGTCACTAACAATAAGCCTTGTTAAGTGTGGTACTCGTGCTCACAGCCCCGGCCCACCCCCTCCCATCATCCACTTGGACAAAATAAAAAAGGTATTCGGACTACATAGTGAAATTCGTACCCCGGTCGGCGCGGCACGACCGCTTTTTTGTAGGGTGAGGTCCTTTCGGTCCAACGAGGCTTTTCAGAGCCGAACGGATGACAGGAATTAGGGGGAGACATTTGTCTGGGCGGATACCCGGGTGTGTCGCCGGGGCTGAGGCCGTCACAGGATATCCCAACCGGCCCTGTAAACAAACACTCACCCTACGCACGATGGGCCTGCTCATCGGTGCTCATGGGTGCAGCTACCCACGTTGGATGAAGGTTCAGCCCGAGTCAGGGGGTTTGAGGCGTGGAGGGGAAGGATTTAACTGTCCTGAGGATGGAAATGTCGGAACGGTCAGGTCATGTCCTGTGCTGGTGCCTAGGCGTGGTAACCACTTGTGAATTGTGGTGCTCGTTCGTTTCAGAAAACGGTGAAGGCTGGCGCTGTCGACCGTCTGACGGATACGAGCAAGTACACCGGTAGCCACAAGGAGCGCTTTGACGAGACGGGCAAGGGAAAGGGCATCTCCGGTCGCGAGGAGCAGAGCAGCAACGACGGCTACGTGCAGGGCTACAAGGAGAAGGACTCGTACGACAAGAGTCACTAGGTGGCAGCACCAGCCGTCGCCCAGGTCTCCGCGCCGACTGGAGCCCAGGTGGCGCGCAGGAGCAGGTCGGGTATGACGAGCCTCCATATTCGCTGCAGCCGGCTGCCGCAGCTTGGTTGTGTGTCGCTTTTTGATGTCGCATGATGCGAGCATCGTTGTGAGCTTGAGTGTTGTTGTTCAGAGCTGAGTCTGCGTTGATGTTAAAGTCTGGAAGTTAAGAGAAGCAAAGCCTTGATGACAGTTGAAGAACGTAACTAGACATGCGATTAGATTAATGACAGTTCATTCGAAAATAAATTGTTACGATGCGTTACGGTCGTTCCACTAAATCATGTACTCTAGTAGTTGGTAACTTTTGTGTGTACGTTTTTCTCCACTCGAGCCAGAGAAGAAACTTACCGGCAATTCTTGAGGGACCTGCCGCGAAGTCCATAGACTGAGAGGGCTGACCGTCATGTCTGCCTTAGCAGGTGAATGCCATGGGTACTGCCACTGGCAGTTCGGAACAAGAGCTTTAAATGAACCGTCCTCGATGAGTGAAGATTCAATTCTTATTTTGCTTGCTAAGATTGATGTGTCAGTGTGACACCTTTGTAGACGCTGGGTTTTATGTGCACTGCTCCTGTTATTTCGCCTCAATAAAGTGCGAATAAAATACCGCTCACTTTGTTCTCGCTAACCTTTCTCGGCAGCGCGGCAGCAAGCGCTGTTTTGAAAGTAATATGTACAAAAAATGTAGGAGCTTAAAAGTGCTCAAAATAATTTTTATGACGAGCTTACACTTTCACGATCATTTTCTCAAAGGCTGTTGTGAAAAAATTATCCAACAAACGGTTGCAAAACGAATGAGCGATTAAATATCACAACATATCCCTGCTTAGCCGCGCGTCGGACAAACTATAAACAGCCAATCTCCATACACAAGACACACACTGGGAACGAGCAGCTCACGCCAGGTCACCGCGATCGCCTGCCCGGTGGGTGGGCGGCGCTGGCAGTGTTTTGCTTTATTCTCGCCAGCCGGGGGACAGCGGGGCCGGCGGGTGTGAAGGTGGTCCAATTGGCAGCCGTCGCGCGACTGACGGATGGCCTGGAGCGGGGAGTTAACTGACGGCAGAGACGCAGAAGGAAGAGATTGGGAAGACTGGATGTGGCAGAGGTCAGCTGACTGACACTGCAGGGTGGAAACGATAGCATTCCACTTTGTGCGAACGGTGTTGAACTACTCCTTAGGCTTGAACGCTAAGTTTAGCCGCTCTTGCCTGTTTACCATTGTAACATGGCGATAAAGAAGTGACACGGTATGACTCAGTTTTTACCATATTGAACGCTAATCGCCAAATTCAAATTCTGAGAACGCTCCATTTCTGCAATGCTGCCAATTAGGCCATCTAACCGACGTGTAAACGACACTTTGATGTAGTGTTTAGCGTGTTGTCGGGGACAGGCGCCGCGGGAGGCGGGGCAAATAAGCTGGCCTACACTGAAGCGCGCCGCCGCCGCCCACCGCCGGCGCAGTCAGTCGTGGTTGGGATCGTGCAGCGCGCGCGGCGCCGAGCCAGTGGCGGTGACGGAGCGCGGAGCACGGTGGCCGGCTCCGGCCTGTGGTGGTGAGCTGTGAGGTGTGAGCATCGCCCTGTGAGAGCACCAGCAGCTGAAGTTTCAGGGGAGGATCACAGAGTCGATTTCTCACAGAGGAGTGAGGAGTGAGGAGTAGCGGCTGAGGACCAGTCCCCGGAGGACCGCCTCCTGCACAGGTGAGGAAGGGAGGATGTTCAGCTGACTCGAGCATTGACTGAGGACTGGCGCGGTAAAGTGAACGGGGTAGCTCGATAAGCCACAGCCCAAATGGCTCCACAGTGCCGACACAATACCCTATGTCGCGGTGCTCACCTCTGAGCCGACACAAAGGGGCGGACGCGCGCCGAATGCGTCGTCAGGCCTCGTCGGGACACACTGGCCGTGGACGGTAGACGCGGACCGGGGCCGTGCACCTCCATTGTTACCGCTGTGTCGCCTGATGGACTGGCCAAGGTATTGACGAATGTGGTTGTTTGATTGTTCCTAATCGAACGCCCAGCGTAGAGTCTGAGAGGAGTCATCAGCGGGCGAACAGCAGAATAAAGTTTCAAAGGCCGACGGACGTGGCTGGGAGTTTTCAGAAAAATAAACACCAAACAGCCATTAACGAAAGCAATTTGATACCGTCATCAAATACGGATTGCTGACTACGGCGTATTCACCAACATGCTTTCGTTTATTTTATTTTATTTTGTTTTATTTTATTTTATTTTATTTTATTTTATTTTATTTTATTTTATTTTATTTTATTTTATTTTATTTTTTGTCCCGCTTGACCCCAGTAAATTTAGATTGTGAATAAATCTGGATCCCAATGATTTCGGATCACCCAGTAAAAATGGCTTGTGCTGTGCCTGGTGATTTACACTCACAGTGGGTACCTATTGCGTTTATATCTTAATGCGTTGATGCCTAAAAACGCACCCAACACACGTTATAGTTGGCGGAGACCACGAGCATGGCGTGGGTTACCAGTGTGTAGGTGTAGGTACGGTGACGGCCCGTAATCTAATCGCACGCGTTGAATGGGTATCGCAGCCCAATGATTCATGCTCGCTTGTTGCCCGGTCAGTCGGTCATGGAATCAAATAAGGTACGAAGTGGGTACAGTTTGCACTATGCACCGATAAGTGCCTTCCACTGATCCGCAATGATTCAAAGTGTCCGCTCATTGCAACGCAACATTCACTGACATAGTGGCAGTGGCGGCTCTCTACCGTCACGTCTACCGAGCATTAACGATCCACCGTTTATCGTAATTGGCCGTCCACCATTCACTATCATATTCCAACGTCCACTTTATGGATCACAATCCACCAAAGCCGTCCACCGGTTACCATTAGTCGTCCACTGATCATTATCAGACCACTATCAGTCCAGTCGTCCACTGACCTATCTCTAACCACCGGCGTCCACTATCGCTGTCCACTGTCCATCGTCCATCGTCACCGTCCACCGTCCACCGTTTGTCAGCCGTCCACTGGCAATCATCAGCTGTCCACCATCTCTCGTCCACCGTCTACATCGGCCATTGGCCACCTTCCACCCTCACATCCACCGAGCCTTTACATTACAACCGTTCGGCCTTCGGACATTCGACGTTTCCGCCGGAGCCCCTGTCAGCACGGTTTGTTTTCACTGGACATCGAGGGGCCATGCCTCACGGCTGGGAGATGTGTTGGATGGGAGCCGGGTCGGAAGCTCACAGGGGTAGGGGAGTTTTACTGAGAGGTATTAGGTGCCATAGTGCTGTAGGTACCTAAAGGAGAATACAATGCACGATGCAGACTGCCAGGTTAATCACAAGTAGAACATTGAGATAATCATATATCAATCATCTTTTATCCTACCATTGCTTCAAAACCTTGGCTTGAATTCATAGTTCAGCCAGCTCCAAAAGTCACGATCCTCTCTAGCCCCATGTCTCCATGGATTCGTCACCTTATCTAATTCTGACCGGAGCCCCCCTCCCCCCCTCCGGCGCCGGGCCGGCCCGGTCTGCAAGAGGGACGACCGTGAACTTGGCACACTGCTCTGTTAGCGTTGGCCGCCGGCGACAGACGAGCTCTGAGGCTCAGAGACACTGACAGAGACAGACGCCACCGATCTCTGCTGGATATCGAGATTCGAACGGTCTGTGTGTGAACTGATAGAAGATTACACTTAACCCGCGCCCCACTGGGGGGGGGGCTATTTATAGACCCCCTCCCGTTTTTCTGCAATAACTTCCAAACCGCTTGACGTATCGACGCCAAACTTTCAGTACCTTCGGCTGCATCAATTTGACACCTTGTGTCAAAATTTGAACTTCGTACCTACCATAGGTCGGCCGGAAATGACGTCAGAGTGACGTCATGTTCGGCCGATTTCGACGCAAAACATTGAACCACGGCAATCGCTCCCAAGAGCTCAGTTTTTAAGCTAGATCCAATTTCTTTGCATGAGAGGACTCAGAATCGACTGCGCTATCAAACTGCTATCTCGGATTTTCGAAATTTAAAAATTTCGAAAATTTTATATAATAAAATTCCAAATTTATATTTTTACATTTTTTTTCAAATTGTTTTTGACTTTTCGAAAAAAAAGGAATATATGTGATAGAACGCATTATTATGACTAACTCTAGCAAGTTTTAGCTAAATATCTTCAAAAATGGCCAAGTTATACGCATTTGCAAAAAAATTAACAATTATTAATTTTTCAAATCAATTTTTCAGCACGAATTTGACATCGTACGCCAATATAAATAGCACCATCGTGTTCCTGAGCTCAAACTGCATCCAATAGACACCTTTTTTGTTGAAAAATTTTAACCTCAAAATTTGACCTTTTTTGACCTGAAAGTGACCTGACCTAAGCTAAACTTGACTCAAAATGACCTCGAATGACACAGACGACATCAAATTAGAAATTTTTGGCCTAAAAGGACCATAAAACATGTGTCACGTGACCGACGGATGATATAATATTTTCGTGACCTGAGATGACCTGACCTTGACCTGAAAATCAAAGTACAAGTTTTGTACCCTCAGAGTATCTAGAGCATCTGTTCACGAGTGTGTGAACCAAAAATGAGCCTGATCTGACTTGTAAGACGGCGGCCAGAGCCCAAAACGTGAAGAAGCCAAAATGCTAATAATTTTTACTTTGGCCTGACCTGTGACGTCATCGGTGACTTCGAGGTCAATGAAATTAGGTTTCGCTCGGCAGTTTTTCCGGGGCCATCAGACGCCGTTTGAATTTTGACGATCGGCCCAGTAGTTTCGGAGTTAGGAGGGGGGGGGGGGGCTATGAATAGCCCCCCCTCCCAGTAGGGCGTGTTATACGCAGACCCCAGTGGGTCGCGGATTAACAGGTCATATGTTTGCTAGCCTGTTCCGATATGGCTTAACCCTCGCCCGCACATGGGGGGGGGGGGTTGCCACCCCCACCCAGGTAGTCTTTCTCCTCTGCACTCATAATTTTTAAAGCTAGAAGCCTGATTTTTCATATAGCTGCTCCTCTATCCTTTCTTGATGTCCCCTGAAAATTTCAAGTTTCTGTGGTTTTTGGTTTCGGAGATATGACCTTGTTTTCGGGTCATGTCATGACCCAAATGACCAATTCTCAACATCTTGCGTTGGCTATGGGCCTTGTGAGCTTTTGACACCTTGATTTCGGCCTTTTTTGCCAGTCTTACCTCCCACCTATCATGGAACATGTTGTTCGACAATGTACAGATGTCAAGGTCAGGGTCAAGGTCAACCTAGGTCATCTAAAATAATTGCGTTTTAGGCAAGCTGAATTTACTTTTCGTGAATTTTTTTTGACTGCATTTTGGTAACAGCTTCTCAGATCATGATTTTATGTAATATGGACACATAAACACTCGGTGCACACATAAGTAGGTATACACACAGACACACACAGACATACAAACACATATCATTGACCTTGACCTAACTTGACCTGAAATGACCTCAGCAGCAAAAATATGGTCGGGTAGTGTGACAAAGAGGTTCTAGCTGGCTTGGCACCAGAAAACGGCATCGTCATTGGTATATGATAAGCAGCGCACTTGATATCCAACGGTGACCCAAAACAGCAACAATTTTTAGTTTGACCTGACCTGGAAGGTCAATGGCTGACCTGAGAAGGTAAAACTGGGTATCATTGGATTTGGGTCTTCCCAAAGAATCTTTTTGGTCTTACCGCGAAGCTCTATCTCCAACAGGAACGAAATGGCGCGGGGGGGCAATCCCCCCATGAGCGTTCTAGGATGGGAAAATGGCATGTGCGGGCGAGGGTTAAGCTGCAGCAAAATTTGGACGTTAGCTTATATTTTGATAGGGATGGGATTGCACATGAGGTGGATTGCTGAACTTAGATACGTAAAATATATTTCTCCACCGAACTAACCCTTTGAGAAATACATATTAGTTGGCCTAGAAAACTAATAAACGAGCATTATAAATGTGGTTATATAGAACGAAGGAAAGCATTGTGATTTGCAGTTAAAACATTGGTAAGCAGCGACTCTATTTTCGAAAGCAGTGTTAGAATCCCGGAAGTTCACAACCGCCACATTGTCGTATTTGGCTACATAAATATTGACATGACGACCACTCTACGCGTCAAATGTACCGTAACTATTCACTTCAGCATTGTTGAATGCATCGGAATGCCACAGAAATAACTGCTTAGCCAACACTCACAGTGAACTACGATTATAAGCAGTCGGTTCAAAGGAGCCCTTCCATTACTGGCCCGCAGTTATGCTTCGCCGGGACACATCAGTTTGGAGTCTTTGACATCTTGATAACTTACTCAGTAGGCATATAGGGCCTCGAATGCTCGAAATCATCGTCATTTGTTCATCACAGGGCGGAAAAATGTTTCAGTTTAATCGCCTCTCATATCGTTCTACTCACACGCCATTGAGAAGAGAAAGAGAAATGTAGATTGCACCAAACTGCGTATAACCACTGAACTCTAATATAGGGCCTATTCCAGCGCCTCCAGAAACCTCCAGAAAGCTCCAGAAAGCTCTAGAATCCTCCAGAGAGCGTTCCAGCGCCTCCAGAAAGCTCCAGAAAGCTCTCGCCAAAGCTCTAGAAACCTCCAGTAGCCTTGTGGTAACCACGTGTGTCGCCGGCCGGCACGGGAGTTCCCGGCGCAGACCGATTCACGCGCCGACTTGTGACGTCGCTACCCCGCCCCGGCGCTGGGGGGCGGCCCAGGACGTGTCTGTTCGTGAACTTTGTCCCATCACGATGCGACCGCGTGTCTGCGGCCTGCGCTGCCGCAGTGCGTCGGCCAGTGACCAATCCGCGCTCCGATCCGCAGCCACGTGGTGTCCGAGTGCTTCTGCGCATGTCCGGGGCCCAGCCCGCTGCGTCGGGCCGCGCGCTACCCCCGACATTCTAGGCCGAGCTCTTGACCCGAGCAGACGCGTCACGTCTGGCTCCATTAGGCCCGTTCTGTCCGGGATTTAGAACTTTAGATTAGCAGGGCATTTTTGGCAAACTTGGATTCCATTCTCGTCTCTTCGTCACTCCACTGCATGATTCGTTGTTTCGGTTTTTGCCTTCGTTTTGGTAATTTAAATATAACAACCCGCTCTTAAATTAATTCTTTTACTTGGGGCCGTTTGGATCGAACTGATTGAATTTTTGGAACACGCACCAGGTTGATATTCTCCATTTCTGAATGTGGTGCTGTGGGGCTGTTCACCACATATCAGTGACTGGATTTTACGGTAATCAGAAATGGAAAATATCAACCTGGTGCGTGTTCCAAAAATTCAATCAGTTCGATCCAAACGGCCCCAAGTAAAAGAATTAATTAAAAGAGCGGGTTGTTATATTTAAAGTTCCAAAACGAAGGCAAAAACCGAAACAACGAATCATGCAGTGGAGTGACGAAGAGACCAGAATGGAATCCAAGTTTGCCAAAAATGCCCTGCTAATCTAAAGTTCTAAATCCCGGACAGAACGGGCCTAATGGAGCCAGACGTGACGCGTCTGCTCGGGTCAAGAGCTCGGCCTAGAATGTCGGGGGTAGCGCGCGGCCCGACGCAGCGGGCTGGGCCCCGGACATGCGCAGAAGCACTCGGACACCACGTGGCTGCGGATCGGAGCGCGGATTGGTCACTGGCCGACGCACTGCGGCAGCGCAGGCCGCAGACACGCGGTCGCATCGTGATGGGACAAAGTTCACGAACAGACACGTCCTGGGCCGCCCCCCAGCGCCGGGGCGGGGTAGCGACGTCACAAGTCGGCGCGTGAATCGGTCTGCGCCGGGAACTCCCGTGCCGGCCGGCGACACACGTGGTTACCACAGTACTCACCGCCTCAGCGCGGAGCGCATACACGATAAGCCAAAACAATCACTTTTCACATCACTCGGTGCGCGACGCGATCGACACTTCACTGCGCGACGCAATAATCACTACACGGTACGGCGCAATGCAATTGTCACTGCACGGTCCTTCGCGACGCAAGAATCACTACACCGCGCGACGCAGTTATCACTTCACTGTCGGCGCCACGCGATCAGGATCGTCCTCGAACGCACGTACGCGGGCGCACTTAAAAGTATCGGAAGTCCGGTTGCGGCCGGAACTGCACGCGGCGGCCGCTGCGGGTGTGCACCGGCGCAGCCGCGGACGGCTTGTCGTCCTTGGCCGGCGATGCGGAAGACGTCACTCCAGGTTTTGAAGTCCTCTTGCTGGACGGTCTTGTAGTCGTCGGCGTCTGTGTCGGCTCGTCGGGCGCCCCAGTGGCGAGGGGCCCGAGCGAGGTCGACGGTGACGGCTGCTGCTCCGGAGCCGTAGGCTCGGTACTGCTCGGACCAAGCGTGTCCTCAGGTGGCGGCATGTGTGCCGGTTTGAGTCTGTCGACGCTTACAGTGTCGTGGGCGCCAGTCGGCAGCTCCAACGTGAACACTTTAGGGCTGCGTCTGATGACTCGCATGGGGCCGCGGTACGGGGACTCCAGAGAGTGCCGCACGCGGTCAACGCGTACCCACACGTGTGTGCATGTCATGAGATCGGGTGGCACGTGCGCCGGTGGTGTGCGGGCGTGGTTCGAGCCCTGTGAGAGCGTGACGAAATCGATTTCTGACATACGCTTTGCCAGTTCTTGGACGTACTTTGTCCCGACGGGGACCTTCTCGACGGCGCAGCGGGGAAACAGCACCTGCGCGCCTGTGACGGCAGTGAATGCCGAAAAACCCGACTCTGCTGGCATGGCTCTCAAACCTAGTAAAACGACGGGTAGCGCGCGCAGCCACTCTTGCCTGCGCGCACGGATGGCGGCTTTGAGCGTTCGGTGGACTCTTTCCACCATCCCATTACATGTCGGATGATAAGCAGTGGTTCGGAGGCGATGGAAACCTATCATTGAAGACAAGTGTGCAAACAGTTCTGATTCGAATTGGGAACCGCGGTCCGTGACAACATGCAGCGGAACTCCGAATCGGGACACCCAAGTGTCGAGGAAAGCAGATGCTACACTTTCCGCGGTGATCGAGACCAACGGCACGGCCTCGACCCAACGCGTGGCGCGATCGATGCATGTCAACAAATAACGAAATGGCGCGGTGAAGGGGTGCCCGTGGGGTACTGACGGGGGCAGCGGCCCGACTATGTCTATATGTACAGTTTCGAACCGCTGCGAGGGCACATCAAATCGACCGGGCGGAGAACGAGTGTGCCTGTGCACCTTGGCTTCCTGGCATGCTTCACACTCCTTCACCCATCGCGCAATGTCACGGCGCATATCATGCCAGAAATAGCGAGAGCTGATGAGACGGGTGGTGCCTTTCCTACCCGGGTGTGACAGGCCGTGGAAACGATCAAACACGGCGCGCCTGCACGCCTCTGGTACGTACGGGCGTGGATGTGGTCCAGTGTTTTCACACAGGACTGTGATGTCGCCAGACAGTGTTACTGGCTCCAATCGGGAGGTGTCCTGCGGCTTTGAGCGCGATCCTGGACCTGATTCGGAATCCTGGTGCTCTGAATCGGCACTGCCGGTGTCTCTCTCCTTTTCCTGCTTCTGAGCCGCCGCGATAAAATGGAGGTCACATGCATCGAGGGACACTGCGTTTACCGGGCGACTGAGACAGTCCGCCACCACGTTGTCACTGCCACGAATGTACGAGACCTCCGTGATGTATTCCGTGACGACACACCAGTGGCGCTGTTGGCGGTCAGACTTAGCCGTGTGTGGGCTGTGAAAAGCGCGCACGAGTGGCTTGTGATCTGTTCGCAGGATAACGTGGCGGCCTTCGATCATGTCACGAAAATGGAGTGTTGCCAGATAAGCCGCGAGTAGTTCTCTGTCATACGCGGCGTACTTCTGTTGGGCCTGACTGAGCTTCCGTGAGAAGAAGCCAATGGGAACGGGTACTCCGTCCACAATCTGATGGAGCGCGGCACCCACCGCGACTTGTGATGCGTCAGTAACGAGCTCGTACTGCTCGCAGTGTGGCACTGGGTGTGGCAGAGTGCAGGCGCCAGCCAGCGCTGCTTTACTGTCACTGAACGCCTGAGTCTGTTCCTCTGTCCACGTCAGTTCTTTGCTTTTTGGATTGAGTCGAATCAGTTCGGTCAGGTGGAACGTGACATCGGCGAATCGCGGAATCATACGCCGGTAGAAGCCGATGAGTCCCAGATAGCGACGCAGTGACTCTGAGTCATGCGGTAGAGGGAGGTCCAGAATCTCCTTCACTCTGGCCTTGGGAGGTGTGACGCCTGTGCTGGTGACGTCATGACCGAGGAAAATGAGTGACTTCTTCATGAACTCGCATTTCTCCAGTGAGATGCGAAGCTTGTGCTCAGCCAGCTTGCTGAACACGAGGCGCAAATCTTTCTCATGCTGCTCCTGGTTCTCGGAAAATACCAGGATATCGTCGAGATAGACGAATACGCACGGCACGTCTCGGAAGATGCCGTCCATGACCCTCTGGAATGTGGCACCTGCGTTGCGAAGCCCCATTGGAATGAAGGTGTATTCGTACAAGCCGAAGGGCGTGGTGACGGCCGTCTTCTCTGAGTCAGCGGGGTTCATAGGCACCTGGTGATATGCACGGAGCAGATCGATTTTGCTGAACCACTGAGCGTTGTGGAGCTTGGTTGAGAGGCTCTGAATGTGCGGCAGTGGGTAGCGGTCCGGTTTGGTTACGGCGTTGAGCGCGCGGTAATCACCGGTGACACGCCACTCACCAGGGGTACTCTTCGGAACCATGTGGATGGGTGAGGCCCACGGGGACCTAGACGGACGAATCACTCCTGTTTTGAGCAGCACATCGAGTGCTTGCTTTGCTGCGGTTAGTTTGTCGGGCGGCAGCTTGCGTGGGCTGGCGAATGTGGGTGGAGCGCTGCCGGTGTCGATGAAGTGAGTGGTTTTGATTGGCGAGTCTGTGTACTCCGGCTGGTTAGGGCTGAGAACAGCGGGGTGATCCTCTAGGATGGGCCGCACTGCCTCAGGCACCTGAGCGAGATCGTTTATCACCAAATGAACAGACTCCCCGGTCGTCGGTACACCGGGAGCAGAGAGCAGAGTGGTGGAGTCGCGGAGAACTTGGGAACCACAATCGACAACCAACGAGTTGTGAGCGAGAAAATCGTTACCGAGTAGTGGCTCTGTCACTTCAGCCACTACAAATGTCCATGTGTAACTGCGTCTCAGTGTGGGGAGGACAATATCGAGAGTGGCCTCGCCATGCACGCGCAGTGGCTGCCCGCTGGCAGTCGTGATCGAAACAGCAGATGGGTGGATTAGAGTTCCATTCACATAGGAGGGTGGAACCAGGGATACACCAGCGCCAGTATCCACGATGAATTTCAGGGGCTGATCATTCACCTTGGCTGTGACCCTAAGGAGCGGCAGGCCGAGGGCTGCGTTTACGGCCTGCTCCTCTCGTTTCCCGACTCTGAGGCTGCACGGGAGGGAGATGCAGCTCGTGAGGACGGCTGCATGGTCAGATCAGCAGCTTTGTCGGGCCAGTGACACCATGGCTTGCAAGTGCGTGCTCTGCTGCCGAAAAACAGGTGAGCACGGCATACATTCGGCTTCTGGTCAGGATGGAACGGCGTGAGACCGAGAGACGCTCTTGAATCACGAGCATCACGAGCAGGGGAGTGTGTGGCGGCTCGGCTCTGCGGCTGAGTGGCCCTGTGGTACCTTGGGTGCTGCTGAGCCACAAAGAACGCCTGTGAGTCGGACTGTTGGTCCTGGTCCTGACAGTGAACCATGTTAGCAGCTGGGTTTTGCACAAGAGGCATCAGTTCGTCCGCGAGTTTGCCCAACTGCGACAATGAGAGCTCGCGCTGAGAAGCCAGGGCCGTAGCAATGCCTGTAGGTAGCGACTGGATAAATTTGTGCCGAACGAGATCGTCTCCGACACCAACCTTGTCGGCCACCTCTCTGAGTTCGCTTAGAAAGAGTGAGGGGCGGCCAGTCAGACGCGTTTTGCTGATCAGTTTCTCAAACATCTCTGGCTTTGTCTTTTCGTACATGTCAGTGACGGCTGTCTGTAGCTCAGAGAAATTTTTGTTGCTCAAGACAGCACGCGGAATGTGCGAGATGGTTTCCGGAGGCAGGGCAGAGAGAACGTGGTAGAATTTGGTCTGCGAGTTGGTGATTTTGGCAATGTTAAATTGGGCGTCCATAATAGCAAACCAGCCGTCAACCGCGGTGTCCATAAAAACCGGCGGCTTGATCGACACATGATGGACCGGCTCAGCATGAGCGGGTTCCATCGTGCCCTCGTTCGTCATGATGATCGTTAAAGTATAGCCGGTGTTTGCAATGCACCGAGCAATTAAAATTTAAAACACCGAGTGCAAAATCCAAAAGAGCCAATGGAACGCCAAAATAAAATCACCGAGAAGATAAATGCCTAACTAATCACACGGCGGAGAGATGGCACAGAAACCATCATGGAAAAGTGGCGCAGAAGCCACTGTGGAGCGACGGAATAGCAATCCATGTGGGGGAATAATATAAAATAATTGATTCGGGAATGAGCGGAGGCGACAACCCGGAAGTATGGAAAAATCGAACAAGAATCACGTCGGGGTCACCAATATGTGGTGCTGTGGGGCTGTTCACCACATATCAGTGACTGGATTTTACGGTAATCAGAAATGGAAAATATCAACCTGGTGCGTGTTCCAAAAATTCAATCAGTTCGATCCAAACGGCCCCAAGTAAAAGAATTAATTAAAAGAGCGGGTTGTTATATTTAAAGTTCCAAAACGAAGGCAAAAACCGAAACAACGAATCATGCAGTGGAGTGACGAAGAGACGAGAATGGAATCCAAGTTTGCCAAAAATGCCCTGCTAATCTAAAGTTCTAAATCCCGGACAGAACGGGCCTAATGGAGCCAGACGTGACGCGTCTGCTCGGGTCAAGAGCTCGGCCTAGAATGTCGGGGGTAGCGCGCGGCCCGACGCGCGTATTTACAAATTGCAACCGAGCTCCGCCGTAGGGTATTTTATTTCCGCCGTAGTGTATTTCACTTGGGGGATTTTCTACCATACATCTGCCTGAGCTTAGGGTAATTACAATTTGTCGGCGACGTTAAAAAATGATGCACTTTTTTCGCAGTATAGGATATCGCATGTGCAATTTCTGCCTTTTTGGGTGCGCTTTATCGGTTTTTCATGAGTAACTCGCGTAAAAATCGTCCGATCGCGACGAAACTTTCAATGCCCCCGATTTTATCAATTTTACACCTACCCTGAAAATTTCATGACCCTGACCCAAATGACCTTTGACCTGTGACATATTTCTCGAGACCATGTTTGGCCCGAATCGCGATTCGGCGTATGTCGGCTCGCATTAGCCGCGCGGTTGCAGTCTTCACGTGGCTTCAAGCGTTGAAACATGTGACTTGATGCTGGCCCCATGCATTAGGGTGGGTGTCAAGGTCACCGGAAGGTCAGGTCAGCTCAATGACCTTTGATGACCTCGGTTCCTTTTTTCGAGTTTTACATGTTTGTAGGCTAGTTTTTGGAGCTGATTTAGAATTTAGCAACCATTTGAACATTACAAGGGGTGTAACAAAATTATCCGGACACCTTGCTTCCCGCTGTAATTAAAAAGCAAAACAATCTGGCACTTTTTCTTTTAACTGAGGTTGTAGCCACCTTTCATAAAAACACAGTGGTGAATGTTCTGGAGCATTTCAGCCAATGAATTCTCCAGCACACTGGCTTTGATGCAGACCAATGCCGTCTAAACCTGTGCCTGCGGTTGAGCAGTGCTTATGGCGGGTGGCTCTTCATATACCTCCTGCTGAACAAGAGCCCACAGGTTTTCGATTGAATTGGGATCGCGACTTTTTCCAAGTCATAAGCGTTAGCCCAGAATGATTGAAGGTTCTATCGGCATCACTTCCCGTTCTTTTAGGGACTTTTAAGTAGCGCGCCGCCCCGCATGAAGACAGCGTGGCTTGAATCAGGCATCAGTGCGCGTTCAGAAATCGTTCAGGCATCTATGCTGCCTGGTTGAGCGCCTCCAATCATGCTCCACCACCTTCCCTGGAAAAGCTCCACCCTGGCCTATGGGGCAAAATATAAGGGACAAAAAAAAAACAAAACTAGACAGATAAAAACAAAGCAAAATTAACTCATTACCTAATGAAATTCAGGCTGGAGCAAATACATAGGTAATAGGTATCTATGTCAAATTAGAATGAAAGATTAAAATCAACCTGACCAGGCCTTACGGTCTGACCTGGTCCCAACCACCTTACTTCGCCTAACTTAACCCAATTCAACCTTAGCCTACCACAACACCTGCAGAGGTACCTTCCTGGAAAAATGACGCCCAGGGAGGTGACTGTCCAACTTATTGGAATACTACCATGATTGCTTGTCAAAAAAGTGTCATCATGCTCTTGTTTGACAAGTGATGTATAATAAATGTGATATTCAATAATTATCTCCTGACTGTTGACTGTTGAGTGGTCAAAATATTCAAATAATTAGGGTACAATGCTGTGCATAGTGCACACTAATCATGTTGTTTTTGTGTAGGCCCTCTGCACATTGTTGTGTGCACTGCTATGTGCACCTTAAGTAAAAAAGTGACTGGTGGTACGGTACATGACAAAAGGTTGTGCAACTGTGAAGTTCATGCCCTTGGTCAAGCTGGTGCCAAATGCCTATAGCTATTGCAGGATCAGTGAGGGTTGTAGACATGCTACATACATTGTGAAATTTGAAGATATTGGCACAAAGTTCATCCGTAATTACTATGCTTAACACCTAATGTAAGAAGCGACATAAATGCCCAGATGATAAAACTCTCTGGTCAACATCACACAAATTTATTGACATACTTTGCAGGTACGTACATATTTACATTCATTACAAATACTTTCAATTTGATTCAGAAACTAGTTGCTAGTAAGCTTGCATTTTTGTAGGTACAACAGCGACCATATATTAAGTGGTCATAAAAACCTTCTCATAGCATTCATCACATACCTTTTTACCAAACAAGTACCTAGCTACCATGCAATGATTCTTAATTTTTTCGCAATCCATCTATTTAGCATATGCCGAAGTATGCCTTTAGCATTAGCGCGAGCGTGCGGTAAAAGCTTTTTGGATTAAACCGCATAATGTTGAAGGCAATTGGTCAAAGGTTTCGGCCCATGGGCAAAACATTTTATCAGCGAACTTTTGAAGCATTTCCTGAGACGGAGGAAGGCGCTGGAAAAGAGCTTAACTGATAGAAATCTAACGTGAACTTACTTGTTGCATTTGGTTGCTTTGAACTATTGAACAGATTGTAAATGTTGGTTTTCAATAACATATTTCAAATCCTAATGTACAGATATATTAGTTAATCACCTACATTTATGGCGTCAATTTCATGCCTTTTACAACTGCAATGAATTGACAAAAAAACGCATTTCACATTGATCAGTAAAAACTTTATTCATACTGACATGGGTAAAAAACCAAGCGCTCACTTCACAGGATGGTATACCAAAGTAATCTTGGGTATACCTTCCACTCTTCTCTAACATTGAAAACGAACGTTACTCTAGCTTCTCATATGTTCTTGGTTTGATATGAATCCAACTCAGAGCCAGACACAAGGATGGAACACAGTGATCTTGAGTCGGCTTGGTTTATTATCTTAAGGTCAGGAAATACGTACATTTTTTAGTTCTTGATATTCGTTCTTGTTTTTTTTTTCACTTCTTTCAAGCATGTACAATTGTTAAAGAAGCTTAAATATGGAAATTAAACGGCATATGCTAAAATAAATATCACACTTGGGCCGGAATGTTTCATTCAGGACCTCGGGCTTTGTTGAATTTTCCGCCCTCGACCTTCGGTCTCGTGCGGAAAACTCAACAAATCCCTCGGTCCTGAATGAAACATTTTACCGGCCCCGTGTGATATTATATAATCTCAACTGCCACAATGAATTTGAAATACCCTAACAAAACCTATAACTGTACATAAGAAGAATGCAATACTACAAGAACTATGAATTTCTGAAGTTATTCTCACATGCTGGAATGTTGAAACTCTACTTTTGTCGTCCATTTCCACGTTTGATTGAGCCATCATATCAAACTGTTTTCGTTCTTCAGTCACAAGCTTTCGCACAAATCTTGAATTTTAACGCACCATCTTGAATCATGCTCCAGTCTTTCCAACAAGGTACTATGTAACATCAAAACAATTTTGATTTGTTACAACAGCTTCAGATCATGATAGGCTTGAGGTTTGTTACACCATTTGCCAGACAAATATCTACAAAATGTGTATCAATTTCCAAACTAAGTAATTGATCATATCAGTATTTGCAGTTTCCACAAAATGTTTCATAATACTATTCTATGTTTATATAAAGAAACTCAAATAATCCACAAATTGTTATTGAAACACTCCCACTTCAAGAGTTCACAGCAATAACAATACAAAGAAGCAAACAAACATTGCGCCAGATTTCGTATGAAACGCGCCATCGTCCTGAAGTTTCTACCACAGACGGTAGTTCAACCGCAGCCGTAGTGCAAAAACCACTGCCCATCTTACCCCACGGCGGAGCTCGGTTGCAATTTGTAAATACGCGCCCGACGCAGCGGGCTGGGCCCCGGACATGCGCAGAAGCACTCGGACACCACGTGGCTGCGGATCGGAGCGCGGATTGGTCACTGGCCGACGCACTGCGGCAGCGCAGGCCGCAGACACGCGGTCGCATCGTGATGGGACAAAGTTCACGAACAGACACGTCCTGGGCCGCCCCCCAGCGCCGGGGCGGGGTAGCGACGTCACAAGTCGGCGCGTGAATCGGTCTGCGCCGGGAACTCCCGTGCCGGCCGGCGACACACGTGGTTACCACAGCCTCCAGAGAGTTGAGAGGTCCAAATTTCTCTGGAGGCTCTGGTCTACAATTATGGCGCACATGTGACAATCGCGAATGTAAACAAAGGACTTTTGACTGATTATTTTACAACTTGAATGTAAAGAAAATTACATTGCTATAATTTTGTTAATTTTTCTTGATAAAATTGAAAAAAATTGTGTTTCAAGAGAGAACAATCGTCATTCTTTTGGTAGGTATATGTGATGCTTATCTCCAGAAATCTCCAGATTGCGTTCCAGCGCCTCCAGTGAAACCTCTGGTAGAGCCTCCAGTCAAGAACTTCTACTGGAGGCGCTGGAACAGGCCCATATACTGATGCACTTGACTTATCAGTATAAAACGAAATCAATGCTCAATTTTGTCAATTGTGTACTTACAGCTTCACTCCGAATGCGAACGAGGGGCCTGAGATTCCGATGCGGACGAGCGCCAATCGGAATCAGCGCCGCTAATTTGACGAAAAAAAAACTTTCGTTACCGCACTCCCATTACGTTGCACCGTAACGTAACCCGTGACGGACCGTAACGTAACCCGTGACGGACCGTGACGCAGTGTGACGCCCCGATTGAGCGTCACGCGTCACGCCCCAGGGTACGGCCGCATCAATCGTGCAGCGCCAATTACTGTTGGACGCCCGGGCGGGGACACCACCGACCCTCAGTAATGGGAGGGGAGGGGGGAGGTGATTCATGGGACACTTGCACCCGGAACCGAATCGGTAGTAGGTACTCTGCATTTACGCACGGGTGCCCACAGCTGGCACAATCGACCACAGAGGTTTACTATAGCTGTTACTATCACACCGCGAAATACTTTTATTTAGAATGATGGTTGCTACCTACACCACTGTTTGCACAAACTGCTGGCGTAGTGACAGCATGATGCAACACAACGGGATTGGTTTGGCAGATGTGTTCGTTGTCATGGACGGTAGGTACTTACTCATTACAGCCAGGAGTACCTAAATGGGCTACTCGTACAATCAGACGCATTAATTGATTTCTTTTAAGAGCGTCGGTTTGTCCAAAGTGCGGCAATTAATTCACATTTGCGATAGGGTGAGCGGGGAATACGGGTCATTGGGTGTCTATGGCCGTGGATACCAGCGATCATGGTATTTGTATCGGTACGAACGCCAGCTGTGCCGTAATGCCACTGTGTACTGCGGCACAGTCTACCCTGCCGTCTATACTGCACTCCGGCACAGCCTGCCGCCCTACTGTCTGTCCAGACTGCTCATTGCGTAGGCACAGACATTCAAACTGCGCCGTAATTCCACTGTGTACTGCGGCCGTCCGTCCAGGCTGCTCCGCAATACCAGACTGTATCTGCGGCACAGCCTACCGGCCGTCCAGGCTGTGCTGTAATACCAGACTGTACTGTGGCACAACCACTGCAACTGTCCAGACTTCACCGTCATTCAAACTGCGCCGTAATACCACTGTGCACTCCGGCACAGCCTACCCTCTGTCTCAAGCCTTCTGTGTGCGGCAGATACGTTTCTCTGCCAAAACGGCGCCAGTGCCGATTTAGGCCAGTAAGCCGGTGAGCTGGAAGCCAATGGGACCGATAGGTCCTAGAAACTAAGTGTAGCATTTCTTTTCACACTGGGAAACCAGATCGCCGTTTATGAAAAATGGTTGTCATTTTATCTTATCTAAACCACCTTGTGAAAAACTCGTTGCGTTCGTTGGATTATTCCATGCCAAGTTTTGTTCCCTTCTAGCCCAGGGCAGACGCTTTCTGTTGAGACTGTCTATCTAAATCTTCCCTTCAAAGTCCGCCCCTAAGCCTCAGCGTTGATGAGCTCGGTCCGTCCGTCTATTCGTCTGTCACAGTTTACACATCAGCGCTCGGCGCGGCGCAATCACCGTCACAAGGGGCTGGGCATAGACGCTCTGACCACCGAGCTGTCAGGGGTGAGAGCTGACGTCGCTATCTGCTCCGGTTGTGAGTTCAAACAACACACATGACAGGTCTTA
Source organism: Amphibalanus amphitrite (assembly GCF_019059575.1). NCBI lineage: Eukaryota > Metazoa > Arthropoda > Thecostraca > Balanomorpha > Balanidae > Amphibalanus > Amphibalanus amphitrite. Next base: position 981,873 of record NW_024881554.1, read on the forward strand.
GTCCCATTGCAAAGCATGGGATTAACCATCTTACTGTTTGCTATAGCTGCATCAATTCCATGAAGTCATCGGTAAATTGGTTCAGCTAACATTCGATGGAAAATGCCCACGGTTCAAGTGGTCTGCCATAACCAAACATTATTTGCAAAGAAAGGTTGAAATAAAATATGTAAGTCTTGCAAAAACTTGATAAATAAGCTAACTTGTTCATGCCTTACAAAATAGATAAAAAGATCCAACCCAATGTACTGCATCAAAATCATACGAAGTTTCCATCGGTCGGCAGAGCGTCCCCTCGGCAGCAGACTGTGTGGCGGCTGCTGGTTCCCACCGCTGCAGCGAGCGCGATGCACGGTGCACGCACAGTGCACAGACACGTTCCCAGTCGCCGGTGACGGTTGCAGGTGCCGGCTGGCCGTAACGGTGTTACTAATTGACACAGTGAGTGCGGCTCTCCTGCCGCCGGCTATGGACCAGTGCAGTGTGCAGGGCCGTGGGCGGCTGCCTAGTGACCAACCGACCGCTGCCTAGTGACTAACAGACCACCGCCGCGGGGACTCAGGAGCGTCTGTGTATATGGGCCGCACCTGGGAGCGCCGGGCAGGCCGGTCCCACAGAGGTATGGCTGAATTTATAAAGGAGGGTCCCAGAGAGCTATAGAGTCCGTACTGATATAGAAGAACGGTCACAAAGGGCCTGGGTACACACAGATCGGTCTCAGAGAGGTGTAGCTGAATTTATACAGAAGGGTCGGCCGATTCCACAGAGGTTATGCAGCGTCCGTACTTCGTACTGGATTATGAGCTTAGGAACGGTCCCACAGAGTTACAACTGGTAAATGATAGGGAGCGGAGCCGGTCCACGTAGGAGCGACGTCCGTGCCGTTATAAAAGACGGACTGGCCTAGAGCAACAGGTCAGCGCCCGTACAAGAAGGCCGGACATCGTGTGATGTACAAAATACAGCCATAAGTCCTGTGGTTCTGTTTTGTTTCCATCTCTCCTGTCCTCCACACAGCAGCGTGGCGTGGCGCTGTGCCATTAGTGCCATGCTGCCATTCAGGCAGCAATTTGCCCGGCCTGGCGGGTTGGATACCCCATTAGCGACTCAGTGTTCCATATCTGCAGAATGAATTGGACCGCCTAAAAAACTCATCACTGCTTGTGTTATCAACTCGTGCTAGTGTCCTACCACCATGCTATGCTGCTGGATAACACGATTAATCCGCCCGGTATCAGCGTCCCAGCTAACAATAGACGCCCCGCCACGGAGCTCCTCCCTGGGGGTGGGGGGTGGGGGGTGGGGGTCTGGCGACGGATAGGGGCGTGACCTCCAACCCCGTACACACAGCAGAGCAGCGGCGCACAGTGGGCTGGCACCTGCCCCGGCCGTGGCAAACCGCCAATCAAATGACCACTGACACACCTGGCAAACTCTGCAGGTCGAACGAAGGGGGGGGGGGGACGGCCGACGGGGATGGGGAGGGGATTGAAGGGACCTTGGTCCACATTGGCGGTGTGCGTGCATCGCCAGACGCCAACCTTGGTCCCAATGCCAATATTTTATTACTTCGAATTTCGAAATAGCTTAACAGCTCAATCCTTTTAGCTAATATTTTTCCTTTCATAATCAAAACGAAGATAAAGTACAATAGAAGAGAGGAAAAGAAATATAACGGACGAACAAAAACATCAAGCACGTAAACGTCGGATCCTAATTAGGAAGATATAGGCACCAGCGGGATGGCCAGCGCATCGTTTCCGACGCTGCGCTTGGTGTTTGTCGTCCGTCTCTCAGCTACTAGCGCCGTTCAAACACGCACTGTCGTCCCCGTCTCCCGTCTCCCGGGGCTATTCGGGCACGAAACCTCAGCCGGCGCTATCTGTCCAAGTGTTTGCTCCCGAGACACAGTGGCATGACTGGCAGACCACTGAGACGACGCTGGTCGGGATCGTAAAACCGCCGGTTACACCCGTGACTGGGACGTTATCATGCGCTATATACATGACTCCCCGGCGACCGAACTGATAAACAGCTCATAAGAAACGGTTCAGGTTAGCAGCTCTAATGCTGAAGTGTTCGACATGTGCCTACCACTGTAACCGCGGAACTTTGGCACATCATTTACGCCAATGGTAAGCTCAGAATGCACTCATCGAAACGAACAAGGCTTTCACTTAAATGGTACGACAACGGAACCACTCTTTACGTTGCGGTCCGCGCGGAGCAAACCAAAGTAGCTTGACGCGCACTGTCCTGTTTCATGACCTAAGAAGCATAACGCACCACCTAAATTTCAAGAGCATCGTTCATTTGCCTTACACTCGTGGTCAGTGCATCACGTATGAAGGTAAAGTGCACCACGCACCGTTTAGCTACCGTCAGCAGCGCGGCGGTGACGGCAGCGGCACGGCAGTAGGGCAGTGGAGGCAGCGGTAGCGCCAGTCGTGCCGACTGACTTCACACGGCTCCACGGCTCCCGGCGACGCACCGTGACCGCTGCGCCAACCACAGCGGCGCACGCGGCGTGTCGGTGCGCTCACTGACACACTGACTGACGTACGGCAAACGCACTGACGCAATGACAGAGCTGCTGGCGCACTGAAGCCCACTGACACACTGACTAACGCACGGCAAACGCACTGACGTATGGAAGACGCAATGACGCAAGGAGTGAGATACTGGGACAAGACAGACGCATTTGAATGCACTGACAAACGAGTAACGCGTGTAGATCCGCTTATAGATATGCATGTGCCAGCAAATAGACAGGCCGACAAAATGAATTAGTTTATGTGAATATCGTCAACACCAACCGGGAAAGCAAGGCATGAGATGTTCTTTGTCTCCATAATTACCGCCCAGCCCACCGCCTCTCTAACCCCACCCATCCGCTTCCACAGGATGTCGGAGACCGGTAACGGCGACTCCTCCGCTCCGGACACCCCTGTTCGGCAGACCGACAGTCCGGCGGACAGCGCGGCCACTCCATCCGACAAACCGTCCACGCCGGCCACCCCGGCGGCCGAGCCGGCCTCCCCGGCCACCCCCGCGGCCGCCACGCCGTCCACGCCCGGCGGCTCAGAGAACGGCGAGGCGCGGCGCGGCCCGTCCGTGCTGCGGCAGCAGTTCGGAGCGTTTGCAAAGTACGGCGACACCAAGTCAGACGGCTCGGCCATCACGCTCTCACAGTCGGATAAGTGGATGAAGCAGGCCAAGGTGATCGACGGAAGGACGGTCACGACTACCGACACCGCCATCGCCTTCAAAAAGTTCAAGTAAGGATTGAAGGGTTATGTCATATGTGGGAATGATGAAACTTTTATGATATTCCAAACGAATTTAGGAACTCAATGCACACAAATTCCAATGCTACGGGGAACTGCTTTTAAGTGACATTTTGGTGTCAGAATCATTTCTAAGAATTAACATTATTCTTAGCTGAGTCATTCGCACCACCTAGCCGCCGGACCGTCTTCCTGTTAAGACGGTACGTCGTCGGTTAAGACGGACGGACGGTGTTCCTGTGGGCGGTAGGGGCCATGCTAATGCCAGACATCGACTTAAAGCGGCAGCCAACTGAATTCCCTCGCTAGCTCATTAAAGCTGCAGAACAATGTTAATTATTAATGCTATTCGCCATGATTAATACGAATCGATTTTTCGCCTGTCACCTTACTCACTTATAGTTCTGTTTACAGTCAGTGTCATGCTGGGTGAAGGTAAACCAAACCCATATGATACCAAAGCCGCTTACGAAACCACAGACCTTACAGTTAACAGTAAATACCGTACATTTAGGTCACGCCCGTATAAGTGTGCTGATGATGCTGATGGAACTTCATTTCAGGCAGCAGAAAATCCATTTCAAGGAGTTCCAGAAGTTCCTTGAAGAGCTGGGCACAAGTAAAAAGGTGGCACCGGGCAAAATGAAGGAAAAGCTGGCCAACTGCGGGCCGCCCGGTCACAAAAGCAACGCCAGCGTAAGTTCGACAATATTACAGACAGCAATGAGCGACGAATGCAAATGATCAAAGTAAATCAGTGGTACAACGGTTTTGCAACCGTCGTTCAATGTCAGCTAAATCCGTTTGCAATGAGCATTTACTTGCTATTACATCTGCCGTAATCTTTCTTGCGTAAAGCGTACGGGTGCGAGTGAGGGCGGCGTGTACCTATCATCCTACAAATATGTATAAGTGGAGCATCATCCCACAACTTAATTAAGTGGAACACTTTGGCTGCTCCTCACTATCAGACAAATGTACGGCTGTCCCTACCCGCCCTTCACACGGACAAAGCTACCAATGACTGAACAGAGGACCATTGCAGGGCATCAATAATCGATTCAAAGCTGTCAAATGTCAATGTGTCGCAGTCATCCTCCGGGAAGCCCCGTCTATGCAGCTGATAAGCTTACAGTTCTGAGTAAATCTCTGCTCCTCCTAACCTTCTTCTTAGATGTTGTATGCGCGCCACACACACCCGTGCCATAGATACGGACACAGTTGTTAGCTACAAACCCAGGTATGATTTCACACTGGTTAGCACGGCCACAATTTGCCATCCAATGAGCTAACGTGCTCGAATCCATGTCGGCCTTCTGTTCGTTAGTGATGATCTGGTAACGAACAGTGAATTAAGCACGGCACAGCGACCCGACATCTGTCATGACGTGTAATCGCCCATTGGACGGCGCGGTGATTTTCGAGCGCTGTTGATTTCAGAAAGGCACGCGATCTGTCATGGTTTTATGGCCACCTGTTAGTGATAGATGTAATTAAAACCAGCTCCGTGATTGGTGCGAAATACCAACGACCCATGAATAGTGGTAGTTGATCCGACGAAATCAGGAAAAATGAAGGAGTTGCTAACGCTTCATATTTGTCATACTAACGGCTAACCGACCAAAGCAGGTTTTATTAGGAGTGTAGCATTTGAAGATATAGGCCTGGTATCTTGATAGACCGGGGGTATAATGAATGTGACTTCCATAGGCATTATGCATTGCAATGCTCAAAGACTTCGAGCTAACCCAACATACCGCGTCGCATTCCACGCAGTATCACGCTTATTGCTTATTTAAACGGCCGCATGTCAAACAATGCTCTATGTATGACTGACCTAAAATGGTCATACTATAATTGAGTCCCCCCCCCGTTCTGACCCTGACTGGTATCCAGCGATTTTACCGTCACTTTCCGTTCTATAACAAGCGAAACATCCCCTGCCTGAATCTTCTCGCTCTGCCCCGCTAAATGTGAATCCTCTACATATGATATATCCTCACCATCTCTCCCCATTTACTTCTGCCTTCTACTTTAATCAAACCGCCTCCGTTTCTTCCGACAGCCGGGCACCAAGAGTAACGTGTACGACCGTCTGTGTGACGTCAGCAAGTACGGCGCGTCACACCGGCTACGATTCGACGAGCACGGAAAGGGCCGCGGTGCCCCCGGCAGGAAGGACATCCACACCGACTCCGGCTACGTCCACGGCTATAAGAACCAGAACACCTACCAGAAGCAGCACTGAGTGGCCGCATCAGAGTATACGGCGACGGAGTCATGGAGAGCGTTCGCCTGTGAGGTGTGGCCACAACTGCCGCGCTCAGAGACAGTTCGCATTGTCCGTCCGCAAGGCGACTCTTGACCGAACGGGCCGCTAGTTCGACTGCCACGGACGGCTGTATCTACTGCCACGCGCAGTTTAGTCTCAGTCGTTGCAAACGGCAGTCTTTGTCTCTCGATCGCCTCCCAGACAGCAAAGGGGCGTCGAACACATCAGCGCTTATGGACGCCACACAGTGTTCGAACTGTCTTCGGGTGTTCCTCCACCGTGTTACCAAGCATCCAGCTGAGATGAGTGGAAGCTCGAGACTGAGAGGACTGAGTGGCGCGGCAAGGGGTAGGGGAATGCGTCCCGATTGCCACGCGACCGCCACAGATGCTTTAGATGTGCTTCAAGAGACGAAATACGCGGAGAGGGTGGTTTAACAGGTGAACAGTGGCTAGATGTTTATAATCTCACAATGAGAAGTATCACCGGAGAATGCCTGTGATTTTACTATAGGTTTACTTCGAGGCGTGACGCTTAATCTAGATATTTAGGTTCCGAGATGTAAATAACTTATCGCATCTATTGCGCTGCCTGGTTAAACTGCCTAGTTTTGGACGGAGCCAGGGTAACCAGCCAGAGGGCCCGAGTGTGCGATCTCGACTGTTGTCACCGGCGAGGTGCAGACTAACAATAAGAGATCGAAGAGAAAAGGTAGAAATCAAAGGTAGAATGAGCACATGCACGTTGCCTGGTCACAGTGCCCGAGTTACCGAATGGTAGATGTCGTGTCTACCACAACAGGTATAGATAGTCGATTAACACGGAAAATATCTACAACCACTGACTGCTATAAATATGCAATGACATTGTTATTTGCGGATCACCAAAGTTCTTAACAAAGCCTGTTTCATTTACCCGCAATTATGCAAACACTTGGAAATGGGACAGCAGAAATATCACCCGACTTTTTGTGCTTGCCTGGTTTGTCAGTTTTTATACGAGTAAGCGTAATATACCACCGTATGTCCGTTTGGTCACTTGATCACACAGCTTTGATCGCCATATCTTTGCTGATGCAGCTGCCCTATAATGGTTGACCTCCACTTACTAAACTCATACCTACGAGTATATTAAAAAATGGTCTTTTCTAAACCAGAATCCAACAGTAACTCGCGCACACATTCACGCTTTTGGGCACGAGTGGCGACATGATGCCTGTTCACCGGCTGCTGACGGTCTAAGGTTACAGCCGCTGACCGACTATGGCCGTCCGGACACGGTCCCTCGTTCTGTGTTTGTTTGTGTGTATGCGGCCGCCGCCCGCACCTGAGCTGTCGTCACTGCGAGCCGTGACCGAACGCCAGTCGACAGCGCACATGAATATGGATCAGTGGGGTGAACAGTGGGCCCAAATGGGTCAGTCGACCCGGGGGTGAACGCGGCGCTGGAACGCAACCAGCGAGCGAGACTGGGTCGATATTCGTCCCCATGTGCCCGGATAGTTCAAAAGCTTACAGCTTTCGCCAAATGAGTCTATGCAGCTATGAGCATGCGAGTGTAGGAAGTTAAGTCCTTCCTGCCGGCCGATACTGTACAGTTACCTGATAAGTCAACAGGCATTAGCACACTTCTATCGAAGCTACACGATCTATCGCCGGCATTACCGCTTATCACCGAAAGTCAAACGGTACAAACGGCTCCAGTGTATGGCAATATGTGCAAGGCGACACACGACGCTGGCTTATCACCAAAGGCTAAACCGAAACAGTCCTTGCTGATTGCTCCAGTGCTATTCACCTGGTCAGGGTCGCCGCAGTCTACGCAATCTGTGCCGTTATAGCGGCCCAGTGACATATTGTACTCCCGCCTTCGCAATGCTGCCCAAGCGTACCAATCGCTGTAATCTATGCGCGTAGTATCTGTAGATTTCTGTTCGTATGTGTACCTACGTTGTGCGTGGCGAAATACATGCAATTCATTTTCCATCCGTGCAAACTGTTGCACCTGGTTTCCATGGCAACCAAGCATGGCGTGAGCGAGTTGAGTAGTTCGTTTTAACGTTCTCCGGTGCTGGCTTTCACGCTGTAACGCTCGTTTGGACGCCTCGATTTCGCCCCGGGGCTGCGGTGGGGAGCTCCGGAAGAGGGACTCGCGTCTCCACATCCCACCAATCGATGGCCACGCCCCTGGTCTGGCCTGGCTCCTCTCAGCCGGCGCTCTCTCCCCAGTAGTGACCGACGCTGGGGCAGCGTATTGATTTCCCGGACCGCGCCGGTGGCGACACGCGGCGGACGTTTGTAGAACTAATCACTAGGAGCCCCAGGCTGTCCATGGGTTTGACCGACGTGGGACGGGTCAACCGGTGGTGTGCGCCGGTGGGTGAGGGATGGGGGGGGGTCACCGGGCCGTGTCCGTTGGTCAACTACGCCCGACGTGGCTGGCCGGCCGCGGGGGGGGGGGGGGGGCTACCGGGCGGGTTTTAGGACGCGTGACCGCCGCTACGTTACGGTAGTGGGCAGTGCGGACTGTGTGTCCGTATGAGGGTCGATACTGGGCGGGGATGGGCCGCCCATCGCGGCGAGAGTACTCCACCGTCCACACCAGGAGAGGCTGTCTCAAGTGGCCACTGGGTCTGACACCGAGTGTGTGCATGACCCACTCTCGCTCACACCCGCCCCGTTCGCCAGTCACCTCTGTTCCATGAGGTATCTGGCACATACCGCCACTTACAAGCGCTCACACGCACATTCCGACACACGCTCACGCTAAGTACACAAAGCATGGGGCGGCTGGGACGTTAAGCGGCGATCACCACCGGTCTGTACAGACCACACGTGCCAGCGCACTCCGCACGCATACATTATCGCCACACGCATCGATCGTACTCGCTGTGCTCATGAATACTGCACTGCAGGTGCCCCGGAGCCCTGACCCGAAAACGCCCCAAATGTAAACGCCCTCTTTGCCACCCGCATGGCCTAGTGAGTGTTTGTCGGGTCAATACTCAGAAGGCAAAACATTCGCACATGACGTCCAGGCCGTGGGTGCTACTGTTATACGCATTGCGCGTAATGGGTCCATTGTCACGGAAAAATCGGAGGGATGTCATGAACAATGGGGTGTTAGGTAGCAAGCAAAAGAGAATGCCGGGGCAGCCACACCACGAATATAATAAAAGTTTGATTTACAAGGACGGTAAAGGCGGCCGCACACTAGGCCATTCGGCGGGCGACATTCCGCAAAAACGCAATTCCGTGGCGACATTACGCTTTCGTGGACGCCGAATCAGCTGCCGAAACGACAAAATTATCAGCCGACCGCTGCCAGCTAGCTGTCCGCGGGTAGAGTGCGCATGCGCGCGAACAGCCGCGGAGTTGCGGAAAAAGCTGGACAGGTTCAGCCTTTTCCGCGGCGACGCCGCGGACACCCGAAATTGTGGAACTTGAAACTCACCAACTATTGATGGAGCAGCCGAGAAATAGACTTCACTTGATAAAAAATCGTAGCGGCACTTCTTTCCCCATATTAAATGGTTTTTATACACTTCATTGGTTATTCCAATGGACGCGTGTATATCACACCACGGTGAGATTTACATAATGCATCGCACTGTAGTGTAAACCTCACCCGGGTGTGATTTACACAATACACTACTCCTGTGTATATCACACCACGCGGAGTGTGATTTACACAGTGGGCCGGCAATGCGTAAATCACACCGGGGTGTGATATACACAATGTGCTCCTAGTGTGTAAATCACACCCGGGTGTCAGACCACGCAGCACCTGGGTGTGATTTACACAGTAGGCCCGGCAAATGCGTAAATCACACCGTGGTGTGATATACACAATGTGCTCCTAGTGTGTAAATCACACCTGGGTGTCAAACCACGCAGCACCTGGGTGTGATTTACACAGTAGGCCTAGCCAATGTGTAAATCTCATCAGGGTGTGATATACACTGTGTGCTCGGTAGTGGGTAAATCACACCTGGGTGTCAAACCACGCAGCACCTGGGTGAGATTTACACAGTAGGCACGGTAACAAGACACTTAACCAAACCTTAGACCTGACCTGACCTGACCTAACCTAACCTAACCTAACCTAACCTAACCTAACCTAACCTAACCTGACCTACTGATTTTTGCCTACCCGTGGATGAGGAAGAAGGTACTCGCATGAAGAGATTGCAAGCAATGGTAAGTCAAATATTTTTAGGTTAAGTGGTTGTCCATCAGGCTTCAGGCCTTCGGCCTGAAGCCAGATACACAACCACTTAACCTAAAAATATTTGACTTACCATTGCCTGTAATCTCTCCTAAGGCATTGCCTTCGGCACTGCACCGCTTCGCCACGAGCATTCAGACGTCGCTTTCCATATTGTATTGGTGCTTTTAAACTTGTCGGTCGGCAGCGAACCCACCGCTACCAAGGAAAAGCGAAAATGCGGGAAAAAGCGCCCGCACCGACGGGACTCGAACCCGCAACATCCGTATCATGGTGCAAGCACCTTCACCACTAGGCCAGGCGGTCAGCTGAATTCGAGAGAGAGGACGCCCGGAATCCCGCCGGAATATTCGTAGTGCTTAGTCTGATCTGACCAATGGGCGAGCAGAGTCACTGCTCTGACCAATGGACGTTCAGCGTTGCTATGACGTCACATCGTGGTGAGATATACACACAGCTGCCCTCTCTGTGTATTCCTCACCCGGGTGTGATTTACACTACGTAGTAGATTTTGTGTATATCACACCGGGGTGGGTGTGATTTACACAAATGGCCGGTATTGTGTAAATCTCACCGTGGTGTGATATACACGGTCCCTATTCCAATAATGGGTTACTATGTGCCTCTCCACAATTGTCTTTAGGTTTCTTGCATTTGTCGACAAACACGGTTGTTTACATTAATCACGAGCTTTATTTTTTGCAACTTCCTCCAGTAATTATGTCAAATTAATAGATATTCAAAACTTTATTGTACAGAAATATAGCATAATCGCATTTAATAAGCAAATATTGTATTTGCTTAAATGTATTTAGTTTGCATTCGTTTATATTTATCATAAAATGTTTCACATAAAGTTCCTGAAAATACTAAGTAGAAAATCGCACCGCCGAATGGTCCTGTAAACTGCTGAAAACAAGCGGAAAGCCGCTGTAGGAATGTCGCCCGCGACATTCCGCTTTTGCGGAATCTCGCCCGCCGAATGGCTCAGTGTGCGGCCGCCTTAAGCGGGAGAAAAAAAGTACGTTTACATTACATTGTCACGCCAATAAGTGTGTGCAATATGATGGGCCCTATATTGAAAGTTATGTTTGATTCGATTGCTCCGTCGCACATAAGGTCTTTAGGGTGTGGACGTGCTTGGACTCATGCACTGCAAAGTGCAAACAAACTTTAGTTGATGTAGATATGCTTAATTCGCGAGCTAACTGGCGCTAGTATGTGAACTAATCCAACATAAGACAACCTCATCACGGTCCATTATTTACGCCAGTTTTCGGCGAAAGCCGGGGTTTCGTGGCCACTCAATGCCGTGACATTTCACCATTCTGATATATGTCCTCATTGTGAGACGCTGCTGGCATTTCTGCAGCCCTAAATCCAGCGGCGGCCGGTGACTTGCCGTCAGCGGGGCTCAGCGGCACGGTGGGAGTAATTTACACCCCGGGGGTCGGTCGGCGGGGGGGGGGGGGGGCTATCGGGGCCCGGGATCTGACGAGCTGCCGCTAACGAACGGAGCCGCCGCCGACGTCCCCCGGGCTACCGCTCCGTAAACACGGAGTGACCCACCGGGCAGGGCGGCGGACAGGTCGATCGCTGCCGGCCGGCGGCACCAAAACACCGGTCAGACGCTACAGTTAACACGGGACACGGAACTGTGACCAGGCGGACATTACAAGGTACGAGTGTAAAAATGGGTATGGAAACCAGTTCCACAGTCTCAACATGGTCCGAATGTAACGCAGACATCTCTATCACAAAACTGATCAAATGAACATATGCAGTGGGCAGCGGAAGCAAGCTTCGCAGTCAACACGGTACGGATGTGAGGGAATGGAAACCGGCGTTAAAGCCACAACACAGTCCGAACGTAACACGACTAGTAGAATCTAGTCACAGTCACAGCACAAAAACCGTGGAAGATAATACACCTCAACCAAAGATCCGGCTCTGTACTTCGTTAGGAGCATTCGCATCGATACACGGGCAAGTTGGAGACATGACAATGCCCCGTAGTTCTTACCGATGGTCACATAGAAACGGACAGATCACGGTTCTGTAATGCCCGTTTCCTTGAAAGCCTCGGAGGGCTGTGAGGGGGGTGGGGGGGGGGGGGGACTGGTGTGGGGGCGGAGGCGGGTGAGTCGGTATTAAAAGGATCCCTCGTACCGGCCAATATTAGCGCTGCGATCAATGCAACTGATCCGATCTTCATTATCGGAGTGCTGTGTACAGACTACAGGTGATATAGCTCTGACGTGGGCAGCGAGGCGCGGTACAGGGCAGGGGTGGAGGCGGTGGTGGGCAGGGGCAAAAATAAGGCAGGACGAGACCATAGACCGACATCGACCCAATGAAATGAACTGAAAACAATATTTAATGACAATAACTAGGCGACACTGATGGGAGAATGACGAGCGACCAATCTGTAACCAAAGCCCAGTCTATAACCAACTCTGGGAATGACATTCTGAGTGAAAGATATCCAGTCCCGTTGACCTAAAAGGTCTAGAGATTAGTGAATTATCAAAGGCTGCCGGCGGTATGCCAATCAAAACGTTAAGTCGAAATATCTTTTTATTGTGCTAACAAAGTGACGTGCTTTTCACAAACATTTCTTTTCCACCATCATCTCGGTATTCGTTTGTTCGTTCGTGTTTTGTGCAGTTCACCCACACGAACTCTACAGGGCTAGCTAAACAGCTTTAACCTGTCACCGTCCAACGAAGGGGGACAGACTCGTGGCAGTGGCCGTCATCTTCCAAAACATCCCTCTTCAAAGCAAGACACCTTGGAGGGAAGGGGTATCCTTATGAAGCCGCAGGAGTTTCACGGTGGCAGCCAGCCTGACTAGATAATGACTAGAGAGAATGACACGGCAGAGCCACAAACAACACTCAGTCGGACGGATATATGGACGGATCGACTAGCTGTTGGTCCCTGCGAGTTACGTCATCTAGTGTCGAAAAAAGAACTCGAAGTGCCTCTACTTGCCGTCAGAGGCGCCCGAGTCGCGTTCCGGCACCAGCTGCAGCTGCTCCTTCAGCTTTTGATTCTCGGCGGTGGCCGCTCGGGACAGCACGTTCAGCTCCTCCGTTACACGCCTGAAACGGCGACGATGCACGTCAGACCTATTTATTCATAATATATCCAGCACATCAACTAAGGGAAGCAAATGTTTTTCGTTGTCACGATCCATGGAATGAACTCTGGACGTGGTCGACAGTTGAGTTTTAATTCTTTGCCAATTCCAGATACACATTCTCTTGTCAGCCAGTCCGTGACTAACCTGTGGTTGACCAAAGAACGGCAGCTGCTGACCTATTATCGATTCGGGAGTAACTATCTGAACAGTGGTATCAGCACGTAAGATGACAAACCTGTTGTCGGTGCGGGCGGTCTCGAGTTGGCGCTGCTCGTCGGCCAGCCGGGCCCTCAGGAAGGCCAGCTGCCGCTCGTACTCGGCTGACCGCAGCTCGTGAGCCCGCGAGAGCTCGGCCAGCTCCGCATCGGCCCGCTCCAGCTGCTGCTGACACTCCCGGCGGACAGACTGAGGACGGGGTGAGACGGGTGGTCACCGCTCTTACACCAGGGCGACCTGATGAGCCGGCAACGTCACATTACTGACATCACGGGGCAGTTAAGTTCCGCACCTGACCTCATCGACCGATAAAATACCGCACCCACGCTACCGGTCGTTGAACAGAGAGAAGTAAGGCACGACGAAAAACGTGAAGCATTGAGATGGCGAAATGGCATCCGGCCAACATTGCTAGCTCAGCTTCATTTCTGTGAGCTAGGTGCCAGCTCACGGGACTAGACAGCCATGACAGGCCAGCTGTAACAGGTCACCCACATAACTCTGTCCCGCCCGGACGAGACGACTCACCTTAATTTTGTCCCGGAGTCGGAGGTTGTGCGCCCTCTCGTCTCCGAATCTCTCCATCAGCTTGTCTCCGTCACTCAGGTGACTAGAGTTTAGTCGAGCCAGCTGACTGCGCTCGGCCATCAGCTGATCGGTGGCCGACAGCACCTGACGTCACAGACATCGGCGTGATCAGCATTCAGCGGAACGGGTAGAAAACAGGTACTTTGGATGAGAGCTCGGTAAGTCATATAATAAGTAATGCTAAGTTCAATATCGTGATAGATCTCACCCGGCATGTGGTTAGAAGCTACAAACGTCGCTGAGCGAGGGGAAACTACGAGGTCAGGTCACTCACCTCAGCCAGGTGCTCGGAGGCCTCGGAGTTGACCTTCTGAGCCGAGTCTAGTTCACCCTGGAGACTGGAGATGCGACGCTCCAGACGACTGAAAAGGACAGAAACATAAGTTCATAAATAACCCAAGTGCCAAGAGCAAGAGACAGCATAAGATTGAGCCTGCAGAGATGTGGGCAAGGAGCACGTCATTCCAAGTGGAAAACAGCCGCGGCTACAACACAATACAATTACTCAGCTTGGTCCCCGATGACGTTGGCGCCCCGAGTCCCGTCATTCCGCGTCCAAGCCCGTGGCCCACCGCGGTTCCGTATCGGCTACTCACGCTATGGTTTTATTGGCGGCCCGCAGTTTGGTGTCGGCCGCGGCTCGCTGTGTGGCCGCCTCCGTCAGCTGAACTACCAGCCGTCGGCGCTCAGACTGCTGCGCCTCCACGTCAGAGAGGAGGGAGAGACGCTCCGAGCCGTACCGACCGCGCAGCTCCTCAAATAGTCTGGGAGGGGAGGGGGTGAAAATGGGTCACCGAGACTTACTAACACAGGGCGAGGATCAGTCCGACTGTGCAGATGCAAATGATCTACGCACTCAAGCAGATAGATCGATAGGAACACGGCACAGACTTCAGGACATCAGGTACAGACTGCGGTTTCAGGGGCACAGACTGACATGGACATCGAGCGACACTTCACATTAGTATGGTTACTCATGATAAGCTACCACGCAAGGTTACCTGCTATTCGCCTTCCATGTGAACATCAAAGACACATTGCTCTTCCCCGAATGGTTAGGCACTCTCTGCTGCTATCCCAGTGTGGTTACCTGCCTCTCCTCTCTCGTCTGATTACCTGCGACACTCTGCCACGGCCTGTTCGTGCTGTTCGCGCGGTATAGAGCGCTCCAGCTGCTGTAGCAGTCTGTCCCGCTCGTCAGCCAGCTGCTGGCGACCCGCCTGCTCCGCCTCCAGCCGCGCCCGCTGCTCCGTGACCGTCTGCTGGAGGTCGGTGAGACGCGACGACAGCTCCGCTTCTGTCGGAGGGACGGTAGACGCGGGTCAGGGGGTCGGTGACTCGTCGTGCTACTTTTTGGAATACTAACATGCAGCATGACCGCTGTAACCTCGGGTGCACAGACTGAGATTTATCACATGACCAAAGCAAAAGGAAAAAATTACACTTCTTACGAACACTATTTTGTTACTGCTGCAACAGGACTGATGGCCTTTTTATAGCAGCATTAACAGCAGATGTAGGTGTTTAACAACCTTTCGGCCGGTTCTTACCGCGCCGGTGGTGCTCGGCCGTCAGCTCTGCCTGTTTCTCCTTCAGGATCTGCACCTGGTCCGTGAGCAGCTGATTCTCCTCAATCACCAAACGGGCGTTCTCAGACAGCTGGCGCCACTCGTGGTGGGTCACTCCCGGCTGAAGGGGAACGGAGACGAAGGATTTATGGAGACGAAATTGAGCGAGATATTAGGTAATAGCCACCGCAGATCTTACGCTCCAGCTAGAGAAGAGTCACGCCCCTGATCTACCCGTGCCACTTTGGCAAACCCTGGTCAGTCGATATCACATACTACCGTCTTTGATATGTCTTCCGTCCCTCGTCCTTACCCACTCTTGGACCATGGCATGTCAGTTGTCCGTAATACCGTCGTACCTTGATCTGACCATCCTTTAGCCAGATCTCGATCTATCTGTAGTCTGTATGCGGCGTCTGTATCTCCCAAAACCGTTCTGTGTCACCGCCTTACATTGGTCTGAGCCTCGGCGGCCTCAGCGTGCAGTAGGTACTTATGTGGCCTACATTTATTCTGGTCTGTACCTACATATGTACTTTTAGTCTAAACGTACCATGGCATGCCCGTAATTTTGGCTGCTCGTACTCTGGCCTATCCACCTCACCCTCACCTTGGTCTGCGCCTCGGCGGCCTCGGCGTGCAGCTTCTCGTTTTCCTCGGTGAGCTGCTGCAGCTGCTGGCGGAGCTCCGACAGCTCGGAACGCAGCCGCTCAGTCTGCTCAGTCAGCTCCGCCTTTACCTGAGCAATAGGGAGAGAGGGAGGGTGAGAGGGGAGGGTGAGAGGGCAGAGTGCAGTGAGCGCAGCCGCTGTCTGTTTGCTTGCACCTGAACAGTGGGGAGAGGGAGGAGAGTGAGAAGGAAGTGGGGTCAATAAGGGTGATAACGGACGAAGGGATAAGGGATCTTACCGGTCCGATACCCCCACGAGATGGCGGCTTGGAATAAATTATACGAAGGTACGTTTAGAAACAGTAAATATGCGAGTGGACTTATGAGAGTAAACCATTGCTAAAACTGTCCAATTCCATCAACATTTTTAATCATCTAGACAGCTGCAGTGGCACGATGCATAAATACCCGAAAAATAGCTGGAGGACACTCAGACTGGTTCAGATGTTTAATTGTCCCAGTGGTGTAGCTCAGTCCCCCCATTTAGTTCGTGTCCTACTTGTGGAGTAGCCAGCAGGTAGAGGCACAGTACCTGATCATAGGCCTCCAGCAGGGGCGGCAGCCGGCGGGGGTCGTTCAGGCGGCTCAGTAGATCGGCCTCGGCCGGCGGCTGGCCCAGCTGCCGGGACAGCTGCTCGCTGAGCCGAACCACCAGCTGACGCAAGGCAGCAGAGTCCTGCGAGGGGTGGGACACAGTGCAAGGTTAGAAACACAGAAAGGACAGCGGGAACTCAACACACAAAGGACAACACGGCCAAGCAGCTAAAAGGTCAAGACACTTTGGTAGACTTTAAAGTCTAAACAGGGGCATAGCCTATCAATTAGACCAGGCGAACATCATTACCTGTCTGTCGGGCTGCGCCCTCAGCCGACTGTTCTCGGCCGCCAGTCGCCGGTTGGCCTCCGCCAACTGGTCGGCCTCCCGGGCCAGTCTGTCCGTGTGCCGGCGGGCCGAGCGCAGCTGATCTTCCCTCCGCCCTCTCTCCCTCTCGGCACTCTCCCCACCGGCCGCCGCCGCCTGGGAGCGGTGCACCATGTGTCGCAGCTGGTAGTTGTCCCTGCGCAGAGCGGTCACCTCTTCCACCAGCCGGTCTACGGGAACGGTGACGGGTCGGCGTCGCGGCTTGTCATACACGGCGTCCCCGGCCTCCGGAGGAGGAGGCTGGGGCGGCGGCGGAGGCGCTACCAGCCGGGGCGGAGGTGGCGCCGCCGAGCGGCCCCGCAGTGAACTGAGGTCCGGAGCCGAGACGTGCAGTCGGTCCAGGCCGCGGGACGGAGACGGCGGGTTCAAGTCATCAGCACTCTGGAACTGATAAGCATACGTCATAATGTGCAAAAGGCGCCATCACTCCAAGTGCACAAAGAGAAGTAGCATCTATTGATGGCTCAAATACGAACCTTAGTTGTATCTATGAAAGTTCACAACACGACGCCTACCAGCCTGGCCACCGACACATCGCTATGCTTTTTAACAAGCCGCAGACAAAGCACAGGATGTGTGGTGTACCCCTCCCGTGTCCCCCCCCCCCAACCATCTATTTGCCACAAAACTGCAAACATCTCACCTTCTGAGCCTCCCGGATCGGCTGCCAGTCCGTCGTCACGGCTGTCTCTCCTTGCGCCACGCTCCCTTCCTCACGCCACTGGGGCGGCTCCTCCACCTCAGCAGCCGCGCCTTCTGCACCCTCAGCCTCCGGCGCCTCTCCGTCTCTCTCCTCGGGATCCTGCAGCTCAGCTCCGAGCCTCTCTCCACTGAGTGTCAGCGACCCGCGCGGCGCCGGCGCCGGTGGAGGCACTGGCGCCGCTCTTAGCGCGGCCAGCGGTGTGGGCGGGTTCAGACTCTCGGCCGGCACGTAGGTGGTGTCCCCACGGCCGTATTGTGACACCGAGAGACGGCGAGGAGCGGCCACCACGTCCGCGACGGCCACCAGCGCGCACGGCGGCAGCAGCGCGTTCAGAACACGCGACGTCTGAGGGCCACGCCACGGCGACGGTCAGGAGGGAGAGGAGGGACGGAGGGAGGCGGCAGGGAGACGGGCGGAAACGGGTGGGGGACGGGCGGAGACGGGTAGGGGACGGGACATTTTGAGGGATGTACGGGACACAAGCAGGAGACAAAGGGAGGTAAGAGGTGGGTGGGAAGCTACTGGCTATGAAGCTACTGCTCGGAGTCCGAGATGCATAATCAGACGGACAAAATAGAATGGAATAGAAACAACGAGGGATACAATGGGACTACGGCACTAGCAAAACCAAACAAATGAGGAGATGGGTGGGACCAAGGAGGGTAGGGCAAGCAGGACCAGTGGGCGGTACCTGCACGTTTTGAAGGTTTTATACTGCTATGAGCATTGCGTCTACTTCATGGACCACTGGTAATTATATTAGATAGTTCTATTCACTTGAATGCCCTACTGTATAGCGACTAGGAACAACTGTTCTTCACTAAACTCAAAAAGCATATCTGAGCCCAACAATTTTTTTAACAGCAATATGTGTTGAGCAACGCATACAAGAAAGCATTGCGCACATATGAAATCCTTGTCAGAAATTGAAATGCAATGAATGCATTGTTTTGCCTGAATGCTTAAACCTGCTTCCACCAGAAAACTGTCATGACCACTGCACTATGGAAATGAGAGTTCGTGCACCACTATATACCAGACTGCAGTGGGGACGCACTCGTCCCAGTATCGGTGCCAGTGCAGGTCAGAGCCAGAGAGTCGGCGATAGGTACAGGGTGCACAGAAAAGCGAAAAGAACAGAGGTGCGAGGAACTCAGTGACAGGAGAGCCAAGGACTGACCGTCGCCTCAAACGCATGCTTTAATTCCTCCATCGTACATACATCATCTCGCTATTGCTGTGTAATTTATATTGTTCAGTATCTCATCCATGGTTCAGTTAAACTCGTTTGAAACAGCCCCGAAATCACTTCGCACGGCAACTCGCGTCCTCACCAGCACGAAACACAAATTGTACAGCAAGTGCTTCGCGTTTATTACATACGTTCCGACGTCTTTGTGAGGGAGGGGTGCGCTAAACATTTACGTTTATCACCCAGCAAGGGGTAGACATTTGATAAAAGATACGATTATGACCACGAGTACAGTTCTGGCTAGTAGCGCGTTCTACTTGTCACAGCCTCCACGGCTGCTGATGAGCCAGTGAGCCGTGCAAGCACAAACAGCTGTGAAAGCCTCAAATAAAGCCTCCCGGCCCTGCAACGCACGTCGTTGTCAAAACCTCACATGCACCAAACATAGTCGAGCATTCACCACGTCAACTCAGACTATAACGCCTGAGGTAGTCACCAATAGTAGCCAGGCATCCCACGCTGAATGAACGAGCAAACGTTACGACTCGGCAAGCCCACACCGACATCAACGAAAATTGCACGGCGCCAATCGCATTAGCTAGACTAGTACACTACCCCAGTTAAATTCACAACGGTCTAGCCAATCACCAATAAATACATACTCCATCGGCGTCCCGCACTGGAGATCTCGAGTCCCTAACGACGCAGACCGGGATCGCAGTGCCCACTGCCCACTCCGTCCCTGTGTGACTCGATCGTATCTGAGCCAACACGATACCACACTAACTGAAAGCGAGCCTCTCTTAAATCCACACAAGTCCTTATCTAACCACGTCTTCGCCAGTTCGTACCAAGCACCGAGGCAACTTCGTCACATCAAACCAGTCTCTTCGTGCCTTTTATACTCTCCAGGCTTTCTATTGCATCAGCACTGCACCAATTCAATGCACCATTCCGTGGGTCCACCACAGACTTTTCACGGTACTCTCCCAGACACGGAGCAACACCGCTTTCCGAATACGCTCGCGGCGGGCCTGCACCGCTTTCCGAACACCCTTGCGGCCAGCCTGCGCCGCTCAGTCCCGATACAGCACGATCGGAAAGTCGACGTGGAGCCGCGGAAACCTGTACTTGACCAGCCCCTGCGGCCGCAGCTTGCGCACGTTGACGCGCCGCATTCGCGTGCGGCCCGGCTGGCGGGCGGGCACCTGCTCGAAGAACTCATGCGCCAGGTCGTCGTCCTCATCCAGATACATGGAGCCACGTCGCGTCAGCACCAGAGCAGTGGCCTTACAGGGCAGGCGGACCGCACTGGCGCCGCCTCGGACCTCCTCCGTGGACGGAGGCGCCTCCGAGGAGTGGGAGAAGAGCGCCCGCCCGGCGCGCGACACGGTGCCCCCCATCGGTGCAGCGGCCGGCGGACCAGCCCCGTGGGACGACTGACGGTACCGCTGGGCCGACCTCTGCCAGCCGGCAGACGGCACAGGCGCACTGGGCAGAACCGATCTCTGTACGGCCGTCCGCGGACACCTACGAACAGAGGTGGCGCCCTCAGCAGCGGCCGGCGCCGGGCCGTCCGCGAGCGGCGTCCGCCGGGCGCCGACACTCGCTCCGGCAGAAAACCACTAATACCAGCACACTAACCACTGTCCATCAAATACCCAACAACATACTGCAAACAAAATCCACACACTTCCAGTTCATTGACAGCTTTTGGTGACATATTTGAATACCATACTACCAACTTTAGAATAGTACTACATGGCTCCTAGTTTCCACCTTGGTATTATCCAAAATATATTACATTTGTAATAACCAATTATCCTTTTCACGCAGAATAATTGTTCAACTCAGCAGGGTGCATAACTTGCACTATACATACACCATTGCCATTTGCCAGGTTCTAATCATTGGGAAAAAAATGATTCCTATGATTCCTCACAATGCTAATATATAAATACACCCAGTTTTGTTATCATCCACAGTAAGTTAATAAAAGAAATAAAAAAGTAATAATGAATCAAAATAGTTAGAAGAAAAGCAGGTAGATGCTAGAAGTGGCTTCACAGTATTTATTTATTGATGTCTGAGGCCTAAGTGATTTGAAAAATCAGGCATTTGTGTTGTTTTGCTTTAGCAATTAAACTTCAATATTAAATGATCTGACAGGTTTTATATCTCAATGAACTTTGCACCCAATTAAAGTGGCAAAAATTGAAATGTGCAAAAATGTGTGTGGTAGGTATTGACAATATTTTTATCAAATTTAATAAAACATCAAGCTAAGTGAAAAAAGCCAGAGCAAATGTTCACATATTCAAGGAAACATTTAAATATTGAATAAACTGTCAGTCGGTAGGCACTGAACAATTGAGCATGCTCCTCTCAAAAGCACTCAGCCATTAACCCGCGCCGGGCCGGGGGGGGGGGGGTGTTTGAACACCCCCCCCCCTGCGGTTTTTGGCACACCTGTTCGTGCATCTTTTCCGCACATGTTGTGAAAATTTCAGACCCAGGTCACCTTAGGTCAGGTCACCAGGTCACGCCAAGTGACCTCACCTCAGAAAAAATAAGAATGCTCGTCATAGCTACACTGATTGATCGATTGCCTTGAAACTTTCAGCGATTGATAAGAGCAACAATATCTATAAAATGTATATCTCGGAATTTTGATATCGATGACCTAAGGTCAGGTCAATTTTGCGACCTCTCCATTATAAGTCAATGGGAGAAAATTGAAAAGCATCTGTTTTGCACGAACGTTATTCTAGACACTCTCAAACATCGAGATGTAGGTAAAATGGACACACTGAACCGGAAAATGGCAACTGTGACCCCTCGTTATGTCCCCGAGGTCATCTCAGGTCACGAACAGAATCTAACAGTTTTTCGCTAATAACTTCTGATAGAGACGTGCTAGAGCGCTGAAAACGCCTTAGATGTGTTCGGCTCGACGTTGCGGATCGACTGATATGCAACATGACCTTTTCCGGTCAGGTCATGACCTTCACCTGAGGTCAAATTTTCAAGTTGACCTTTCAAGGTCAAATTATAGTTCATTCGACGCGTCTCGACGAGAGGAACACGATGGTGGCAAAAGTAATGTCATGACTCTTTTGAGTCAAAAGCTATTGCCGAAAAAACGTTTTTCGTAAAAACAGCTATTTTTGGAGTTTTTGCCCCCTGGAGGCTAAACCGTTGACCTGAGGTCAAATCTGAGAACATTACTCAGAAAGGACTGTAAAAGGGCTATCGAATGCGCTTTTCCGCGGCGCTGTAGCTCTATCGGTTCCCGAGATAGCCGTTGGCAGTTCCCAAAATGTTGAAATAGTGGACATTTGACCTTTGGTGACCTCTGGTGACCTGACCTTTGACCTGACCCAAAAAATGACCGAAGTGTTTTCGTCCTTATTTTGAACGTTCTTTCGATTGCCGCTTACCGCGTGTCGCTACGTGGCCCAGGAGCCGAGTTAGAAGGGGGGGTGTTCAGACACCCCCCCCCGGCCCGGCGCGGAATCTCAGAGCACCGGCCCGGCGCGGGTTAAAAAGCCTAACTTTTATTTCCCAGGTATGAGTGAACGCAAATCGCACTATAAATAATCTCATTGACAGCATGGCTTGTTGAGGTTTTTCTTAGCCTCTGAACAGAATAGAATATACTTGACAGGTTTACATAGCACAAACTTCATCTCACATTTTCCTTAAGCACACATTTTCATTCACACCGAAATGTAGATTGATTTTGTGGCATGCAGGGGATGCTTGCGTTCTTCAAAGTAAAATGGTGCAACAGAGGAAATGTGCTTTTGAAACTCAACTTCAATTCACAGAAAATAAGCAAAAGATGAGATAGGCATCTGCAGCAATGTAAAATCAAAATTGAAATGCATGAATGAACCATTGCCATTTCATTCCAATAAAACAGAATCCAGGTTGAAATCGATAGCATCTAAAATAACAAAAGTGCAAAGCGGATTTACATCTTACTTCAAGCATATGTAGGTTAGTTCAAAATACACATATGAAGCAGTTTTCGTCTGTAAATATAAAAAAATTGTATTATTCTTCCACAATCTACGCTTGACGACTATTTACCAAGGTGACGTAAAATCAACGCAAAATAGCGCAACCAGAGCGCAACAATTTGACAACGCTCATTGATAAGTTTGATAAGTTTTATTTCACGAGAGAAAATACAAACTGTATTTAGGGCCTTGACAAACAGTTAATCGACACCTATCCGTGCTTCTATCCTCAGGATACTGAAATCCTTCTCCTCCACGCCACAACCCCCTTCCGGGCTGGACAGGCAACTTTATCTCATGCGGGCTGCTCCCTTGGAGTGGCACCGCTGCTCCCGAGGAAGCTGCACCCCGTAGCCGGGTGCAGAGAGTGCTTGCAAGATTACTTTACTTTACTTATAAGTGCTTGGGGGGCTGGTCGGCCTGTCCTATGGACGGGCTCAGCCCCGGCGACTCTCTAGGGTGCCTGCCCAGACCAATGTCTCCCCCTAATTCCTATCATCCTTCCGGCTCTGCAATGGTCTTGTCGACCGAAAGGGCCTAACCCAACAAAACAAACAAACAAACAAACAAAAGTTAATCGACGTCACTTCTTGCGGCTTAGGAGTGAAGCCTTGATCGCCGTCAGTGTTTCTTCTTGCTATTACATGTTCATTGTTCGTTATTGTTGTGTGAGCCCAGGGAGTGTAGGGGAAAGTGGGTGTATTGCACCCTCCTAACCAATTGCGCCCACCAACATTCCCACGGATTCAATGGCATGTTAAGAATTTTGTGTTCGAAAACATTATTTTCACCACTGGATAGTTCATTTTTTGGTCCAAGCTCTCCGATGAAGCCAATCAGCAAGACTCAATACGCCATCAAAGATGTTACGGCGTTTTCTTAGCTTTTTTGCAGCATTTTAAACCGTTGGCTATAAGAATTCGCGATATTTGTGTGATTTTCAGAGTGATATTTAGAAAGAAAAAACTTTTTTTTCATTATATTTCACTGAAACAGTAAACTTCCTTCAACATCTTAATGATAACTTCTACGCTTTTATTAAAAAGTACCTCAATTTTAATTGCGCCCATGGCAATTGCGCCAGGGGGGCGCAAATAGAATAATGGTGTAGCTATAGTATGAATGCATCAGTAACTGATTGCAATTAAGAAGGAGTTTAATATCAGGCAGGGGAGCAGACCGCTGTCGTCAGTCCGCAAATTATTTCCCTTGTCAAACTTATAATGCAGCAGCCATTTAGGCTAGGAAATTGTGGTGTAATTGACAAAATACGACATTTTCAACATGGAATCAGGCGTGAGAGGTGACAGCTATGATAAAAAAGTAAAAACTGATGTCATAAAGTTGTCGAAACGATAAAAAATTATTAATTTTGAGAGAAACGATTGAAAATTTAACCGTATAGGCGCATACGTTCACATATATCTAGTCGGTTACAGTAAACATTTTCGTTGCACTTTTACAAGGGTACGGACACATGTAAAGTCATCTACCTGGGCAAAAAACATCGCGATTTATATCTACATTTATTATTTATCCAGCCTGATTAACAATATAAATGTTTAAGTAAGCCGCAATGACATTAGACTGCCGGGGTGTATGCATTCCGTCTCATTCGCTTAGCCATGTTAAAGTATAGGGCGCAATTGGGTTCTAATTGCGCCATCCCCCTGGCGCAATTTACAGCAGTTGTTGGCAAATGCGCCCTTTTGCATGTTTCTGAAAAAGCAGCCATCAGAAGCAAACGAAACATTCTTAATTGATCGGGAGGCTCTTAAATCGTAGCCAATGAGTTCCTCTTTGAAATGGTTACCAGTGCATGCTTATATCTCCAGCGATTTTCTTACAATTAGCGTTTTTCCTAAAGGTGGCGCAATTCACCCTCTTTCCCCTACAGCTGGATGCCAGGTTCTCGGTCGCACTAGGAGAAATAAAGGTAGAAGAAAATCGGTCGAAATTCGTTAGACTAACGTCCAACTGGAAGTTGTAGTACCTAAACAAGCAGTAGCGGCGCAACACAGGGCCTCGTCTAAGGAATTTTCACTGGGGGGGCAGAGACTGAAGGACCCAAACCTAGGGTACCCCCAAATCCTGTTTTCTCACCGGATTTAGGCCACTTGTTTTTCGTCACAGCCCTGAGACCATTTTTCTTTTTAACAAAAAAAACACACAAAAAAAAAACAAAAAAGAGCCATGCTCGTATAGGGGGGGGGGGGGAGGGGCGAACGGACCCCCCGGTTTTTCACGAATAACTCACGTAAAAGCGGCTGACCGCGACGAAACTTTCAGTACCCACGCGTTAGTCAATTTTACACCTACTTTGAAAATGTCATGACCCTGACCGTAATGACCTTTGACCTGTGACTTCTTTTCGAGACCATATTTGGCCGGAATCGCGATTCGGCGTATGTCGGCTCGCATTAGCCGCGCGTTTGCAGTCTTTTCGTGGTTTCAAGAGTTCAAACATGGAATATGATATTGCTCCCATGCATTAGGGTAGGCGTCAAGGTCACCGCAAGGTCAGGTCAGGTCATTGGCTTTTGATGACTTCGGTTCACTTTTTCGAGTTTTACATGATTCTAGGCCAGTTTTTGGAGCTGAATTCGAATTTAGCAACCATTTGAACATATACGAAGTAGTTTTGGTGCCTTCGTAACATGTTACGAAGCTGTCAGAGCCAGAGGCGGTTGCCACCTACTACGAATACCCGGCAAAACCCTTACTGGTTGACCTGGCCTGACCTGACCCGACCTGGCCTAAATGCATGAAGACATCTGTGATAATTAACTAACATGATATTCGTGATCAGCACCCGAAAAAAACATAACAGCCACCCTTTACCACGTTGTAACAGGTCCCGCGATTTTCCCGACTTTAGGGTCATAGACCTGACCTGGAAGGTCAACCGAAGACTAAGGACCTTAAAATGAGGCATCATCGGCTTCCTCTCGTGACGGGCAACACGGTGGTTTTCTCCGCGAAGCTCTAGCTCGATCAGGGGCGAAACGGCAAGGGGCAAGGTAGAACGCCCCCCCCCCGCTATACGTTCGCGGCTGGAAAAACACCAATACGGGCGAGAGTTAAGATTAATGTGTTACCCCCTCACATTGCCCCACCAGACAGTGCTAAACATATTTATCCGTGTTGGGCCGTGGGCGTTTGATTGAGTGGGGGGGGGGGGGACACAAACACGAGTTGGGTCACTGGCAGCTGCCCATTGATAATTTGCTACTTGAATCACAGTAGCAAAATCACAGAATCACAGTGGGTACTCAGCTCTATAAATCACAAAACTCTGGCTTTTCCCGTAGTCATGGAGTATGAACAGTTTTTGAACAAATAATTTAACGTTTCTCGTTAAATCCGTATAAGACTCCTAACAAAAACGCATTGCAGAGAAGGTAATTTTGTGAGAAGTTCACGTTTTGACTGGGGGGGCAAATGCTGGCCACTGGGGGGGCAATCCGCTCGACTGGGGAGGCAATTGCCCCCCCAGTTAACATGTTAGACGAGGCCCTGGCGCAACACCTTCAATTAGGGTGGGGGGGGGGGAGGGGGGCACTGCCGACTTTTGACAGTGGTGGAGAATTGTGCCGAGTTGGGGTAGCACGAACTTTCCCAATTCCACGCCGGCTTGACTTTGGAGCCGCAACAGACGGGGAGGTCAAGGTCACCGCTAGGGCGGCGGCGGATTCGCTGCGCCCGTGCAACCCCAACTCGGCAAAAGTATCCACCCCTGACTTTTGGTCCCATTCTTTCCATCTGCAACGCCCATAGGGCTAATGTTAAAGGGCCAAATCAAGGGGGCACGGTGCCCCGGTGCTGATAAGAAACAGAAAGTTACGAAAACACTCCCCGTGCGCCTGACTGGGCCCGAGACCCCGGGGGAAGTAGGTACGCATGAAATCATTTACGATTTTCTCGATGCTTGTAACGAAGAGCCTGCCGGAGTTCTATAGCCTTGACTTTGAGACTGCTTGGCCTTGAGCATGTCATATATGGTATACCTACACACAAATTTAAGTGCCTTCCAAGTTCCATCGCTGGCGGATCCAGGTGGAAGGGAATTGAGCCCGACGGGCGACGAAACTGCGTCGTTTTTTTCTCGTGAGGAAGCATAAAGCTATGTAACTTTCATAGAGCATGCTTGTAAACCCCATCCAGCTGGGCTCTTTTCCATAGCGTAAATCGTGACTGACTAGGGTGGGGACTGGCACGACCCCCCCCCCCCCCCCCCCCTAGGCGATTGACTCGCATGGCTCCGGATGGTACGGTACGAAAATGGCGAACAATACCTATATTTTCCACCCCTGACCGGGTGTAAGACCGGGTGAGCCGCCTGGGAGGTTTTGAAGGTTCCTAACGCCTGTTATGCTATTAATTTTCGACATCCTGTTTCCTCCGTTAAGACCGTCGAAATAGTTTTATCTGTGACCTTAAAAGACGAATTTGAAAATTCGACCTAAGTCATGATCATGACCTGGCCCGGAAAGTTCATATAACATTATGTTATTAACATATCATTTTTGAGGTGGTCCATATCGTTCTTTCATGGTTCTAAGACATCTGCATTCTGCATTGCTCCAGCATGCCTGATTGGATAATTGACGGGTGACCTTTCATGTCCTAATATCGCCTCAGGTGTGTGACTTTAGGGTCACAGTGCAATTTTGTAACGGTATACTGCGATTTTCGTGCTACTTTTACCTGCAGAGTCCGAATAAGAACAGCCCAAGAGCTACAAGCGAAGCCCCTGAAGGCTGCTCGGCGCCGAGTATAGGTCGGCAGCCGGTCGGTGCCCGGCTGCCGCAGACCGAGGCAGTGCGCAGGTCGCGGCCCCGGCTGTCGCTCGAACGGTCGGTGTCGCCGCCTTCCCGCAGGCAGACATCCGCCACCGACGCCGTGCGTGAGGGCGTGCGCGGGCCCGGTTATAGCCCCGTTCGACAGGCGACGAAGGCTGATTGGGAGACCACGGGAACAGACGGGTTATCCTTTTGTCAAGAATGGCATTTAACACTACAGGTAAAAATGCATGCACGTTTAGTTAGCGCTTTGTGGTAAAAATAGTGTGGCTACTATATATGTGAAGCATATACACCTCGGCTATTGTCATTTGTCGTCTTAACATTTTAAATGTTTTTAAGCTGTCTCATGTATGATTGGGAGACACATTGTTGACTGGTTTTTGACTCATTTGGCTGTCATTATCTCATCGACTCATTGTAAAGTTGTCGTTGATGATCGAGGTCTATGCTATGCATGCATACCGAGGT
Organism: Amphibalanus amphitrite; assembly: GCF_019059575.1. NCBI lineage: Eukaryota > Metazoa > Arthropoda > Thecostraca > Balanomorpha > Balanidae > Amphibalanus > Amphibalanus amphitrite. Next base: position 1,009,960 of record NW_024881554.1, read on the forward strand.
CTCTGGTATGTAGAGATCTATGCATGACCACAAATTCATCAAAGTCGATGAGAAACAAACATGTCAATTGTCAACAATACCTATATTTAGCGGTGTACCTAATTAGGCGTAATTAGTATAAGCATAGATCTAGGAAGCACGTATATCTATTGCATGTATTGTCGTAATGTCAGTACCGCATAAACGTATAAAGCAAAAAAGTGTGTTATCTGTAGGCATCAAAGTGAACGTTATATATAAAGGTAACAGCCTATAGCTACATGATCATCAGTAAAATGATAGCGCTAGCGGCGGCTCTAGCATGCATCAGGAGCTGCGGCTGGCGATGATACATAGCATGGTAATACCACCGCCATTCAGATCGCCTCTTCCCTCATCCAGTAAAGAACCTTTCCGGTGTTCTTGGCCTCCGGCGAAATCCAGGGACTGTGGTGCCAGGCACCGTGGCCCTCATCTTCCAGGAGCGTGCCCCAGCCGTCTCCAGTAGGTGCCGCGGTGGTGAGCACGGCAGGATCGTCTCCGGAGCCGCCGCCGCGCACGTGCATGTTCAACCATGGCATCCGCCGCCGAATGCCACTCACCTTATGCTTCCATTTATCAAACCTCTTCACCAGGAAAACGTGTGTCTGGTCAGGAGCCTCGCGAACGAAGCTGTAAGATCGAGGGGCGAACCAGACGCCGCCCCAGCGCTGGCGGCCCTTCTCCGCCTGCGTCTCGATCCGGTAGGCGAACCGGGTGCCGTTGCCCAGGTCTCGGATGGCATTGGCGTGCCGCAGGATCGAGTAGTTGTCGTCCAGAGACGGAGAGCGCTCCCGCCGGCCGCGCACACTGAGCAGGTTCCAGCCGTCGCGGGATTTGGCCGTCAGCAGCAGCGTCCAGCCGCCGCCGTCGTGGCTGAAGTCGCACAGCACCGGCACCGGCATCCCGGTGAACCAGTAGACGCCGTCCTGTGGAGAGCCGCCCTGGCTGCGCAGCTGCTGACAGGAGCGGGCGCAGGCGAGTTTTTCCGGTCGCTGGTTGTGGCTTGGCCTGGTCCGCCGGCAGCGGCCGGGGGGACCTGTCACACGTCACCTCCGGCTCCGGCTCCGCGACCATCAGCTGGCGTACTTTGCCATGCGGTGTAGAGATGGCCTCGTTCGACAGATAACTCTGTGTGACATTTTCCAGACCGTCTATCAAGGCTTTGTTCAGAACATTTGTTAGTGTTCTCTCTGCAGACTCTTCGACGGCTCGTTCAACCACGCCTTCCACAGCTCGTTCCACCGCTCGTTCCACCGCTCGTTCCACCGCTCGTTCCACAGCTCGCTCCACCGCCCGTTCCACCAGCGGCTCGAGAAGCTGTGACAGCTGCTGATCAGCAGTGCAAGGCTCCTGATCAGTCAGAGCGGCATCAGTGGCCAATAGTAAAAGCAGCCAAACAATCTGTCCGACGGCCATCGGTCACCACTCACTGCAGACGTTCAGGGTCGTTGTCTGGTCTTGCTGCACCACAGCTGAACTGTGTTTCTCCGGTCGAGGTTGATTAGCCACTGCCCGGCGGCCAACATTACGCTCAACTAATCCACACACCCGCAGCAGAGAGAGCACCGAGCTGTTTACTTGTAGCGCTAGATGGGTGCGTCATTCGCTGGACCGCCATATGATGGGGCTTATAAACAGCTACTGACCTTTAACCCGCGCCCCGCTGGGCTATTCACTATTCAGCCATACGCGCCCTGCTGGGGGGAGGGGCAGATTCTGCCCCCCCTGTCTAACTTCCGAACCGATGGTCGTAGAAAGACGGGGAAAACGGCAATCGAAAGCTCTCAACAAGGCGGATCTTAAGAGCCCAATTTGTTTTGCTTAAGTAGGTCAGAGTTCAGGTCAAGGTCAGGTCAAGGGTACAAAATGCAAGTTTCTACAGTATCGGCCTTGCACCGTAGTCGCCGAAGAATGGACTGAGACTGATCGCCCAAAACGTGTTCTTAGGCTACCAAGACAATATTCGTTGCATACAATATCATTCAAAGGTCAAGGTCAAGGTCAGGTCAGGTCAGGTCAGGTCACCAGAAACAAAATATAGAAAAGGGCATGTGCGACACATGTTTTATGGGTCATTTTATTCATAGAATTCAATAGGCACACTCAATAAGTGATATGGAACATCTCTGGATAAATGTCAGGTCGAGGTCAGGTCAAGGTCAGGTCAAATGAGGTCAAATTTTGAAGTTGGTTGTTAAGGCCTAAAAAGGTGTTTATCTGATGCAGTTTTTCACGGCGAATCGAATGGTGCTATTTTGGTTTTCGTACGAGGTCTAGGACTAAAAAAATCTTTTTTTTTTTCAAAAACTTTGTGTGTCGTGACGTCATAAATTTTTTAAATAACTCCCATATTTTTTAGCCAATTCTTTTAAAAATGGGTATGTAGGTGCACATAGACCACTTCTCTAACATATATTCCGTTTTTTGATACACTCAAAATTTTGGATTTTATAATTAATTTCCCAAAGAAGAAAAAATTTAGGCCAAAACCCAACAGTTTAAAAAAACCGAGACAGCCAATTGATAGGCAAATTAGATTCATTTAAAAATGAAGATGTTAGCGGCGTTTGAAATTTTGCCGTTTTTGAGGCGAAAATGGCGAACATGACGTCATTAAAATGTCATTTTATCAAAAGTTCTCCAACGGATCTCGCTCAAATTTTCAGGGAACGTGTTAAATTGATGTATGATAATGTACTGAACCACAGATAACAGTAGTACTACTACACAGTACTACTGTTATCTTTGACTGAACGTTTGACGTTGCTGGCGTAACGCGTTTCGAAGTTATTGGCGAAAAACGGGAGGCCCCCCAGCGGGGCGCGAGTTAACCCTCGCCAGCCAGGTTTTCTACACACGCTCCGGCCGAGAGGGGGGGGGGGTACGACCCCCGTCGCTGTATCGCCCCTGATGGAGCTAGAGCGACATATATTTGATAAATAGCTTCGTAAAAACGGTCGCAGCGCTACGATTTTGGCATAATTGTGCTCGCCTCTCTCAGGCGCGTCGAATGGTATACTTTTTGTTCGAGTGAGATCAACTTGAGGTGTTGACCTCGGATCAAGGTCAGGTCAGAGTCCCCCAGGTCACGAAGCTGGTCGAAGGAGATCATATTGCATATCATTCGATCCGGCAGGTCTTCCTGAGTCCATTGGTGGCTTTCCCGACTCGCTAGCTCAATTTGATCGGGAATTATTGACGAAAAACTCTTATGATCCTAGTCCTGTAGGGCTGCGGTCCCACCGCTGATGAAACTAGGTGGGATAATGCAGATGACTCATCGAAGCACGGGTGTATGCCCCCGGCTAGCGAGAGCCAGCCTGGAATCCAGGGGTCACTATTTAGCCCCGGCTGTGGCCCCAGCTGGTGAGGGTCGCGGGGAACCAGGGGTCACTATTTATGTAGTCCCGGGCCCGGCTGTGACCCCAGCTGGTGAGGGTCGCGAGGAACCAGGGGTCACTACCTATTAATGTAGTCCCGGCTGTGACCCCAGCTGGTGAGGGTCGCGAGGAACCAGGGGTCACTATTTATATAGTCCCGGCTGTGACCCCAGCTGGTGAGGGTCGCGGGGAACCAGGGGTCACTATTTATGTAGTCCCGGCTGTGACCCCAGCTGGTGCTCCGGCCCGATCGACGCAGGCTGAGTAACGGCGCCGGCGGAAGCGACACCGGCGATCCGTCGTCCGGCCTGGCAGCGGCCGCCGCCGGGCCACAGTGATGAGACGGTGTCGACGATTATTCATGGGTGCGCGGTGGGCCGGCGGCGACTGGGTGCGTGCCAGCTGCACCCGCCGCGCCGCCGGGCCATATGCCGTGCACGGAGATGGAGAGAGGCGGCCCGCGGCCAAAGGGCGGCCGATAGGCCACAAATGAGCCAAGTGAATGTAGATGAGCGGAGGGCACGGCGGAAGAATGTTACAGAAATGAGCCGAAGAAACGTTAAACTAATTAAAAGCATACATATCCAGATAAAGCAAATTGTAAAACACTGGTGGCATCTCTTTGATATTTCATATAATCATTCGCTTTACCATAAATGCAAGCTGGCTTTTCTGAGTTTTCTGACACGTACCATTGTAATGTTGAATTGTTTTTACGTCCCTCAGAAGGACGAAAGATCTCGGCAAACGATCGCTGATGTCGATTGAAGACAATTTATCGAAACTTTAAACGACAATGCATTACTCTGAAGCAGCTCTGAAGATCGTGTCGGTGACCAGCGTCTTTGTCAAATAGGCAAGTGTATGTATTTCTCGTAACAAACACCGGAGCGAATCAATTTTAGCTGTCACCTCAAAACGATTTATTAATCCCATCAACCTCAAACTTCATAGGGTTCGGCAGATGATTTAATTTATCCGCTCTTATTTACCGATGTCAAAATAATGTTGATAAACAACGGTCATAAAATTGATAAAATTACATAAGTTGACGCAAAAGCAAACCCAAACATCATTTAGGTATTGTTTTTTTTAACCCTCACTCCGCTGGGGGGGGGGGCAATTTGCCCCCCTGTGGGTTTTCCTGAATAGCAAGAAAACGGCGGCAGCACCGCCAAATTCTTAGTACCTTCCCGGGCATTAATTTGACACCTTCACACACAATTTCAAGTCTTAGGTCACCTTAGGTCAGGAGTTATTGAGGTCAAACTGAGGTCATGTTCGAGCGAAAATGAGCGAAAAACATGAAATCTTAAAACGCCCACAAAAGCTACAGTTATCAAACAATTTCAAAGCTCTTTACATGATCATGTAGACAAAAGACAGCGCTACAAACTGCCATCTCGGAGTTTCGAAACTTTGGGATTTTGACCCCCAAAAATTCAAAAAATTGTTTATTTAACGCAAAAAAATCCAATTTTTCCGAATTTCGAAAAAACGGAATACATGTGATAGTCACTGCGCTCTTCTATATACATACCAAATTTTAGATTGATATCTCCTTTTTTGGCCAAGTTATAGCGAAAAAACTGTTCAAAATTGGTGACGTCATATTTTAGAACTCATTTTTTTGCAATTCTAGACCACGTAGCGCAAAACAAAAACCACCATTGAACTCCCCGTGACGAGCTGCATCGAATCGATACCCATTTTATGCAAAAATATCAACTTTGAAATTTAACCTAATTTGATCTGGCATTGACCTGACCTTCACCGGAACATAATCTAAACTGACCCCAAAGGCTGTCTGACCCACATAATCGTATTTGGCATATAAAATGGACCATAAAACATGCATCACATGATATTTTCATATTGTGACCCTCAGTGACCTGACCTCTGTGACCTGCCCTGGTATCAGTGACCTCAGATAGCAAAATATGACTATGTGTTTGACGATCATTTCCCCATCGATGATTTTCAATGAAATGCATTTTACTCGATTTTACAACGCATTTCTTGAAATGCCTGTAAACGGTGAAAATTCGACATTTGACCTGCCCTGTGACGTCATCGGAGGGGGTCAAATTAGCTCCCCCTCCCCCCAGCAGGGCGCGTTGCTCGGCAGACCCCAGCGGGGCGCGGGTTAACCGAATCGCTTTGGCTAAAACTTAAAGAAGAAGCATAATGCTCAGCATGGTCAGTGATTACGATAACGTCTACAAAATTAACAAGGCCGGTATGATTGCGAAAGTCCAATACCGAAAGCGAACGAATAAGCAGTAAAAACTCGGCATTAAGGCATGCAGATCGAAACGCTAATTATCGCAACCTCTTTAAATAAAATAATGGGAATGGCCGTACCAGTTGGCTCGCCGGAATCTGAAAAGTAAATCTACCGAGAAGTAACATACAGCTCAAGTTTGACATTTGGAACGTTCAACAGATGTCGATAGATCGGCATGTGCCAGCTACCTATTGAAGTGCTTGTTGTGTAAGGCGTAGGTACACATTTATGGAAATCTTGATAAAACCATTTATTCAAATGTTTTTATGCCAATGCTGTTTCCTAAACATTTTTTTTGTTAAATGTTTGCCATCCGGAAGAAAACCGTTGATGAGAAAGGAATTTGGCGAACTAACGGCTATTTTGATAACAGCCTGATGAGCTAATTAGTGTTTTGTTTTTATTTCGCTTAATTAGTCCATGCGATGCAAAGCGATTTATTAAAGCATGTGCCACGGACCATGTATGCAAGTAACATTGGGGAAAACTTCAGCTGCGATGACCTGTGAAAACTATATAGGGGAGAGTGACCCAATTACGCGCACGTAAGGTTCCAATCGCAATTGCGGCCAAATGGCTGCAACGATACCTAGGGGTGTAATCACGCCAGTATGTTGGGCAATCAATTGTCTCTATAATCTTAGAGACGGAACTATGATGGGATTGATATGATTATGATTAGGTAAAATGATCGAAGCACAATTAGGTATTAATTTTCATGAAATTCGAACGCAATCCAGTGGCGCAGCAAGGGGGGGGGGGGGTCAGAGGGTCAGCTGACCCCCCCGAAATTTCTGTCAGGGGCCCGCTCGAGAGAGAGAGAGAGAGAGAGAGAGAGAGAGAGAGAGAGAGAGAGAGAGAGAGAGAGAGAGAGAGAGAGAGAGAGAGAGAGAGAGAGAGAGAGAGAGAGAGAGAGAGAGAGAGAGAGAGAGAGAGAGAGAGAGAGAGAGAGAGAGAGAGAGAGAGAGAGAGAGAGAGAGAGAGAGAGAGAGAGAGAGAGAGAGAGAGAGAGAGAGAGAGAGAGACAGAGAGAGAGAGAGAGAGAGAGAGAGAGAGAGAGAGAGAGAGAGAGAGAGAGAGAGAGAGAGAGAGAGAGAGAGAGAGAGAGAGAGAGAGAGAGAGAGAGAGAGAGAGAGAGAGAGAGAGAGAGAGAGAGAGAGAGAGAGAGAGAGAGAGAGAGAGAGAGAGAGAGAGAGAGAGAGAGAGAGAGAGAGAGAGAGAGAGAGAGAGAGAGAGAGAGAGAGAGAGAGAGAGAGAGAGAGAGAGAGAGAGAGAGAGAGAGAGAGAGAGAGAGGAGAGAGAGAGAGAGAGAGAGAGAGAGAGAGAGAGAGAGAGAGAGAGAGAGAGAGAGAGAGAGAGAGAGAGAGAGAGAGAGAGAGAGAGAGAGAGAGAGAGAGAGAGAGAGAGAGAGAGAGAGAGAGGAGAGAGAGAGAGAGAGAGAGAGAGAGAGAGAGAGAGAGAGAGAGAGAGAGAGAGAGAGAGAGAGAGGTCTTAATCTAACCGGACGAGAGAACTGGCCCCGGCCCCTGGGAGAATGGGCCCGGGCCCCCTGAGTGGATGGGGCCCGGGTCTCCCCGTGGATGGGTCCGGGCCCCGGGAGAACAGGCCCCGGGCCCCGGGTGGACGGGGCCCGGGCCCCCGGTTGGATGGGGCCCAGGCCCCCGGGAGAACGGGCCCGGGCCCCGGGAGAACTGGCCCGGGCCCCTTGGAGAACGGGCCCGGGCCCCCCGTGGATGGGTTCGGGGCCTCAGGAGAACGGGCCCCGGGTGGACGGGGCCCGTTGGATGGGGCCCGGGCCCCCGGGAGAACTGGCTCGGGCCCCTGGGAGAACGGGCCCGGACCCCCTGGGTGGATGGGGCCCGGGCCCCCGTGGATGGGTCCGGGTCTCCGGGAGAACGGGCCCGGGCCTCCCGGAGAACGGGCCCAGGCCCCTGGGAGAACTGGCCCGGGCCCTCGGGAGAACGGGCCCGGGCCCTCGGGAGAACGGACCCGGGCCCCCGGGAGAACGGACCCGGGCCCCCGGGAGAACGGGCCCCGGGCCCCCCGTGGATGGGTCCGGGCCCCGGGAGAACGGGCCCCGGGTGGACGGGGCCCGGACCCCCGGTTGGATGGGGCTCGGGCCCCCGGGAGAACTGGCTCGGGCCCCTGGGAGAACGGGCCCGGACCCCCTGGGTGGATGGGGCCCGGGCCTCCGTGGATGGGTCCGGGTCCCCGGAAGAACGGGCCCGGGCCTCCCGGAGAACGGGCCCGGGCCCCCGGGAGAACTGGCCCGGGCCCCGGGCCCCGGGAGAACGGGCCCCGGGCCCCGGGAGAACGGGCCCCGGGCCCCCCGTGGATGGGTCCGGGGCCCCGGGAGAACGGGCCCCGGGTAGACGGGGCCCGGAGCCCCAGGTGGACGTGGCCCGGGCCCCCGTGTGGATAGGGCCCGCGCCCCCGTGTGTATATGGCCCGGGTCCCCGGTTGAATGGGGCCTGCTAGGGTGACCCGCTTGCTCCGCAACGCGAATAAGGGGTATTTTCGATCGGTGGGCGTTTGGTTGGTCTTGTGTTCGTGGGTTATGTATCCATTTCGGTCGATTGCTTTTTGACGGCTAAGCATTTTGGTTTAGGAAAAAATATCCATTGCATCGAGGTACTGGTGTCTGATAGGCAAGCGTTCTACTATATACGTGCTATATACCATGTCATGTGTAGTTTATAACAAACGTTGACGTAGGTTATTGAAAAATGAAAGCCATCGATGAGTTACTATGTAGAGGTTTGAAACATTTATATTTTTAAGAATACTGCTGCTCGTCATGCAAAAGCGATGGTTGGATTTTGGACAAAATTGAATGCTCTTTCCAACTATGCCATTTTCAACGCTCAAACGTACCAGTTTATGCAGTAAAACCTGTGTAATTAAATAAGTCATTAACAAATACCATTTTCTCCAGCGGTTTGTTCCACCTTGTTTTTGATCAATTAGGTTTTCACAATTTTTCCATGCGAGGCTGTGCATTTCTTTTGCCAACAGGCGTTGTTAGAACCCGCTCCGTCAAACGGTCACCCGAAAATAGCATTAAGTCCCAAATCTGTCCGAAACGTCAATTTTCCAGCATAAGTGCCCTCACGGGTGCACGATGCGCGTGCCATCCCTGCACCGCACACCATTCGATAGCCCGTTCGATTCCCTACACGATACTGTGTTCCCCGTGCCGATCGGGCCCACGGTTACCGAGCCATACTGCACGGGACCGGACCAGTGTCGGGCAAATTCAGCCATTTTCGCACGATTTTGCAAGCCGATTTATGCATGTATTGTAAAGTCTATGACGCGAATTTCCACTTTTTAAGCACGCGCCATGTGCTCGCTATCGATCCGATCGAGCTGAGACCCTCAAAGACACGTTGCCCATCCTTGATCTATAAATCGCGCAAATTTCAGCGCACTAGGTGCAACGGTCTGGCCTGTACCCCGCGCTAAGTAACACCATGCCGGGACCTCGATAGCAGACAGAATCTACGTCACCACATCACCACACCACAACAAACCCGGCCCAAGGCAATACATGTCCCATATGAGCGCGTTAACCCTCGCCGGCACAGGCCATTCCTGAGTCATTTTGCGTCCTTCGACGGCACAAGGGGAGGGTGGTACGAGCCCCCCCCCCGCGTTTGGCCCATGATCGAGCTAGAGCTTCGCGAAAAAAAAACGAGCGTGTTGCCCGCGACGAGAGTAAGCCGATGATACTCAATTTTAAGGTTCTTGGTCATTGGTTGACCTTCCAGGCCAGGTCAATGACCCAAAAATCGGGAAAATCGGGACCTGTTAGAACGTCGTAAAGTGTGGCTGCTATAGGGTTTTTCAGGGTGCTGATCACGAATAGTTAACATGTTAGTTTTGATCACAGATGATGTCTTTATGCATTTAGGTCAGGTCGGGTCAGGTCAGGTCAGGTCAACCAGTAGGCGTCGTGACGCGTATTCGTAATACGTGTCAACCACCTCTGACAGCTTCGTAACATGTTATGAAGTCATCAAAACTACTTCGTAAATATTCAAATGGCTGCTAAATTCGGATTCAGCTCCAAAAACTAGCCTAGAAACATGTATAATTCGAAATATTACCGAGGTCATCATAGGTCAATGACCTGACCTGACCTTCAGGTGACCTTGACACCCACCCTAATGCATGGGAGCAGCATCAACTCACATGTTTGAACGCTTGAAATCACGAAAAGATTGCAAACGCGCGGCTAATGCGAGCCGGCATACGCCGAATCGCGATTCTGGCCAAACATGTCTCGGAAAGTAGGTCACAGGTCAAAGGTCATTTGAGTCAGGGTCATGCAATTTCTAGGGTAGGTGTAAAACTGATAAACGCGAGGGTACTCAATGTGTTGTCGCGATCGGCCGCTTTTTACGCGAGTTATTCGCGAAAAACTTCTTGTGAGCGAATTCACGTAATGAAGAAGGATAAAGGCACAATCTTCTACAGCAGCCAATAGATGACTTAAGTCTTAGGACAGGCACATGGAACTTCTTAAATCTTGTCCGATCGATAGAAGCAGGCAACAGCTCCGTTTGCATATATGCTATGCATATTGTGGAAGGGGCACATTTCGGCCTCGAAAGATACGAATTCATACCTCATAGCAACATATTTCTGTCATGGTCAATTCGCGTAGAAATTGAACACCGGGTGATTACCGAGCTATTGTTTTATCAAAATTTTCCGAATCAAACTCGCTCAGGGTTGTCGTGTAGGTAAAGGGGGCCCGCTCAGCAGAATGCGTATGAAATATGGAAAGATTCTGAAAAAAATGGGTGGGGGCCCGCACACTAGGGGGCCCGCTTTGGAGGCGATGACCCCCCCGAAACGAAATCCTGGCTGCGCCACTGAGTCGCAATCTATATAGGTAGGTAGGATTTGAAGCTTGGTGGCCCAGGGGGCAGAGTCTTTCTATAAAGAAAAGCCTTTCTCCAACTTTTCACGTTCCCTCGAATCTGTATCGATCGAGCCTTGGCAAAGGTCGGGATAATGCGTCATAGTTGATAAGGATGAACGTTATTCTTCAGCATTGTTTTCTATTTTATTGCATAGACAGCATGAATCTATGCATGATTCATGTTATCAATGCAGGTGCTATTCAGTTGTTTTCCTTTTTTCATCTTCCGGTGTATGAATGCATTTGCAGCAAATCCGACCGGCCTGTGCCCGACAGGCCTATGCTCATCTGCTATTGACACTGTACCATGACTGACCGGTGTTTGCAGCTGTCGTGACCAGCCTGTGTCCACAGCTGTCCTGTTAGGTGACAGCTCTTTGTTGTCCTGTCCTGTCTCTATCCCCAGCTGTCCATGGTCCGCCACTGTTCTGTCCGGTCTGTGTCCCAAGCTGTCCTGTGTCCTCACTCCTCAGCTGTCCTGTGTCCGCCACTCGGACCCAGCAGCGATCGGCTGAGACTGACCTGTCAGTGTCCGCAGCTGACCTATGTCCGCCACTGGCAGCTGTCCTGACCTGTCTGTGTCCCCAGCTGTCCTGTGTCCGCATCTGACATGTGTCCGCCACTGGCAGCTGTCCTGACCAGCCTGTGTCCCCAGCTGTCCTGTGTCCGCCGCTCGGACCTCGCAGCGGTCGGCTGGGCCTCCCAGCAGTCCCGTTCGGCTACCCGGGCTATGTGCCGGCGGCGGGACCGAGCAGCGTGGCGGGTCTGGGTCGCCTGGTGGCCCTGATCTTGTTGGCCACTCTCGGTACCCTCGGGAACCTGTACACGGTGGCGGCCTGCGTGGTCGGCGACCGACTCAGGAAGAAAGGTGAGTGTGATTAATTCCACTGGGCCATCGCGAAGATAAATTTTGTGCAATGCATATGACGCTGTTCTATACCTACCGTAAGAAGCTCGGCTCGGGCTTCTTTGTGTCAGCTTAGCTAACATTCAGGTCGGTTAAATTTATACCTAAAGGCACAGATTAAGCATGTACGCTATACTCTGTGCAGTGTGCAATGTGCTATTGTATACGCTGCGTAAATTCGATTGAAAATTTCACTATATAAGATCGACTTTGCAATGCATCCGTAAGCAGAAGACACACCTTTTCTGCGGAAATGAGCCATCAGTAATTTCTAAAATGTCTGGTTGTAAATGCGTAAATCAAGCACATGCTCCCGTGGTCGAAAACAGGATATGTGCGCAACTTATGCCTCCACCTGCGCTGCCTCAGGTAACGCGTTCCTGGTCAGCGTGTCGGTGACGATGCTGCTCGTCACCCTGGGTGTCCTCCCGTCTCTGGCGATTCACGTGCTGGCCGACGCCGATGTATCACCCCAGGTAGGCACGATCCAGAGCTCAGCATTCAGGTGACTAGGACGTTACCTGTTCAGTTGGCTCGTTATCTGGGCGACTATTTTTGCTATATGTGATTCGTTTAACCAGTAATAGTTAGCCATTACATGACCCGAATGATTAAAACGAACGAAACCTGTGTAACCACCGACCAACTTGTGATCGTGCCGACCAAAACATAACCCGTGTGACCAGTACATACGCTAACTGTATAATCGGTCCGTGACCTTTGTGACCAGCACGTGAGCAGAGTGGCCAGCACTCACTGTTAGACCAGCACGTCGCGATTTGACGAGTACGATGAACTATGTGGCTACTTCGTGACCCATGTGACCATCGCCCCTGTGACCAGTACGTGACCTGTGTGCCCGTGCTGCAGGCGCGGCGGCTCCACGAGCACCTGGTGGAGCTGTGCGGCTGCGTCAGTCTGTTCGCCCTCTGCACGGTGGCCGTGGAGAGCTACGTGCGCGTCTGCCACCGGCGGCTGCACGGCCGGCTGGTGGGCCGCCGCTGCGTGGCCGCCGGCCTGCTGCTGGTCTGGGCGCTCGGCGGAGCCACGTTCGGTGTCGTGCTGCTGGCCAGGGAGGAGCGGTACGCAGAGGAGGCCGGCCCTCTGGTGGTGGGGACCGGCGGGACGGTCACCCTGCTCACGGGCGCCCTCTACCTGCTCACGTGGCGGCGCGCCCGCCACCTGAGCCGCTGCACGTGCCACGGCCGGCACACGCGGCCCATGCCGTGGCACGTGCAGCTGGTGAGGGCTAACGCCGCCGTCTGGCTGACCTTTTGCGTATGCTGGCTACCGGCGGCGGCACTGCGGCTCCTGCCGCCGGCGGAGGCGGCTCATCACCAGTGGCTACTGCGGCTGCCGCTGGCGCACGCCACCGCCTTCAACCTGCTCTACAGCGTGTTCAGCGAGGACTTCCGCGAGTCGTACGGCAACCTGGCGCGCTACTGCTGCTGCAGGGTGTCGGTGGACTACGGCCGGCGGCCGGCCTCCGACCTGCCGCGACCTCTACTGCAGCGGCCCGGGCCCCCGCGCAGCCAGCCGCCGGCTCTGACAGGAGTCACCGGACCAGACGCACGGGTCGTACTGGCCGCCAGTCTAGACAGTGGAGCGGACTGGGAGCGGGCCGTGATGGTCTGATGCCAACAGAGGAGTCAGAGGTGATCCATGATGGTCTAGTGTTAACGGACCTAGCCAGCGCCGACCTGTGCGTGGTTGAATGTCAACGGACCAAACGGGCGGTTTGTGAATTGTGATCGTTTGATGTCAATGGGTTGAGCCAGGATCTGTTAGTAGTGGACTGTGATCGTAAGTGGATCGTTAGTAGACCGATAGGGCGAGTAGGACGATCTGTGATAGACCGAATTAGACGACCTGTCCGTGCTTCTATCCTCAGGATACTGAAATCCTTCTCCTCCAAGCCGCAACCCCTCTCCGGGCTGGACAGGCAACTTTATCTCATGCGGGCTGCTCCCTTGGAGCGGCACCGCTGCTCCTGAGGGAGCGCACCTCGTAGCCGGGTGCAGTGAGTGCCTTGGGGCTGGGTGGCCTGTCCTCTGGACGGGCTCAGCCCCGGCGACTCACTAGGGTGCCTGCCCAGACCAATGTCTCCCCCTAATTCCTATCATCCTTCCGGCTCTGCAATGGTCTTGTCGACCGAAAGGGCCTAACCCAACAAAACAAACAAACAAACCGAATTAGACGATCTGTGATAGTTTGATGTCAGAGAAACGTTTAAAACTTCATATGCAAATGAGCTATAGAAATAGAGGGTAATCATGATGTAGCTCACCAACTGTTGTTTGAAATGCGTCATCAGTCATCGATAGCTGAATGCTAATGAACAAAGTCCGTTACAAGCCTGAGAACATCGATTCCTAGCAATCCTCGTAGACGTTTCCCCAAAGCGGAGCGGACAACTATTGGAAGTGGACACGGAACATACAATAAACAATGAATACCTACAAAAGCATGCAATGAACAATACAATGAATACAATGAATGAACGACTGAATATAACTAGAAACCCACATACCTATATAATATATGCAGTTGCAGTGCTGGCCAGGTAATGCGGATCGATCACGTCGACTGTTTCCAAGGAACGCGGATGACCGTCTACTAGCTTGAAGTCACCTCCCAGGAGTCTGGTGCGGAACGATAAAACTGGTTACAGCAGGTTTACCAGAATGACCCTTGGGACCATTTTAAAAGCCCACCAAGTAAGCTTTGGATCAGATTATGCACTCTTCCCAAAAAGATATAATAGCAAAGAATATTGGAAAACATATGGATGGAATATTGTAGATACTGACGCAGCCATAAAACCGTCTAAAACCGATTTACACCTATGTATACCGTAGGTATATGACGACGGATACCTATACGTAATAGCAGAGGACGAAATAACTCTTCACAGTGCTCCGACTACTCTCGAAGTGCCGCAAGAGCCGACTCTTTCCACCGCCAGCCGACCTCTTCCCCTCCCTATCACCGCCGAGACTTTCCGCGGCCAGGGCGGTTACAGCGTCATCCCGCTGATTCCCGGTCAAACATTCTACTAAAAATCTTCGTTTGACAATTTTCAAGCAAAGTGTATAAATAAGCGTAACAAAAACCCAATCAAACCGAAAAACGACAGCAAGAGGTATTTGACGCCTTACCAAGTGAAAATAAATATTTTAAAAATTGCTTATCTGTGACCAACATGAGTCCGGGTGCACCGCCCGGCCGGTCTCCGCTGGACGCGCCCCTGCCGGCCGGCCCGACCGGCGCCCTCGGGCGGCGTGTGACGTCACGGGTCAGAGCCGCGACTGACCCGCGGGGCCACGGGCGCGCCGCCCGCAGTGGTCGCGGCGGAGTGCTGTGAGCCGGAGCGGCAGGTCTGCGTCCGGACTACTGAGGATGGCGCGCGCGTGGATCGCCGCACTGGTAAGTCACTAATTATTTCATCTGGTGAAATCAATATCGTGAAAACAATGTGTCAATTTAAAATGGTTCGAAGAAGTCTTAGCCTTGCAAATAGTTACGTGTTACATATTGATATTAGTCCACATACACGTTGTATGGTCCATCAATAATTATTTCAGAAACAAACATTCGCAAAATCGTGTACGGACTTTTGCGTATCATTTCGATCGTACGATGTTTGCCTTTTGAAAGCCTGTCGTTAGAAGAGAGTTCCAATAAGACGACATATTTCGTAATGGTTTTATACCCCTTTTCCACGGTGCTACAAATCATTACGATAAGAGGAATAGGCCAATTATGAAAATCGGGAAGACTTGGGCTGGGGAAGCGAAAGTGCGAGAAAAATAGCCCCAGCAGCACTGCTTGATAGCGTGTGTTATTTCATCCCGTGTGGCTCTACTCCTCAGCTGGTGCTCCTACCTCTGGTGTGGGGCCAGGCAGCTGAGGAGGCGCCCGAGCCGCGGTCGCCCTACTACCCGCCGCCGCCGCCGCCCCCGCCGCGGCCGTACCCGCCCCCGCCCCCGCCCCAGCAGCAGGGCGGCCAGTTTCCTCCGCAGCAGCAGCTGCCGCCCCCGCCTCCCTCGCAGCAGAGGCCTCCCCAAGCGCAGCAGCGGCCTCCGCCACCTCCTCCGCAGGCCGGCGGGGGCGGAGGCGGGGGAGGGGCCAGCGGCGGCGGTAGCGGAGGGGGAGGAGGGGCTGGTGCCGGGGCCGGAGCCGGAGCCGGGGGATACGGACCTGTGCCCGGCCCCGCAGGGCAGGCCGGAGCCGGCCCCGCGATGCCCATGGCTGTGGTGGACACAGAAGTCACCTGCCAGAGCCGGAATATGCGAGTCGAGTTCAGGTGAGCCGAGACAGTCATATGTGACCGGTCCATCATGAAATATCGGGTGGCCCAGAAAAAACGTTCCCAACTTCAAATCAATATTTCTCAGAAAGTGATAAAGATACAACATTGAAACTTCGAATAGTCAATGCGGCACACATTTTCAGTAAATGGTGTGATTTTCATGGTGTTCGGTAAATAACTTTTTAAACGGTTCGTGTTTCAAGCATGCCATGTAAAAATTACTTTTTTGCTCCGATGTTGACTAAAAAATGTGAGTGAACGGGTCACTTTCACCCCGCGGCACTGCGGCCTAGAGCCATGACTTCTACTGGCAGCTAGTCTCATAGATGGTTCGGGTCTCAGGATGACACATTCCCGCAGGCAACCACGATGGCTCTGTGCGAGCGGCATCGGAAGAAGTTTCCAGTTTTCTAACCATCTTGTGGCTCAAATGCTTTCCTGGCTGACATTCCTGGGAAAAGGTAGCTTTTCGCCCAGTTTTTTTTTTTTTTGTCATCTGCTGGCAATGTTGTTTTTCATAAGCTATTCTGTGGTCTTCTGGCACAGGAACCAGTCTGCTTTAGTTTGTTTTCCTTATCCGGTCGATTTACTGTTTGATCTACTGAAAGGAGGGTAATCAGCAGTAATCCATGCACCGTGCCATTCCTGCTCGAAACATGATTTGGTGTTGAAACGAATGACATTCATGAGCACCATTTTGGCTCAGTATTTGAATATTTGGCACATAAGTGAGACAAAAATATTTAAAATGAAAACATACGTGTTGGTTTCATTCACGTGCTCTATTTTTTATTATTTTTTATAACATGGGACGTCTAACCCAATCATCACTATCGTTTGACATCGGCAAAAAAAGCAAAAACGTCTTGCTTAATTCAACTCAAGATTGCCAGCTTGAAAATGATGGTATAGTGTTATAATTTGGCATACCGATGCGCAAAGAATTGACGCAAACTTGATGAAAATTTTTGCTCGTTATTTGTACTCGTATTTGATATATAGGCCTCCAAAGTTCGGAACGTTTTTTCTGGGCCACCCGGTATAAGGCGATCTAAGGTAAGCCGCTGATCGCTTATTATACGCATTCCCGACCACGTGAAAAATGCGGCATTTCACACTGCTTAATTATTCTATGTATGAGTAGCATATAGAAGTGTACGGTGAATGTTTCATGCTTCAGCAGCACTTGGGAATTTTCTGAGTTTGGGAGAGCGATCATGAACTGTCACTTTGCATTCATCCCGACGAATGGTGTATTCTACACCGAACATTTTAAACCGTATATTTTATGAACGTCTTCCGTCCGATCAGACTGTCGTTTACCATCGATGTTCCACAGCATGTCGGCACCGTTTCACGGCATCATCTACCCGTACAACCACTTTCACAACTGTCTGCTGCACGAGGGTAACGGTGAGACGCACGTCAGCCTGCTGCTCGGTCACGGCACGTGCGCTAATGAGAACGGACTCCAGTCGGACGGAACGCTGGCACCAGTCATCGAGGTACGGACGGAGTTCGATCAGAGCCTATTTGGATAGGTTCACCCCGGTGGATGAGTTTAAAACAATTTAAACTTACATTGTAGATAAGGTGACTCTTTAGTGCCCTGGGTGAACGTTTAAGTCGGCTTTTAGTATTATTATGTACTATCAAAGCACTGGCTCAGACTTTTTAAAGGATATCCCGGTGTTGAGACATGTGCTTTTTGCCAGCGATAAACGTGTGTCCCAAACATCGCAATCCGCTGGTCAAGCGCTTAGCCCTAGTGATGTGCCATTTGAACTGCCATTTGCTGCTAGTTATCTTTGGGTCGATTGCCCCGTGACGCTCCTGTGTAATCTTCCAGCACCGTCTGATGATCCAGTGGGACCGTGAGATTGTGGAGGAGTGGGACTCGTCCATCATCGTGCGCTGTGATCGGCCCGAGGACTACAACAAGACGATCCGCTTCGACCTGTCCACGCTGGACGAGGCAGCCTCGTTCGTCAGTTCCACACATCCAGGTAAGGACATCGATCTATGGGCCTCTACACTGGCGCAAAGTTTTGTCAGCTTTGTTAGATTTGGCTGAACGTCGAATCGAAGAGGGGGCACTAGCCTGGCGATGCATGGTCATGTGTGACAGGTAGGGTGGATCGATTGCACGTGCGCACGTGAGGGGTCCGCTTCTACATCTCAAAAACGGCTGGGGAATGACCTCGTCACACCTCCCTACCCCCACCTAATTGACCGAACACCATACGTTTCCGTCCTGCAGGCCCCCAGATGTGGATGGAGATTCAGAAGGGTGAGGGGCCGAACGCCCCGGAGCTGCAGGGCTCGGTGTTTCTCGGCCAGGTCCTGACGCTCGTCTTCACGCTTGCTGACGAACACTTCGACTTCGACACTAACGTGCTCACCTGCTGGGCGCTGGACGGTGGGTGATCGGGACAGCGGGGGGGGGGGGGGGAACTGAGAGGGAAGGCGCAGGGACGGTCCTCTGGCTCGTGAGGGTTGTTGGATGCCAGGGTGCCGAGAGGTTGGCGTTGCCTAGTAAAATCAACTGTTATTTTTTAGACGTTTATTCAGTCAGTGTGGCGATGGTCCCGGGTCTCGAAGAGCCTAGTTTCTGCATGATTTATTGCAAGAGCGGCTATGACTAGACACTCCACCGACGTTATGGTAACGTGCATTAATACGTCATAGCGCAGCTGTCGCAGGACGCTTAAGGCGTATTGCCGCTGTCTGCTTCACCGCCACCATAATGACACCAATTATACGCCATCTGGCTGTGCCTTTACCCTGTTCAGGTGTCGCCCCCCTGCAGGTGCGCCGATGTAGAGGAGTTCCTACTGCAGACTGCTTATATGCTCCACGATACGAGATAGAACCGAACAGCCGAGAGAGCCACTCAAAGTATAACGCCATTTTATAACGTGGGCAGTTTGCAGTAGGAGGGACACATATGTAAACAATTCATGAGTCAGCATGGCCTGACGGTGGGAAAATGAAAGCAGATAAGTAGGCAGCAGTTGTCTAGGCTTCATATCGAGACGCTGGCAGACCTTTCGGAGAACTATTAGGGCCCAGATCTTCGATTATTCGATCGCTCACTGCGTCAGTCCTACGCAACAGTCATTTTTGTCCCTCGTAACAGGACTGACCCGAGATAATCTTACTCGTACGTTGGTGACCTACTGACAGCCTGGCAAATCTAGATGGCTGGCGATCTGAACTCACTGCCTGAGATGGTGACCTGACCCGGTGGAGAGGTCGAGAGGAACTATGACTATCTGACAATGTGACATAACCTTGCGACTTCACCCACTGACAAGCCACTGCTGACTGTCAGCAGGTGAGACTGAGAAGCGCCGGATAGAGTGGCTGACACCGCAGGCGGGCGGAGGAGGAGGCGGTGGAGGCGGAGGCACCCAGCTGATCCAGCAGAGACGCTACACGGGAGAAATGGAGGTCATCAACCAGGGCTGCTCCGCCAAACCCAAGGTGTTCGGACACTTCAACAAGGTATGCCAAATGACTGAACTTATGATTTCGTGGACAAATGTGTGAAGTGCAATTTATGAAGAATCTTTAGCCGTTCTTATCTGCACTCTCGCTCTACAAAAAAGAAACTGATCAGTCAGTCTATATTCTCCGATGCACCAAAACTTCCTGTTAACGTCAAGTCTTTACAAAGCCAAGAGTCGAAAAATAACATTTCCTGACGTTGAGAAGTGATTTGCACTACCACACGTCCCGGTTAGAAAGTGATTACCTTTTTCCACAGGTGACCGGCAACTTCAACAACAAGCGGTCGATGACGCAGTACGCGTTCTTCAAGGCGTTCCGCTTCCCGACCAGTGCACGGGTGGTAATACAGTGCAACGTCCAGGTCTGCTACAGAAAGTGCCATGAACTGAGACCCTGCAGGTGAGGACGTTTGACATATTTGAACAGTGAACTTTTCCCGCTTTTGTAGCAGTTTTCTTTGAGGTTGCATCAACAAAAATCATAAATTGGATTTAATTAGTCATTCCACTGTTCATGAAATACCAACCAAGTTTCATGGAAAGGCTCCCGTTCCAATCATTGCCCGTGAACGCTCCGTAAGCTGGAGTCGCGCGGGCGAACCAGGGCCGTGCGGCACAGCCTACCTTCAGGCGTCGACACTCAGCGCCATCTATGGACGGCGTTTGCCCCTATCTGTCCCGGCCACCCACGCCGCCTATCCTTTCTCACTCCGCACTTTTCCCTTTCAGCGAAAGCTACCACCCGCGGGCAGCGCTATCGGGTGACGCGGCTGCCAGTCGACGTCGACGACAGGCTGACGAGCCGGCCGACGAGCGTGTCAACCTGGTGCGCTCTATCGAGGTTCGCCTCCCGGAGGAAGCTGCCGACCTACCCGACGGAGACCTGCCGCCGCTGGCCACCTCGCGCGTGCGCTACACGCCCTCAGACGGCCTGCACTGTCCGCAGTGCACCTCGCTCACTACATTCTTCATCGTACTGGTGTCACTGGCGGCGCTGTTGGCCGCGCTGGTATCAGCGGCGCTCTGGGTTTATGTGCGACGCCAGCACGGCTGCTCCAGTCTCAGCACACCTACAAAGTGAGCGCGTGTCGGCGTTCCGAGGCTGGGTTGAGTCTGGTGTGCCTCTGATGAACCATTCGAGTGTCATTCGATTGGTGTTATTTATTTGCACACTTGTTGATAGCTACATAATAAAAATATAGGTTTTTCGGTGACCCGTAGCGCGGACGTAAAATATAAACGAGATGGACCGATCGGAGATGTTTTCGTTTGTTAGAAGAGGGTGCGTTTTCTAATTTTTCTCTTAATCGTTTTTGTAGACTGACTGTGTCGGCTGGGTTTACAGTTTACATCCGGACCCGCCTTATATGATATGGGACCATAGGCGTCGCCAGACATTTTCGGTTGGGGGGCAAAATCAAGTTTTGTGTTAAATCTTGCCTTTCCCCAGCCGTTACTCACTCGTTTTACATATCATTCGACGCGCAATGGTGCGAGGAATCCGATGGTGACAAAGTTTTCCTTCTAGCTATAGCATGTATTTTTTACAAAAAAAAAATCAAAATTTTGAAATTTCTGGACGAAAACGACCGTTAGAATTACAGTGGCTGCGATTGCCGACGCACTGCAGAGGGCCCCTGTGCAGACTCTCGTCGCTCATGATCATTACCCAGAAGAAGGTGAAAAACGCTCCATTTGAATCGGATCACCTCGCTAAAACCTCCATTCACGCATGCATGCCGAGGTTTTACGTGAAATGCATAGGGCTTATCCCAGCCGCCGATTGTAGCTAAGAATTGGGCATTCGGCGGAGACTGAGAGAGAATGTCGGAAGTGTGAATCGGAAGTACATCATTCATCCCTGCTGCAGTGAGAAGAAGTGTTTTGTTCACTCGAGTGTGAACAAAAAGTTTCTGGTTTTTCGAGTGAAGGGAAGCGCTGCAAACGCGACCAAAAATATTTAAAGGTAGTGTGCCAGCTTTCCTGGACCATATGGAGTTAATGACCCGGATAAGGAGAACCTGATTTTTAGAACTCATCCATACCTTCAAAACTCATGGAAACGTCTTAAATTCTTCAAATTTTGAGTACCCCAGCGCGAAATTCGCACCGACGGGTTGTCGGTCGTACCCCAACCACATTTCACACCACTATGAACAATAAATACACACACCAAAATCGCTATTACCGATAGGCTCATCCAATCAAGTTTCGATAAACCCGTTCATCATCATCTCCTGCGGTTTCGAACACGCCTGTTAGGTGGTGCAATAGACCGCGCCCAAAGCCAGGGCCCCGGTAACGTGAGTTAGCCGAGTTAGCCGGGGCCCAAAGCCAGGGCCCCGGTAACGTGAGTTAGCCGAGTCGAGGCAGCGTGCGCTGACCCAAGCCGGGGCCGCGCGTCCTCCCGGTGTCATGTGATAGCCCGGGGCTGCCCGCGGGGATGCGGTAGACCGCGCCCAAAGCCGCGGCCCCGGCTTGGGTCAGCGCACGCTGCCCCGACTCGGCTACCTCACGTTACCGGGGCCCTGGCTTTGGGCGCCGCTTCTGCTCATACTTTGTGGTACGGTGGTGGTGCGTCGGGCCGCGCGCTCTGACTTCGGCCAAGAAAAATGCGTCAGCTGATCATTGTCATTTCTGCCACTTTCGTGTGGTGAAATGGGGTCATAATTTAAGGGACGGCTGTTTTATATCAATTATTTTACATAAAATCATATTTCAAACCATAAATTAATGTACGACAGCCAAATTAAAGAAACAATACCAATACAGGCTTACAGTTTAAGTCAGACATTGTGTTGTCTACGATTAGACAGCTGATAACTCATTCCCGTACGTCGTAACTCTATAATGACCTTTGCTGATTTTCACATGTGCGCCGCATTCGCGTTTGTTGCCGACGCCTGTTTGCAGGTGAGCCCACTACAGTTGTTATACATATCGAAAAACCGATAAACTTTTAGGCAAAAAAAGCACTATTCCAGGCCTATTTTTGATTTTTTTTGCGATATTAGGTAAAAACAGAAGCTTCTTATCCTAGGAAAAATAAAATGGGAAATCTTTCAAAGGTGGCACACTACCTTTAACGGAACCAAAAGTTACGCACGGCATAGCGGCAAGGGATCCCTTAGAGATAGGATTGCGACTTCCAGGCCATTTCAGGCCACTGAGGGTCAGTGTGGACTCTCAGAAGCCTGCTTAGGATCCCGGAGATCGGCGTGGGTCACCCCAAATATTTACGTGTATGTGGTGCTTTAGGACTTTCCGAGCCTAAGGTGGGCCCGGAAAGCCCTTTAGGGCACACGAGCTTTCAGAAGCCAGTGTGGGCGGCGGGCGCTAAGAGACTAGGCCCAGGGTGAGACTGGAGCCCTCGAATAACAGTGTGAACCGTCGGGGTCTGTGTCGAATCCTTAAGGACCCTACGTTGTTAGGGACATAAGAAACATGTGTTGCGGCCCTCAGAGGGACACGTGAGTTGTGACCCCTCAGATGCCGGGTTGGGGTTTAACTAGTAAAGTCTGTCGCCTCAAAAGTTCGGCTGAACTATCATAGGCCAGTTGAGGTTTTCAGAAATTTTTGAAGGCATCCTCAAAGATTCGTGTGGCCCTTCAGAGGTCTACGTATGTATAATGTCCTCAAAGATCCCTGTATGGGCCCTCTAGAGAACATGGACACCAGTGGGACTCTCAGAGGCCGGTTTGGGCCCTCCGAAAGCTTCTTAGAGCTCAGTGGAGCTCCTTAGGAGCCTGTGTGAAAAGCAGGGTCATGAGCCCTGCGGCACTTGAACGGTACTTGTGCCTGTCGCAGACATTTGACGAGAGTTGAGAAAGGCCCCGAAGATTTCGTGTCACGCTTTGAACGAAAATTATGTGTCAGCACTCCAAAATTTATGAAAATCAGCTACAAAATGTAATACAGAACCAACTAGGAACATGTCATGAATCATGGCATTGACATTTCCGAGTCTGGAGTCGGAGTCTTGAAGATTTTGGCGACTGCGACTCTGACTTTGGTTTGAACTGCACGCTCCAACAGAGTCTGACCTCACAGGCATCCCTCAGAAAGGTACCCCCATTTTTCCCCGACTCCAAAATCTCATCGGATCTGTATCGATCTCAGGGGGTGCCCGGTCCGAGGTTGGGGGGGGGGGGCAAGCTGCCCCGCTTGCCCCCCGTGGCGACGCTAATGTATGGGACTTTCGCACAGTACGTCCCCATAGGTGCCGCTCGTGTGGAAGAAGTCCGATCAACAGGCCATGGGGTAATCGAACTGCAGACGTTAACGGTGCACTTAGAACATCTCGTCACTTGTGATTGAACCGGAAACGCTGTGGCCGAGACGGGAACGCCGCTCAGGTGACTATCCTGTCAGCACTGAGCGGGAGTTGGACAGTCAGCAGAGTCAGTCGTATCGGATAGGTACGTCCGGACACTGCCGCAGCTGGGGGGTGCTGGGGGCGCACCGACGTCCGGTGATTCAAAGGGTTGATGACCGGCGAGGGGAGGGGAGACTGGGTGGGGGAGGCAGGGGGAGGTTTCTAAGCGGTAACTGCCGGTGTGGGGGATAGGAGTGGGCCATGAGGATACGCGCTGGTGGGGAGGAGCGAACGGCGGTGTGTGAAAGGAAATGAGTATTTTAGCGGTTCCCCTCGCCCTTATCATGGGCTAGGTCCGCCGCTGAGATGGTTCCACGCTACACCCATGATCCACTGTGCGGTGGCTGATTTAACTCTACATTATCCTTGACTTTATGTAATCGTTTCGCGGGGCGATTCTTTGAGTTCATCGGATCCATCCACACTTCTGCACTTGCGTATCAATGTGATGAGGAGTGATTGACAATTGACATCAATAGTCCACGTGAAGTGGAAAGATTACCTACTCCCCGCTGATCTATTAGAGGGTCGTATATAAAGTTCAGCCCACTGTTAATCAAATCTCGAGTGCCCCGTCAGGAAACCCTAGCATTGCCGGGGATTAGGGTTGTGGAGGTCTATATTAATCGTCCATTTCTTTGCTTGAGCAAATTCCTGCTGGCTTTGGATTTGCCAATCTTGCTTCACTCTATCTTGTCTATGACGCAGTGCCATTAATCGCCGTGTGGCTGCTTTGCTAAGGTGAAACGCTGTAAAGGCCCGTGAGACATACTGCCGAGGAAAAAAAGATGATAAAAACAAGTGTATGTATATGGTAAGTATATTATACGCAGTTATAGCACAATTGTGGTCCCAGAGGAAGCACATTTGAACTGTCAATAATCCATGAACAATGGAGCAATATGCTCATGTACTACTCATGTAATGTAGACGGCTCGTTCACACAGTTGTGCAATCACATGCTCACATACAATGACCACGAAGGTCGCGCTTGCATCAGATATTGCAGGAACACTGACACTAGACTTGCACCTGAACTGACCAATGACTTCAACTGAAAGCCAATACCAAGAACCACTACGAGCCACTTCCCGCTACAAAAGCGCTATCGTCATTCTCGGCTAATAAAAGACCGCTTCCAGGCAGAACGCGATACCGCTAAAGCTCAACACTAGTCGCCGTGACGGGGTGGATCCTATGACGTGAGTCCTGTCGCGGGCGAGTGGCGGCGCTCCAGGAATACATTACACTCGGTGGATAATATAATCAGTCTGTTTATGAGTGTGCTAGCACAGGAGCCGGTCGTCACGTCGAGCGGTCGCATCGTGCACGGTAGTCTATCACTGACCGGGGAGTCTATCACTGATACATGCCGCCGCACGGGGACGGGCGCTTCACGGGCCGTCACACGGATACAGCAAGGGGCGGAGGGTGGGAGATGGTCCCGGAGGGAGGGAGAGACACCGCTTGAGCGTCAGTCAAACGTCGTTCGAATATGAAGCAACAGTCAAACATCGCCAAACATCACTCGAACATGCCTCGGCCCGCCTCTTGCCTCGGCGGCAAGAGGCGGGCCGAGCAGCCCAAACAAAGCGCAAACACTGGCTAGTGTTCGATAGGTCAGTAGTGCTTGGTGTTTGTGAGGGAGACATAAAACACAGCAACATCACTCCACGCGGAAAGGTGTGGCCCGATTTCACAGCTATACTACTGATGAAACCGGAAGAGGTGTAAGTAATATTTACAGAACATGTTTGTCTTACACTGACCAAATTATCCTGATTAGCCGGGAGGACTAGGGCTGCTTCAATGTAAACAGTAACGTGATACATTCGTCTGCATGCCTTCATGCACTTGTTCCAAGAACTAGGAGGAGTTTGATTATTTTTAAACGCCAGCTCGTTTCACGGCGGGACTTCAAAGCGACCGGGGGTCAGGGGAGAGATAGGCCACTGATGATGACTATCTTCCTTCATTAGAAATTGAGCAAATGCACCACCAGAGGTCAGTAAGGTCAGGATGGATGCAGAAGCAAATAATTCGTAAAGCTACTGCTCACCATGCCACAGCTGATGGTTCCACAGTCCACACCTATTAGGTATAACTCCATATTGCGAAGCAATCCACTCTTTTACAGAATGAACTCAATGGTGGTAGCAGGGGTAAAATAGTAGCAAGCGTTCAATGCGGGAAAGCCGTATTACCTGAGTCTAAATGTCTGTTCAGTTTGATAATGTGTCACAATTAAAACTCCATACTTTCGTCAGCCGATATGCAACGTTCGACTGGCCTAGATATACTAACAGCCTGGGGAAATTATTAAATCTAATGCTTATCCGAGGTTAAATATGTCATATTGACTGACCGTTCGCAATGACTATCAATCTTGCGACAAAATAACGAGACAAATAAACAACGATACAAAGAATACGTTAACAATGCCATAAATGATCTCACTAAAGTTCAATAGCAGGAAATGTAATATAAATAAGCACTCTAGGTCTGTGATACGTTCAAACCTAAATTTTAAAATGTCATTAAACGCAGTTAAAATAGTAAACAAACATATGCATATAAGCAGAATTACATCTTTTCCACTATTAAACAACAAGTAATATCAGTGTCTACAGTTCCACATAACAACCAGCAAACATGCAGGTAAGTATGCTTACTGTGGGGCGTTGAACTTACGTAAAATAATTGCTACGTTAGTGCAAAATATGTCATGGCTAGTTTATACATAACACATATGTATGTAGTTATCTCTAGGCATACAACAAGCTGTACGAGTTTCTCTTCTTCCCTTATTACAAAGAGGCTCGGGCCGGTTTAACTGAACGGTTCTACTGAAGACACAAACCCGCCTTCTAAGTGAGTTCGTACTATATAATATTCATGTGGGGACATCACTAAACTGGGTAGTGTAGGTAACTATCTGATCCCTGCTACAAAGCTCGGTGGTAATGTAGGACAATCTAGGTGGGTGGTGTTGGGTAACGTGCGCGACAATTCACGGATAATAATAACAGACATCGTAACGGACCTCGTAGCGTTAAGACGACCTCGTAGGAACATATTTCACCGGTGGGTGGGAGCAGACAATATTCAGCATTGACTGTATAGCGCCTCTGTGAATGGGGAAGGTATGGGACACACGGGACCGT
Organism: Amphibalanus amphitrite; assembly: GCF_019059575.1. NCBI lineage: Eukaryota > Metazoa > Arthropoda > Thecostraca > Balanomorpha > Balanidae > Amphibalanus > Amphibalanus amphitrite. The sequence goes on from NW_024881554.1 coordinate 1,036,848, forward strand.
AACATGAAAACCAGCACTGTCGATGAAAAAGTAGGGCTCTCGGTTGAATATTGCATACCAATAAAACAGCCCGATCGTGGTACACTAACTGCAGGGGACCACCGTATGCATGGCATTTAACAGGCCTCCTGTCCATTAATAGCAGGGCCTTCGGATGCATACCATTAAAATAGCCCTATCGGTATCCAGAGCCCAGATACTAGGAGGGTTCCCGCAGACATTCGCCGAAGCCTCAGACCATGTGACATAACGATGGCCTACTTGGCGCGGCGTGTCAGCAGGGGTAGTAGCCCTGGAAGGCGTCGAACACGTTGACTGCCAGGAAGGCGGCCAGAGCGCCGAGCGTGGAGCCTGCCTGGGTGGCCGCTCCGTACCAGAACAGAGCCCGGCCGCCGTAAGGCCGCAGCAGGCTGGCGATGCCCACCTTGGAGTAGGTGGTCAGGCCGACAAACAGCACCCAGCCCAGCACCTGCGAACGTCACATGCGGTCGCGTCAGGTCACACTGGATTACATTGGGTCACATCGGGTCTCTGACGAGTGACGAATATCTTTTTATACAATATCATAGTATTCTGACAATATGCAAATATAATTTAATTTATGCAGTTTTAGGGCGCCCGGACTTCAAGAAGTCATCGGCGTAGTTTCCTCCAAAGAGATGTTTATGATGCTCTTTACAATGATTGCGTGAAATCACCGTCCTGAGTTATGAGTACCTGACGTATCAAGCACTTCTTATATAAAACGCTATTATATAACACACTGTGTTCCGGCAGGTTACACAATACACAGCTCCGCGGCGCCAGGTATCACAGATGCACGTTCAAACTCACCACGAGAGCCTGCCCGGCGGCGGTGCCCTGCAGAGGTGGCGTCGGACTGAGTGCTGCCGTCACCAGTAGGTAGACGGCGCAGAGGCCGCCCAGTGCCGCCCAGCCGGCGGCCACCACCGGCCGGCGCACGGGCGCCGCGTACAGTACGAGGCACGCGGCCGGGTTGGCCATCAGAGAGAGCGTGGCTACCAGGTGGAAGGCCACGTTACCGTAAGGCAGAACCGAGTAGGACTGCACACTGGGCAGCACACCGTTGGCCAGGAGACTGATAGCGGCCTGAAGCAGCAGCAGAGGGGCCATGGCGCTCAGAGCCACCGGTGTGGCCGGGCCGGGCGGCGGCAGCGGGCAGCCGGCCGCCGCCGCCGGCTCGCCGACCGCCGCAGCGCCGTCAGCCGGCTCCCGGGCCGGCGCCAGCCGCGGCAGGTGCTGCAGCAGAGCGAACGCCACGCCGCTTACCACCATCATGCTGCAGAGGAAGTAGAAGAAGTCGTCGACGGCGAACCGCGGCTGCAGCTCGGCCGGCACCGGCACCACGCTGCCGTTCGGACCCGTGCCGTTGACACACTCAGCGTTGCCGCCGACTCCCTGTATGAGCGCCACCAAGCTGGGTAGCAGACCGCTCAGGCCCTCGCCGATCATATACGACACCAAGTAGCCGTGTTTGAAGCGGGCGGTATATGGCACGTATACCACACTACTGGTGCAGTCCACCAGCGCGATAAAAAACACCAGGGTAAAGAGCGCCGTACTGTGTGACGTGCCTCCTATAACTGACGTGCGCCGCCACAGCAGACCAGACAGCAGACAGGCGGCGGCGCCCACCGTCACCATAGTATACACGGCCACCACATCCAGCCGGCTGGCCCGGCCGTTCAGCCGCGCCCTCAACACCGAGTAGAGCACCGGGCCCAGGTTGGCCAGCTGAACAATCACGGAGAGATAGGAGGGCAGCGCCCAGCCCTCGGGTAGCGCGGCGACCAGTAGCGGCAGCTCTGCCCAGACGCCGTTCACGGCCACCCAGCTGCTGATCCCGAACAACACCAGCAGCAGGTCGGCCAGAGGCAGCCGGCGCTCCCCGGCCGAGGAGCCGTCTGTGAGACACAGGGACACATAGTTATAATAGCGCCGGGGCAAAACACAATGTGCTGACACTTCTGGGCTGAAACACGCTGGGGTAGGTAGGTACAGCACGGTAACAATACTGGACACTGGTCAGCCGGCGCTCCGCGGTCGAGGTGCTGTCTGCGAGACAGGAAGACACGACAGAGAAGCACCAGCAGCATTGACCTCTGTCCAGAGTCGCACTTTCACCGCTATCCAGAAAAACAAGATATATTATCTATGGAGATTGTGCGACCGTATGTATCCGAATGCATCTACGACGGCATTTCCATTTTCGGGACCAGACTTCACCCGGACATAGGCTATTTTGAATTCAAATGATCTTCATGCAGCATTCAGAGACATTTAATGAGAAAACGACTACCTAAAAAACAAACGGCTGTCATTAATCACCGTATTTTACCGATTGTTTTTATTTGTTACATAACAAAGTTGCCTAAGTAGTTCTCAGAACGGAATCTATTTACCTGAAGTATTTACCTTAAGTAAAGGTCATTAGGTACCCTTTCGAGTAATTAGACCCTTTACTCAAGAGATGCCTCCTCTTCTTCTGGCGAAGACGAGTAGGCTGCCATGCTAGGTGAGGCCATACATTGATGGCCACGATGATCATTAGTATGAGAGTATGAGAATCCCCAAGCGTCACTCCAGCCTACCGCAACCAACACTGCATAAAAAACATAAAACATGGTGGCTGCATAAAAACCAGCCCGCCTGAGTTTGCTGCCGGCCGCTGACCGTTCCCTTGCCCCTGCATCGTTCCCCGTGATATGAGTCGCGGGTGGTCCAATCAAATAGGCAGACCGGTCCGTAGGGGTCTGGCCAAAATAGCGGGCAGTCTGTCATGGTCTGGCAGGAACATGGACGGCCTGCCATGCCTATGACGGGAAAAAGGACGGTCTGGCGAGGGTTGGCCAGCATAGCAGGCCAATCTCCCGAATCTCCTATTGCCTAACGAATCAGCGGACGTCGGGCGACCTGTCAGAGCGGCGGGCCGGTCTTCCATGGCATGTAAAACTCAGCGGGCGGGCCTGCTACGATCTGAACGAGAAATGCCTACTTAGCAGGCGGGTCTGTCGTGGCCGTGCCAGGACAGTGGGCCTGCTTGTCACGGTCCTACGGAGTCATAATCCAGACCGAGCCACCGGACTGCCAACGCGGTTGACGTTTGATCTGGACTGAGGCCAAGTCAACTGACCAGCTGACCTGTCGGACCAGGGTCTGCCAGCGTCCCATCTGTCACGGTCTCGCCTCGTGCTGCGATCCCAGTGAACTGTTAATCTCATTCAACTAAGCTGGCATCTCCCACGAATTAAACGAGGTGGCTGCTATCGAGAGCGGCACGTGACAATGCGCTGATAGCGATAATACTACCACTCCGAAACGTGATCCGCTAAGCGTGCGAAGTCGCCGCCAAACAATGATTGTTACGTTTTAGTCGGAGTGTTTTGAATGGATGGATTTCAGAGCTTTAAACTGATGCATTGGGTACCGACACACACATATCGTCCAATGGAAATATTTTTGATTACCCTTCCGTCCCATTTGGAGTTCAGCATGAGCTGCAAGAGCACCTGCAGTTTCACTATCTGCCAGTCATTTTCTTCAGGAGCATCAATTGAGCTCGAAGTCCACCAGAGCCCACTTAAATCTGGGCTTCACCCACGATGGATCAACTTACTAACGTTCGACAATTGAGCCACTCAAACGGATATATCTATAGGGATGGGATCCAAAGGGTAATAGCCTTGCTACCTTACCTTCCTTACATGTGACCCAATTCGTAAGAGCAAGGGAAGATTCAGTCATAGTGAGTACAACCGCACGCTGATCAGACTGACAGTTTGAGTACAGACGCACTCCTCTCCGTGCCCTCCCGGGTGTTTTACAGGCTTGCCCTCCCTCCCGGTACACCTGGGAAAGGCCAGGTAGGCCATTACGTAATCACCGGCTGGGGAGGGAGGGAGGAAGAGCGAGTCCCCCAATCCCGCCAGCTGGTCGTAAATAGAACACACGTATCTCACCAGACTTCATGACCTGCGGCGGCAGCGGCACTCCACCAGTCACGACGCACGTGTCAGTACTGAGCGCTCACGCGTCACCACCGTGTCATCCGGGCGCCCGGCGTCGACTGAGCGCCCCGCCACCGGCACTCGAGTTCTCTCCAACTCGTGACGTCACGGAGGCAATAAAACCTCGGCCCGTAGGTAACGATGGAGCGGTGGGAAATCGGTCAATGTCGCTCCCCTCTTAGGGCGGCAGAGCGGCCCGCCCGAGGAGCGTAGGTACCCGGAAATGCACCGACGAGTAGTATGTGGGTACAACAGCTTCGTGCTCTGTTGTTGTTTGTTCTCCTCTTGTTCTCCCTTCTCGCGAGCTCCCTAGCCCCTTATCGTGTTGATTTGGATGGTTTGACATAAGACCACCAGTTAGAACAAAGGACCACTAAATCACGAAACTAATAACACCATTTAAAGGTGGGCGCCTAAGCTTGCAAAAGGGTTGTTATCTTTATAGCCAGCAAACCTTCGAAATGCCGGGTTGTGACGTCATTAACAAAGAGAGGGTAATTCTAGCTATGCTGGTAGACCGTCAGATTCCCGATGACGAGTGCTCTATATTACGAGCATTACCGGCGATCGAATTACGAAACTCCTGATTGGCTGCGGTTGGTGGGAGCAGCAGCAGTCAGAAGCCAGTACAAACTAATAAAGAGATGGACTACGTTTAGCTTTGTAGACACGTTAAAAGGCCAAATCGTTGGCTAAAGATGATTTGCGGTCCGGATGCCTGCTCACGTGACTGCCCCCCCACCCCTGCAATGACTACACAATCCATCGAAATCAGATCATAATCGTAATCGTAGCATATTTGAAGGCACATCCAAAGTATCGTGGCTTTTCCGAACCAGTCACAAAGCGTCATGAGGCCCTATAGGGCAAACGAAGATGAACTAAATATCTTGCAGACACAATACTCATTAATCCAACACCAGTCTCGTTGAACAAAAGCTGTATGAGCCGACGCTTGAAAGCAGGTCCAGTTAGGCGTCACTCGTAGCTCGGGAGCGGATTGAACATTGTGCTGGAGCGTGCCAGTCGCCTGCTCCCAGCAAACGTTCCAGCTGGCCACTTATGTGCAAATCACGCGTTATCGTGCTGTAAGATCAGCTCCTGTCTACAACCAGACTATCAGAATACTCGTACGTTTCGATGACGGAGTTGATTCCATCACGGCGATTCGATGATTGTACCGGATCACTTCATCGATCATCGACCCATCCATGGTCCGCTGCAGTCGTTACACTGGCTGTCCTAGGTCTTTCACTTCCTACGACATATCCCAAGTCGGCGTCACTGTGACCGTCGACCAGTGCGACATTGCCACTGTATCACCGTTAATAGCTGCGACAGTTTGTCCATCTCATGTCCAGCCACGCTATTAGTAAAGTAATCTTGCAGCCACGTTGGTAGAGTATCTGATTCCCGGTGGTGATCACTGACCGCCCGGGCTCGATTCACTTTACGCTCGATATACGAGACGGGGGTGGGTGGGATGCGGTTGGTTCTCCAAAGCCACTTTAGATGTCGGCGAGAGGGACGATCTGTGTCGGGCCATGTGGACACGCTGCACTTTGGCTGCTCAATCCTTCAGACGATTCAGCATTGCAAGATCAGATGGTGATGGCCAGAACCTGTGCAGCAAGCTCTGCTTACCATGGACTCTAGCTCTATCAAGCAGTCTATTTAAAACATTCAATGATTCAAACTAGGTTGAAAAGCACTGAATGCCTAGAAGCTATTGACTAGTTTTAACTATTCTATAGTCAATTCTAGATCATAGTTATTTCAGGCAAACCAGATGGGTTCAAACATTCAATTCATTTAGTTAGTTATGAGTATGACTCAGTTTCATCTCATCAGTCTTCAGAATTCAGAATCATTTGCAGTGGCCAGTAAGCCTACTGCTGTGACACTTTTCAGATATGAGACATTAACAAGAATCATAGAAAATTCTCTTACTGACATTATTTTGTTATCAAAACAAGAACTTCAAAAGAGATATTGGGTACCTACCTACCTACCTTTCAGCATGCATAAACATGGTCTAGTATCTATTATTGATAAATGTCCTCAGTATTCTTTGAAAAAACAAAATTGAGCAAATTATGACTAAATATACTCATAAGTAAGTGTGTGAGTTAAGATCTTTGGTTTTGGATGGAAATCAGTAGGTAAAAACACGGCAGCCTTGAGATACTTGCACATACCTCTAGAAAGTATCTCATCTTCTTCAAGTGATCCATAGTTCCTTTGGATGCCACTGGACATGCTTTTGATTTGCTTTTTTCCCTCTTAAAACCATGCACAGATTCTGCAACTCTGGAACACGTAAAGCAGGGTTAATGTAGCAAGAAAAGACATTGACATTACGTAAGCACTTCATTTTCATAACGTCTTCATAAAAAACTGAACTACCTCATCAACCTCAATTGAAAGATGCCAAAAAAAGAAAGAAAATAATCATAAAAGTGACTGAATCAAAGCATAGATCCTAGGTGATCATGGCTGCAAAAATAAGTTTCAGTTTTGATATCAATATTGACTTCAATAGTGCCCTTAACTTGAACTTGAAAGGAAAGTGGAAATAGTTGTATCTCTATCATATTTTTGATGCTGTCTATTTCTTACCCATAGTCCTAATTTTCAAATTGAACTTACATTTATCTCCGGAAAGGGTAGGGATGTATATTTAAAATTTCAATTTCAAGTTTCGTCGCTCGTCGTCGGCTTATTTTGTATCAGTCGCGCCACTTCTCTTATGTCAATCTAGAGAGATCACAAATATTTCACAAATTTTTAAAGAAATATCGAGAAGTCTTCAAATATTATTTTTATTTGAAAATCTTTCTAGGGACTTCTTTAGAAATTGCTAAATTTTCCTCGAAACTAATAGACAACGAACGTAACCGCATCGAAGCGGCCCACGAGTGTGCGCCCGCCTTGTCGCTCTTTTCGATTTTGAAATCAAATAAGTCAAAGTTGAAGTTGAAGCTTGCTTGGATCGGTTGATAGTTGATTACGTTATTTGATTTTGGAGCAAGTCTTTCAGTGACTGGGTACTGGGATCTAGAGTCTTAGATCCCCATTGCCGTTTGTACTAACAGTAAGATCGCCAAGCAGCGCAGTCGTCATCGTCGAAAGCCGTAACGGTATATACTGCCTTGGCCGTAACAGTAAGTCCAGTGAGTTTCAGTTTGAGGCTTGGGCTTGGGCAAGGCTATATAAACCTTGGGCAAGGCTATATAATAAAGGGCTTGGGTCACCGGCTCTGACACCCTGACCTGACCTGACTGCGACTTCATTTTCCATCGTAAGGAAGTGTGGAAAGAAGTGTGAGCGGCCATGGTGACATGCTGCATTATGGTGCTGGTGCTGCAACTGCAGCTTTGACTTTTAGCCTAGCCAAAGCTGCAGCCTTGATTAGGCTCATGAGTTCAGAGTTTGTTGCCATTGAATTGTCAGGCCATATCATATTGGCCATATCAATATTGGCCCATATCAATATTGTTTGAGGCTGGACATTCTGATTTAGTTTTGCTGCATTTTACAATATAATCAGCACTCAGCAGCAGGGCTGCGGAGTCGGAGTCGGAGTCGGTCGGAGTCGACAGTTGTGACCGGAGTCTGAGTCGGAGTCGATTTTAGAAACCTGAGCCGGAGTCGGAGGCACCGAGAATCTGTCGACTCTGCAGCCCTGCTAGGTCTGCGGAGTCGGAGTCGGGAGTTGGAGTCGGTCGGAGTCGACAATGCTGCCCGGAGTCGGAGTCGGAGCTGGTTTTTATAGTCGGAGTCGGAGTCAGAGTCGCCGAAAATCCATCGACTCCGCAGCCCTGCTCAGCAGTGCCTGGCCAGTGGCCCAAATTTTCTCCAGTAAATGTTCAGAAAGAGCCTGATTGATGAGTTTTAAGACATACATTTTGCACATTCCTACTCTATTTAACATCCTGAATCCAGATACGATTCTTATATTTGGTGAAAATAAAAGAAAAAACAATAAAACCTGACCTAGCCTTACCTACTTCGGTACCTACAACTTACCAACCTTCAACCTACAAACCTGCAACCAACAAACCTACCAACCTACAAACCTACCAACCTACAGCCTAAAACCTTCAAACCTACAACCTAACACAGTCTACAACATGAAAACATACAACCTTCAATCTACAATTTCTGCTGTTGCATATACGTATCAGCAGCGCCACAATTGTAGATTTGACCTTTTCTGAACAAATACCTTTTTTCCACCACAGCACAGTGTTATTAGCTGACGTGGTGGGTGCTTTCTTGATTCACCAGATGGAGCTGAACGAACAGAATCTGCAGCAGCTGGCCACCTATCTGGGCCAGACGCTGTCACCTGACCCAGCCATCCGTCGGCCAGGTAAGAGAAAACACAGGCTCTACATTTCCGACAGGGTACTGGAGGCGGGACGTGGCTCGCTGCCGAGCGGTACCCTTGGATATAACCACCAACAGGGCTTCATCTGGTGTTCGGTGGTCAGAGATTGAACTGCGCAGCGGAACACCTGGATTAAGTCGCCAGTTAGTGTCAATCAAGCTGCTCACCATGAGAGATCAGGCCACTGACCGGTACATTCGGATACCCACCTCACCACCTCCGGCAGGGTGTCAGGCGTTGCTGTTTTAGTCTGCGGTGAGAATAGGGAAACAACTACAACAAAGTTCATTTGACTCCTATAATATAGACGTAATATGATAGAAGACCTTCTTAGTACCTAAGTGTGTCATGGATAAGAACTAATCCTTGCCATATTTATATACAATACGATAAATAACAATTATCATCGCCTGCCACCAACAGCTGTAGGCTGTAGGTTATTGGTTGGTTGGTTATAGGTAAGGTAAGGTCAGGTTATATTATGTTTTCTTTATATTTACTGAGCAAAGACAGTCGTGACGCTCTTGAGACGTGGCTATACAGGTGTATTTTTGTAAGTATTTCTTAGGTTTTAATGGATATATCCTGGTGGAATGTTTGGAAACCATTCCAAATGATGTCCTAAAGCATTCAATAGCATTTTGAAGCTAACCACATGGCAAACGCTAGGTTACATCGCATACGCTCACCTGGTCTGCCCATGACCCTTACCGGTACACTGTTCACCTACCACTGGCAGGGAGGCCACTACTGGAATAGTGGGAGACCCTGACCGGCACACTCAGATCATGCCGGTAATGGTGTTGGCTGGTCTCTGTTGTAGTGAGGGACGATCGCTTACCGTGCTCACAGTATCGACACACCGCCCACCGCCGGCTGACGTCGGGTACTGCAGCTGTAGCCGGTGACGTGGCCGATGATTGTGATTAGTTATTCACTTATCTTATCGGTAGGAGTAACCCTCGGAATGCCGTCAGTCATGGTGCAGGTTTATCTTTATTTATCAGGACACGCTCACTCACACTACAACAATTGGCTTCAGCTGGTACAAGAAAGACATTCTTGGGCCAAATTCCATTGCTGTATTTGCTCAAAGCCACTAACTACAGCTGATTTATGCGAAATTACTGTTTATTTATGATTCAGCTGATGGTATAAATGTGGTCTGTTTTGGGCATTTCTTTGTGGTGAAGGAGCCCGTCCTTATATATCAGACGGCTGCTTACCATCGCCGGCTGACAATCGCCCTTCCATTTCCAGCGGAGAAGTTTCTGGAGTCGATCGAGCGGAACGAGAACTACTCTCTGCTCCTGCTGAACCTGCTGGATAATAACGCCGTGGAGCTGCCCTACCGCATCTCCGCTGCCATCACCTTCAAAAACTTCGTCAAACGCAACTGGAAGCCGGTACGTATCAACCCTGCGTCACGACGGTGGCGTAGATAGGTATACCTCAGGGTTTGTAACGAATCTGAGAACAGCTACGAGATATTTTAGCTTGTTTCCACTGTTACCGATATACTGGACTACCTACACATATTTGCATTTTGCTGTTGCTGCTGCAAATAGCCGAGTTTTTCGTCGTTAGCACGCACGGACGAGTGCCATCTGCCATGTCGCCCTTGTGTTTTTAGTCACACTGTGTACTTCCGGTATCCGACGACGATTGCGCGTTCACAGACTGCTTACCATTGTGTGTAGTTTTAGGGCCTTGGTGGAGCAGCTTCTTTGGGCTATCCGAATGACTAATAAGTCAATATGTCGTCTGCGGTAAATCACGTGACATGTGATGGCTCCCACCTACCGTCAGGATGAGGACGGAAACAGTCACGTGTCGGAGAAGGACCGCGCCGCGGTGCGCCAGCTGATCGTGGAGCTGATGCTGCGCTCGCCGGAGCAGGTGCAGCGTCAGCTCAGTGACGCCATCTCGGTGATCGGCCGCTGCGACTTCCCCGCCCGCTGGCCCAACCTGATCGGAGACCTGACGGCGCGCTTCAGCTCAGGTGGGTCCCGGATGGAATGCGGTGGTGACAGGGCACCGTAAACTGGGACTGCCGATGTCATAACTGCTGGTCGACAGGTCGCTGTCACGATACTTTGTCATATGATAGTTCTATACTTTGAGTTTAGAAAGTCATGGTGCCAGACATCAGTCCCACGCACAAGGGGGAAAAGCTCAAATTATTGAGCGCTCAAAAAATTGAGCGTGTGACGTCAGAGGCTCCCATAGGCGTAATGCTGAGGGCTCAAAAAATTGAGCCGTTTCAGGAACACGTTTTGCAAAAGCAACTCGCAACACCTAGGGAGAAATGGCAACACCCTAGGAGAATCACTAATGATGCAAAACAGATTAGGCTTTCATATTTTTCACTGCTCAAGCTTCAATGATTGGGGGAACACCAATTTCTAGGTCGAAATCTTACGGCATACCAGGATGCCTTAAAAACAGGCCAATATTTATGTCGAAATAAAAGTTATTTTTTGTCCATTCACGTTTTTTACTAGGGTTCTGTTGGAAAGAGCATTTTTCATACTACCCAAAATGATTGCGACTCAATTTCACATCACCCATATCGGATAATATTTTTCATTTGGCGGCGCCGTTTGTTTATTTCGTCGCGACGTCTCCGGTCGCGTGGTTGTCGTCGTCCTTGTGTTGAAGGTAAGTTTTTATCGTTTTAGTTATATTTAGATGTTGAAAGGTACACTGAAAACTTTGAATATGCTGTGATTTTAAATTTGGAAACACGTAAACGTCAATCAAATCACGTTTTCCTCGATTTGCGTGCAGATAAGTAACTGTCGACGAAAGTGGCGCCATTCGATATGATGTTTTGAGGGAAAGAGACACAACATATTTACGGGAAAATTTTTGTTTTTTAGTGGTCTAAGTGCTTCAAAGAGGCTGTGAATGTTTTCTTCACACAATTTTTCATTAGGTATGATGAAGTAAAAGGTAGTTTCAGTCTTAACTTTCATATAATTGACATTAAAACATATGATAGTCCACTGCTATCAGTGATTGAGTACCTTGATATTTGGCATTTCTCACTAATTTGAATGTATTCTCTATCCATATGTCCTGATAGTAAGTGACAATACTCTGCCAATATGTTTCCATAGTTTTCACATTCATTTTCCAGTCCTTTACATAACATCACAATTTATAATCAACAAAACTCAACTCCTTCGTTACTTCACAACACTGACAGCATGACAGACTGACAGTCAACTATTGTGTGTGTGAATGCTGAAACAGGATAGCCACTTTGCTGACTGGCTCATTTGAAATAAGATAAAAATGATCCTTTATATCATTTCCATCTGGAGGATCAGAGTCAACGGAAAAGGAAGGCCACTTTCAAGCCTCAAGGTCTAGGCTGCCAGACGCCAGTTGGCAGTCACCACCAAATTTATAATAGATTAATTAATTATTATACTTTGAGACCCTTAGGTCACTGGATCGGCATCACATTTTCAGTTTCAATTTGGTAAAGGTTTTTATTTGTATGATGTGAAATATTTTCCTGAATCAGAATTTAATCATCCCTAGGTACCTGGTAGAGGTTTCGGATTTAATGCTCATTGTTGGTGTGCAGTCAGGATTTTTTGACAGGTCCAGATAGGGAATCCTGAGCAATTTTATAGTAAAGTGGTCTCCTTATAATCACCACACATTTTATCAAAAGCATTTGTAGAATTCATTCAAGGAAGAATTTTATCAATGTTGCACCCATTTCTTAGACGACCTAGGCTGCATCTTTTTTTAGTTCCTGTTGTATGACATATTTTCCATTTTGTTCCACTGCATAAAGAAAAAAAATCGTTTGAGATCACCAAACAGCTTTTCTTTTTCTGGCAGGTCTGCACAACCAAGCGGTCGCTGGCGAGGACGTCGGCCGTCCCTGTGGGTAAGGTCATCTGCTCAGCCTTTGTGGAGATCAGCAAGACGTCACCAAGATGAAGACTTCGCTGGAGCAGAAGCCGCTGACCCGTGTCCGATCGGGCAGGTCATGCTCGACGGCACGAGCCACAACTTGAACGACTCGGTGACATCAACAACATGGTGGAGCAGGTGAATGAGTTTGGCGACGTGTTGCGCGACTGCAAGAAGGGTTGTCTGCGTGTTCTGGCCGGCGGAGCGGCGACGCTGCGCAGTCTGTGCTGGTGGTGAGCAGCTGGCCGTGGTGACCGCGCGCGCCCACATGCGCCGACAACCTGTGCGGCTTCGACGGCCCCGGGACAGCCCGATGCCGCCCACTATGCGACGCCGACCGCGCACTGTCCGCACGGCCACATGGAGGTGTGCCCGCGCCTTTTGCCCGCACGCCGCTACCTCGCAGCTGGTCTGCAACCACGCCGTCGCCGCCTGTAGCCCGATAACAAAACGGCTGTCTGATAATGCCGCGTGTTCTTTGTGATGTTGCTACTGTGATGGTTGCTACTGCTGGTCTGAGACTCGATGTTTCCATTCGTCTTTTACATGTTAAGGATTTGATAATGATAAGCTTAGTCCGAGCTTAGGTCGTTTATATCATTTGTTATATGGCATATTTTGGATCAAAGCAGTAGGACACTGCCTCCTGCTTTTGTGATGTATGCTGGCAAGACGCAGGTTCCGGTCGCAGGTCACCCGGTTCCAATGTGGTCGGGCTGGCATGCGATAATGTGATGTTGTTTTGCTCGTCTCTGTGTTCCACTCTTGATGATGTTTGTGAATCTAACCCACATTGTATAGTATTTTTGTTTGTTTGCGGCCGATGGCCTTGTAAGTTGTAACCGTGGCAATACAGTTTTTCCTGTATAATTCTCCAATATTCAAGCGTGGGTGGATATCTTTCTGTAATCACGTATTCCCTTCTCCCAGTACAGTCAGAAAATATCAATACAGTATTCATACGGAGTATTCAAGCCCTGTATAATTATTTGAGGTGTGCCGAATCCGAAAGGCGACCGATAAAACTACTAGCGGAAAATGTGACATGATGCCATGGGTTTGTGAAAAGTTTAGGTACCACGTAGCATTCAACTTCCTGCATTTCTGTTTCAACTCAGTTTAACGTATTTCAACGAACATAACATCAAAAATGGCAGCCAGTACCGGCTTCACCTGTCACGGAGAACGCTCAAAAAATTGAGTGTAGATGCTGGCCGGCACTCAATTTTTTGAGCGTCAGCTGACTGTCGTCTGTCGTGGCGCTCAATTTATTGAGTATCGCGGTCCCGAACGACAAGTGGCGCTCAAAAAGTTGAGCGTCTTTAGGGCATTTTCTTTCCAAAAACACCGATATAAATTATCACGGCGAGTGTTCGAGAAGAAACCTTGTTGCTCTCTCTTGCCATTGATACCTTATTTGGATACGATATTTGCCGTAGTGTGACGCTAGAGGCATTGTAAAATACCATCGCTTCGCCTATTCCTTCATAATGGGGCCCGCTCAATTTTTTGAGCGCTCAATAATTTGAGCTTTTCCCCCTTGTGCGTGGGACTGACATTACGATAACAAAAGCAGAGCAGAAACGTCGAGACGCGCCTGAAAGCTTATTATGCCCCTCGAGAAACTTTCCCTAATATTCAATTGCTCCGTAAACTGTAAATCCACCATGGCCACATTGGGTAAAGTGATTTAGGTGTTGCAGGCACTTTAGAAAATCAGTCATTTTGTAAAATGCCTAGGCATTTTGCAAAATGCCTGATTTTCCAGGCTTTTTGCAAAAAGCCTAGGCATTTTACAAAATGACTGACTCTCCAGTCATTTTGCAAAATGCCTAGCCATTTTACAAAATGACTGAGCAGCGTGTTGTAGATACGAGTACCTAATTATATACGTTTTGGTAGCGTGTAGGTGGACCGAGGAGTCCAGCATTATGACCAGAGGAGTCCAGCAGTGGGAAGTCCATACCTACCTCTATTTTGAGAAGTGCAGGCCCGCGACATTTCCAACCCCACGCCAGCGACGCTGCTGGATTTAAAATGATCGATCTGGAGCGTCAACAAACGACTGGCCCTATGCCGGCCTGTATCTGTAAAACTATTAGAGGTCGCGAGGATTCGATCCCACACACTTAGGCTTTAGTGTCTTCTGAAACCAACGCTCTCGTCCTATACGCCAAGCGACCTGATGATTCTCCCGATGTGGAGCCTGATATTTTTAACTGGGACCATGCAAGTAGGTACTCAAAGCTGTTGCCACAGAACAAAATTAATCGTGTTTTTACGAGCGAGCGAGCGCAGCGAGCGAAGCGAGCCTTTTCAATACCAGTAAAACGCCTTTTGGGCGAAGAACGAGCGGGCGAGATAGTGAGCCCTGCACGTGCGGAAGGGCGAGAGGGTGCTTCCAACGGGCTTGCGCAAAGCACCCTTCTAACTGGTCGCTAGCGGTGTGCCAAATTTGAACGCAATCGGCCCAGCCGTTCCTGAGATCTGGAAGCGGCATTCTGCACGTGCGCACGTGCAAACGGGGTCCAAAATGACTTTTGCACGGCACCCTACTAACTGGTCCCCAACCGTGTACCAAATTTGAGCGCAATCGGCCCAGCCGTTCTCGAGATCTGGAAACGTCCCCTGCACGTGCGCACGTGCAGTAGCACCCTAACCGTAACACATGGGAATGCATTGCCTGGTGGGTGCCTACCTGTATGCCAAGTTTCAGCGAAATCGCCCCAGTAATTACCGAGTTACTGAAATGGGAACAAATTTGGCACCTCTTGTTGTTGTATTTTGCACGTGCACTGGGGGTGACCCACATGCATCGAGAGTATCCTATTTTGGGTAGAAGGGATGCTGCTGCCCTACAAAAATTACCGCAAGTCAATCGCCCAAGCGGCTGCTGAGATATGAGCCTCTCAAAATCACTACTTTTGCAAAACAGCTTGAACACCCTTGACTTTTCACGTGGCACGTGCCACGACAGTCACTGAGATGTATCAAAAGTAGTCAATTACGGGGTAGAAGGGATGGGGCTACCCAACAAAAAAGACCGCAGGCCAATCGGTCCAGCGGTTGCTGAGATATAAGCCTCTCAAAAGCGTTACAGGCCGGGCCTATTGAAAAGACTCACTTCGCTCGCTGCGCTCGCTCGCTCGTAATAACGGAAAAATCTCAGTATGAGCGGCCCGGCCCGGCCCGGCCCGGCCCGGCCCGGCCCGGCCCGGATATAAGCCTCTCAAAAGCGTTACAGGCCGGGCCGGGCCGGGCCGCTCATACTGAGATTTTTCCGTTATATTGAAAAGACTCACTTCGCTCGCTGCGCTCGCTCGCTCGTAATAACGGAAAAATCTCAGTATGAGCGGCCCGGCCCGGCCCGGCCCGGCCTGTAACGCTTTTGAGAGGCTTATATCTCAGCAACCGCTGGACCGATTGGCCTGCGGTCTTTTTTGCTGGGTAGCCCCATCCCTTCTACCCCGTAATTGACTACTTTTGATACATCTCAGTGACCGTCGTGGCACGTGCCACGTGAAAAGTAAAGGGTGTTCAAGCTGTTTTGCAAAAGTAGTGATTTTGAGTGGCTCATATCTCAGCAGCCGCTTCGGCGATTGACTTGCGGTGATTTTTGTAGGGTAGCAGCATCCCTTCTACCAAAAATAGGATACTCTCGATGCATGTGGGTCACCCCCAGTACACGTGCAAAATACAACAATAAGAGGTGTCAAATTTGTTCCCATTTTAATAACTCGGTAATTACTGGGGCGATTTCGCTGAAACTTGGCATACAGGTAGGCACCCACCAGGCAATGTATTCCCATGTGTTGCGGTTAAGGTGCTACTGCACGTGCGCACGTGCAGGGGGCGCTTCCAGATCTCGAGAACGGCTGGGCCGATTGCGCTCAAATTTGGTACACGGTTGGGGACCAGTTAGTAGGGTGCCATGCAAAAGTCAGTTTTGACCCCGTTTGCACGTGCGCACGTGCAGAATGCCGCTTCCAGATCTCAGGAACGGCTGGGCCGATTGCGCTCAAATTTGGTACACCGCTAGCGACCGGTTAGAAGGGTGCTTTGCGCAAGCCCGTTGGAAGTACCCTCTCGCCCTTCCGCACGTGCAGGGCTCACTATCTCGCTCGCTCGTTCTTCGCCCAAAAGGCGTTTTACTGGTGTTAATTATTGCTTTAATATTAATTGTGATCAGAGAGTTTTTTTTTATTCCAAAGAAAAGTTAGGAAGAAAACCTAAACAATATTACTGTAAACAATTGCGTGAACTAGGCCAT
The DNA here is from genome assembly GCF_019059575.1 of Amphibalanus amphitrite. Lineage (NCBI taxonomy): Eukaryota > Metazoa > Arthropoda > Thecostraca > Balanomorpha > Balanidae > Amphibalanus > Amphibalanus amphitrite. The sequence goes on from NW_024881554.1 coordinate 1,053,475, forward strand.
CGCAGTACGCACTGCATTAATAAATAGAACTGACAGCGACGATGTTTCTTAAAATGTGAGGATGAGAGAGAAGGAGTGGGAAATTATAATTAAATTCGAACGTGTTTTTAATGTCCAAATACATAATGCAGTTTTGTCCGTAATGGCACAATCAAACAAAGACTACACTCATTCGTTTACATGTAATTGTACATCAACCGGGCCTGCCTATTGACTAGGGCCGGTCTCCGGCTGGTTTTGTTAGGTCTAGTTTCAGGCAGAACATGAACGGCGTTGATGTACTTGGGAGTTTTTACAGCGTTAACTAAACAATGCTTTATGCTACAGCCGAGTCTGCAACTCAACCTGGTCGTTACTCAGCATTGTCGTCATCACAGAGCTTCAAATCGATCAGCTACAGGCTGAACACGTACCTATAGGGTATAGGAAGACGTCCAAAAACTGTTGGCCATAGTATCTGTAGTGGGATCTACGTTCCATGCTGGTCAGGCATTTTGCAAAATGCCTAGTCATTTTGTAAAATGGCTAGCCATTTTGAAAAAAAGCCTGGTTGCGTTCAGTCATTTTTCAAACAGCCGTCTTTTACAAAATGACTGATTTTCTGAAGTGCCTGCAACATAGGTCTTGTGTAATGTGTGATAATCCCCTTTTTCAGGCGATTTCCATGTGATAAACGGTATTTTGCGGACCGCCCACTCCCTTTTCGAGAGGTACCGGTACGAATTCAAGTCTAACGAGCTTTGGACGGAGATCAAGTTTGTGCTGGACAACTTCGCCAAACCGCTCACAGAGCTCTTTGTGGTAAGTCTGATATTGGCGACATGTTTATACCTTCAGGACCTGGAAACTGCCAGTTCGGTGCTTTATGTTTGTTAGGCTAAATCCACCTGGGACCGACTTCGTGTTTCGAATCGCAATTGCTTGTTTTACGTGAAATACCGCGATAAATTTCTTATGAGGTATGTGTATTGACATGCGCTTGACACAACGCCTCTCAAAGTCACCGTGCAGTTAACTTGATTTTCACGAGGTCTCAAACAGGTCTCAAATATCACGATTAATTTCTTATGAAGTATGTGTATTGACATGCGCTTTACACACCTCTCAAAGTCTGCTGTTAACTTTGATTTTTACGAGTTTTAAGTGTTGTATGTGGGAATATGGAGCGTCCTTTGGACGACATCCAATCCGTGATGTGCTCGGTCTGCCCTGACCCACCCTGGTCTCCGCCAGGCTACCATGGCGCTGGCCGAGCAGCACGCCACCAACGCGGCCGCCCTGAAGGTGATCGTCTCGTCGCTGGTGCTCATCTGTGAGCTCTTCTATTCACTCAACTATCAGGTTGGTGATGGTGTGAATGCTGTGGATTTATTATGGCCAGCTAACATAATGGCCAATTGTGGGTGGACACTGGACATGTTGGGACTTTTTTTGCTGGCATTGCAAAGCAGCGGTTAACGTGGTGTTACCAAGTCATGCAAGGCCTTAGGTAATTAATTCAGTTTGGCATATGATTCTATTGTTGCAGTATGATTCACTTTTTGGCGTGCTTCTGTCTTTTTATCTTTGCCCCCCCCCCCCCCGGAATCGGTTCCAATCGTTCGCTATATTTTCATCTGAGTGAGTTGTTGCTAGTTGCTACGCACATATCGCACGCTCCCCTTCGCCGCCAGGACCTGCCGGAGTACTTTGAGGACAACATGGAGACGTGGATGCCGCGTTTCCTGCAGCTGCTGGAGCTGGACAACAAGCTGCTGCAGACCGAGGTGAGCCAGTCGGCGGACGGTTGTTCTTCCGACTAGGATCCATATTTATTGGTAATCGCGCCTTTTTGTCATCTACATTCTACATTCAGCACTTATATTTCCCGTATTTGTCGCCGGCCGCCGGACTGTTTCTCAGCCGAGACAAAAGTCACATAGCAGGACGTGAAAAGATGGATATGTAAGTGTAATAGAAGTATCCCAGAAATCATACAGATATAGTTAAAACAGACGTAGTTGGTCACATAGCCATTATTCCTTAGGAGGTGATTTGTTATTCATATTTATAGTTAATAGTTATTATTGTTAAAATTCGCAACATTACGATCACGATTACGGACTACCTACGACTTAACCACTCTGATCTCGCCGCCGCGCCGCTGGTCAGGATGAGGAGGAGGCGGGCCCGCTGGAGCAGCTGCGCACGCAGATCTGCGACAACGTGGCCCTCTACGCCCAAAAGTACGACGAAGAGTTCGGCCCGTACCTTCCGCGCTTCGTGCAGTCCGTGTGGAAACTGCTGGCCAGCACGGGCATGCAGGTCAAATACGATCTGGTGAGTGCCCAATGAACGGGTGGGTGAATGAAGAGTGTTCACGGAGTGTCTGGAGTCTGGGCTCTAACGAGTGTACTTTGTTATGTCTGTAGGTCATTGAGGGCTATTTTAGTCTACAAGTCCATCTTCCGAATAACAGACGTGGAATGAAACAATACATGATCGAAAACACTTGCTAGGTCAACGATTGATCCAAGTTTTGAATCAATCGCCAGCCATTACCGGCTACGATGCCGCCGCACTGCCGGTAATGAGGCGATGTCCGCCGTGTTGTCAGCCTGGGCCCTGGGCCCGGTAACAGGCTGCCTTCTGTCCCCGCCCCCTCCCCTCAGCTGGTCAGTAACGCCATCCAGTTCCTGTCGTGCGTCGTCGAGCGGCCTCACTACAAGGGCATCTTCGAGGGCGACGGCGTCCTCTCCCAGATCTGCGAGAAAATCATCGTGCCCAATATGGAGTTCAGGGGTGAGTCGGCGCGAGCCCGGTGACTTAGCGCGTCAGTCAGTGAACTACTATCTCCCTTCAACGAAATAATAATATTGTTTTGTAAATTCACTTTTACCCTTTTGGGAGAGGCTACCGTCCTCCACGTCATTCTAGCCTACATTTTCTAATTTCTACCGACCAGTATAATTGTTCGCTTTTTCGTCCTAATCCAAAGAAGCCTATTCTAGCTCCCCAAGCATCGTGCGTCGTTCCATTCGACTCCTTTTATGGTTGTGTATCTTGCTTACCACGCCGTTGACCCGTGCGGCTGCGTATTGATACTGGGTGCGATATTTACCAGACATGTTTTTGCGTGTCTGCGTAGGTGCGGCTTCCCTGCACGGTATCGCAGGAGTAATATGACCCGACCTGCGGTGGTAGCGATCAGCTTAGTGAGGCGGCAATGGGATCGGATGAAACTCGACACGACGCGTGTGGTCACTGGGGAGGGGGGGGGGGGGGGAGGAGAGCCGTGCGGTGTGGCGTAAAGGTCGACGAACTTTGGCTTTGGCATTGGGTATCGCTTTTTTATGCGCCTCGATTTGAACTTTGAAGCCTTTGGAGTTTAGGTATGTGACCTCTGATAACTTGGGATTTTTTCCTAGATAAGCTGAATATGAGACTAATGCTCTATCTGTTTTACCTACTCATGGTAGCTTAATGGTCGATTGAGTGCATGGTAATTTTTAGTTCTTCGATGTAATTCGGATCACCACGGCCAACCTCAGATCCACCTAACATGTACCATACTTCATTGACCTGAGGCGGTGAGGATTACCGTCCGTTCACCAATTTCTGGCAGCAACAAAATACTCCCAAGCCACTTGTCACCAACCAATACGTTTTCACCACATGTCAGTGCTGATCCAGCGCGTGTTGACTGTTCTCACCACCTTCCTCTCGCTCTCTCCGTCAGTGTCCGACGAGGAGCTGTTCGAGGATAACCCTCAGGAGTACATCCGGCGAGACGTGGAGGGTTCGGACGTCGACACCCGCCGCCGCGCCGCCTGCGACCTGGTCAAGTCGCTCTCCCGGCTCTTCGAGCAGAGGATCACACAGGAGTTCTCACAATACGTGCAGGTCAGTTCGGCTCCTTCTTACTCTGGCATCTAGATTCCTTGCTGGCATTTACATTGCCCATCAGCAGATTCACAACATTTTTTTTTTTTTTTTAAAGATACGTTACATGTTATGAATGTTATGACGAAATTATGGTCAATATGCAACTGCACCAGTGGCTCACTAAAATGAAGATCTTCTCCCATCATTTTCCCTGTCGTCTATCGTCCCCGTTAGCGTAACAGTATTCGCTCTTGTATGTGAGTCTGAGTGTAACCGTGTACCTTTTCTACCGCAGGTGATGCTGGCCAAGGCCGCCGAGAACCGAACAGCCAATTGGAAACACAAGGACGCGGCCATCTACCTGGTGACTTCGCTGGCGGCCAAGGGCTCCACGCAGAAACACGGCGTCACACAAACCAGTTCGCTAGTCAACCTGGACGACTTCTACCAGGCGCAGATTCTGCCCGAGCTGCAGGTCAGATACGTTAGATGCATGCATCACCATCACCCTAATGGTAGGTCAGATATCGCTAGAGGTCAGGCTGAGGCTAGATACATACACCTGAATTACTGACAGCCGTCTCTATCTTACATATTTGCAGCCGACGGCAGTCTGTCTCTCAGGGCCAGGACCAGCAGTTGACACAGTTACCTCTATCTCGCAGGACCAGCAGCTGACGCAGTCGCTGGTACTGACGGTCGTCCATTTGTCTCTCTGTCTGACAGGACCAGCAGCTGTTGCAGTCGCTGGTGCTGACGGCCGTCTATTTGTCTCTCTGTCTGACAGGACCAGCAGCTGTTGCAGTCGCTGGTGCTGACGGCCGTCTATTTGTCTGTATGTCTGACAGGACCAGCAGCTGACACAGTCATCTCTGTCTGACAGGACCAGCAGCTGACGCAGTCGCTGGTACTGACGGTCGTCCCTCTCTGTGTGTTTTACAGGACCAGCAGCTGATGCAGTCGCTGGTGCTGACGGTCGTCCCTCTCTGTATGTCTGACAGGACCAGCAGCTGACGCAGTCGCTGGTGCTGACGGTCGTCTAATTGTCTGTGTCTGACAGGACCAGCAGCTGACGCAGTCGCTGGTGCTGACGGCCGTCCCTCTCTGTGTTTCACAGGACCAGCAGCTGACGCAGTCGCTGGTGCTGAAGGCGGACGCCATTAAGTACGTGATGGCGTTCCGCAGCCAGCTGCGTCCGGACCTGGTGCGCGCCTCTCTGCCGTACCTGGCCGGCCTGCTGCGCTCGCCGTCCGTCGTGGTTCACAGCTACGCGGCCATGGCCATCGAGAAGCTGCTGATGGTGCGCGCCGCCGACAAAACGCCCCTGTAAGTTACGGAATCGCGACTTAAATTGCTCCTTAGACTAGCAGACTTGCGGCCAGTAACGCATTCATATGATGTAAGTCACGAACTTGAGACCCATACAACGCCACTGTATGCAACAACTTTCGGGCTTCTTTTGATGTTTACTTAGCATTATATATGTATAGATTAAGACTATGGTTGAGGTGTTTTGATTTTTTTTTTGTCGTCCTTAAGCACGTCAGTCTTTACTTCGTTTGTCATACAATCAGAGTGCGGTGAACAAACTGCCCGTCAGTGAGTTGAGCTGGTGCTGTGAATCATGGTGAGCAGTGGTGCTGTGAACCATGAGACCCGGTCTCCGTGGATCAGTAATCTGACATCCATCGCCCGTTTTCAGCCTACAGAGCCAGCACGTGGCGCCTCTGGCCAAGGAGCTGCTCACCAATCTGGTGTTCGTGTTCAGTCAGCCGGCCTCGCAAGAGAACGAGTACGCCATGAAAGGTACGACACTATACGTTCGCGGCTAATGATTGGCGTATTTTTGGCGATGTCGATAGAGGGCTGTGGTGTCCTCTGTAGGGAGTTTATGCCATCTGTGGAGGTAGGGGGCGGGGTTGTTTCGTACTAACTGTTTCTACTGTTTTGTGTTCTGTCATCTCCACCGTGGGAAATGAGAACAGTATCTGTCGCTCGACATAAAAAGAAAGGCAACTCTAATGTAGCGGCAGCCTCGGTCAGTGTTCACGGCAGACATGTGACCCTCGCTCCCCCTCGACCGGCAGCTGTGATGCGGACGTGCTCGGCGCTGCAGGAGGCGGCCATCCCCCACCTGGGAGAGCTGCTGCCCACGCTCACAACCATCCTGGCGCAGGTCTCCAAGAACCCCAGCAAGCCACACTTCAACCACTACCTGTTCGAGACGCTGGCTCTCTCCATCAGGTGAGCTCCGGCGGGGTAGGGGGAGTCGCCGGTGGCGGAAGCCGCTCTTTGACTCAAAAAGTTGGAGGGGACCTGTGGGTTTCCAGCCTCAGTGATATGAATAAAGAGCAGCAGAGGCCACAGGCGCTGAATCTGACTGATGAAGATCGAACATGACGCCTACAGGGTTTTCTTATCAGTCTTGGTGTATTTCACTGTCGTAAATATCTCGTTATTCTATCTACAGTGGTCAAATTGATGAATTTCACCATCTCAATTTCGGACCGAGGGCCAGCTTCCGTGCCGTGATAACACCCCTTCGTAATCTTACGGTCCTTCTCTACCCACCAGGGTGGTGTGCAAGTCTCAGCCGGCGGCGGTCGCCACGTTCGAAGGCGTGCTGTTCCCGCACTTCCAGACCATCCTTCAGCAGGATGTGCAGGAGTTCGTGCCGTATGTGTTCCAGGTAAGACGACTACCGATTGAGCTGTGACGCTTGGGGCGCCGGGGGTGGGCGGGGAGCTGCTATGCTTCCAGGCTGGTGGGAAGGCGGGGGGGGGGGGGGTGGCGTGAAGGGTGGCTTGAAATGGACTTGAGAGTTTTGGTGGATGATGATTGGTAATGCGAGACCCCAATAAACGTGGTAGTGACCATTTGTGACCTGGTAGCTCAGTCGTACGAGGCATCTGATCACAAGCCAATCGAGATGTTTCGGGTAGGGTTAGTTTTTCTCCATCCTCACTCGTTGCAATAAACGCTGATATTCATAAACACACATATTGACATGTGTGTTACAAACACATGTTTACAGAGTATTTTAATTTTCCAGGACAGCGTTTTTGTAACCGATGGCATACCAGCTAGCTGATCCCCTGTGATTTATCGTGAGCGCGTCTGATCCGCTTTAGCCTCAAATTTCGCCATGTCTGCCTCATCTGTGGAAGCCACTTTGATCCGACCCGTCAGTTGGTATCTGTTTCGATCTGGTCGATCAGTGGTGCTTTGCCGGTAGAAAATTAAGTCTCGACTATCTCGACTTCCTCACTCACCTCTGCCGCTACTGTCTGTGCTAGATCAGCAGCATCGCGACCCTCTCTCCCCTTGCACAGTTGTTATCTGAACCTCCCCCTCTGCACAGCTGCTGTCTGTGATGCTGGAGCTGCAGACTGCCGTGCCTGAACCCTACCAGGCCCTTCTGATAATTCTAACCCCCTCCTCTGTTACATAGCTGCTGTCTGTGATGCTGGAGCTGCAGACTGCCGTGCCCGAGCCGTACCAGGCCCTGCTGCCGCACATCCTAGCACCGGTGCTCTGGGAGAAGACGGGCAACGTCCCGCCTCTGGTGCGGTTCATAGCGGGCTGTGTGCGGAGAGACCCGCAGGCCATCATACGAATCGACAAACTGGTGAGGAACGGTGGTATCTTTATAAGACAGAAGCTGGGCGTCAACGTCACCGTAATTCATCACCTTTTATCCGTGGTAACTCTGTGGCGTTTGCCATAGTTTCCAGATTCGCATAGTGTTAAATTTTGAAGCTAATATTTATTACGGCCGTTACAAATTAGTATCAAATGAAACGTTATGTGAGTCATCGCGCTGGAATCGGTGTTTAGCTTTGAAACGGATATGCACGAACATTGTCTTTGTTGTCAGTGTTCCATATCCCCACGTCCCAGACTCCAAGGAATAACAAAACAGCAAGTGCTTAGAAGGAAAATGCTCCTGTAGCCAATCTTTTGAACATCCTAATGCTTATCGATTAAAGATTAGCGATTTAGTGTCACATAGTTGAAAGGTAAACCGAGAGCGACTTGATTCCACGTGCTCTTGGAAAGCACAAAGGTCACCAAATACCAGGCACCCCCCTTGATACCGGCCATCTTGGGTGGAAAATTGCTTTAACCAGCTACATCTAATTATTTTTAGTTTCAACTCCAATATTTTTATGATGCTAAGAATGTGTGCAAAGGTATTTGGAAATTTCCTTTTCTTAACCCTCGCATGTGTAGGGGGGGGGGGGGGTCGGATGGACCCCCCATGGTTTTTCGCGAATAACTCGCGTAAAAAGCGGCCGATCGCGACGAAACTTTCAGTACCCTCACATTGATCAATTTGACACCTACCCTGAAAATTTCATGACCCTGACCCAAATGACCTCTGACCTGTAACCTCTTTTCCGAGACCATTTTTGGCCGGAATCGCGATTCTGCGTATGTCGGCTCGCATTAGCCGCGCGTTTGCAAGCTTTTCGTGGTTTCAAACGTTCAAACATGTGATTTGATGTTGCTTCCATGCATTAGGGTGGGTGTCAAGGTCACCTGAAGGTCAGGTCAGGTCATTGACCTTTGGTGACCTCGGGTGACCTCGGTTCACTTTTTCGAGCTGTACATGTTTCTAGGCTAGTTTTTGGAGCTGAATTCGAATTCAGCAACCATTTGAACATTTACGAAGTAGTTTTGGTGCCTTCGTAACATGTTACGAAGCTGTCAGAGGCGGTTTACACGTACTACGAATACCCGTCACGACGCCTACTGGTTGACCTGACCTGACCTGACCCGACCTGGTCTAAATGCGTAAAGACATCATCTGTGATCAAAACTAACACGATATTCGTGATCAGCACCCCGAAAAACCCCTTAGCAGCCACACTTTACGACTTTCTAACAGGTCCCGATTTTCCCGACTTTGGGTCATTGACCTGACCTGGAAGGTCAAGCAATGATCTAGGACCTTAAAATTGGGTATCATCGGCTTCCTCTCGTCACGGGCAACACGCTCGTTTTTTCCGCGAAGCTCTAGCTCGATCAGGGGCCAAACGGCAAGGGTGGGGGGGGGGGGGGTCCAACCGACCCCCCCCCCCCCTACACATTAGAAGCTGGCAAACGCCGCACACATGCGAGGGTTAATTAAAATCGAATTCCCCGTAATTACAACCGGGCTTTGCAGTGTGCCTTACGCCAGCGCAGTGGCACAACGCGTTCTCGTTACGTCGTCGGATTCGTACCTGCGTGGGATTTAAGGATATGCTGCTATATGAAACAGAGACAGTTCATGAATTTAGACGAACGGCCAGCACTTTTCATCTCATTTAGGCGCGAGTTTATCATCGCGGTGGCATTTTCGGGCGCCTACTCCGGCACATTTTACGATTATGAAGTATTGCGCGGAGTTTCTGTGGTTATCTCTTTGCCGGCTCGCCTCGTGCGTGGTTTATTACGGTCGAGGAGACTGGGCGGGACCTCTATTGATCGCGGCATTCCTGCCTTGCTACTCAACCCCTTGTGCCCTCCCTGTTGGCGTGGATACATCATATTCGCTTTTTATGCACAAAATGTACCATTTTGTGTCCTCTTTGGCTTTAATCATTTACTAGTGTATTTGCAATAGTTTTCTTGGTAAAATTCCCGTCATTTTTTTTTTAAGCATAAGGCTCCCTTTCGTTCTTGTTTCACGGTCTAGTCGTGTTTTGAAAACCAGTTTATTTGTTATTGTCTGCTATCAAAGTCCAGGCCTGTAGCCTTTCTCCCCTGCCTTGTTCGACGCCCTTGGATCGCCCTTAGATATCCCAGGTGGGACCCCCTCATTGACACGGTAACGAATTGACAGCGGCGCAGGGCTGACACGCCAATTTTGTCCGTGGGACTGGCGTCACGCCACCGTCCCTAGCGTCATGTCCCCTCTCCCTGTAGTACCGACGTCCCAGGTCCCAGATGCGTGTCCTCGACCGCAACGGCTGACCTACCCGACCCTTCTTTGACACCTCTCCTCTCCCACACACGTACAGTTATGACGCCGCTCCAGTCCACATCTAACTCCCCCTCCCTCTGTCTCCGGCAGCCGGCGCTACTGGGCGTCTTCCAGAAGCTGATCGCCAGCCGGGCGAATGATCATCATGGATTTACTATCGTCTCGGCCCTATTCGAGTCGCTGCCAGAGTAAGTGTCCCGTCACTCTTTTTACACACACTAATATGATATTTATAGTTGTGTGCCGTGTATTTAGTATAAAACGCAACGCAATGAGATCAGGCATGTAGCCAACGCCTGTCGCTCGTATGGAGCAAACGCGAAACCACCGCATACAGTAGACCGGAGGACGCTCCTCGCATTATTGCCCATTTCAGCTGAAATTAGCATGATTTAAACCTTCATCTAACCTTCATACCTTGTTAGTTCGTAGCATGCCTCTGCCTCGTCTTTTCGTTCGTTCTGTGTTGTATTGTACGTCTTTACTGCCCTGCTGCTGACCTGAGCCGGCCCGTTCTGACCGTCCTCAGGGCCGCCATGGAGCAGTACACCCGGCAGTTGTTCCAGCTCATGTTCCAGCGGCTGACCAGCAGCAAAACGGTCAAATTCGTCAAGAGCCTGCTAGTGTTCTTTTTCCTGTTCGCCCACCTGCGCGGCGGCCAGAAACTCATTGACGTCATCGATAACATCCAGGCCAAGTGAGTGGCATGGGAAGTCAGGAGGTTTGACGGAAGGAGCGACGATTATTTAACGGAATATAAAGGCTTGCTTACATAAGCAGAGATATGCGGTACACTACGTTTTATGGGTTTAATTATGAATACACGACTTTCCTTTTGACAGCACGGCCAAATATGCACGTAGCGGAAGGAAGCAGATTCCATTCCCGTTATATATTTTGACGTCGTGGCATTTATTGATTGATTGAAAGCAGTAAATACAAATTAAACCACCTTCCTATATTGGTCAAGGTACCAGGTAACCCAAGGAAGGACCATCGACACCGCCACCTTCCGTGAACCCTGAACAATACTTTGTAGAATAGCCGACTTCTGTTTTTGATACATGATGCATAGCAGAACCATCATTAAAATAAAAAAGAAAGTTGGCTTAATGTACGGATTCCTTTTGCTTCTTTTAACCACGATCTTTCCGTCCGCTGTCTGAGTTCGTTTACCTAGCAGTCACTGAGGCTGCACTGTATCCTGACCACGATATACCGCTAACCCCGCGGCTCCCTGCGGACACTGACTCCGCTCGATCCTCCCAGAATGTTTGGCATGGTCGTGGAGCGGCTGGTGGTCACCGAGGCACAGAAGATCTCCGGCACTCAGGACAAGCTGATCTGCACGGCCGGCATGGTGAACCTGCTGTGTGACACGCCGGCGCTGCTGGACGGGCCCTACTCTCAGTACTGGTACGTTTTGTCCCACCGAATCCCCACCCTACTCTCAGTACTGGTACGTTTTGTCCGAAGAACACCCCACTCTCAGTACTGGTACGTTTTGTCCCACAGAATCCCCGCCCTTCTTTCAGTACTGGTAATCATCGGCGCATAGTACGGTATACCCACGCTACTCACAGATGGGGTGCGGACTGCGGATTATACACAACATACCGACCCTAAACTCTCAGTACGCGTACGGATTTTACACAACATACCGACCTGACTGGTGCGGATTGTCCCGTGATTTGCCGATCCTACTGGCAGTACTGATTCACTGATACGGATTGTTACACAATATACCTGTCTCACCGTACGGACCGCTACATATCACAGGGCACACGTCAGAGCGTCTCGTGGCATACCGTAGACTCTATGTTCCTCGGTATTACGGTCTACGGATCGCTACATAATGCATATACCTAATGTTACAGATCATCACGATATACCGGCCCAACTGTACGGACAGGCCCAGCCGTTTAACCCTATTCCTGGCGGGCTCCGCCGGGACAAGAAACTGGCGGGGGGGGGGGGGCGATTCGGCCCCCCTTCAGATCTCAAAAACTACACATCGCAGCGACAAACGGCGAACGGCGTTTGATAGGTCGTTTAAAGATCTACAACTTTTACATAAAACATTTTCAGGTCAGGTCAATATTGAGGTCACCAGAGTCCAGAGGTCATCAACGATAAAATGTTTTGGAATTAGTTACCTATATAACTTTTAAACTAAGAAACATAGAGACATAAAACCTATACATTTTTGTTGCTCTCGCCGAGGCGATGCGAAATAAGTATGTGATGACCTTCACAGGTTAATTTGAAATTTGACCCGAGGTCAAGGTCAGGTCATTCATCAATGAGGTTGTGGGGTATGGTCATGCTGCATACCAAACGACGCGCCTTGACCAGGCGAGCAGTTTGGTACCACTTACAAGTCTTTAGCACCATCATGTCGTGATTTATTGACAGAAAAACGATTTATGACGTCACATGACCTCAGATGACCTTTGCCGGTGCCCCTGTCAATTAGCGGCACCAGGATCATCACCGATGAGATAATCTTCCATGATACTGAAAGAATTGGGTGGTTTTGACTCGTTTACACGAAGCAGGAGGCGTTTCAATATTTTCCCATAGGCTTGCAATGTAAAGGTCACGAGTGTGGCCTGACCTCAGGTCACAGATATGAAAATTCTGAGATATACAAATTGCACATACTGGTACCCTAACTAAAGCCTGAAGAGAAGAAATTGATCGGTCAAAAACTCTAGCTCTGGCGTGATTGCAAACTTTTCTGAGGTAGGGTCACCAAACCGCCTCTGGTGACCTGACCTGAGGTCAGATCAACCCAAAATTTTCAGAAATGTTGCGTAAAGGCCTTTAAGGAAAAGTCAGAAAATTTGAGCTTCCTAGCTCAATGCGTTTGGGAGAAATAACCAAAAAACCTCAGGGGGGGGGGGCTCATGAGCCCCCCCCCCCCCGCCAGGAATAGGGTTAACTGAACAGTGTACAACCTAACCATACGCACCGTCCTCAACATATCGATTGAGTTTTACTTGCTGTCCCTCGACGTACCGACCTAACTATACGGATCAGCTCGTAACGTACAGGTCTTTCTCTCAGCCCTGGTTTTGGCCCGGCCTCAGTTCTCGGCGCCGCTTCTGAGAAAACATTTGGAAATTTTTCATCGTTCAATTTCGTAAGCGATGAATCTGTTAAAGAATTCGAGGAGATAATTTATTCCACATTTACTTTTCTTCAGACGCTCGCTGCCTTATTGCTTCAATTTCTTTTAATATCTTATTGGAGCAGGTTTTTTCCAGTAACTTCGGATAGACCGAAATCCCTCGTTTAAGTTTCTTTCCATTTCTGTGGATTGTCTCAAGCAAAAGATACTTTGAAGTGCTAACTTTGAAGTAGAGCACATTACCACAAGTTTTCAGGATGATGATGATGACGCATTATTTAAACGTCACACGAACGGTTTCGAAAATATATCGCATACTATCGCAAGAGGTTGCGCCGGCAAGTGTGCCAGTGCTGCCAATGTTTGATCTCCAGCATGTGAACCGTACCCCTTTGGGTGCCGGCTAATGCTGTCACTGCAGTCGGTTCGTTTCACTGACCTTCTCCAGACACATGGACGTGTCAGTCCCAAGAACAAAGAAGACGCATGTCCAGACACATAAATGCGCGCTACAAACGGATTAGCGCATGATGCTCAAAGCGAAATCCACATGTACTGCACAGTTACTTGCTCATGTATCTAGGGTAATAGCCGACCCGCGCCGCTTTCTGCTGACCGCTGACCGTCGACCGACCGTTCCAGGGCGCCCATTCTGCAGGCGCTGATCGGCCTGTTCGAGCTGCCCGAGGCCGAAGACGGGGTGGAGGACGCGCACTTTGTCGACGTGGACGAGTCACAGGGCTACCAGGCGGCCTTCTCACAGCTGCTGTTCGCGCCGCCGCCCATTCACGATCCGCTCAAAGGTGAGATAGAAACAACGACACTCATTCACGACCCGCTCAAAGGTGAGATAGAAGCACATTCATCCGTTCGTTACCGACCCCTCACTCCGCCTGAATTATTCGCACAATGCTGCAACCGCGCGCATCTTCCCCATCCCCCCCCCCGCACTACACACTCTGACTCTCACACCCGACAAGCTACTCCTTTTGCCCTGAATTGTCCGCCGAAGGCCCAGGCTTTCCTTTCAGATTCATTCCCCTCTGAGCTTCTCGTTCGATGGCACGGCGACCCGCCACCACCTCAATTACCAGGCTGCTGCAGCGTTGGCTGTGTCGTGGCTCGCTGTTTTAGCGTGTCCTCAGCTGTATGCTATCTCTCGACCTCCCGTCTCTGTTCCGTCCAGCTATATCCTGCCGCATGGAATGAAAGAAACTTCACTTAATGTTGTCCAAGTTTTTCAATCGTGCCGTGAGAATGGTGTCCGTGGTTTTGTCTCGTGAAGGCGAAGGTCTTTCTTGGGTTCATAATGCATAAATGTGGAGGTGCCATTTATATGAAAATTGTTGCAAGAGGATCTCATTTTGAGACTGTTATTGCCATGGATATACTTTCCATTTCATTCTATTTTTTATTTAACCGTTACTTTAACCCTGTAGTGCATAAGTGACCGAGCACTTGACTTACTGTTTTCTTTTCTAATTGCTTCCTTCGAGGTACGGCACAGTAGATGGAGTTTGAATTCGATTTCGATTGTTGGTCTGGGCAGCTGTTTTGATGCATTGCTCGCCACGGCCCCAACGGAGCGCTGCAGCCGGTTCAACAACTGGCCTTAGCCCACTTGAGTGCTCTCTGTGAACTCATTGAATATTAATAACTATTCGTTTTTTGTTCTCCTGCTGCCAACGACGAACAAAAAGCTATTCTTCTCTTATGCCTCCTCTTTCTATTCGCATGCGCATTTTATCACATTCCCCGAACATCATACTAAAAATGTTGACCCGATGGTAACTTCTTGGAACACGTAACTCATACGCTTTCAACCCGCAAAGCTTCTATGACCCAGGGCTTTGGGTCATAGAACCGTGGACGAATCGGGATGAATTCCGGTGCGTTTATGCACGAAGATTAATGAACCGGCTGTCGTGCCATTAATCTAAATATGTCGAGCGGCTGAAAAGGAAACGGTGTTCTCTCGTTATCGATGTGTCCCCCCGTGAACCGGACTCCGCGGCGGCTTTCAGCGCTGTTCGATGGCTGATGCTCGCAGACGCCGGCAGCGGTATCCGGTAACCGCCGGCGATATTTCTGAACCGGCGCGGGTGTGTGGGCGTGACGATAGACGGCCGTGTTTTGCCAGCGTAGCTCAGCGGTTCGAGTCGTCGTCGCGCTGTTAGGAGACATGGGTAGTTACCTCGCTCAGCCGCCCACTGGGGACGTGTCTTCACTTCGCCTCTAGCCAACCCCTGCCGCTGGCTTGGCATCATCGCTGGGCATGGCCCTCACTCCTCCATGGGGCGTGCCATGTTGTTAAAAGCTAAGGCCGTCAGCTTTAGCGGATAGCGCGCTGGCCACTGTTTTAGGTTAAGGGATTATTTCTAATGACCGTTTTTTAGGTGGCTGGTGCGTCGTTCGGACAGTTTTCAGAAACTCACGCTGACTCTGGCATTGTTTGGTAATCCTGCGGACTCCGGGAGCCCAGAAATGGCGAGGTCGACGCCAACTTTAGCTCATCACTGCCGCCTGCTCTGGAGGTCCGTTAGAGATGTCTGCGTTCTGGTCTGATCCAGTTCGTGTGTGGGCTCAGACGCAGCGTTGGGCAAGCTCGATCTGGTTACCAGACAGGATCTGTACTGCTCGGCAGCTTCGCGGCTCCGCCGGAGAAAGGCAGATCGACATGGCGTAATCTGAAGGAATGATATGGAAAGCGGACCCGATGCAGCGCTTCCTTGAGGCATGCTTCTGTTGCAGCTTATAAAACTAGCCTATATTTATTTATCAATCTCCAATGTAACAATTTAAAAGCGTTAATTGATGTGTGCGTCATTATTTCTTTGAACCGTTGTTCTTACTCAAGATAACTTTACTAATAGTTCTTACTATCATTCACAGCTGAGTGGGTATATTTTTCGCCGATGCTGTTGTTACTATTTTTAGTGTTAGATAAAATTACTGGAGCTCGGCTGATGCAGTGTTTCCGCCCATGTTACTGGGAGCGCACGTGAGCCGTTGTCAGGGGCGCTGTGACGCGGTCAGGTAGCAGGCATTGCGACGTTTTTACAAAGGGCCCGTAACGCCGGCGGCGCTGTGGTGAGGGGAGGGGAGAGAACGGTAGCCCCTGCGGCACGCACGCGTCGGTCGCCAGAGACATTGTTAGGCATTGTGGGGGTGGTAATACGGGGCCAGACAACACCGGCGGCACCTCGTTATGTCCGGGGCGGGACGGGACGGGACGGGCGCGAACCGGTGCAGTCCGGGCAGCGGCGGGTGGCTAGCGGGCGACTCTCGGTCTCCGCGCCCCGCCGCGGCGGCCGGCTCATGGCGGTATTTACCGCCGCTACCGACCGTGCCTCCATCGCCGCCCGCTTCCGCCGCTCGCCGGCTCACAAGTCCCGTCCAGTTAGGATAGTCCTATCACGGTGCCGGCGGCGTCTCGTGGATCGTGTCAGGACCAAACCGTTACTGACGGCGTCCGGAAGGTGCGCGATAGTCTCGGAAGACACTAGTTTAGGAAGTTTGGCCGGCTCGACGACAGAGTTAAGTGACAGCCGTATTAGTGTACTAAGTTCCGAGCTGGCCAAAACCAATGGCCATCTGCCTGTACGCCAGGAATAGTAGCCAACTTCGAGCGAGCCCAGCGAGTTTGACCGGTACGTGAGTGATATGTAATGGATCGCTTAGAGACCGGACCAGACCTCGCGGAGTAACGTATGGACGTAATGCGGCTGTACATACACACTGACTACCGTCAGGAACACAGACGGCTTCTTATTAACGAAATATAATTTACGAGTATAGTTCCGAGTTAAGTACTTCAGGGTCGTGTTTTACGTGCTCAGTGAAATGGCCGTCAGCTTATTATGTTCCCACCGTCGAACAAAAACTGTCGGCGTTTTCATGAGCATTGCGGCGCCTGTCGGCTGTGCCAGTAGGGCATTCGTATTGACGTCTCCGAGGTGGTTAGTGGACATCGAGGTCCCCGCGGACGCCTTTCGGCCGTCGCTGCTCCAGCACCATCGGTGTTCGGTCGATACGCACCGTTAGGTTGCTACGTGTCCAGGTAAACATTGGCCGAAAGGCAATGGGTACCGGTGCGTCCAGTACCGAGTGGCCCCCGTGGCGGCCGAGTGTCCGCGCCGCGCACCGCCCTTGCTAGTTGAGACACTGAGTTATCGTCGGACGGAGTCGGAGCTCTGTGGACCACTGTTGGACTTTCCTGTGGGGATAGTGGACCAGCATCGGACCGCCAGTCGGACCACAGTGGACCACCATCGGAGCTGGCGGCCGAACAAAGAGAAAATACCGAACGTCGATTCAGGACAGCGGATACTCGACTTCTATCAGTCCAAGAACACGAACGAGCGGTGTCTGGATACTAAACTGACTTCCCACCGCCATCGGACCTGGCACGCCGTATCTGGAGTGATCTGCGCGAGTGCCGTGCTCCGCCGCCATGGGTCTGCGGCTGGCCTCGTTCTGGACGGGCGTGCTGTATACGGTCCTGCACCTGTTCGTGCTGATCGCTCTGGCGGTGCTGGTGGGCCGCGGCGCCGTGTCGGCCGGTCAGCTCGTGGTACCGCTCACCATGCTACCCTGCGTGCACATGGCCGTCTCCGTGGAGATGGCGTTCGCCGCTCACAAGTGCGACCCATTCGGGGTGGCCGTGTGGCTCGCCTGGTTTGGCGTGTGGCTGCCGGTGGCCACAGGTCTACTGGCCTGGCTGGCCATCGGCTGGATGGCGGCGGGCGGGCAGCTGTCTGTGGCGCTGACGGTGCTCTCCAGTCTTCTCCTGGCGCTTCTCTGGCCGCCGTACGCGGCAGTGGCGCTGTTCTACTACGAGCTCGTTAAGTCGGAGAAGCCCAAAGAGAAGCCGGTGGCCTGATCTGCTCCGGCGGAGTGGTGAAACGACACGGAACGCAGAAGGCTGGAAGAGATGGCACTGGAAGATTAGACGTCCCAGATGATCACCAAGTGTTCATCCGAATTGTGACGCGATTTATGAGTTTGTCACTATAATGTGACGTGCATTGAGGAGTTTAAACGAGAAACGAGAGAAGAAATGGACTGGACGCCATGAAACAGTTGCTTTGTCATCGGTGAAACGTCATATTGATGAGCGACCGTGGCAACGAAATATTATCTAATCAAGCACAGTATGGTGCTGCGTCCATTGCCAGTTTTTAGATGTGTTTCTGTGCGGCTGGTCGGTCCTAGCCGCTGTCTGTGATATTCGCTCCCGGCGCTGATGTTGAATGGACGGCTCGCTCCCGTTTAAGTGGCGGCGGCCGACAGGGTCATACGGAGGGGGTGGGGGGAGGGAGAAGGATGATCACTTGTACGCCTTATGCCTTTCGCCTTCGCGAGATGCCCTACGCAAGTCAACTATGCATGTTGATTGTTGATGTTTTACTCATACCCAGTATCTATACTCGTATTCATTCATCATAAACTAAGTTATGTATACCTTCACGTAAGCTTATACACATCTTATTTTTTAATCACCCTCGTCCGTTGTTGTCTAAATACATTACGAAATTCCCAAGCCGCTGCTTATTTTAAAGAGCATTGGTACAAGATAGGCTTGAGACCCGCCTTTGTCGTTGAACGCTGCCGACTTTGTCCTACGCCGCTGGAGATGCCCCTATGTTCGGTGCACCAATGCATGCGGGGTTGTTCACCTGGCCGACGGCCCTGTCTCTGCTCCTCTTCCCCGCCCCCGACCGATAAGGAGTTCAAGTGAAACATCCTTTATTCCCTCTAGTGTGTTTGCATGGCGGCTCGGTCTGTTCAGAGAAGGCCACGGTATGTTCTCCTTGCATTGTGTTTCCTGAACGATCGACGAGTTTCTCCGTAGGATGTAATTAATTGATAAGGCGAATTTCCCGTTGATGCCGTCTTCACCCCCGACTTCCGAGTGAGGTGTGAGACGGGCCGGAGTGGGTACCAGTAGGGGAAGGTGGGGTAAGACGGACCAGCTAAGGTTTGAGGCCGCATATCTTGCTACACTGCTCTCGTAACTCATAGTGTTCATAGTCTTCTGAATGCTCAATCCTTCCTCTTTTGATATGTGTAAAGACTGAATTTCAAATTAAAGACATCTAGGTGGTGGATGCTCTTAATGGGGGACATGTCAAAAACTCAGACAAGAAAAAACGCGGGGTAAGACGGACCACCCAGCAGTGCCTGCTATCCATTCATGCTTGGTACAGTTCTAATCTGTACTCGAGTAAGTTGAAGTAAACAAAGTGGTTGAGTGGTAAAATAACTGTCCTAAAGTGTGACTATAACTAAGTTTATAACGTTGTTCTTCGCAGCAAAGTGCAAAATAGAAACTAATCATGCAAGAAAGGCGCCGAAATTGAATTACCCGTAAACCTCTTATATTAGATCGGTTTGACGAAAACTCAACACTTTTCTCAATAACTCAAAAGCTATGCATCCTAGCCGCATAAGCTCAAGGTGGCCATTGTTACGAAGGGAAACAAAGGTAGTGAGTGCATAAAGCAGTAGATAACAGCAGCGGTTCAGCCGGGAGGGCTGGTGGTCCGTCTTGCCCCGCTGGGCCGTCTTACCCCACCTTCCCCTACCAGGTTTCCTGGCTGTGTAGATTGAGCAATTAAGCATTGGTGGATATGTTATGTTGAAGTGCCGCTCTCCTCATCGCCAATGTTGAAAAGTGCTATAGTTGGTGAATAGCGCAAATCGCTTCCATGAGGTAATGAGCCTTCAGTTAGTGTTTTACATGATCAAGTCATCCTTTTTGAGCTCAGATCAAATTTTTACTGAAAATCCCATCACAGGCTGCGACATTAAAAACTCGTTTGTCATTCCCCATGCCGTCCGATCTAGATGCCGTTCCACACATTTTCGTTGGCCTCGGCCGTCCTCGGCACTGTGGCCGCGCCGATCACGGCCTTTCCAGGCAGGCCGGCGAGTGAGACTGCGTGGGTAGACTGTGCCGCAAGACAGCCGAGCGCGGCGGCACAGTCTATTTATTGGCCGTCGGACGGCCGCGGCCAGCCCTGCAGCGCGCCTTCCTCAACGTCATGGCATCTTTAGCGTAGGGGAGAGTGGGGAAAGATGCCCAGGGTTTGACTATGTCATATATTATTCGAAAATGACGATCGGAAAGCCAAAACTTGAAGTTTCAACGGAAGCCGACATCATTTTTCTCCAAAATATCACTCTTTCGTGCCTGAAATATGATAACTTTTTTTGCTATTAAGCATTTTCCTGAAGAAGTGAAAGGGGGCATCTTACCCCACAGGGTGGGAAAGACGCCCCCTGGGGTTGGGTAAGATGCCCCCTGCACTATAAGTGACATAAATAGGCACGTAAATCGCCTGAACGAATCAGTAGTCCCTTCGAGCCTGCAGTAGACACCAAACGTCATCGTAAGGGCCCTCAAAAGTAGTCGTAAGGGGCTTCAGAGGTCATCGTTAGGGCCATCATAGTCCAGCGTGGCCAAACAAGCCTCCGTGGTGGCGTTCGGAGACCACTGTGGGCCCTTATAGGTCTTTATGATGCTTGAGGGCCCTCGAGTCCATCGTGGGGACCTCAGATGCCAGCGCGGCCCGTGGAGCCAACGTGGGAGCCCTCAAAGGATGTCGTGAGGGGCCCTGGAACCAATAATGGGGCCCACAGAGGCCGTCGTGAGGGCTCTCAGAGTCAGGTGCCGCCCAAAAAGTCGCTGTGCGGGCCGAAAGACCGGCATGGGGAGCACCCGACCGTACTGGACTCTCAATAGTCCCAGATCGGCTTTTGTCTCTCAACACAAGTATGTAATAAATGATTTGACGGGCTGCTTGGAGGACAGCCTACGGATTTAGGGGGGCGTCTTTCCCCATCAGGACAGGGGGCATCTTACCCCAAGGTACCGAAGTAACATTAAATCAGCACCATTTGTTAGCCATAAAACTACACCCTGAAACAAACTGTTTGGGACACAGTACATGCATGTTAATGTATCACGACTATAGCAAGGGACGCAAAAATTAGCTACCTTCTTTGATATTTACAATGTTTTGACGCCAAAATATTTTTTGAAAGCAGCAAATAAAAAACATGCAATCACCAGCCAGCCGTTGCCCAACTGAGCTTCGCAAATTTTTGTGCAGTTAACAAGGCAGGCTTCCGCTTTACGCTAAGAGCATTAATTTCCAGGTTTGATTCTTTGTTTCCCCGCTAGAGGGGGTGGGGCGTCTTTCCCACCCTGGGCATCTTACCCCACTCTCCCCTATTCTCTGTGCAGCAGCCCAATTGAGCATTCTTGTGGTGATACACTTAGCATCAACCTTATTTCTACGCACTACTTTGCTCTTATATGCTTATTCTACGACCGGAAATTACTGAATAAATCGAAGACCAGAGTCAGTAAATCTCTCCATCATAATTACTTGTTGCCGATCATCAGAAAGTTCCATCTAATGAGTGGCCGTTTTGAATTAGTTTTCTTTCTGAAAAGTTCGTCTTTATTTATTTTGAAGTGTCTGTGAGCAGGTTTTCCGTAATGAGTTTTTACAAGGACCAAAGCTTCCATTCACACTTGACACCACGTAAAGAACACGAGAGGATACGGATGTGGGCGTTTCTCATTTCCGTAATGCTTTGCCTCCTAAAGGTAGTGGCAACACTCGTGAAAAATGAATGCAGCAATTAACACTTACAGTAATGATCCTGGACTCTAAGCTTTTCATGAAATCTTCAGGTGTTCCGTTGAATCTTGAAGAGTTGTAGGTGTACCTAATTATTATATATGCCTAATTATTGTTAACGGGTGATGTCGCGACGTTGTAGATTTCTCGTAACGGTTGCATGTTTTCGCGTCTGTGTTTAATGCGCAATGGCCATTATTTGTATCAGCCGCGTTCACTGATTCAAACCCTTCCTCATTTCACCGACTCAGCGGTAATCACTGTGTTTGCTTTTGTTTCATGTGCTTGGTGTGTGTGTCGGGATCGGTCACCAGTGCTTGTGTCTGTGTTCCGGGATCGGTCACCAGTGCTTGTGTCTGTGTTCCACATACGATCGTCAGTATCTGTGTCTGTGTTCCTGGCGCTGTCACCATTATTTCTCTCTGTGTTCCAGGCGCTGTGTCCAGTCCGCGGGAGCACCTGGTGCGCGGCCTGCAGCGGGTGGCCCAGCAGAGGCCCGGCCGCGTGCCGGCGCTGCTCGCATCGGGCCTGGCGCCCGAGGCCGCCGCCTTCGTCCAAAAGTACGTCCAGGCGACAGGCGTAATTCTGCAGTGATGTCATCGGCCGAAGCGGGACACCCCCGATGCGCCTACCGTGCCGTTTTTGCGGCGCTACCTGAGGCCGAGTGTCATGTACGGCAGCCTGGGTGTGACGTAATACTGACGTCACTGTCGGATGAGACGGCCGGCCGTGACTGCCGTAGTCCAGTATGACGTACCACTTGTGACGTCACCTTGTCAGTGGCCGCCTGAGCCATCGCATCTCTCCAGTGCTAGCTGGCTTTGGCTGCATTGTGGGACCGACCCAGCCCATTGCTTTGCGAACGCTGAGTTGAACGTCGTGTGATCTGAGGCGGAGACAATGGACCGCTACTGTGATGTTGGTGTGCGCAGCATACAATGTGATTTTTGACTTCGTGTGTTTAAATGCTGAGGGGTTTGTCGGCGATGGCTTGGGTTTCTCCGAATGGCGAATGGCCGCAAACAGCTGACCGGTGATACGAGATTTACAGAGGAAGGCTCAATCATGACCACGGCAGGAGTGTTAAAGGGAGATAATGACCTTTTTCCAGGGCGTATTTTAAGGGATTTTCACTGGGTCGGCAATCACATTTAGGGGCGGCATTTTGCACTCATAGGGGCGGCACTTGGCATCTGAGGGGGCGCCATACCTACTGATATTTAATGACAAAAAAGACACGTTCGATGGTTCTTTTATAACTCTTTCTAAGTAATGATTTCAGATTCAACCTACCGAAGCTCAGCGGTATTACGTCTATTTTTCCGGGATATAACTAGTATTTCTCGTGTCATAATGCGACAAATGAACTATAATTTGACTTTACAAAAATTAATTTTAAAATTTTACCTGAGGTCAAGTTCATGACCTCACCATAAATAAAACATGTTGCATACCAGTCGATCCGTATCGTCAAGCTTAAAACATTCACGGTGTTTTATGGCTCTAGAACAGTGGTCGGCTGGTCGCACGAGTGGTGCCCACTTTATGGGCGCTGGACGGGGCCATTACCCCCACTTGTCATACCCCATTGCAAGCCCCATTGCTTACACAGCAAGGGTCGCTGATATTCGGCCATATCCTTTGACGCCTCTATTTTTCTGCATCTAAATAAAATGCAACACAATTAACTCTCTTTTTATGGAGAGGGAGAGCGGGTGGAGTAAGGATGAAGTCATACATTTTTTATTCATTAGTTACTCGCGTAATGAACAGCATATAATTTTGTAACGATACGTTCATCCCCCCCAAGTTAATGAATGGTATACCTACCTACTCAAATATTTTCGTGACCCCAGTGACATTTTCATTGAGTTTTTGAAATTTGAATGACCTTTACTCGGTAACTTTCTCTCCGGATCGGCCGGCGGACAAAACGCAAGCGAAGACAATGCGGGGAGTCCGGTGCTCTACCAACTGAGCTACGGAACAGGCAAATGCTCACCATAGGTACATCGACTGAACGATCCCTTTATAACTTCAGCGATTGATAAGACAAACAGTGTGTAACTGTATATATAAAATGTAAGTCTCGAAATTGCTATGTCTTTGACCAAAGGTAAGGACAATTTTGCGACCCTTCCATTAGGTATAAGGAAATGGGAGAAAATCAGGGCATGCATGCCTCTTTTTATAGGTAGACAAATGTCAAAGT
This sequence comes from Amphibalanus amphitrite, assembly GCF_019059575.1. Lineage (NCBI taxonomy): Eukaryota > Metazoa > Arthropoda > Thecostraca > Balanomorpha > Balanidae > Amphibalanus > Amphibalanus amphitrite. The sequence continues at coordinate 1,077,309 of NW_024881554.1, forward strand.
TAACGAATTTAAACATCATAAAACAATTAAAAATGAAACACTTAATCGGAAAATTGCCACCCACGACCCCTCGTTATGTCCTTGAGGTCATGTCAGGTCATGGAAGGCCTCCAGCAGTTTTTTCAATAACTTCTGATAGAGACATGCGACATGCCTGAGCGATGAAAACACCTTAGATGATTTCAGTTTGACGATACAAATCGACTGATATGCAACGTGACCTTTACCAGTCAGGTCATGACCTGGACCTGAGCTCAAATTTCCCAAATGACATTTGAATGTCAAATTATAGTTCATTCGACGCATCTCGACGAGAGGAGCACAGTACTGAAAAAAACAATGTCATACCTTTCGTGAGTCAATAACTATTGCAGTAAAAAGGTTCTTCATTAAAACAGCTCAGTAGAGGGGCGGAGGGGGGTCCACTGTCCACTCCAAACCTCCCCGGCCCGGCACGGTTAAACTAGTTGTGCTCTGGAGGTTAAGCCGTTGATGTTAGGTCAAGTCTGAGGACTTTGTAGGAACGTTGAAGAGCAATCGAATGCGCTTTTTCCGCGGTGCTGTAGTTCTATTCTTCCCCGAGTTATGCGCCAGTTTGCCAATAAATGTTGAAACAGACAACATTTCACCCACATTTCACCTTTGATGACCTCTGGTCACCTGATATTTGACATTTGACTTGACCTAACCAAAGTACGGTTAACCAACTAACCCAAGTAGTTTTTGACACTCTTTCGAATGCCGCTTACCGCGTGTCGCTACGTGGCCCAGTAGCCAAGTTATAGGGGGTTCAAACCTCAGCCCGGCGCCGGTTAAGGGAAGGCACTATCATTTTAGAGGCGCTGCAGATATGCTAAGGGACGACAGCATCATTTTGAGGCGCGCCACCAATTTTTTTAGGGCACTTAAACCACTTTGAGGGGCACCACCGACACTGTGAGAAGCGCAATTATCTCTTTGAGCGTTGGGGTGGCACCATTACATAGAAGGGCGCCATGTGCGCAGTGATGTGGGGCAAAATGACAATGAGGAGCGCCTCCGATACTTAGAAGAGACGCCAACATTACTCGGGGGGGGGGGGGAACATCACTTTTATTTTGAGGACGCCACCCCATTGTAAGGGGCGGCACTGTAACTTTAAGGACCGCCGCGGATACTTTAAGGGGCGGCTCCATCATATGGAGGGGCGCTACAGATCGTTAATGGGCGGCAATAGGTATGATATTTAGGGACTCCGATACTTCGAAGGGCGCCACTGTTTGTTTGAGGGTGACATGGTCACTTTGAGGGGCACCACCGATACTGTTCGGGGCGCCACCGACACTATAAGGGGCGCCACCGACACTGCCAGCAGCACAGTCATCACTTGGACCGGCGCTTCTATGACATTTAAGGGCGCCGTGAGCACATTGGGGGGGGGGGGGCGGCACCATGACGTTGAGGGGTGTTACGGAAGGTTTGAGGGGCGGCAACATGACATTGAGGAGCGCCTCCGACACTTCGAGGGACACCAGCATTTCTTTGAGAGGCGGCACCTTGACTTTTGAGGAGACACCACCAACACTGTAAGAGTCGGCACCATCACTTTGAGGGGCGCCACGGATGGTTTGAGAAGCGGCACCATTATGTATATGGATGGACGCTACAGAAAGTTAGAGGGCGGCAACATTGTATTGATGAGTTCCTCCAAAACTTTGAAGGGCGCCACTGACACTGTAATGGGTGGCACCAGCACTTTTAGGGGCGGCAGCATCATTTTGAAGGCCGCCACCGACTCGTTGACAGGAGACACCATCACATTTAGGGGCGTCACTGGCACTTTGAGGGAGGCACCATCACATTGAGGGGCGCCACCGATGCTGAAAGGGGCGGCATCATCTTCTTGAGGGGCGGCATCATCTGCTTGAGGGGCAGCTCCATCACAATGAGGGGCGATGTGGATACCTAGAGGGGCGGCACCATTATATTGGTGGGTTCCTCTGACACTCCGAAGAGCGTCACTGACACTATGAGGGGCGGCACTAACACTTTAAGGGGCGGCAGCATCATTTTGAGTGGCGCCACCGACTCGTTGGCGGGCAGCACCATCACATTCAGGGGCGGCATCATCTTCTTGAGGGGCGGCATCGTCTGCTTGAGGGGCGGCTCCATCACAATGAGGGGCTATATGGATACCAAGAGGGGCGGCACCATTATATTGGTGGGTTCCTCCGACACTTCGAAAGGCGTCACTGACACTATAAGGGGCGGCGCCAACACTTTAAGGGGCGGTGCAGCATCATTTTGAGGGGCGCCACCGACTCGTTGGCGGGCAGCACCATCACATTCAGGGGCGCCACCGGCACTTTGAGGGCGGCACCATCACATTGAGGGGCGCCACCGATACTGAAAGGGGCGGCATCATCTTCTTGAGGGGCGGTATCATCACATTGCGGGGCTCCACAGATGCTTAGAAGGGCGGCACCATTAGGTACATTGAGTTGGGCTACTAACAGATTTAGGGGCGGCACTGTCACATTGAGTTGCGGGATCATCACTTTCTATAGACGGCTGCTTCACTTTAAGAGGCGGCATTATCATTTCGGAGGGCAGCAGCCTCACCATGAATGACGGCACCTAGCCTGCATGTGCGTGCTGCATCCTAGAGGGGGCGGCAACTGGGTCGGCAAACGGCTGTCACTGGGTCGGCATTCTCCGTGACTGGGTCGGCAATTGCCGACCCAGTTAACATGTTAAAATACGCCCTGCCTTTTTCCACAAAATCTGAGTTAGGACCATTTTCTGACAAAACACAACAAGTTATAATGTAAATTAAAACAATTTTGCTCAATGCGGTACCTTGCCGCAAATATCTCAACTTGAAGTCACGTTAGCGGGGAGCGCTGAAAATGACCGTTGAATAAGTACTTACATCACTTTTTGGTACTTGCATGTAATTTTGTAAAATGAGCGTATTCCTTACATTTGATCTTCATCACATCTAGTTAGTTAATGGTCGTCTATAGTGCCTTCAAAAGATATTCATGGTTTGGGGGTGGTTTATGTCTAAATTTACGCAACTATTTTTCCTGTTCATCATCTGACGCCATATGCTGCTATTTTAGTAGCAACGACTCAATTTTGAATCGGTCCCGCCGACTGCACAATAAAAGAAGATAGATGCAACACTTTTGCGGCTTCACTGAAAAACTTATGCAGTACTGTTATCAAAATTCTCATAACACCGTTCGACAAACCTGAAGTCTTTTTGAAATAAATATGCTTGTATTTTTCGCTTCAGGCTCTGACGCCAAAATAATGAAACTTCGCAATCGCAAGATTTGGCCGCGTTTCTGGCGCATGCCGTTCATTTGTGGCGCAAAATAATACTTGGAAACAAAGAAGAGTGGGCACTATGTACCCCCGAATTAGAATCTAATTAATTCTAAACCGAATTAACTCTAATTCAAATTAGAATCCTTACAACCAAGCAACGACAAGGCAGGGGCGGATCCAGGAAAACTCCAAGGGGAGGGTCATGAATCGAAGTGATGCCCCTACCTATACCCAAAATTAAAAACTCAACGGATTTCGTCCACTTCATTTTGGTGGTGCCCCCATTTTCAGTTTTTTTCTTTTTATTTTTTATTATTAGTCAGTATCTTAACTCTTAGCCACAACCACATTTACCAATTGTAAGCAAGTATATATGAATGTGCTATGTGTATATATGTTGTGGACGCTGAGTAGTGAGTACTTACCAGGAACGTTATCAGGTAAGCAAATCGTTGTCAGTCCGACGAACTTGACCCTGGCGTCTAAAGGGTCTGTCCTTGACACTTCAGGCTTGTCAGGGGCACCAAAGTCCTTCCAGGGACACCACAAACCTGTCAGGGGCACCTACGGCCTTGTAGGGGCGCCACAGGCCCGCCAGGGGCACCACAGGCCTGCCAGGAAGCAGGGGCACCACAGGTCTAGCAAGTATACACGACAGGCCTGTCAGGGGCACAACGGGCCTGTTGGGCCCATGAGCACCCCTAGGGGCAGGGGCACCACAGTCCTTCCAGGGGCACCGCAGGCCTGTGAGGGGCACCAGCGGCCTAGCAGGGGTACCAGTCAACACAGGCCTGCCAGGGGCACCACAGACCTGCCAGGGGCACCAGAGGCCTGCCAGGAGCACCACCGACCTCGCAGGGGTAACTTGGGCCTGTCAGGGCCCAGGGGCACCACGGGCCTGTCGAGAGGCACTTCAGGCTTTTCAGGGGCACCATAGTCCTCTCCGGGCGCAGGGGTAGCAGGGGCACCAGAGGCCTGTCAGGGGCACTACAGGCCTAGCAAGGGCACCACTGGTCTATCAGGGGCACCACGAGCCTGTCATAGCCAGGCATCTCAGGCTTGTCAAGGCCCAGGGGCACCACAGGTCTGTGAGGGGCACCAGCGATCTAGCAGGGGCACCAGTCAACACAGGTCTGCCAGGGGCGCCACAGACCTGCCAGGGGCACCACAGACCTGCCAGGGGCACCGGAGGTCTGCCAGGGGCACCACCGGCCTCGCAGAGGCACCTTGGGCCTGTCAGGGGCACCACGGGCCTGCCGAGGGGCACTTCAGACTTTTCAGGGGCACCAGTCCTCTCCGGGCGCAAGGGCACCAGAGGCCTGCCAGGGGCACCAGCGGCCTAGCAAGGGCACCAGAGGCCTGCCAGGGGCACCACAGGCCTAACAAGGGCACCACGGGCCTGTCAGGGGCACCTCAGGCTTGTCAGGGCCCAGGGACACCACAGTCCTTCCAAGGGCACCGCAAGCCTGTCAGGGGCACCAGAGGCCTGCCAGGGGCACCACAGGCCTAGCAAGGGCACCCCTCAGGCTTGTCAGGGCCCAGGGGCACCACAGTCCTTCCAGGGGCATTACAAGCCTGTCAGGGGCACCAGAGGCCTAGCAAGGGCACCACAGGCCTGCCATGGACACCACAGGCCTGCCAGGGGCACCACCGGCCTTGCAAGGGGCGCCTCAGGCCTGCCGGGGACACTTCAGGCTTGTCAGGGGCGTTACAGTCCTGTCAGGGCCCAGGGGCACCAGGCCCGTGGTGTCCGTGCTAGGCCGGTGGTGCCCCTGGCGGTCCTGTGGTGCCCCTGTCAGGACTGTGATACCCCTGATAGGCCGGTGGTGCCCCTGGCAGGTCTTTGGGCCCCCGGGCCTCAAGGGGGGGGGGGGGCCATGACCCATGTGACCCCCCTTGGATCCGCCACTGCGACAAGGCGATAACATAAACAAAAACCCAAGCGTCGCTGTTTGAAACAAAAGCGCCATATACTGCGACTTTTTTATAGAGAAGGACAACGCATTTCGGTGGGTGTTACAAGTACTGCAAGTACTGCTTCTTTTTTGCAAAAATAAAAACCTTTTTCACATACGAAAATGTGCTAGGAAATTTTCATATTTTATAGAAACTACAGTAGAAATAGTATAGATGTCGAGTAATTTTTATTTAAGAAAAAAGAAAGCTCATTATCTCCCTTTAAAAGGTCGAATGATTCTGAAGCAGGTCACATACCTTCCGAAAACATACATGCAGGACGAATGCATGTACGTGGCTTACCGGATTACTGGCGACCAGTGTGCTCTTAAACGTTAGCGGCAGCTATACCTGTAAAGCTACATTCAACCCGCGCCGTGGCTCGTAGATTTTGTTTTCGCTTCCCTTTTTTCTAAATATCTGATAAAGGGAAAATCCATCACCTCCCTCCCCGCCTCCAGATGTTACGCCTGTTCTATCACTGTCATGCCGGTTAACCGTTAATTATTGGGATATTGTCCCCGGTCCCCTATATTGTTTCCGGTTTTCGAACATTCATAGCCGGAGTTTGAGGGATTCCGTCTGTACTGTCCTCCGCCAGTGTATTCAGAGAAGGTGATAGATATTGCCGGCGGTGAACCCGCGCAGTGAGATCGCACACAATGGCGGTCCCGGCGGCGCCCCGGCCGCTTCTGTCGTCCAAATAGACTCACAGTCCTGTTCCCCCGCTCTGTGGTGCCCTCGGGGCGGGCTGCGGCGGTTCCTCAGCCTGTCACGTCCCCGCGGAGAGCGTGTGCGGACAGTCGGAGCCGCCTCAGATGGAGTTCGATTCCAGCGGATGTAAGGAACAGTCCCATTTGGCCGTGTGAGCGCACCGTCGCCGTCTCGCGGTATGCTAATACTGCGTGTCTGCAAATGGCACGGGCCGAGTCAACTTGGGGTGCCGCCATAACTTAGGTCTGTTGATCCTCGCCTAGGGTTGTTTTCACCCGACTGCGGCCTCAGGATGCAGTTGTAATCCGAGAATGTCTCGAAAAGTGAGGTGAAGATATATCGGATTAGCAGGCTTGTAATACCCATGCGGTCATAGAAGTTGCCAGCCATAGATGCTTAGGTTCGTGGAGATCTCTGTTTTCTCTGTTTTGTTTAGTTAGGGCATTTAGCCGCGGAGTTCATCTTTCTCTTTATGCAGTTGGCTGAAGCGCTCATAGGTGTCAACACGGGATTGGTTGGCATGACTGGCATGACTTATTTATGGGGCATGACACCTTTCATAATAATGTTTTCTCGACATACCTAACTACGCAAAGGCAGTGCAACTAAATATTTTGAATAACCGAAATCAATTTTAGTGCCCCCCGTCCATCCCGTTTTCAACGCAGGCTGGTTCTACATAGCCACGATGTTTGTGAGCGCTGCGGCGTATATAAGCATTATAAGCATTCTGAGGCATCTCAAATTTCTATTTTTAGTGTGTCCATTGTTTGATTTCCGCTGAACTGGACCGAATTAGACTGCACCAGCTGCAGGATCACCTCGCACCGTTTTTCTTCTCTCGTAATTTGGATATGGCGCTGCACTGCGTCGTTCTCAGCAAACGTTTTAACTCACACGCTTTGAAAATGAGGCTGCTTAGGCATTCGCAGTGTTTGGTCTTGAGTTCGGCAGCAGTTATCTGTTATGCGGCAGAGAAGAATAGTAAAATGACGTGATGATTACCTATGGCTCATGTTATAGGTAGTGACCTGACCAGGACCACGAATGAACGACATGCTCTGGCTACTCTCTTCGCTCAAATATTGCTTCAGTTATTTTCCTTTGCGAACAATGATCTCGTCATGCCGATCGATGTGGTAAAGCAGTTTCCAAATTTTGGGAAGGGTCAGGTTGATATAAAAAAGGGACATAGAACGAAAAACATTAGCATCACATACACCGACTACAACACGACTTAAGGCCGCCCCACACTGGACCTCTCATGTGGGTTGCGAGTTTGCGGGTTTTGAGTTTGCGGGCATAATGCTAATTCATAGAGTGATTAGACCGCTCCCTTATGGTAACTTCATGAATGCAGTGAAGCCGGTACACCTTCAGAAAATTACATATAGTCGCAATACCAGCGCAACGAACCAAAATTCGACTCCAACGAAAAACCCGCAAACCTCGCAGAACTCGCAGACCTCGCAGCGAGGAAAATCGAATGTTTACTCAAAATTAACTTTTGGAATGCGATGTAAGGTCGCTCGCAAGCTAAAAACATGCAGACTCGCTTGTTGATGGTAGTGTGGGTCACTCAGCTTAGATTGTAGGCATTATTTGATCTGGAAGAAACCCGAAAACCCGAAAACTCGCAACCCGCATGCGAGTTCCAGTGTGGGGCGGCCTTTAAGGAAGCCAGTTGCCTTACTTTGAGGCGAGCATACCTCGTATTTGTTACCTATATTTTAAAACCAGACCAGAAATGATTGCAGATATTATTCGTCAGCTAGACACAATACATCCACATCTCTCCCGCTCCACTGAAAATGATGCGTCCATTTCCTTATTTCCCTCGGTGAGTGCAGCTGCTTATGACTGAGTAGCAGAGGATGCATCTCGGTGATAGCAATTTCCGCAATGTACGTGCATGTGTCGCATGGGAAATTCAACATTAACACATCCTGTCTGCATATGCTCCCTTGAATTAAAATTTCGAATTCCAGTCGAGCGAAATATGATCAAATCAGGATCAGCCACTTCTATTTCACATTTCATTTGCGAAGAAGATTAATGTTCATTCATTTACAATATTTGAGTGCAATTAACGCACATTACGACCACTCTGTTTGCTCAAAGATTTCACGATTAATTATCTTCTGCAGATATCTTTCCTAGGGCGGTAGCTATTTTTGCAATGGTAGTTAAAAAGACGTCCTTGTGAATCAGTGGAGGGTAGGTATACTCAATATTCACTGTCTATGGCAGCTGGTAACATTTTCATAATTCCAGTTACCTGCATACTTATTATTTGAGGCTATATCCCTAACCGGCATTTGCCATTACTGCATCCTTCGACGCCACAATGGAAGAGGGTGGGTGGGTGGGTGGGGGGAGAGGTGGCTACGACCAATATTAGGTACTTTAGCATCTGATGCAGGCCCTTGGCGTTTCAGCTAAATGAGCGAAGTTTCGCCAAAAAGCGCTTCTTTCTTTGTGCTGTCTTACGTTCTATTTATGATATATCATTCGCAGTACACTTATAATGCTATTTACACGTTCGCTTTGTTAAAGGGACACTCCCACCTTAACATTAGTTTTGAGTTGAGATAGCCAAATTGGTGGCCATGGCCTGCAAATACCGGTTTGGGCACTCACAACATCGACAAATGCTTTAATTCGGAGATATGGAATTTCAAACTTGCAGTTTTCGGATTCTAAGGGGCTAGTGCATTGGTATGCCCCCTTAGAATTTGTGACGTCAGCGGAGATCTAACGATTTTTAAATCTTTTACTAAAACGTTTGGTAGCACGCGGTGGTATATGCTGCTTTGCGCGCAACAAATGCCGCACTTTCAAATAAAGTCGCTAGGAACAGCGGAGATCCCAAAAAGTAAACAAAAGTAAAAGTCTAATATCTTGAAAACCGGTGAATATTTTTCGATGAAATTTGGTAGATATTCGTTTTCGCTCTTTCTGAACCGAGCGACATCACTTTCGTGCCAATTCATTAACTTTTTTGAAGGTGGGAGGGTCCCTTTAAGACGCGTCCATTGTATAAAAATTGCTACGAGCGAGCGAGCGCAGCGAGCGAAGTGAGTCTTTTCAATATAACGGAAAAATCTCAGTATGAGCGGCCGGCCGGCCCGGCCCGGCCCGGCCCGGCCTGTAACGCTTTTGAGAGGCTTATATCTCAGCAACCGCTGGACCGATTGGCCTGCGGTCTTTTTTGTTGGGTAGCCCCATCCCTTCTACCCCGTAATTGACTACTTTTGATACATCTCAGTGATCGTCGTGGCACGTGCCACGTGAAAAGTGAAGGGTGTTCAAGCGATTTTGCAAAAGTAGTGATTTTGAGAGGCTCATATCTCAGCAGCCGCTTGGGCGATTGACTTGCGGTAATTTTTGTAGGGTAGCAGCATCCCTTCTACCCAAAATAGGATACTCTCGATGGGTGTGGGTCACCCCCAGTGCACGTGCAAAATACAACAATAAGAGGTGCCAAATTTGTTCCCATTTCAGTAACTCGGTAATTACTGGGGCGATTTCGCTGAAACTTGGCATACAGGTAGGCACCCACCAGGCAATGCATTCCAATGTGTTGCGGTTAGGGTGCTACTGCACGTGCGCACGTGCAGGGGGCATTTCCAGATCTCGAGAACGGCTGGGCCGATTGCGCTCAAATTTGGTACACGGTTGGGGACCAGTTAGTAGGGTGCCGTGCAAAAGTCATTTTGGACCCCGTTTGCACGTGCGCACGTGCAGAATGCCGCTTTCAGATCTCAGGAACGGCTGGGCCGATTGCGTTCAAATTTGGCACACCGCTAGCGACCGGTTAGAAGGGTGCTTTGCACAAGTCTGTTGGAAGCACCCTCTCGCCCTTCCGCACGTGCAGGGCTCACTATCTCGCTCGCTCGTTCTTCGCCCAAAAGGCGTTTTACTGGTAATAATAGTTACTTCAATGATCAAAGAATAATTGCTCATTTACATTTATTTGAAATGTGTTAGTTGAAATTTAGATTGATGACGAAAATATAAGAAATATGAACAGACATTTATTGTGCTGTAGGTATCAACCGTTGAAAAACGGGTTCATACCTAACCCAGCTCGATGCCTTAGGGACGTTTCATGTGCTTTGTGCAGTAGTTGCAAGGAAAGTAGGCAGTGCGTACAAATATATCCACGTTGCACTATAGGGGAAGTTGGGGCAATGCCGGAGTTTGGGGCAAAGCCGAAATTCGAGATATTTCGAAAACCGTAAGACATGGATGCCACCTGTCAGTGATGCTCTGAAGCTTAAGTGACTACAATTATCGCATGTTTGTTACGAGTCGTCATTCGGAATACTTCGGCTGTGAGGGCGCCAAGAGCGTTTTCAAGGTACGCGTTCCTTGTACTACATGCGCCTTTGAAGCTGCATTTCTTACTCATTATGCTACCGTTTGTCTGGCCAATTCGGTCAAGTGATCTTCAGCATGTCTTTGCATAAGTGTGCTGCCTATTTGAAATTTATACGGCACGTTGAAAAGTTATGGGCCTGCAAATGAAAGTATGGCTGGCTGGGGTAATGCCGAAAACGTGCAATTACGCACGTTAAAGCACGCTACCTGGACTTTACTGCTGTAGAATAGCAACGCGAATTTTTAGTCACACAAATTACACTTTCAACCGACACAACGGCCTGTTACCTATAAGGAATTATTTACCTGGCATTTTCTTATTATATCACACAATTATAACTTCCAGTGTGCACCAAGCGTCCTCAAGCTCTTAAAACGCGTGTCAGCTTTGATAAATTCTGGATAAAGTTTGAGATAAAGTGGCAAAACATCAAAGTCGGCATTCCCCGTAGATCATTTCTCCCATTTTCGGCTTTCCCCGCAGTCCGGGGCAACGCCGAAAAAGTCACTTCTTTGATATTTTTAGTTTGTGCGCTTAACGGTATGCGAATTCATCAAATGCGCCTGGTATGTTTGAAAGGCAAAAGACTGGCCTCTCGAATGACGCCAACAAGAATAGCTTATGTTGTCTACCTTGCGTGCTACGGGCGTCAGAAAAAAAGTATTCGGCGTTCCCCCAACTTCCCCTACGCAAATATATCGTAGTGCAACGTGGACGAGTGCTTGCCCACTGAGTAGATATTCCCACAAGAACTCCAAAAGTTGTGTCTTCTGGAGTAGCCGGAAATAAGTTCTACTAAAACAAGCGTTAAATATTTCTGTCTTTTATGCCGCTATAAAACATGATTCGTTAATTTTTGACGGGAATCTAGAACAGTTCCCGTATGTTGTAACGTTTCAGTTGCAGCCGGCATTCCGAATAGTTTACGCATTTAGTAGCCGAGTTTGGCCTTTGTAACAGCCTGTAACTCGTCAGAGACGTCCAATTTCTGGGGTTATCGTGGCTGGCTCGTACACCCCCACAGATGCCTCGAGGCCAGCCGACCAATGAGCTACCTCTTACTCGTCACGTGATCGCTCTGTCGGAGCGGGCCGGTCAAAAGAGCGCCGCGGGCGGTGCGCGCCGCCATTGGTTCGTCAGCGGCCGGTCCGGTGTCGAGGTCCGATCGGTCCGCTCTGCCGGCTGTCTGCAGTCCGCTCTGCCGGCTGTCTGGTCCGATCAGCTGCCCGACGGCAGAGCTTGTGTCGGACACCTCTAAACCACAACAGGGACCCCGGACGGATTGGACTTGGAAAGGGGCAGCCGCGGTAGTCGACACAGATCAGCGTCAGGTGAGCCGAACTGACACTGACACAGTGACACTGACACAATGACATAGTGATACTACAGCCGAGCTGACACTGACACAGTGACACTGACACAGTGACACTGACACGATGACACAGTGTCACTGCACGTTTGATGAATCAGCTGTGCCTAGATGGGCCATCAAATCTGGTACGGACATTAAAAATGAAGACATAAATGTCATCAAACTTGAGGTCTCCGAACGAGTTATGCTGCCGCATAGTGAAGGAATAGGGCTGGGCTAGTAGGCTATTGTAACTTTTCCAAAGTGCCCCTTATTCAAAGGGGACACTTTTGGTAACGTTAGTGAGGTGTGTTAGGGTGTTTATATGAACCCATCTGTCGGGTTCCCTTTCCGATAAGTGTCACATAGAAAGAGAGGGGTTCAATACGAACCGGGCCTGAGCATTTGGACAGCGACTCCCCGGCATGGACTCGCTAATGAACCCGCTAATAGTTAGGGATGTCTACCGAAACTTGCCGGTCGAGACGGATACCTGCTGGAGCGAGACGGCCATCTATTGGATATTGCCCATGTTGGTTAAATCATTGGAATGTGATAATGTCTCAAGCATTCTTATATAACTTTCTCACCACTCTCCCAATACATACGGGCAAACCACTGTCAAGCAAAAATTGGTCTGTGGTATGACAGTTTGACGTTTGTGAAAAGCGATAATGTGAACACATATATATTGCACAAACCGGTTTCGATATCACTTCATCAGTGTGCAAATACATAAATAAAACACACAAAATACAAAACGGAGACGAAATAGGTACAAAAGTTAGCTGAGCTGAACGCTGTGGAAAGGAGGATCCAGTTTACATTAGAAGAAGAAACTAACAATACTTTACCTTTCTTAGATGTCCATATTGAGAGGACGCCCAGCGGCATCAGATACAAAGTTTATAGGAAAATCACAAACAAAGAGGACTATATTCATTTCTTTTCAGCTCATAGCAGGAGAACGAAATCGGGGGTAGTGATTGGATTCTTCCTCAGAGCGATGAGAATATGTAGTCCCGAAAATCTGAAGGAAGAATGTGATCATATCACTGACGTTTTTAGAGGTTTGAGGTACCCCAGGGCATTCATAATTGAATGCTATAATAAGGCAAAAAGGATCAGGAATAGGACGGGAAACGAAACAAACGGAAAGACAAAGAACGCTATAGTTGTTGTACCCAGGCCACAGAATTGTGAAGCATTATCAAAGATGTTGAAGTGCTCCGATATTCAGATTGTTGAAAAGGCTGGGGAGAAGATTGGTCAGGTTGTAGCAAAAAAGAAAAAGTGTGACCGTAGTGAAACAAGTTTAGTGTATAAAATACCGTGCAAGGGGTGTACACAGCCTTATTTCGGTGAAACGTCGAGAGGGCTTAAGAACAGGTTAACGGAGCACAAGAGAGATTTTAGGAACCACAATATTAACAATGCAATGGTGAAACATGCCGAAAAGTGTGGTAGTCTACCTGATTGGGATCGCGCTGAGATCATACGAGATAAGTTAAGTAGGTCCGATAGAAAAACGATCGAATCGTCCCTCATTGAATCTTGTTTGTGTGTAAATTCCAAAGCTGGTGACATACGATTGGGAAAAAGTTTAGCCGTTCTTTTGGTGCGGAAGCGTCTTGGGATCTCAATCACATGAGGTCATATGAATGTATTTGAAATTAATTTGCTCTGCTGTACGTGCTGTACCTATTTCGTCTCCGTTTTGTATTTTGTGTGTTTTATTTATGTATTTGCACACTGATGAAGTGATATCGAAACCGGTTTGTGCAATATATATGTGTTCACATTATCGCTTTTCAAAAATTGGTCTCCATATACCATATGCATTATGCGTGCGAGCATTGCATATGGTATATGTCACGCAATGCAACAGCTATGATGTCACGAGAAGACCGTTTGTGTCCTGTGATTGAAGGTCAGTTCATATATACAGGGTGTCCCATAAGTTCGTTCTCACATTATATTTGCATGTGAAACAGAGTACATTGCGTTTTGATATATTTATGACCCCTCAATGTGCTCCCCATTTAATAGGCAAACACATGAAAACATGCTGCGGCATGCCAACCGGCATGTTTGGCTGCATAGCAGGCTTAAAGTTAACCCAGACTGGCTTGACATGCGCCGTGAGCTCCTCGAGGCTGGAACAGCGCTACGCTTCGACGAGCCTAAATTTCAGCATAGCCAACACATTTTTATGAAATTTTGATCCGATGAGATGCTTGGCATGTGATCTTGCCACAAACGCCTGTCACAGTCTCCTTGCACCGCTTTTAAGCTTTGCTTGACCTGTGCACTGATGCACTGTCTTGCCTGAAGATGGGCCTACGACCTCCCGGATGCCATTTTCTCCTCTATAAATGTGTTCATACTCACGGTTCGAGTTCAGCTTGAGGGCTGAAACTCCTCCTAGATGTTCTTGGAAAAGCATTATGCTTCCCAAAGCTGTTTCTGGAACACCAATCGCAACCTGGTCAGCGTCTGGACGCCTATAACCCCACAATACCGCGACCCTGGCCTTTTGCATAGGAACATAACGGGACGAAACGGAGGCCTCCTCCTTCGCCCTTATGGGGTTGTTTTCGGGTTTGGACGGGTGTTTCATCTCGAACATGGACTAGTTAGTTCAGATGACCTGGTTGATGTCATCAGCCCTCTAGTGTTTTTAGCCTCAGGCATAACGAAACTCATGTTTGGCCATTTTAAGACGTTTTTGACTGTTTTGAGCCCTCCAGTAAGCAAAGCTTAAGTCACCTTGAGTTATGTACCCCGAAAGAACACTCTTAGACAGCTGGTAATCCATCCTGAAAAGTCTGCTTGCCAACTTTCTAGCCCTTTGACCTTTTTGATGGCCACTTTGGCGCCACACAGTTTTGGCCACTTGGCTTACTGCTGAGGGCTGACTGGAAAGCGGATAAACTTGCAGTGATTAACTCCCGACAAATCATCGGCGTCACTTGCTGACTGTGCGTCCAGTTAGCGATGGACATTGTCTACTGACTGGTAGGCCTCAATCACCCTCAATCGTCGCGAATGGTCACGTGCTGACTAAATATCGAGACGTACCCGTATCGGAGACCTCTATGTTGCGGCGTTAGCCGTCTCTGTAGGAAACGGGCTCTCTAGCAAAAACTATTTTGTCTACAGAAATTAGTTACTGTGGAACATATTTCTACCAGCCATGGCAACCACGTAAGCTCAGTTACGAGCCAATTTCAGCGTGCCTTTAAGCAAGAGAGCCTAAAAACGTAAAAATTTAGGTGAGAACGAACTTATGGGACACCCTGTAGGTGCCAGTCGCTGTATTTTGGTAGATACATGCATCGTAATAAAAGATATCTGTTCCTGTGGATAATAACTAGTTAACTATAAGGGGAACAGCTGTCCGGGTATATATCTCACGCTATTTTACCCGTGAAAGGTCCGCTTTCCCAAAGAGCGGCCAGACCGGCTGACGGAAATTAAAAAGACTGAGGTCATACTGATGGCTTCCGGCTGGTGCTATAACGGTTGATACGACCCCCTTCGCCGTTTCGCCCCTGATGGAGCTAGAGCCTCGCGCGGAAAAAGCGAGCGTATGTGCTATTACGAGACGCAGCGACTTGTACCCAATTTTAAAATCTCCGGTCAACCGGTGACCTCTGAGGTCAGGTCAAGTGGGCTAAGGCACAGGCTCGGTTTTTGATAAATAATTCTAAAAAAAAAACGGTCGCAGTGCTGCGATTTTTGCATCATCGTGCTGGTCTCGCTCAGGCGCGTCGAATGGTATACTTTTTGTTCGGGTGAGGTCAATTAAAGGTGTTGACCTTGGGTCAAGGTCAGGTCAGAGCTTCCCAGATCACGAAGTTGCTTAAAGGAGATCATATCGATATAATTCGATTGGGCAGGTCTTCCCGAGTCCATTGGTGGCTTTTCCGACTCGCTAGCGCAATACGATCGGGAGTTATTGACGACAAACTTCTATGATCTACTGACGTCATAAATGATGTCACGCAGGGTCAACAATGCAAAAGTGGAGCATCAGGCTTTGCAAGGAGTGCATGAAATCACGATTTCGTGTGGTTGGGATAGTTTGAGGCTGTTCCCAGCGCAAAAATAACAGTTTTCATTTTTCCCCATTGACTTAGGGTATAGGTAATGGTGAGGTCACGTGACCCACTTGACCTCATGTGACCTTTAGGAAAAATCCGATATACAAGTTGTGAGACCTCTGGTGGATACTAGGTCCTGTAAGTTTCACCTCTCTTTGAAAGCTGCTCTGGCACTGAGGGCGTTGCGAAGTTGCGACATCTGAGGACCGTGCAGAAGTTCACTTATGACGTCATGGGTCAAAGACCTGACCTGGCCTGAAAATGCGTTTAGTGTCATAAGATCTGTCTTGAATCAGCGGTCTAGGGAGATGAACGTTACAGAACGTTGTAGAACTCTGAGTACTCATAGCTTCTTATGAAGGATTTTCAATTTGAAATATCATGAGATCAGGCTGCTCACATTATGGCTCACATGACCTCACCATTATAAGTGAGTGGGAGGAGTATGGAAACTGCTTTATTAGCGTCGAAAATAATACTGCTTAACTACTCAAGCACATAAGCTCATGATTTCATACACCCTTTTCAAATTACGATGCTTAACTTCTGTGTTGTTGATGGGTGTGACGTCTTATATGATGTCACTACGGTTATCATATTTTTTTTGTCAATTACTGCCGATGAAATTGAACTACACCTTTTTAAGTGCAATTTCAAAAAGTTAAAGACCAAATTCAAAAAGTTTACGTTCGAAATGCACGTGAACGTTTTGAATTCGGTCTTTAACTTTTTGAAATTGCGCCTAAAAAGGTGCAAGGTGTAGCGTGACAGGAAAGCACATAATAGCCGTTTTCACGACGAGCTACCTGGCCAATGTACCTAATCGGGCCAAATATGTACCAAATCTCTTTCACAATATCGATATTTTCAGATGATGAATTTATTTAAGTGTTTTAGCCGAAAATAATGTCTGATAATTTGAAAAATGAGATATCTAAGCATCTGTGAAACCCAGACTGATAACTTTCAAGAAACACACTGAATCTAATTTGACCAAATCTGCACCTAATTCGCACCAAATGTGAACCAGATAGCCGTCGTGATAACGGCTAATGGAGCCAAAAAGACGGTATGCAGTATGACCTCCTCCGACTAACTTCGAGACCTGGGTGGCTTTGACCTGGCATTGATCTGTGACAACACCCTTGGTTAACCTCTCTCAAACAAGACGTTTATCTGTCGACGTTCCTACGCATTAAGAGCACGGTTGTGACAACATCGAGGCTCTGCAGTCTGCATCCATTTGTTTAAATTTTGTGTAATGATTTTGGGCGAAGTTATTCACCAATACCGAATCCCTCCTTTGGGCATTTGATTTGACCTCAGTTGACCTGAGACCTTAGCATTGGGCGCCAGTCGCTGCACGCCTCGTGGCGATGCGTACCTATGCTCCTTTTCCGTGAAGCTTATATCTCAATTACAGGTGCAAAGCGGAGCTTGAGCCCCGCCCTTCCCCTCGGCTGTGGCGTCTGTAAAGCACCGATAAGATCGGCGAAGGCCAAAGTAAAAAAGTAATATCGTTCAAATATGCGTGAAAATAAGGGGTGTTAAAACACACCGTCACGAATCACAGACTTTTCCGCGGGAAATTGAGATAGGAGCTCAAAGCTAGCCTCATGTAATCGAAGTTAGCGCGGTAAGAAATGAGTAGACTAAGCGGCAATTCTTGCGACTTAACGAACACTCAGTAGGTATTACCCACATATGCTACCTACTGCCTTGCCTGTCCTGGGGAAGAGGACGATGATCTATCTCCTATAGTCAAAAGAAAAAGAAAAAAAAAGAATCCCTTAGCTCTCCCTTTTACAGTGGCAGGTGAGTAGCCAAGGAATAGGTGCGCATTAGATCATCGCAATTACCTTGGTATGCCCTACTTACTTAACGGGACTAGTTAGCTTAATGGCCTTGATAGGCCAAATGCATCATTTTGCAGGTGATCAAAATGTCTTACCGTGAATGGTATGGTTGTAACGACACTTTTGCGCAAGCTCATTATTAATTCATCGACAAAATGTGCATAATGAGTGTTGTAACTTTTACTAAATGACTTCAATAGCTGTAGCAAAGGTCTCCACTACAACTGCCCACCTCTTCCAAAGCCTTCCGCACACATAAGTTGGTGCTGCGTCGCCAGTCGGTTACCAGATTAAAAAAAGCCGCAGAATTCGTCGACTAGAAATTACGAACACGCCATGTCCTTCCTTGAAATGAATATATAAAAACAGAAAAGGCTCAAATAGAAACGAATATATTGCCACATCGATGTTCTTCTTTTGTGTGCTGCGTAGCACTAGGGAGTCGTTGATACGTTCATATAGCATCAGGACCCGGGGGAACCGATTTCAATATATACAGTTTGACGAAAGGATATTGTGGTTATGTGGTCGGTCCACTCCGTATGACGGAGTCACCCCATGTTGACTGCTCCACGCTCCGTCTCTCTGCGCCAGGATGCGCGTGACGCTGATGCTGGTCTCGCTGGCCATGTTGCTGGTGGTCATGCTTGCCTCCCCCATCACCTGCCGACCCGGACTGCCCAACGGCCACCTCACCGCGCACGGCTTCGGCAAGCGGAGTCGCTGGGGGCACCTGTTCTCGGCAAGAAACGTGTGAGTAGTTATCTGCATAATCCGGTGACAGTCGTCCTCTTTTTGTTTATAGACAAAAAGTAATCCTTTAGGATTACTGTTTCCATCCATACTCATTTACTCGGCAGCTTCATATATGAAGCTTAAGTCGACAGCCGCTAGGTGTTTGCTGTATGCCTCACACATTTGCATTTGCAAAATTTTTACCTTCAATTATGTTCAGCAAAGAAATTCCGACCTTTTATAATATAACAGCCATCCGGCATTTAAGGGCCACTCTGAGCAGCGATTTCATACAATCTCGGTCTTTGTGGCATTGTTCCACTGCTCTGCCCTCTGCTGACTGTATTAGAGTCCGGCTCGGAGCTGTTCCCGGAGCTCGCCCGGCGGCAGCTGCGCCTGCCGGTCTCGGCCGGGACCATGTGTGAGTGACAGGTCCCCGGTCCGCCCGCAGACCGCTCGGCATGGACCGCAGCCGGCGCGTGGCCGTCGACCTGGAGCAGCCCCTGTACACCGCCTACGGACTGGCCCTCTCGGACCCGGACAGTGACGCCGACAGCTACTGAGCGCAGCCCGCCGCCCCCCGCCCCGTCCGCACCGCCCGCTTATTAACGTCACACCGATCCTCGAACAGTCGAGCCGCTGCCGACGGACCGACGGCACAGGAATGGCACAGGGACCGACAGGACCCGACGGACCGACGGACAAACGGCGTATAGGAAAGACCCGGCGGATCGACGGGCGACGGCACAGAAATGGCCTGCCGACGGGAATCACAGGGATGACCTGCCAACCGACGGGCCCAAATTGAAAGCATGAAACGAGTGAACGACCACTGGTAAATTCCGTCACCGGCCCCTGAGACCGAGTTCGCTTCACACCGATGCGGAGTCGCCACATGAACCGGGGGCGGTCGCGAGCCGACCTCGTCGTGAGAGCCCGCGAGGAGGGTCCGAGGCTGGCCCTGGCGTGGTCTGAGGCTGGCCCTGGCATGGTCTGAGGCTGGCATTGGCGTGGTCTGTTGCATTGTCTGCAGCGCGGTCCATTTCACTGACCGCGGTGCCGTCAGTTCAACAAACCCAAGGTCACCTGCGCGCCGCAGCTGACCCAACGGCGGTGAATTATATTAGGGCTCCTGAATATACAGATACCCCCATGTATGGTGAGGCGTCAATGGTGCCCCTGTTTATACAATATAACAAAGTATCTATGAGAGTTCATGGCGGTGTTACATTTCCCTAGCATTGTGCAATGTGGATGTAAAGACTTCCATATTGATTGAAAAGGCGAGAAGGCTCTACAGACGCAGACCTAACCATCAATGTTGACGCGCATGTATTGTGTGTGAAGCAAGGATCGGCATCCGGTATGCTCTCAGCAAAACTTACCTAATGCTTGGAAGAAAAGGCGCACTGCGTGGATGAAAGCAAGGATCCTATCACCTTTGTTACATACACTGTAAAAAATATTGACTAGCCCCTCGTCAAATGATTCTCAACGCTAAATGTCGGGGGTACAGACTAGTTTTGCATCCTACTTTTGACACACGCTGCGAGCCCCTGGCTTGTTTTGTGTTCGTCAGATGACAGTTACCAGGTGTCGGTTAGTTTTTACCATGTCCCAAAAATAGCTGGAGCGTTTCTGCCTTGTTTTGGAAGCAGGTCCTCGTTAATGCTGTGTATGATAACAAAGTACCTAGTAACAATAATAACGAAAAACAATGTCAAAACGAGGGCGGCTTGTTTAGTGACGATGCTCAAAAGAAGCATCGTCTTGTTCCTACTTAACGAATGAAGCTCAAACTAGGTCAAAACTAACGTATTGCTCAACCCATAGTCAGATGACCAGCAGATCCTACGCCGCCCAATCCATTCATCGAATTTGCCAGCGAATTCGTTTGAAGACCATCATATTATTAAATATCGGTGGTCTTCAAACGAAATCCCTTACCAGTTTGATGACGAATTCATCCGGCCCATTCCAAAAACGCTCAAGATAAAATGAAAGTGTATTTCTGAAATATTGTGCTTTCTTGCAATGCACCTTTCGTATATCAAGCAAACCCTTCACTTCCAGCGCCCGTTTACAGTTATCAATCGAATTAGAAGCATGCACATACCTATCGATATATCTGAACCTAAGAACACAGAAGACATTTTGTAGAGTACCTGTCTGAGCCTATATGCAGTGGAGCCCGTGAGCCGCCCAACCGCAGCTGCCTCATGAACTTGATGATAGGTCTGAACCTCAGATTGGCCAGAGCTTGGCCGTCAATAACCAGCTTATTTATATCCACAGTTGTAGTGACTTAGGGTTTGGAATTTGCCAAACCTAAGTTTTGATTACCAAGAGAAGTTTTGTACTTCTTGCACTTGCCTTTTCTTCATAACTTTGGCGGAAATCGTCGTAGTGAAACTTCAGTGTTCCGTTAGGTGTCGGTTCTTGAGAGAGTTGGCCAGGCCGGACACCGGGGGCGGCTCCACAACTTTCGAAAAATTAAACCTAAGTCCTATTGCACTGCATGGAGAGCAATTCATTTAAAATCGCTCTTGTTCCCCTCCCCCTCGACAACTTTGCAAACGTCTCTGCGCGATTTGGTTGAGAATAGTTAATGGCTTATGGCAAGTTATTGAATCAGAACGTCGATCACTGCAGGTCATATATCGGCAAGCAATTCTTCATAACTAGACACTGCACAAATGGAAACGATACAGGTTTGCCCAGTGATAAACACTCGCACTGCACAGACGCACGCACCCACGACCGAACGCGGCACGGCACAGCGCAACTGGCGCCGGGAAGCCGGGAACGCATTAAGTGAAGGATTCACAGGTGCGCAACTTTATTGCGAACAATAAAAACCTACCGCAAACGATTAAAAAAAAAAGTTTTAGGGCAATCAGAAATACAAATGTATTAATTTATAGAAATAAAATTGTCATTCACCATCCAAATAACCCAACAATTTATTTGCCGTAAAAAGTGTCTGGAAATGGAAAGTTGCAAACATGATTAAGCAAGTAGGGAAACGCAGCAGCTACCAGGCGAATAATCTCAGGCTGGTTTAGTGACGAGTGCATTGCTACGGCTTGTTCCTCACCCTTCACAGATTACTATAACAAAACTACCCCTAGTATTTTGATCATCCTGAGGCTGGCTTTCACCTAATAATTTGATGAGGGTCTTCCTCGTTTCGGATTGAGGCGAAAACAAACGTCAAACAACCTTGATAGTTAATTCAGCACTTCAAAACAAAGGTACACCTAGGGTATCATTACAATACCGGATCATAACGATCTGGATAGTTCTCAGCCTGTAAGCTAACTAAGCGGTAACTAGTCAAGTGGTAGGTACCGGAAGCATTGACAACCTGGTGACTGTTTCGAGACCCTTGTTTTGACACATAGCTCGTCAATATTTTTTACAGTGTAACAATATCAATATGGATGCCGCAAAACATGTCATTCTCTCCGTAGAATGTCTCCATCTCTTGCTAAATAAAATGTAATTGACTGCCATGAGTTTTATGGCGTGAAGTGAATGTTTTACGGCGTTGGTATCTTCTGTTGTATAAGAACATTATATTTCGGGACTCATCTCATAATATACATATATGTACATACATCGAGATATTGTAGGTAACTACGAACACACATGTGACTCCGGTCAATTTCTAAAACATTGAGGTAGGGAAGGTGTATCAAATTGATCCGAAATTACCACAAACTTTCACAATTCACATGCTGCTGCGTGGTAAAAAATAGCCGTTTTTGACCAGGAACGGTCAGAAGGTATAAAGTAGGAAGGAAATAATAGTTTTTTATTTGCATTTGAATCAATGCCATTTAAATATTGCGCAGCACAAAATGTGTTGATATGCAAAACAGGCACCACACAAATACCCAGGCGTCATTTCGAAGGTTTCGATAGATCAACAATTAATTTGGCATTTAGTGGGACACGCAATGCGCATTTATTCTGACATGTCATTGGGAAATTCCTATTGGATGAGAGAAATACCACGTTATACTCGTCTGCAACGGAATACCACGCACTATTGGATGACGGCTTACATATAGCTACGCACTCGTACCTGAACATCAACAATATCCAATCCGGTTCGCAACAATCTAAACTTTGAAATGTTGACGGGGCTGCAATGGCAGAGGTGACCAGTGGGCACCAGGGCATGATCCGTTCACCGTCCTTCCTTATCGGAACGCGGTTAAAATTTTCAGGAACGGAGGAACGTAAGTACTGGTCTCGCGGGTTTTAGCGGTAGGTTTTGCACCTAGAAAATTTAGTGTACTTCAGGCTATATCTTCCTCGTCTTAAGCTTTTGAGTGTTGAAGATGCGATCGACTTGTTGGGTAACAAGCCTGCCATGATCGTGTGAAATGGCTTCATCGTAGATCAATTAGTTTCTGAGATATAGCCGGAAATGTAAAAGTGCCAAACCTACCGCTTATCAAGTAGCTCCGAAGTCCGAAATTACGAAATAAAAAATTAAAGTGCTCCGAAAATTACGAAATAAAATAGATCGCTACCGCTTAATCTCCCGAGAGCCGTATAACTCTTCACATCGTTAACATATTAGTGATCCTTTCCTCTGTATAAGACTTAGTCTGTTCTTCCATTTCTCTGCCGTCATTTTGGTAATCCAAGGAAGCTGGACTAGCCTAATCGCCAATTTTCGTGGCAGCAAAAACGACGTGGATTTTGTATTCCAACGGGTTATCCGAGTGTCATCTGTTCGCGGTACATATACCGGTCCGTTGCCTTGCCATTGGAATGGCGTCCCAGCTCATCAGTCATGGGACAGAAGACTCCTCCAGGCGGCCGGCCCTTCGTCACACAGCCTGTCGTCCCGGGGCACGTCAATCGTCTCCACCCTCCGTTCACTGGTTCCATGGTTCATGTCGGTCCTCTGTCCCATCCCGACGAGCGCAGAGGTTTCAGTCCGACGGCTGACGAGCCGACTACGGGCCGACGAGCGTCGTCGGCCTGCTGTCTCGATGGAATTAGTTATTAGCTGTACTGATTTCAGAGACGTATGAAATATATTACATTTCTAATGTGGTTTTTATGTGGTAAATACCTAACGGAATGACGGATTAAGCAGCTTCCGTTACATTTTACGTAAGATAACGGAGGAACAAGAATAACCTTGGGTCGTGTTTTGAAGGGACAAAAGAACGAGTAACAAAGTTAAAATTTTGAGGAGCAACACCCACCTACGCACACTCTACACCGGCGATAGCCCGTGCAGCTTGGCCCGCCTCCTCACCAAGGTGCTGACTCATTCAGAGCTCCTGCCCTGCCACTCAGATAGCTGCGAATGATGGCACAGCGTTCCACGGATAATCTGAATATTTATAATCTAGGACAGGCTTTGAGTCACCTTGTCTGAAACATCAGCGCCAGCTTTGTCACCGAGAGTGCGACGTGTTCAGCTACAGAGTGGCGGCGCTCCAACCTGCCGAGCCACCCCTCTCGACCTTCGAGCTGCCTCGGTCATCAGATGCCGTCCTCCGGAGCGCCGTTCAGTCCCAGCGCGGGCACTCGATGAACGCCTAGTGAGGCCCCCAGTCGGCCGTAGGGGTGTATGGGCCTCCCCGTCAGCTCCCATCTGCCGACAGGGGAGGTCCTGTTAGAGAGTGATTAGGCGGGCAGATAAATAATTGTTGCAAGACGAAACGTTTTTTTATGGGTGGTGTATTAGTGACTAGAGAGGGAGAGAGACAGAGAGAGAGAGAGAGAGAGAGAGAGAGAGAGAGAGAGAGAGAGAGAGAGAGAGAGAGAGAGAGAGAGAGAGAGAGAGAGAGAGAGAGAGAGAGAGAGAGAGAGAGAGAGAGAGAGAGAGAACGGGTGAAACGCCCAAACACTGCACATTAGCAGAACTAGGGCCCAGAACATCTAACTTACTTCAACAGGTGCTGTTTTCTATGAAACATCAAATAAGCCCCTGACAATAAAATCGTTTTATTTATTTTCTTGCCGTCTATACTCACAATCGTCTGAATGGTAGACGTTGCGGTGCTGATGCCCGTTTTCCGAAGCCGTGCGCCACATTGTAGCCGGTGGGGATACCTCGCCGGCAGACGGTCGGTGCTCCTCTCACCAGCAGAAACAGCGCTGCCAGACACCCCAGCAGCAGCGTAACTCGCATCCTATGACAGAGAACACACGAGACAGTCAGGAGGAAATTATGAGTATACGAACGAACCGACTGCAACATAACACGCATTCTGTAAGAGAACATACGAACCAGGGTATAGAGGCTGGCTACAGCGGCATACCAGCTTGTCACAGAACGCACGGGACAGCTGGGAGGGATGGGAATACGGACCAACCACAGCGGCACACCAGCCTGTCACACGCCGAGGAGACATGGGACGGTCAGAAGGATGGGCATAGGGGCCGATTAAAGCGACACACCACCCTAAGTTACACACAGGTGTCGGACAAACATGGAGCAGTCAGACTTGTGAGCCACACGGGCCGGAGGCTGCTACCTGAGTCGCCGATCTCTGAGCTATGACAGGGTCATCAGCAGCTCCTTCAATACCTGACAGTACCTGTCCACCTACATACTCGTACGTCACCCACTCCCAGGAAACGTCATGAGGCGACGCGATGTCGGCAGTACAACGACTTCACGAGACGATGGCGTGACAGGCCTTCATTACGGAAATCGGCCGGCCCCGGGACATGACAGTGCCGCCGGCGGTCACTCCTTATCGTGGCTTATGCACGTCTGCGATTGGACGATATCAGCACGGCTGTGAATGATTGACATTCGCATTAGACCGCAGAGTGCGCGGCGGTACAGTCGCCGGTCGATGTCACCGCGTGTAATCACGGCATTACGTGCATATAGGCATTACGGCACCCACACAGGTCTCACAGACTGGAACAACAAAGGGGTAGAAATTATGAAAAAACGTGCAATAATTCGGCCTCATACCATTTTATACTATGAACTTCAAACTCCGGAGTCAAAGGGTCCGAGGCTGTATCCAATGCCATGTGCTACTCTGAAATCCTGTCGGTTGGTAGCTGATTGAAGTTAAAAGACAGACATTAGACTTCGACAAGATAGATGGAGAACCGGACGAAACAAGAAGGCCACGGTGGAACAGTGGGGTGAAGGAGAAGGAATGGACCCTAGCAGAGTCCCTCGGTAAGTTTCAGCGTAATATTTTCATGAAAATATTCTCAAATTTTAGGCTGAGGTGTTAATCTTTAGTCGGCCATTTTGAAGTTGTATCATTAAATTGTACTGATGTTAATTCTGAATAGTTGATTCATTGCAAATGGTACCTAATTGCCCTTCAATTCATCCCACTATAGTGCTTTGATGGAAAGCTAATGTTGACGTTTTTTTTTTGCGTTTTGTCTCATCTCCTACTACCTACAAAATAGTTTTATATTTGTTAAGGATAACACTATACAATAACGGATAAACCCGGTTCACACTCCGTCAAAATAGCGTGCAATGCTAATTAGGAAACGTCCTGTGGTGTTTTCAAATGTCACCACTCACCGGCATTTCAGCAATAGGAACAAGTGGTGGATTTCCGTTCCACTTTGGAAAACACATCATGTAGCTCAAAACACAAGACTGTAAAACAATATCAGAAAACGAGCTGACTCATGTGGAAGCGATGAGAGATGAGCGGAAATGGTTGCCTTTCTCTATTTATCCCCGTTGATTGCTTCCACTTCAAATCAACGCTGGCGGTCCGGATTGCAAATAAATGTTCTAAAAACTTGGTGAGAATGTCAACGAGCTCCCAACTTCCGAACCATCGTCTGAAAGCAATGACGGTCGTCTGCTAGCTAAAACTGAGGCGTAATACAGCATAACGTTAGTGCATTGTGCAATGTGCATCATACACAGTATGATAATGTATTTTTGTTTAGGCTAAATGAGTGAATAAAAGCGTAGTCAGTTGTGAGTTGATTCCAAGCTTTTTTACTGCAGTCATGGTTGAACGCTGCATGGGTGAACACTTAAACAGATGCATCGTACCTGTTTCAGCTCTTGTCCTAATTGTCAACACCGCAATCAAAAACAATCTGAAAATACTGTATTGCTGGTAACAAAGGTTTCGGACAGACAAGGCTGAAATTTAAGTAGGTAATACCTTATGAAACCCAACTAGGTCACGATAAAATAAGCCACGTCCAAAAGCGCACTTGACATAACTTGACAGTTCGTAGTTTCGTACGATCTTGATTTTTCGTTTCGTTTCCTTCGTTATGTTCAGTTCAGTTCGTTCGTCCGTTTCTTATCGTTTCTTATTCAACTTAAACAAAGATAAGTCTAACTAAACTTAAAATTCGAAAAAACAGTAAAAAGACGTAGATAACATTGGTAACCCAAATTCAAATTTATATGGATGTCTCACGTGACGAGCCTTCTTTCGCACTAACCACTTGCAAATGACTGTTCGGCATTTACATTCTCCCCCATTGCAAGACCGAGAGGTCGCAATCAGGAGTCTTGAGTTGAGCGCCATTCTACGTCAACAATCTTTACCAGCTTTGTGATGGGTCGGTCCAGGACAGAACTCTTCGTCTTGACACGTACCGAGCGCACCAGACCATCACGACTCTTTCGTACCTGTTCTACTCTTCCAAGTGGCCATTGTCCCCGGGGTACGGAGTTATCGATCAATAGCACGATGTCTCCAGGAGTCAGGTTAGGTCTCGAACGCGTCAATGGCCCGGGTCTTGTTTGAAGCAGTGGTATATATTCCCTTCGCCATCTAAGCCAGAACTGATCCGATAGGTACTGAGCTTGCTTCCACATTTTTCGACCGATCAATTCGTCGCCAGTGCATAAACAAATCTGGTCTGCTGATTTTCCCTGAAGAAGAAGGATATGATTTGGTGTCAGCGGCTCTAGATCACGGTGGTCAGCTGATACCGGGGTGAGAGGTCGATTATTCATGATGGCTTCAATTCACACATAAGCGTTTGCAGTGTTTCGTCTGTCAGTGGTTGGAGGTCGATGAGTGCGTCCAGTATCTTTCTGACGCTT
Organism: Amphibalanus amphitrite; assembly: GCF_019059575.1. Lineage (NCBI taxonomy): Eukaryota > Metazoa > Arthropoda > Thecostraca > Balanomorpha > Balanidae > Amphibalanus > Amphibalanus amphitrite. Next base: position 1,104,772 of record NW_024881554.1, read on the forward strand.
CTGATGAGCCGTTCCCACGCTCCCCCAAACCTAGATGCCCCTGGCGGATTCAGCTTCCATTGAATGCCCTTTTTTGACATATCATCCTCCAAGCGATTTCGATCGTTCAGCAATGCCTTTAGTTCCTTCCTCAGCTCCAAGCTCCTTGGCACCAACAAAGTTTCTACCTTGATCAGATATGATTGTTCGAATTTGCCCCCTGCGTGACATGAAACGCCGAAGAGCGCAGATGAACGAGTCTGTTGATAAGCTCTCTATAATTTCCAAATGAACAGCTCGAATGGACATGCACGTGAAAATTACACCGTACTTCTTCAGCTGACCTCTTCCCCGTTTTACGTAAAACGGACCGAAACAATCGACTCCCGTTACCGAAAAAGGAGCCTGACGAAATTGTAGCCTCTCGTCCGGAAGATCGGCCATTTTCTGTGACTCTGGTGGGCGGAGTCGTCGCCGACATGCAATGCAATCGTTTAAAACCCTCCTCACTTCAGCATTGGCTCTCAATACCCAAAATTTCCTCCTCAAATCGGATAGAACGTGGTGACGTCCTTCGTGACCAGCGATTTCATGTGTATGCCGTATAATTAACTCAGTAGTTCTGGTCTTGCTGGGAAGGATAATTGGATGCTTGCTTTCACGGTCAATATAATTGGAGCGAGTGAGTCTGCCTCCTACACGAATAAGCCCATTTTCCAGATATGGGCTCAATCGAGATAATTTACTTATCTTGTATACGTGTTCACCGAGTGAGAGACATCGTACGTCGTGTGGGAACGCAATGAGCTGGACAGCTTTATATATCGCACTCTCTGCGTTTTGGATGTCTTGCAGAGTCAGTCTCATTGACTCTGACCGTCCGCTCGATCTGGGCTCATTTACCTTCAGTGCCGCTTTAACTTTCAGAATCCAAGCGACACCTCGCACCAGTCCCGTCCATGACGAATAATGTTCCGACAGCCGACTTACTGGATCTATATCTGGCTGCCTTTGAGTCGTTAAGGCGACTGACACCTTCTTGAATTCCAGATCCGTGGGCGGTAAGCTGTCCTCTTTAGGCTGAGCAGGCAATGAGTTCGACCATAGGAAACATGGACCGCGCCTCCACATCTCATTGTCTAGGAACGCTTCTCCCTTTTGTCCACGAGTTATGACGTCCGCTGGATTGTGAGCCGACGGCACGTACTTCCACTGCTGAACTGAAGATCCATCGTGTATGATAGACAGTCGATTTGCCACGAATACCTGAAACCTTGCTGTTACATTTCGGATGTATTTAAGAACAGTAGTGCTGTCCGTCCAAAAATGTACAGCCATAATCGGGACACTCAGTGCGCGTTCCAACGTAAAGTTCGTTTTGACAGCTAGCGCGGCCGCACAGAGCTCTAAGCGAGGAATACTGATACTCTTCAGGGGTGCCACGTGGGACTTGCTCATGAGCAAGGAGCAAGACATGACATCGCCATGCCTGTCCACTTGCCTTACATAAGCTGCCACACCATAACTCTTCTCGCTAGCATCCGCAAAATAATGTAATTCCAATGCAGTGTCTTCCTTAGTTGCTTTGAAACATCGGGGTACTCGGAATTTCGTTAGTATTTCTAGCTCACACAACCATAACTTCCAAGCCTTCTGAAAGTCGTATGGAATATCGCTATCCCAATCTATCTTCAAGCGTGATAACTCCTGAAGAAGCAATCGCCCTCGCATAACGAATGGCGACGCCAGCCCGAGCGGGTCATATACCCCTGAGATCACAGATAATAGTCCCCTCCTTGTCAATGGCCTGTCTTGAAACGTGCTAACGTCGACCTTGAAGCCCAGTGTGTCGGCTTCAACATCCCAATGTACGCCAAGAGCGCGCTCGGCCGGGAGTTGATCGATTCCGAGCCTGATTTCCTTCACCTTTTTTGAGCGATGATCTAGGGGAATCGTCTCCAACACCGACGAACGATTGCTCACGAACTTAATAAATCCGCCCAAGTCACAAAGCTGCCGAAGATCTCGTATTAGATCAATTGCTTCTTTTTCCGATTTTACAGATTTTAAGCAGTCATCAACGTAAAAGTTGTCAAAAATAGTTTGCGCTGCTTCCGTTTGGAATATGTAGCCAAAATCGTCAGCCGTTCTGCGTAAAGCGTAGTTGGCGCAGCTGGGGGAAGACGTTGCGCCAAAAATGTGCACCGTCATTCTATATACTCTTGGGGGCGTGTTTTCATCACCATTGGGCCACCACAAAAATCTCAAATAATCTCTATCGGCTTCTGGGACATTAACTTGCAAAAACATTTCAGATACGTCCGCTGTGAAGGCTATCTCTTCCTGTCTGAATCGGAGCAACACGTCCATCAAAGAGTTGGTTAATTCTGGACCCTGTGCCAGAACGTCATTCAGACATATATTGGTGTACCTTGCGGCGCAGTCGAAAACGATTCTTACTTTATCTGGCTTCTGCGAGTGATAAACCCCATGATGTGGTAGATACCAGCGAGGACCTTGTCCCATTCGATAATCAGGGTTCTTATGAACTCTCTCCGCATAGCCTTTACTTATGAGTTCTCTCATTTGTCTCTTGTAGTCTTCCGCAAAAGATGCACACTTCTTAAATTTAGTCTTCAGAGTCTCGAGCCTCTTCCGTGCTACCCCGTAATTATTTGAAAGCATCGGCTTGTCGCTACTGAATGGGAGGCCGATCTCGTATCTACCTTCACGCCGCCGGCATGTTGTAGCCACCTTTTTTAGCCAAAGCCCGTCCTCCACAGATGATGCCGTCCGAGAGTCTGCTAAATTATCTCCTATCTCTTGTCCATTCATTACGTTCCTCACTAGTATATTACTGACCCTCATCGATGCTCTCTGCTTCCGTGCTCCACCAACGATCCATCCATACCTAGTACGAATGGCGTAGGGCCCTCCATTTTTACTCGGTATAACTTCCAGAGGCTCCATGGCATACCCACAATCATTGCCGAGTAGTAAACCAACTTCAGTTTTGCCATCGTACAGTGTGATGTCACTCTGCGCCAAATAGTCCCACGAACTTAAATCATTAACTTGAACGACGTCATCTTCCGACACTGGAATATGGTCCAATGTAAACAATGGGGGGAGGTCTACAGGATAACTGCGGTCTTCATTGGTCATGCGTAATCCTTGAACTACGTATCCTTCAAGTTGGCGTTCACGATCCACGGTGGTAAGATTTAAAGCGATGCGATTCCTCCTCACAACACCCAATTGTTCGAAAAGTTTCCCCGAACAGAATGAATGTGTACTTCCCGAGTCGAGAAAGGCGCTTGTCCGTAATTCCTTATTTCCAAATTTCACCAATACAGAAACGATCGGCAATTTAGCTCCCATGTGACATAACTGATCTGCTGACAAATGACATGATGTAATAGCGCTTGGCTTTACTTCTCGGGAATCCTTTTGGATGTGTAGAACCGTAGGATGCTTTCCCTGACAAATGCGACATGTTTGGCGATTGCGACAATTTTTACTAATATGCCCTTTGCCTAGACACCCAAAACAAAGCCCTTGTTTCAATATAAAGTTCTTCCGTTCATCTGGCTCCAAGCGCAAAAACTCCGGACACTCATGAATCGGATGTCCTTGCGCACATACCTCGCATCCACCGGCTGAAACTGTGGATTTAAGGCTATCAAGAGGTCTTGTTCCGGAGTGAGAGGGTAAAGCCGACGAAGAGGATGCTGCCAACGAAGCATACATCTGACTATCAAATTGTTGACCGTAAGATGGATTCATATTGATTCGTACTTCTCGTTCTAATAATTTTACCAGGTCGGCAAAGGTCGCGATGCGGGTTTCTTCGTATTCGATTCGGTCGACCAGACGCCGCCAACGATCCTTTATCGACGGGTTCAGTTTATCTGAAATCGTTCGTATCGTTTTCGAATCGATTTCGTTAATCCCTTGTGGCATAGCCTTCAACGCATTCCAAGTGCCTCTCAGAAATATCACAAACTTGTCTAAATCATCGGTTTCGGATCTGATAGATGGCCACAAAACAATTTTTTCGATCATATAAGCCACCGTTTGAACAACATTTCCGTAACGCTCTTGAAGGAGTCGTCGCGCTTCAGCATAGCCTTCCCCGGGCGGCATATACAAACAGGACGAAACAATGTCCTTTGGCTTCCCAATTGTGTACTGATCTAAATAATACAATTTTTCTTCTTCATCTTCAACTCTACAAGCAATTTTGGCATCAAATCCCCGTATAAAGTTGGTGTATAGAGTAGGGTCCCCGTTAAACGGCTGGAGCTGTAATTTAGGCAGTTGCATCTTTCTGACCAGCTCGATACTTGACCTCTCTATGGATGGACCTTGTCTCGCAGTGGGGTTTTCGTGTAGATTCGGTTCGGCTGGTTGGAATTCGGTTTTTATTTCAGTCGGTTTCGTCGAAAGTCCGCCTCGATCATCGTAATCGTTTCGTTCGTTCGTCAGTAGATTTTCGTCGTACTTCTTTCGACTGAATATTTCAAAAACCCCTTCCTTCGCCCTGGCTTGTTCTAACTGCAGCTTAAGTTCCATTTCCTCTTTTCGCTGTCTAATTTTGGTTTCGGCGTCTTCGAGAGCATGCAGTTCTTCCATAACTGCCAGCTTGGCCGCCAAGCCCGCCCTTATGGCAGCTTCACGAATGCGTTCAGAATTTGCGTACGATTGGGAGGAGACAGATAAATGGTCCACCTCCCCTTCACTGCCACAGCTACTAACACTTCGTGATCTTCCAGACATAATTTAATTACTTTAGGACCTGGTAGGTTCGAGTTTACAGTTACCGGTTACAACTACTTTACGTTACCCTTACTTCGAACGTCGAAACGAACTTTGACTGTTTCAGCTCTTGTCCTAATTGTCAACACCGCAATCAAAAACAATCTGAAAATACTGTATTGCTGGTAACAAAGGTTTCGGACAGACAAGGCTGAAATTTAAGTAGGTAATACCTTATGAAACCCAACTAGGTCACGATAAAATAAGCCACGTCCAAAAGCGCACTTGACATAACTTGACAGTTCGTAGTTTCGTACGATCTTGATTTTTCGTTTCGTTTCCTTCGTTATGTTCAGTTCAGTTCGTTCGTCCGTTTCTTATCGTTTCTTATTCAACTTAAACAAAGATAAGTCTAACTAAACTTAAAATTCGAAAAACAGTAAAAAGACGTAGATAACATTGGTAACCCAAATTCAAATTTATATGGATGTCTCACGTGACGAGCCTTCTTTCGCACTAACCACTTGCAAATGACTGTTCGGCATTTACAGTACCAACACATTTCGAGAAACATCTGCTCGAATCGATAGCGCAGCAATCTGGCGAGTCATCATAATCATTACGAGCGAGCGAGCGCAGCGAGCGAAGTGAGTCTTTTCAATATAACGGAAAAATCTCAGTATGAGCGGCCCGGCCCGGCCCGGCCCGGCCCGGCCCGGCCCGGCCTGTAACGCTTTTGAGAGGCTCATATCTCAGCAACCGCTGGACCGATTGGCATGGGGTCTTTTTTGCTGGGTAGCCCCATCCCTTCTACCCCGTAATTGACTACTTTTGATACATCTCAGTGACCGCCGTGGCACGTGCCACGTGAAAAGTCAAGGGTGTTCAAGCAGTTTTGCAAAAGTAATGATTTTGAGAGGCCCATATCTCATCAGCGGCTTGAGCGATTGTCTTGCGGTCATTTTTATAGGGTAGCTGCATCCCTTCTACCAAAGGTCGGATACTCTTCATCTATGTGAGTGACCCCCACTGCACGTGCAAAATACAACAATAAGAGGTGCCAAATTTGTTCCCATTTCAGTAACTCGGTAATTACTGGGGCGATTTCGCTGAAACTTGGCATACAGGTAGGCACCCACCAGGCAATGCATTCCCATGTGTTGCGGTTAGGGTGCTACTGCACGTGCGCACGTGCAGGGGGCGTTTCCAGATCTCGAGAACGGCTGGGCCGATTGCGCTCAAATTTGGTACACGGTTGGGGACCGGTTAGTAGGGTGCCGTGCAAAAGTCATTTTGGACCCCGTTTGCACGTGCGCACGTGCAGAATGCCGCTTCCAGATCTCAGGAACGGCTGGGCCGATTGCGCTCAAATTTGGTACACCGCTAGCGACCGGTTAGAAGGGTGCTTTGCACAAGCCCGTTGGAAGTACCCTCTCGCCCTTCTGCACGTGCAGGGCTCACTATCTCGCTCGCTCGTTCTTCGCCCAAAAGGCGTTTTACTGGTTTTAACATCGCCAGTGGGATGAAATAACGTTTTCAATAAATCAATGTGCTTAAACTATCATAGACTCTTACTTCTCTTTCTCCAGCTTGATTTCAATCACCAAAATGTCATGTCACATATACCTAAGTCCTAAAGGTATGCAATATGCATGACTGTAACCCAAGGGCTTGACATGTTTTAATTGGCCGAATCATCAAACGAATGGAAGGATAGGTACCTAAAAAATAAAATAAAAAATCGGGTGTATTCGAGTCGACTCTTAATCAAGCGATAACCATGCAGGGTCTGCTGGTTATCGGTTGATAAAAAGTCGCAGCATGTAAAGTCGCAGCTACCCTTTTTTACATGGAGTGATGAATGATCTATAAACCGAATGAGTAAAGAATCAAGAATGTAGAAAGCAAGATTGAACACCAAATTTGAGTTTCCCGCCCAACCCAAATTATCTGGCGACACCTATGATTCGTTTTAGATACTTTCATACATGAACAAACATTACTTGTAAATTGTAATACAAAGCTGACATTAGGTAGATGATGGGAGTTTATGGAATTTAAATTCATGGTGTATAGGTATTAGCCGTTTTCACTACGGGCTATCTGGCAAATGCGCCTAATTTGACCAAAGCTGAACCATATCTCTTTTACAGATATCTTCGTATCATGAATTTATTTCAGTGTTTTGATAGAAAATGATGTCTGATAATTGGAAAAATGTGGTATATAAGCATCTGTGCGGCCTAAACTGATAAATTTTTAGAAACACACTGAACCTAATTTGACCAAATCTACACCAAATTTTCACCTAATATGCACCAAATGCCTACCAGATGGCCGTCCTGAAAACGGCTAATATGTATGTGCATTACTTCGCATGCAATTTTACTCGGCCGATAAAGATAACTAAAAAAGAAAGAACACAATGCACAACTGATGTGCATTGTGCACATCAGTTCACCAATCAGTTCACCTTTACCCTTTTCTGTGGCAAGTGGGGCACGACACACTGTCCATGGACCCGTTGCGGCAAATGATATCACAGATCACTAACGATAAAAGTTATCTAAGCTGCCAAACGGCTTCAGATAATCCTAAGAAATCCAGTTTCTAGTGCAGGACAGTGAGATAAGTTCAACGGCTCGTTTTTTTGTGATTTTAATTAACGCGTCAAATGGCGTCCAGGCGTCATTTCCCTACGAAAGGGAGGCAGATGACTAGACATTCCAATATAGTCGTACCGTGCAGTTTGTGTGGCTGCAGAGCTGGCCTCGCCCAGCGCCAGACCGTGACCTATAGATGTCACTGCAAGCGACGTGCATCGGTCCCACCACCAGAGGTCAGCCCGGCAGCATCGGTGCGCCACAAGTCATTGGATGTGCAATGTGCATATTGCATTGTGCACTGAGCACTGTGCGGTGTGCAATATGCGCTGTGCAACGTGAATCTAAAGTATGTTGACTGTGGGCTACGAGATTAGGCGGATAATGTGAGGATTCAGAAACGAGTAAAACAAGCGTGTTGCCCGCGCCACGAGAGAAAGCCGATGATACCCCATTTTAAGGTCCTAGGTCATCGGCTGACCTTCCAGGTCAGGTCAATGACCCAAAAGTCGGGTAAATCGGGACCTGTTAGAAAGTCGTAAAGTGTGGCTGTTGTTTGGTTTTTCGGGGTGCTGATCATGAATATCGTGTTAGTTTTGATCACAGATGCTGTCTTTAAGCATTTAGACCAGGTCGGGTCAGGTCAGGGCAGGCCAACCAGTAGGGGTCGTGACGAGCATTCGTAGTACGTGTCAACCGCCTCTGACAGCTTCATAACATGTCACGAAGGAACAAAAACTACTTCGTAAATGTTCAAATGGTTGCTAAATTCGAATTCACCTAAAAAAACTAGCCTAGAAACATGTAAAACTCGTAAAAGTGAACCGAGGTCACCAAAAGGTCAATGACCTGACCTGACCTTCAGGTGACCTTGACATCCACCCTAATGCATGGTAGCAGCATCAAATCACATGTTTGAACGTTTGAAACCACGACAAGATTGCAAACGCGCGGCTAATGCGAGCCGACATGCGCCAAATCGAGATTCCGTCCAAGCATGGTCTCGGGAAAGTATATGTAGGTCACAGGTCAAAGGTCGTTTGGGTCAGCGTCATGAAACTTGGATAGGTGCAAAATTGATCAATGTGAGGGTGCTGAAAGTTTCGTCGCGATCGGCCGCTTTTTATTTATGCGAGTTATTCGCAAAAAACTTACCCGGGGGGCGGGGGGGGGGGGTGCATCAACCCCGCTGTGTCGGCGATGGTTAAAATTGGGTATCATCGGCCTACTCTCGTCACGGGCAGCATGAAGCTCTAGCTCGATCAGGAGCCGAACGACAGGGTCGGCCCGAGAGTCGCTATTTCATTTGCTCTCCATGCAAATGAAACTTGCTTCTATAGTCTCTAAATGTCATAAGAGTCAATCGGCAGGTAGAGTCGTATCAGCATTCAGCAGTCATCATCCTGGCTATCCGCGATATGAAAAAAGAGGGCCTGGGCTGGTGAGAAGCTGACGAAGGCCAGTGGAAGAAATATTATTTTTGAATATGAGCGCTTCTCTTCTTATTGCATAAGACAGTCGCTATACAATTATACATACGCTTTCCATTCTTATTCATGCGATGTGTAAAGTGAACCATGCTCGCAAACAACTTCTTCATTAAAAATGATTAAGTGATTGTGGATTAACTGCTATATCTATAGATATAGCAGTTAATGCGAACAGCTGTATACAGCTGTTCGTTATAGCCTCAGTGGACTCTCAATTTTTGTGTATGCTCAACTGTTTAAATAGCTCGCTCAGATTAATAGCGCAAACTGCCGCTAATTGAGCGAATTCTAAAACATCCATTCCAGTGTAATTGTGACTGGCACAAGGAAAAAAGCTTCTTTTTTACATTTTTGGTGCGGCGAATCATTAGGGCAATCGTAGACTACAAGTTTAGTTGTAGTTTACGACTGATGTACCTATACCTAAGTCGTGGACTACAACTACGTTATATTATACGAATATGCGAATATGCGGAACTATATACGAGCATAAGTACCTACTATTTTGCTCAAAAGCACATTATTCGACACTTCATGTATGTACTTACCGTAGAGCGTTCCAAGCACACATCTGACCTCGTTTCACTTGGGCAGCGTGAAATGTTAGAAAAAGAATGAAGAACCAGGCCCCAGCCAGGATTCACCTAGATTCGGAGCATTTCGAATGGACTTTTATTTCGCACACATAATATACAGCACCCTTCGGGTAGCGAAGGAGTGACCCGATCCATTCGGCTGCACTTTTAGCCGCGTGACCTGGAGAGGTCAACGAAGGTTTCGATCACCAAATTCGCACAACATATTGTGGCCCGTTCAGTATAGAGCTGGATCGCTGAATGTGAATATGCCACCAAACGATTTCCTATTACATGAAGCTTCTTTCCCACTAACACCACTATAGCCCTCAGCTGATTTGAGCTTCAAGTCGAGCCGAGGTGCTCCGACTCGAATATGGGCTGAATCTGGGATGAGGCACAGAAAGCGTCTATTTTCCAATCTTTCGAGCTTTTTAAATTTCAAGTCAAACAAGGTCACATGTTCACCAGTATAGTTTAACAGGGAGGGTAGTACGGTTTAGGGCTATCGAATGACGTACTTCTGATCGTAATCATTCCTACCCGTATATTCAAGAGAGCTGTATATGGAAAGTGGAAGTGTCCTTTTCCCGACAACCTGTGAATGACCATAGTGCATCGCGTGACCTTAAGATGTAGGAGTCAGGAGACTGGTTGTTGGAAAGAACACTCAAGTCATAGCGAGTCGTTTGCTGCTATTTTAACCCGCGACCGCCTGGGGGGGTCGGATCCGACCCCCCCTCCGTTTTTCTTGAATAACTCATGAACCGCTTGCGCTATCAACTTGAAACTTGGCATACCTTCTCCTCCATCAATTTGACGTCTCCTGTGCAATTTTTAAGAAAAAAATTTCAAAAATTTTTGAGATATATCGATTTTAGTGATGTAACTACATGGCGTTTTCAGTCAAAAAATGGTAAATGTTTAAAAAATCGCCAAAAATCGAGGTTATAAGCAAATTGCAAATTAAGGATATGAAAAGACGCAGCTCAACGAGTTCTTTAAAATGGCTATCTCGGATTTTCCATAAAATGCGTTTTTTACCCCTAAAAATTCAAAAAACTATATTTTTTGGAAAACAGCTAATAAAATCCAAAATTTTGAGAATTTCTAAAAAACCGGTATATATGTTATAGAACTCTATTAGAACATTAGATGTCCCAAATTTCAACTTTCTATCTTGATTTTTGACCCCCAAATTGTAAAAAATAGCTCCAACATGCATAGGGCATGGTGACGTCATAAGCATTTTCGCGAATTAGAGGCACTTCTGAACATCGCATGTGAAAACAAATGGCACCACTAGATTCCTGGGACAAAGCTCGTCTAGAAAAGTGCATTTTTATGTCAAAAATAAAAAGTTGAAAAATTGACTTTTTTTCTTAGCCCTCGTTTAGTTAAATATGGTATAAACGATTTTTTATGCTTTCAATGCACACTTATCACCAGCACAGTGACTTGGGGTCACATATAACCATTACCATCGCATTTGGCGTGAAAAATAAGCCATAAAACATGTGTCGCACGCCCATGTAGCAGAAAGTGAAAACCGTGACCTTTCGTGACCTGACCTGACCTTGACCCGTACTTAGTATGACCCCTATACGCACATGGTACCTTCACTAGGTCTTTGAGGTCATTTGTGGTGAGTTTCGAGCAGCAGCTATCGATTCCGCTGTCCGTAAGCCTAATCATGCAAAACCCCTGAATTTGACCTTTGACCTGACCTTGACCCGAAAGTTGACCTCAATCTTAAAATCTTAAGAGTGCTTTGGGAAGGTCTCGTAGAGACCTTTCGAACGCCGCCTCGCGGGGCTCGATACGACCATTGGTTCTCGAGATAACAGGGGGGGGGGGTCGGATCCGACCCCCCCCCAGGCTGTCGTGGGTACGGAAATAGCCCAGGCGGTGCCGGGTTAAGCGCTCTAGCTCTAGGCAATGGATGGGCTACAATCGGCTGTAAAATTTTGGGAAGGTGATCTTTGGTCGTCTCTCACAGACAAACGGCTAAAAATGCCGCCAAATGGTTTCGGACATCAATTCGTCACCCCAACGTCATCGTGAGTCCGTATAGTGTGCGAGTTTCAAGTTGAATTTAGATGTCCCGAATCTGGCACAAGCCCAGGCTGAACCCGGACTGAATATGGGCTGTCTTGCCGGACAAAGGTAAATTTCAATCAATTTTAAATTACCCTTACTCTTACTCTTTTCAGATCATTCAGATTGGTAGACCAGCATCGACAGCAGTCACTGGACACAAAAAAAGTGTATTTACTGATCATGCAACTGGGGTGAGTCAGAGTGTCAGCTTGGCTGCAGTGTCACTGTGTCATCGTGTCAGTGTCACTGTGTCAGTGTCAGCTCGGCTGCAGTAACGTTTGTCAGCGTGTCAGTGTCACTGTGTCAATGTCATATCGGCTCACCTGACGCTGATCTGTGTCGACTGCCGCGGCTGTCCCCTTTCCTAGTCCAATCCGTCCGGGGTCCCAGTTGGTTCAGAGATGTCCGACACAAGCTCTGCCGTCGGGCAGCTGATCGGACCAGACAGCCGGCAGATCGGACCAGACAGCCGGCAGAGCGGACCGATCGGACCTCGACACCGGACCGGCCGCTGACGAACCAATGGCGGCGCGCACCGCCCGCGGCGCTCTTTTGACCGGCCCCCTCCGACAGAGTGGTCACGTGACCGGCGTATATGCGAGATGCGGTCGGTGAGATGGCGTGTCAGTTTTTCGATCGAAATTACAAGCTTGATATTGGTTCATCAAAGTCAACGCAAAGTCAACTATGTAATAGCGCCAACTCTTAGTGCCAACTTGGGGCTAATTTAGGCATTCACCTGACCGAAAGGATCATGCAATGATATTTATATTACTCATGATGACGTTTATACGACGGCTATGATGGTTATGATGATGTCCGTACGAAATAGACGGAGTTTCACTTTCTCCCATCGATTATCATCGGGAGGTGGCAAAATTGGCTTGACGGTCGACGATATAGCAATTGTCCAAGATAAACGCCTTATATGCGTATATATGTTACAGGGAGTATGCGATTTCAGTTAGTTTGCAACGACCCTAGGGTGGTTGTAACCTCCCTGAACGATCAGTTTGTTTGCAACGACCCTAGGGACGTTACAAAATAACTGCTCGTTCCGGGACGTTGTAACGAAACTAGGGTCGTTGCAACCTCCCTAGTTAGTATGCAACGAACCTAGGGTTGTTACAAAATAACTAGGGAGTTTAAGAATTCATCGAGTCTCGTTTCACAGGAGGGCCGTCAACAATCTTGTCCAATGAAAATCTTGTTCAATCTAGTTGATTTAAAAAGAAAAGGAGAACAAAATGTGAACATTCAGCTCAGGAGTATTTCACGACGGCCATCAAGTATTATACATTTTGTGCAGATTTGTTCAAATTAGATGAAGCCCTTCGTAAAAACGGCTATTATCCGCTCGTTTCCAGTCTTTCTGTGATTGTAAACGTTCAAACATGTGAAATGATCGTGGTCCCATACATTATGGTGGGCGTCAAGGTCAGGTCAGGGTCATTGACCTTTGATGACCTTACTTCACTTCTTCTGGGTTCAGATATTTTTAGGCTAGTTTTTGGAGCTGATTTCGAATTTAGCCCCCATTTGAACATTTACGAAGTAATCTTGGCGCCTTCGTGCCACGTCACGAGGCTGTCAGTGGTGGTTGACATCTACTATGGACAGCTAGCAAGACGCCTTCTGTTTGACCTGACCTGACCTGACCTGACCTGGCCTAAAAACATCAAGACATCGTCGGTGGTCAAAGCTAACATGAAATTCGTGATCAGCGCCCCGAAAAAACCGTAACAACCTAACTCTCCAAAAGATAAGCAAGTAATAGCCTTTGGCTCATTGTATAATAGACAAAAGAAATGGAAAAGAATATATGTGCGATATTTCGTGTTCGACACTTTTTCATGCACTGATGTTTAAAAAATATTTTTGTTGACAAGCAAACACACAAAACGAGCACAGTTGAATATCCCCCCTCTGATAACGAAACATTGGATTACATAATAATTTCAGAAATGTCGACAAAATCATTCAAAGTCCAACAAGTACAGAGTTATACGGGCATAAATGATACCTCATGCCCAGCATGCCCACCACAAAACACACATATCCCCTAAAACATTCCCTAAACACATTGCATGAGTGAGGCAGGCCAAAATATTTTCTACACACATTGCGCGAGTGAGAGAGGCAGAAAGAAAAGTAAGGCAGGCAGGAAGGAGGCGGCGTTGGAGAACGGCGGGCACCAGACCGGTCTGCATCAGCTTCAAGTGTAAAAAAAAGCAACGTTGGACAGGGACAGGACTGCAAGAAGGTGAATAAAATGACACACAAAAAGGGTAGACAGGGTAGGCAAGACTTTTACTGGTGGGTTTGTCCTGGATGAGACGTGCTCTATCTTGTCATTGAGTTATACTGTATTTGCATGGGAGCAATCAGTTTCCAGGATGTGGCATTTTTATTTATTGATGGTTTACGGTTTCTGATCTCTAAAGACTCTGTGATTTTCATCTGTGCTGCATCCTTTAAGTTTGTGTGCAGTAGTTTGAGTTTGAGCATGTCGTTTGTTATCTCAGTGTCTGGGTGAGCATCTCTCATGTGTTCCCCGAAATGTGTGCCAGGTCGTTTGTGTCTAGCGTCCCCTAAATGTTCCATAAATCTGGTTCTGATACGTCTTCGTGTTTCTCCAATGTAGATGGCTGAACATAATGTGCATGTGATGTGGTATACTACGTTTTTAAGGTGACATTTCCCAACTGCACCTGCTTGACAAGCGTGACAGGTTGTACGATTTCCCCTTGGGCATGGTGGTTGATCCAATCCTGATCTAATGAGCGTGTTGGCTAGTGTTTTGCCCCCCTTCCATGCTATTTTGACATTTAGTTCAGATTTCTTTGTTACGCTTGTCAAGCAGGTGCAGTTGGGAAATGTCACCTTAAAAACGTAGTATACCACATCACATGCACATTATGTTCAGCCATCTACATTGGAGAAACACGAAGACGTATCAGAACCAGATTTATGGAACATTTAGGGGACGCTAGACACAAACGACCTGGCACACATTTCGGGGAACACATGAGAGATGCTCACCCAGACACTGAGATAACAAACGACATGCTCAAACTCAAACTACTGCACACAAACTTAAAGGATGCAGCACAGATGAAAATCACAGAGTCTTTAGAGATCAGAAACCGTAAACCATCAATAAATAAAAATGCCACATCCTGGAAACTGATTGCTCCCATGCAAATACAGTATAACTCAATGACAAGATAGAGCACGTCTCATCCAGGACAAACCCACCAGTAAAAGTCTTGCCTACCCTGTCTACCCTTTTTGTGTGTCATTTTATTCACCTTCTTGCAGTCCTGTCCCTGTCCAACGTTGCTTTTTTTACACTTGAAGCTGATGCAGACCGGTCTGGTGCCCGCCGTTCTCCAACGCCGCCTCCTTCCTGCCTGCCTTACTTTTCTTTCTGCCTCTCTCACTCGCGCAATGTGTGTAGAAAATATTTTGGCCTGCCTCACTCATGCAATGTGTTTAGGGAATGTTTTAGGGGATATGTGTGTTTTGTGGTGGGCATGCTGGGCATGAGGTATCATTTATGCCCGTATAACTCTGTACTTGTTGGACTTTGAATGATTTTGTCGACATTTCTGAAATTATTATGTAATCCAATGTTTCGTTATCAGAGGAGGGATATTCAACTGTGCTCGTTTTGTGTGTTTGCTTGTCAACAAAAATATTTTTTAAACATCAGTGCATGAAAAAGTGTCGAACACGAAATATCGCACATATATTCTTTTCCATTTCTTTTGTCTATTATACAATGAGCCAAAGGCTATTACTTGCTTATCTTTTAATAATAATGGGGCTCATTTTCAAAGAAACCCTCAACATCATTCAAGTAACTCTCCAAAGTTTTGACAGGTCCCGATTTTCCCGACTTTTAAGTCACTGACCTGACCTGGAAGGTCAACCAATAACTTAGCCCCGCCCTGTGCGTTTGCGGCTAGCAAAACACAAATATGGGCGAGAGTTAACCCCGCAGGACCTGTTGGTTTTCTACATACGCGCCGGCCGGGAGGAGGGTTGGTACGACCCCCTCGTCGGTTTTCGCCCCTGATGGAGCTAGAGCGTCGCAGAAAAACGAGCGTGTGTGCCGTTAGGAGACACAGCAACTAGTACCCGATTTTAAGGCCTCAGGTCAACCGGTGACCTCTGAGGTCAGGTCAATTGTGACCCAAGACACGGATTCGGTTTTTTATTAATAACTTCTTAAAAAACAGTCGCAGAGCGCGATTTTAGCATCAACGTGCTCGCCTTGCTCAGGCGCGTCGAATGGTATACTTTTTGTTCGGGTGAGGTCAACTTGAGGTGTTGACCTCGGGTCAAGGTCAAGTCAGAGACCCCTAGGTCGCGACATTGGTCAAAGGAGGTCATGTTGCATATTATTCGATTCGGCACGTCTTCCTCAGTCCATTGGTGGTGGCTTGACCGACTCGCTATCTCAGTTTGATTGGGAGTTATTGACGAAAAGCTCGTATGACCCTAGTGACGTCATAAATGACGTCACGCAACGTCAACAATGCAAAATTGAAGCATCTAACCTTGCCAGGAGTGCATGAAATCACGATCCGTGTACTTTCGATAGTTTGAGATCGTTCCCGGCGCCAGAATAGCAGTTTTCATTTTTCTCAATTGACTTATAGTGGTGAGGTCACGTGACCGACCTGACCTCTCGTGATCTTTAGGAAAAATCCTAGAGGTACTTACAAGTTGTGAGACTTCTAGAAGATGCACGTACTGTAAGTTTCATCCCCCTGTAAAAGCTTCTCTGGGACTGAGGGCGTTGCGAAGTTGCGGCATCTGAGGACCGTCCACTTATGACGTCATAGGTCAGCAACCTGACCTGACCTGAAAATCTGGTTGGTGTCACAAGATCCGGCTTTAATCAAAGGTCAGGTACCCAAGTTTCAGCTCTGTTGCTGGCGTGTTTGGAGCTATCGCGAAAAAAAAAAACGTGGGGGGGGGGGCGAGGATTAAGCTAGGCTGAGTAGGGTAAGTTTGGATCAAGTAGTAGGGGTCCCACCCGCACCACCTATTTATAGCAGGTGTACCTAAACCACCAGCGATATAATGCAGCCAAAATTATCACAGTTACGTGCTTTGTCCCGGGCACCACATATACTCCTGAGCTGAATGTTCAAATTTTGTTCTCCTTTTATTTTAACCCTCGCCGGCACAGGCCATTTTGAGTCCTTCGACGGCACAAGGGTACGGCACGACGGTACTAGGGTTGGTACGACCCCCCCCTCGCGTTTGGCCCCTGATTGAGCTAGAGCTTCGCGGAAAAAACGAGCGTGTTGCCCGTCACGAGAGGAAGCCGATGATACCCAATTTTAAGGTCCTAGGTCATCGGGTGACCTTCCAGGTCAGGTCAATGACCCGAAAACCGGGAAAATCGGGACCTGTTAAGGCTGTTAGAAAGTCGTAAAGTGTGGTTTTCCGGGGTGCTGATCACGAATATCGTGTTAGTCTTGATCAGACATGATGTCTTTAAGCATTTAGACCAGGTCAGGTCAGGTCAGGTCAGGTCAACCGGTAGGGGTTGTGACGGGTATTCGTAATACGTGTCAACCGCCTCGGACAGCTTCGTAACATGTTACGAAGGCACCAAAACTACTTCGTAAATGTTCAAATGGTTGCTAAATTCGAATTCAGCTCTAAAAACTAGCCTAGAAACATGTAAAACTCGAAAAAGTGAACCGAGGTCACCCGAGGTCACCAAAGGTCAATGACCTGACCTGACCTTCAGGTGACCTTGACACCCACCCTAATGCATGGGAGCAACATCAAATCACATGTTTGAACGTTTGAAACCACGAAAAGCTTGCAAACGCGCGGCTAATGCGAGCCGACATGCGCCGAACCGCGATTTCGGCCAAACATGGTCACAGAAAAGAGGTCACAGGTCAAAGGTCATTGGGGTCAGGGTCATGAAATTTTCAGGGTAGGTGTAAAATTGATCAATGCGAGGGTACTGAAAGTTTCGTTGCGATCGGCCGCTTTTTACGCGAGTTATTCGCGAAAAACCTTAGGGGGGGTTGCATCAACCCCCCCCCCCCCTGTGCCGGCGAGGGTTAAACTGAACTAGACTGAACAAGATTTTCATTGGACAAGATTGTTGACGGCCCTCCTGTGAAACAAGATTCGATGAATTCTTAAACTCCCTAGTTATTTTGTAACAACCCTAGGTTCGTTGCATACTAACTAGGGAGGTTGCAACGACCCTAGTTTCGTTACAACGTCCCGGAACGAGCAGTTATTTTGTAACGTCCCTAGGGTCGTTGCAAACAAACTGATCGTTCAGGGAGGTTACAATCACCCTAGGGTCGTTGCAAACTAACTGAAATCGCATACTCCCTGTAACATATACATAGGTGCTCTCATATTCATCAATCGCTGAAACGTTGAAACAGTGGCGGCGGAATGGGGAGCACTGCCGACTTTTGGTCCCATTCTTTCCATGCAACGCCCATGGGGCTAATGTTAAAATTCCAAAATTAAAGGGGGGCACGGTGCCCCAGTGCCCTCCCCGTTCCGCACCCCTATGCGCTGAAAGTCTCTCAACCGAATTCATTTGAATGCATATTACGAACACACATTATAGATAATGGATAGACTAAGCTGGCGAAGTAACTATACTTGCTGCCTACCAATATACCCGTTATTATCGGAAAACTACACATCTAGCACAAAGCCATTTCCGCAGGCAATATATATTATATAGGCACTTAAAGGGGCGTAGCCAAGGGGGGGGGGAGGGCATAGAGGCCATGGCCCCCCCCCGGAGCCCAAAAGGGCCCCCATTGCGGTGTCATAAGTACGGAAAGGGGCACAATAAAAGTAGCGTAAGGGCCCCTCGGGGCACTCCACTGGGTTCGCGGGGGCCTTTCGGGCCTGAGACCTTGCCGCTAGGGCCCTCTGGGCTCTCTTCATTGGTTATAAAAGGGCCCTTCGGGCCTGAGGCTTTGCCACTGGGCCCCTCGGGGCCCTCTCCATTGGGTTCGCAGGGGCCCTTCGTAATTTTAACCCGGCAGGCGGTGGGCCTTCCAGCCACCTTCCGCGCGGTGGGGGGGGGGGCATTTTTTTGCCCCCCCGTATCTCCGAAACTACTGGACGGATCCGGAAAATTCAAACGGTGTTCGATAGCCCTGTCAAATTTGTCGAAAGAAACCAAATTTCATTGACCTCAGGGTCACCGATGACGTCACAGGTCAGGTCAAAGATAAAATGTTTCACCGTTCACGGGGCTTCTAGGGAAAGCGCTATAACACCGAGAAAAACGCATTTTGTCGAAAATCAGCGATAAGGCGTCAGTTGTCTAGTACATATGTTGCTATTAGAGGTCACTGGTCATACCAGGTCAGGTAACAGGTCAGGTCACCAAAGGTCACCAAAGGGTCACCACATGAGCCCAACTTTACTAAGGTTATGTGATGCATGTTTTATGGCCAGTTTTTCATTTCCAACTCAATGGTGTTGGTTATAAGACCATCAGGTACGGTTTAGGTCACTTTCTGGTGGAGGTCAGGTCAAGGTCAGGTCAAAAAAGGTCAAATTTCAAAGGTGATATTGTTGCCTAAAATGGGTATCGAATTGATGCAGCTCGTCACGGGGAGTCTAATGGTGGTCTTTGTTTTGCGCTACGAGGTCTAGAATTGCTAAAAATTGAGTTTGAAAATTTGACGTCATCAATTTTGAACAGTTTTTTCGCTATAACTTGGCCAAAAAAAGAGGTATCGATCTCAAATTTGGTATGTAGATAGAAGGCGGTAGGGACTATCACATATATTCAGGTTTTTTGAAATTCAAAAACTTTGTGGATTTTATGGCTATTATATTCAAAAAATCTATTTTTTATTTTTGGGGGTCAAAATCCAAAAAATTGGAAAAACCGAAATAGTAGTTTTGTAGTCCTTTTGATTCCACACCTTTTGGGGGGGATCCAGAGCGTCGTAAGCCTCGTCGTAGCTGCGACGTGTCGCAAGTTGTGTAGTTAGTCGTTTTTGAAGGGATCAGTTGATGAGTAGCGTTACTTAAGTAGTAAAGTCTATCGCAAATAGCCTGATTTGCGACACAACTTACGAATTTGAAATAGCAGTCGTAAGTTGTGTCGCAAGTTGACCTTGCCTTGAGGAAGAGGTCACAGGTCACAGGTCATTCGGGTCATGGTCACGAAATTTACATGGTAGGTGTAAAATTGTTTAAACTTTAGATCCTGAAAAGTTGGTTGCAATCCGTTGACGCTAACGCGAGTTATAGAGCTTGAACTGACGGGTCGTCTATGAGGCCTCAATCCGTGCCAGCGAGAGTGTTGAAAATGGTGCATAGTATGTTATATTCACATTTATTGGGGTATTCGGGGATATGAAGTAGCCTAACACCATTCCAGCAACTCCGGGCTGCTCAAGAAACTCGAACTATATAACGTGGACACGCGCTGGTTTGTTAGCTACCTGGCCGGTCACTATCAGCAGGTTGTTACACGGGACACCCGTGGCGCTGACGCCTTGTCTGCGCCGCTACCGAACCCTATCGGTACGTACCAGGGGTCAGCGCTCGGCCCGCTGTTGTACAGCATTTACGCGAATGATATGCCGCTGTACGCTGATGAGGACGCGGCTATAGTACAGTATGCGGACGATACTCAGGTTCTTGTTAGCGGGAGACCCGGAGACATTGACGCCCTGACCGGATCCATGGAACGTAATTTGGCACAGCTGTCAAACTGGTTTGGCAAGAATGGGATGAAAATCAATGCTAAAAAAACACAACTCATAGCTCTCGGCACCCGTCAAAATCTTCGGCAGCTCTCAACAGTTAGCATCAAATTTATGGGCGCCACTGTCTCCGGCTCTCCCGAGGTGCGGAACCTGGGTGTCATATTTGATCCATGTATGACGTTCTCTGCCCACATTGATGATGTTGTCCGTCGATGTACTGGCATTTTAACGGGTCTGAGTCACAGCAAACATAGTTTACCTCATTCGACACTCATCACTCTAGTCCAGGGTCTAGTCATTTCACTCATTCGTTACTGTATTAGTGTTTACGGAACGTGCAATGTCACCCAAACCTCACGGCTACAGAAAGTGTTGAATTTTGCTGCACGTGTTATATCGGGGCGACGGAAGTTTGACCATGTGAGTGACGTGTTGCGTGACTTAGAGTGGCTATCGGCGCACAACATGTATACGTACCATGTGCTGACGCTCTTAAAACGCACGCTGGTTACGGCTCAGCCCGAGTTGCTCTCGGAGAATCTTGTGCGAAGACGGCATGTACACCAAAGAGCTACGAGGCAGGACGACATGTTACATGTTCCCATGATAAAGTCTGAGTCCGGGAGGAGACGATTCCTTTTCGCTGCAGCAACGGCTTTTAATCGACTGCCTCCAAGCATGCGTGATCTGGACATGAGAGCTTTTAAAAGAGAACTTCGTCGGCATTTGCTGCAGCAACAAAGGAACGATCGTTAGCGGCGCCTAGTGACGACACTTATGTGATAGTGTGGTTGTGAGATTGGTGGGGGAACGAGGGCGTATGTATGTATGTATGTATGAATGTTATGTATGTGTGTCATCCCAACAACCACTATTTTATTATTTGACTCTGGCACTAGAATAGCCACACAAGTGTGGAGTGAGCCAATGACGTGAAATAAATAAATAAATAAATACTGGCGAATCCAGAAAGGCGGTCTTGGACGTTGCAAGGGGCATCCCCCAAAATATTCTCCCAATTCCAAAAACAACGTGTCCCAGCTGACCCCGATGACCTCCAATGAGCTCTGTGATGACCCCAAGTTGACCTTTTTGACCTGGCCTGTCCCAGATGACCTCCGTGACATCCTATTGAGCTCTCTGATGACTCCAAGCTGACCTCTGTGACCTGACGTGTCCCAGATGACCCCCATGACCTCCAATAGAGCTATGTGATGACCCCAACATGACCTTTGTGACCTGATGTGTCCCAGATGACCTCCGTGACCTCCAATTGAGCTCTCTGATGACTCCAAGCTGACCTCTGTGACCTGACGTGTCCCAGATGACCTCCATTTAAGCTCTGTGATGACCCCAACTTGACCTCTGTGACCTGGCGTGTCCCATATGACCTCTGTAACCTCTAAGTGACCTCTATGATGACCCCAAGCTAACCTCTGTGACCTGACGTGTCCCAGATGACCCTCATGACCTCCAATAGAGCTCTGTGATGACCCCAAGTTGACCTCTGTTACCTGACGTGTCCCAGATGACCTCCGTGACCTCCAATTGAGCTCTCTAGTGACTCCAAGCTGACCTCTGTGACCTGACGTGTCCCAGATGACCTCCAATTGAGCTCTCTGATGACCTTTAGTTGACCTCTGTGACCTGACGTGTCCCATATGACCTCTGTGACCTCTAAGTGACCTCTCTGATGGCACCAAGCTGACTTCTGTGACCTGACGTGTCCCAGATGGCCCAAATGACCTTCAATTGAGCTCTGTGATGACCCCAAGTTGACCTCTGTGGCTTGATGTGTCCCAGATGACCTCCGTGACCTCCAATTGAGCTCTGTGATGACCCTAGGTTGACCTCTGTGACTTGACGTGCCCCCAAGTTGCCCTCTGTGACCTGACGTGTCTCAGATTACCTCCGTGGTCTCTAATTGAGCTCTGTGATGACCCCAAGTTGACCTCTGTGACCTGACGTGTTCCAGATGACCTCTGTAACCTCCAATTGTGACCTCCATCTACAAATTTCTTACCTCTCTGTGACCTCCATCTACAAATTTCTTACCTCTCTGTGACCTCAAACTCTCGGAACTCATTTCTTCTAAAGCATCGATTCTAGATGCCCTATAGCCACGAATCTGTGATCGATCCCAAATTTTATGGCAAATCACGTGAGCGCTAGCAACCACAAATCACAGAGTTAATACAAAGCTTCAGAATCAGAGAACATGCTTGACCTTGCTGTCTCATAAGCTCGCAAACCAGAAAGGCGAATGTTCCTTTATGCGTGATAGAGTTTTCGACCTTACTGACGTTTACTACGGGATCAGCTGATCGTGTAGCCTTTTAAATTCTCGAGTAAAGCGGGTATTTAAGCCTCGTCGCAGCTACGTTCTGTCGTATCCTCCGACAAACCCCTCTTTCCTCAACATCCCTCCTTTTTCGCTACGACACAACTTGCGACGGGACATGTGTCGTAACTTGCGACGTGTCGTAGATGGACTTGCGACGCCCTGGATCCCCCCGGCCAAATGGCCGGGGGGATCCAGGATCCATATTTGTCTCAATTATTTTTCTGTATCTCTAAAGCTGTAGGCCTGACAGCTCTTGCCGCGAAACCTTTTTTTGGGTCGAAAATGGCAAAAATGACGTCACTCTGACGTCATTAGCGGCCAACCTATCATAGCCTTTGGAAAAAAATTTGGTCACCATGTGCGCTAGCTGCTTCCGGGAGGGTACTGAGAGTTTGGTGACGATCGGCGCAGCGGTTCTCGAGATATATTGAAAAAACTAAAGGGGGGGGGGGCAAAAAATGCCCCCCACCGCCTGGAAGGTTAAGGTAGTTAAGCAAATAACTACGTCATGAAATTAAGAAAATTCTGGCCCCTTCGCTCACATGGGCCCCTTTCGGTCTGATTGGCCCCCCTGAGGAAAATCCTGGCTACGCGCCTGGCCCTGTCAGGCGTTCAGGGGCCCCTTGGGGTCCTTAATATGCTCAGACTTCAGAGAGTTTTCCTGTAGATCAGAGGACCCATCACGCGCGCTCAGGGGCCTCTTCATGCACTTAGAGGGCCCTGTCGTGTACTCAGAGAGCCTTTCTGTGGCTTAGAGGGCCCCGTGAAGCGATCAGGGGCCCCTCCATGCGCTCAGGGGGCCCTGTCGTGTATTCAGAGGGTTTTTCTGTTGCTTAGAGTGCCCTCGTCAAGTTATCAGGGGCCCCGTCAAGCGAAGTTAAGACCTTGCCACTGGGGCCCCTCTGGGCCCTTTCCATTGGTTGTAGAAGGGCCATTTGGGCCTGAGACCCTGCCACTGGGCCGCTCGGGGCCCTCCATTGAGTTCGCAGGAGCCCTTCAAGCATGGGTGGAGAATGTTTGAAAAAGTTACCCCGGCCAGCGACCGATAGTCGCGGGAAGACGATATACTCACGTTGTTCTCAACGGTCATCATCAAACCCCTATTCTGACGCATGGAATAGGATGCTGTGTTTGCTCAAGGATGAGCGTTGTATCCGACACCGTATTATTCATAACATTTTTGGAATGATCGAAAAGGCAATTTCCTTTTAAATTATTATTTCTTTTTACTTAAACTTCCAATTTCACACCGAACCCAAACCAAACCATATGCCATTTTGAGTACCTAAATGTTGCGTTTTCAGCTTTTTATTGTGTCTCAAAATAGCTACAAAAAGACAACTCACCATAGTAGAAGCTTTACAGAGAAATTGACAGATCGAACCAAGCAAAGCACTAAAATAGGTCACTGACATCCACGGGTGTAGCCTTTTTCAATGTTGGGCGGCTCTTATAATACAAACAGGGAGTCGATCCAGGAATATCGACCGGTCCCGGTCTCGTAGCTCAGTTGCTAGAGCGTTGGATTCCGCGTGGCGAGAGCACGCGGCCCGGTTACAACAGTCCGAGTTCGAAGCATGATGGCCGCTTGGTGTTTATGAGCACCCTGACGGGTACGCTCATAAACGGGTGTGGTTGCGGTTGGTGGCAGGTCAGTTGAAGGCAATGAGGTCAAGCAGTAGTTTTGAAAAAGTGCGCCGAAGGCGCGCCAAAATTTCGAAACTGAACAGGATTTGAGAGCAATCTTGGCATTGGCGACCACACGCGGGTCTTAGGGTTGGAGATTATGGCAAGTTAAGTAAATGGTAAATACCTACCTGATTTGCAATAGTACGCCCATGGAAGTCAACATTCGAAGAGCGTGAGTTTTCTTTTCTCGTATGGAGACAGCTTTTAGGATTTACAAGAGTAGAAAAGTTACCCCGGCCGCGCCGGGGTAGGCTGAAAGTTACCCCGGCCACGGCCGGGGTGGCCGGGGCAGGTTCTCCACCCATGCCTTCAAGCCTGAGACCTTGCCGCTAGGGCCCCTCTGGGCCCTCTTCATTGGTTATAGAAGGGCCCTTCGGGCATTAAGTTTTGCCACTGGGCCCCTCGGGACCCCTTTCCATTGTGTTCGCAGGGGCCCTTCAGTTCTCTCAGTTCTAACATTTATTTCATTTTTTAAATAATTTTTTAAAATTTATTTGGCCCCCCTCCAAAAAATAGTGGATGAAATCCGATGACTTTTTGGATTTCGATGGGGTTTACCTTGGGCCCCTGTAAGTTTGGCCCCCTCCTGGAGGAAATCCTGGCTACGCTCCTGGGCACTTAGGGCAACTCAGGCACTAAACAAAGCACAACGCCCTCTCTATCTGTTGGCTGAAAGCGCAGGTGTCAACTTTCCAGACTCGCGGATTATCGTAAGGTGTCTAAGGGCAACCAACCGAACACAAGCTATGTCGATAAGAATTAGCTCGCAAAACTTCAACGTCAACTTGCGCAGCGTGGACGGAAGGTGCCAACTAACGTGATGGCAGGCGGTACGTATGACAGTTTGGTAACTGGCGAATAAGCACTAACGCCATACACGGATGAATGATGAGCTAATCAAGGACCGCTGAATTTTTACTGACACTGACACCTTATGGTAAAATAGCTCATTACTTGTCGGCATATTGTCTAGGGCAATAATTCTCGACTGTCGTAGGGGCACATGCGTATTCTATGTATATTGCGGATGTTCACAGTAAGTTCATCTGTTCACGAGAGCCAGATCTGAAACCAATGTAGCGGGAAAGATTGACGATTATGTTATCTACATTTTCGTACTCTCCTCAAGGTCATGTATTGACACGTATCGAAATACCAAATTGACAAAAGTATGTCGGAACTTTTCTAAGGTCCCCTCTATCACATCTGTTCGGGATAAGCTCGGTAACTACCTGAGCTCATACATCTCTGTGGCGACTAATGCTGCTGGGTGCCATACCAGGATGGATGTCCGCTGGCGGTTGCCATCGGACGCCGTCGAAGATTTACGGTCTCCCGGTGACGTGGATAAGCGCCGGCAAAGGTCGCATCGCGGGCCGGCTGTCCGCGGGAACGGCGGCCTGTCCTGTGATACCGGCTGTCCGCGACGGTGAATGGATCGACCCGGTATACGGTAATGGCCACACGGCTATCCATCCGGACGTGGAAAGGTAACACGAGTCTCCATCCCTCCGGCGCGGTGTTTCGTGTGGGTACTTACAAGACGTCTTCGCGTGTTTACCTGGCTCGTAGCCTGAATCCCAAAAATAGCCTAGCAGCCCATTAGAGATGACGGCTCTGGCAATTAGTGGGAGGTAGGATGACATAAATACAAACAAATAAATAAAACAAAGTTATAAAAACCATCACTATAGCGACAAGTAAGAAGAAGGGCAGCCTCAGGTCAGGATTTGTAGTTTGTACATATACCTAACACTCAGTGGCGTATTGAATGTACGTATACCTCAACTTCAGTCCTCCCTTTATGCACATCTTATTAATGGCGCAATGGATCAAACATGTCCATGTTTTTCATGGAATTTTTCGAAATTAATTTTCTGTTCAATAAAAAGTAATGAAATAGAGAAGGCGTTATGCAAATGGTTCATTGAATGGTTCAATGGTTCACAAATGGTTCATTGAATGACATTAACCGTTTCCACGACGGGCTATCCGGCGAGTGCACCTAATTTGACCAAATCTGCACCTTATCTCTTTTACAGCAAATATCTTTATTTTATGAATTTATTTCAGTGTTTTAATCGATGATACTCTCTGATAATATGACAAGGCAGGCATATAAGCAATTAGTGCAACCCTAGCTGATAGCTACTAAGAGACACACTGAACCTAATTTGACCAAATCAGCACCTAATCTGCACCAAATGTGCACCAAATGTGTACCAGATGGCCGTCGTGAAAACGACTATTGGCGGCCTTTCTTGCTTTCCGGTACTGCATTACCCTGAAAGCGCTCCAGCCCTTTGCCTAAAGTCTAGAACCCCGATTTTAGGCTGGTAAACGGTTTCTTTCCCCGTATATAATATACCTGACCCAAAATATGCGGCCATCGGAACGAGTGGGGATCAAAGTGCTTCTACAAATCTTAACAGAGCCGCAACGGGCATTATTAGGTACTCGCAATGGGAAGGGGGCATGCAAACAGGCTCACCCTGCGACCCAGTCCCGTGGGAGACCGACCCGGTCCAACCCTGCAGGCTGCGAGGACGCTGGGCGCCCATTCAGGTGTGACGCACACACACATACCTACCCATATACTTAGAGCAGCTAGTTAGAGCGGAGCCGTAACCAACCGACACACACGCGCAGTCGGACGCCGTCGCCAGCCATTGTGGCAGCCTCGGCTACCCGAAAATAAGCTTCTCATTTCCCGAACAAACAGCGCACTGAAACAACGTCTTTGGTTGGAAATTCTATGGAGAACACAAGTTAGTTTTGCATTGAGCTGCAATATGCATTTTAGAAAGGACAATACGGCATTCGAAATAACAACGCATATAAGACAGCATACGGGAAAGCATTCATGTTTACCTGAGTCCATATGTCAAACGCTTGTCAAATAAAGCCGATATGGTAACTGCCAAACGCCAAACGGTTTTCAGCATCAGCCACATTTGAAAAATATAATTTAATGTTTATCTCTTTTATTGAAGCTTGAAAGGTCCTCGGATTTCACCGAGGATAGGTAAACGGTTGAACATCCACTCAGAGGGAAAACGGTCAAAGTTGACATTTATACGAAAAAGTTTTTTTTTACTGCAGTAACTCCTGAAACAATCTTGTACGGTAGTGAAACTACCGACATCGTGTTGCCCTTGTTCAGCCACGTCGAATGAACTAAAATCTGGCGATAAAGGGTCAACCTGAAATTTTGACCTAAAGAACTAAACTTTTGACGACTGAACTGACCGAAAAAGTAAGGTTACATATCATTCGAGCCGTCTTACGTCTTGTTGAGACGAGCCGATTTGGGACGTTCAGTCATCGGTCTGACATGCTTATTGCTTATTTTGCTTAAATCAAAACGTTGTTGTCGAAAATCTGGTGGAAGCAGTTCATATGAATTTAAGTAACTTTAGGTGTAAGTATAAGGTGGGGTAAAGGCCGAAGAATGATTTTTCGATTCATTTAATGTGAAAGACGGAAAACCAAGTTCAGTTTTGTTTTGGTTTTAAGTTAGGTCTGCATCAAGCGACAGCTCGTCGGCGAAGCTGGCAGTCAGCTCTCCTACCCTCTCTCTCTCTCTCTCTCTCTCTCTCTCTCTCTCTCTCTCTCTCTCTCTCTCTCTCTCTCTCTCTCTCTCTCTCTCTCTCTCTCTCTCTCTCTCTCTCTCTCGTCCCTAGTAATATTTGCTGCGAGTATTTAGGCTAATAACCAGTGAACCACACACAATGACCGTGCTGATATATGACCCATGCAGTGGCAGACATCAGCATACGACCCACCGGCTCCCTTTCAAACTATCGAGTGTCCAGTGACCGTCCGGCCCCGTCAACCACGTCCAGTGACCGTCCGGCCCCGCCACCCATGTCCAGTGACCCCTTCCTTCTCCAGCTGTCCAGTGACCCACCGGCTCTCTCCCTGTCCAACTGTCAGGTAACTCCCTCCCTGCCTCTCTAACTAGTGTCCAGTGACCCACCAGCTCCCTCACTCTTTTTTTTTTAAATAAATTTAGTCCAAACCTTTTGCTAGGAAGGATTCACAAGGACAGAGCCACCGCTAAGCGAAGCTTGTTGCGACGACCCTGCCCTCTACCCTCCGATCGCGCCATTCCAGTTCTATGGCAGAATTTAGAGTCCAAAGTTTAACCCGCGCCCTGCTGGGGGGTGTTTGAACACCCCCCCTTGTGGTTTTTCGCGAATATCTCAAAAACGGCGGCGCGGAGCGCCGCCGTTTTTGGTACACCTTACCATACATCAATTCTACACATGTTGTGAAAATTTCAGACCAAGGTCATTCAAGGTCAGGTCACCAGGTCACTTGAAGTGACCTCACCTCATAAAAACTTTCAATGTCTGTCATAGCTACACCGAGTGACCGATCGCTTTGAAACTTTCAGCGATTGCTAAGAGCAATAGCATGTACAAAATGTATATCTCAGAATTTTGATATCGATGACCTAAGGTCAGGTCAATTTTGCGACCTCCCCATTATAAGTCAATGGGAGAAAATTGAAATGCGCCTCTTTTGGATGAAAGACATTATAAACACTCCCAAACACCGAATTACAAGTGGTTTAGACACACTGAACTTGAAAATGGTGTCCGTGACCCTTGTTTATGCCCTGAGGTCATCTTAGGTCACGAATGGTATCTAACAGTTTTTCGCAAATAACTTTTGATAGAGGCATGCTAGAGCGATGAAAACGCCTTAGATGTGTTCAGCTCGACGATACGGATCGACTGATATGCAACATGACCCTTTCCGGTCAGGTCATGACCTTGACCTGAGGTCAAATTTTCAAGTTGACCTTTCAAGGTCAATTCATAGTTCATTCGATGCGTCTTGACGAGAGGAACACGATGCCGGTAAAAGTAAGCTCGTACAAGGCTTGGGTCAAAAGTTATTGCAGAAAAACTGTTTTCGAAAAAATCGGCTATTTTTGCAGTTTTTGCCCCCTGCAGGCAAAACCGTTGACGTTAGGTCAAATCTGAGAGAATTACTCAGAAAGGGCGTTAATAGGGCTATCGAATGCGCTTTTCCGCGGCGCTGTAGCTCTATTGGTTCTCGAGTTATGCGTTGGCTTCTTGGAAATTTTCGACATTCGACCTGGAAATCGGCGAAATTTTGCCTTCAATGACCTCTGGTGACCTGACCTTTGACCGGACCAAAAAATTGACCGAAGTGATTTCGTCATTATTTTTTACGCTCTTTCGAACGCCGCCTTCCGCGTATCGCTACGTGGCCCAGGAGCCGAGTTACAAGGGGGGGTGTTCAAACACCCCCCCCCCCAGCAGGGCGTGGAAATCCAGGACCCCCAGCAGGGCGCGGGTTAACGTGCGCACATTGCCGCGCACGGCCGGTCCCCTCACTGACTTCGCCTGGCTACGGCCTGCCACCAACCGCAACCATACCTGTCAGGAGGCATATAAATGTCAAACGCCCGTCGCGCTTCGAACGCGGACTGTTGTAACCGGGAACGCGTGCTCTCACCACGCGGAGTCCAACGCTCTACCAACTGAGCTACGGGACCGGACTCTCCGCTGTCCAGTGACCCATCGGCTCCCAATCCCCCCCCCCCTGTCCAGTGACACACCGGTTCACCCTCACTCTCCCCCGTCCAGTGTCCAGTGACCCATCGGCTCCCTCCATCTCCAACTGTCCAGTGGCCCACCGGCTCCCTCCCTCTCTAACTGTCCAGTGGCCCATCGGCTCCCTCCCTCTCCAACTGTCCCCTGACCGCCACTGCACGGGTCGGTCGGTGACCTACCGACACTGCTCTGACACCGATTGCCTCAGGCGACAGACGGCGACCGGGCACCGAACAACCGACGACACGACCGTGGATTCCGGAGATACCGACCCGTCACTCAGCGATGTGGTTATATGGGAGAGGGGAGCATCCCCAATACTGAAACGCAATTTAAGGATTTTTAAGCAGGCGGTCAATATCATTTGTCAGTTGTGGAGAGGAGTTTCGTACCTATTGGGTGGCCGAACGAAAAATGTTGAGAATGCGAGTCAGACTGTGTGCCATGGAAGAGGGACGCAAAAGCGTCCCACTATATACGCATGGGTCCCTGTTTATAGTTTACAATTTGGTGGAGTAACGAATTCGAGAAATCGCAACGATTTTTATCACCCTTGGCCTTGACCAGATAAAATAGCATTTGGAGCCATTCGCAGTACACGCTAGTTATGCGTGCAGGAATGTGTCTCATATTACATACAAGGTAAAATGTTAGCAATTGCCTAACTCGAAACTGTATATGGGAGAGCAGCTCTGACAAAATTGCAGCCTTATGCATTTATTGATGCTACATCGTTGTTTATAACGCATCTCAATGGGTACTTTTCCAAATTGCCAACAAACAGGTCATTTTAACAATAAAAATAATAATCGACCACAGGCCGAGCACAAACATAATTCGGCTATATGCGTTAGTTGACAGCCAAACACAACATTTCCCTGAAAACCAAACGAATCAAGTGCCTTATTCAGACGAATATAAAGCAGCATAGCAAGCTCTTGCGACAGCACACATAATGAATACACAGTTCAAACACATTTCGAGCGCAGTAACCATACACTGAATGCACGCCTACATGAAGAGATCCGCCAAGAACTCGTCAAACTCTTCGTCTCTGGTCTTTTCCTCTTCCACAACAGCGGGCTGTTTCCATATGTCATCCCCCTGCGGTGTGACCGAGTCCTTGGCACCACTGATACTGGGTGGGGCACGGTCTGAGGGGCCCGCCTCGGGCCCGTCATCTTGTTTATCACTGGCCACCTTGTGTGACTTTTTGTCCTTTTTGGATTTCTTTTTCGTATAAACTTTCGCCTTCCTTCTTTGTTTTGAATGGTTGAGCTTACGGGAGCACTCGGGACAAAGACGCAGTTTGACGAGACAGTTTTTCTGTTCGCCGTGTTCCGCGTACGAGAAGTTGACTTCCCAGGAGGTGAGCGACTCTTTGGCGGAACAGTGCTTACTACCGCATGTGAACTGACCTTTGCCCGCTACCACCTCCTTTTCGGTCCGCCAGCGCATGGCGACCCGGTTCAGTTTGTAGTAGGTCAGGTCACAGATGCAGTACTCGCGGTAGAGTTTGTCGTAGTAGCGTTTGGCCAGGCGGCGCTCCCACGAGTCGGTGGCGTCCTCTGTCGTCCACACGAACCGGTGCTGCTCGCGGAGCACGTCATAGTCATTGCGGTCGCGGCTGGTGTCCCGCTGGAGCGCCGCCGTGGCGCCCGGGTGGTACAGGTGGTAGTTGTTGATGAGCTCCTTGTGCCGGTCGTAGGCGTTCAGCGCCAGGTAGTGCAGCCGGCGCACGCGGCCCTCGTGTTTGGCACGCTCCTCGGAGAACTGGGCGCCCTCCGGCCGGCCGGCTGGCGGGCGGCGCGGCTTCTCGGCGAGGTCCCTGCGGCGCCGGTGCCGCGCCTCCACCTCACTGTCACCCTCAAACGCCGACTCATACTCGTTAGACATGCTTGCTGAACCATGTGCTGACCTTGCACAAAAACTATAGCATCAGATCAGCTGAAGAAACAGCTCACTAGTAGTGTTGAAGCATCCTGAAAGAGTAAATTGGAACATTATTAATTTGGAAAAAATCAGATAGATATCTTATAGCTCAGACACTTTGACAGCTAAAACATCAGCTGTTATAAGTTATAAGGCATTAATTTGTAAAAACATTACCTACCAATATATTTTTTTTTTTTACTAAAATAGGAATTATGAAAGATAGCTGCTACATTTCAAATGGCTTGCATTGAATCACTTATACACAACATAAGATGTATATCTGCAGAAGGAATAATAAATAATTGGTCAAAGCAATGTAAAAGTTTAGCATTAAGCATCATGTGAATGTGAAATTCAGTGTGCGTGTGTGCTCACAGGGTAGGTACATAACAGTCACAAGCACAAGACTCTGTAAGTGTTATCTTGAAATTTAGATTGCATAATGCAAGCACAGCTGTTCAAATGATAGAAAATATGACAGGATTGAAATGAGCTACTTTAACATACAAATGAAAAAACTGTAAGCATTCAATTCTGCTGATTTAAAAAGTCAACTAATGATTTAATTGAAGTGGATAAACAAGTGAAAGCCACTGTTTCATTCAAAGTTGCAGCTGTCAACTTCTGGCTTGGCCGCACAGTGCTTTTTTAACCCTCGCCGGCCGAGGGGGGGGGGGGCGGGTGCCGCCCCCCCCATAGGGTTTTTTCGCGATAGCTCCGAACACGCTGGCGATAGAGAGCTGAAACTTGGCATACCTGACCTTTGATCCAAGCCGCATCTTTTGACACCAACCGCATTTTTGGGTCAGGTCAGGTCACTGACCTATGACGTCATAAGTGAACCTCTGCACGGTCTTCAGATGTCGCAACTTCGCAACGCCCTCACTGCCAGAGGAGATGTCACAGGGCAATGAAACTTGCAGGATCTAGTATCCATTATGAGTCTCACAACTTGTATATCTCGGATTTTTCCTAAAGGTCATATGAGGTCAGGTCATTTTCGTGACCTCACCATTATAAGTCAATGGGGAAATATTCAAACTGCTATTCTGGCGCCGGGAACGATCTCCAACTATCTCAAGCACACAGAATCGTGATTTGATGCACTCCTTGCAAGGTTAGATGCGTCACTTTTGCAATGTTGACCTTCCGTGACGTCATTTATGACGTCATCAAGGTCATATTAGTTTTTCGTCAATAACTCCCGATCAAATTGAGCAAGCGAGTCGAGAAAGCCACCAATGGACTCACGAAGACCTGCCGAATTGAATGATATGCGACATGACCTCTTTCGACCAACTTCGTGACCTGGGGGTGCTGACCTGACCTTGACCTAAGGTCAACACCCTAAGTTGACCTGACCCGAACAAAAAGTATATCATTCGACGCGCCTGAGCGAGGCGAACACGATGCTGCCAAAATCGCGGCTCTGCGGCCGTTTTTTGCGAAGTTATTCACCAAAAACTGAACCGTACCCTGGGGCACTTAACCTGACCTCAGAGGTCACCGGTTGACCTAGGACCTTAAAATCGGGTACCAATCTCTGCGTCTCGTAACGGCGCACACGCTCGTTTTTTCCGCGACGCGCTAGCTCCACCAGGGGCGAAACGGCGAGGGGGGGGTCGTACCCGCCCCCCCCCCCCCTCGGCCGGCGCGTATGTAGAAAACCAATAGGTCCGGCGAGGGTTAACAGTGCCCCGTAAAACAATGAAAACATGTGAACTGATCAAACCTGTCTTGAATTGGTTGGTTTTGGGTTAAGCACCACATCCAGTGGACCAAGGCGCTAACTGGAACTCTCACGCTGTTCCGAGCGGTCAGGTAGCGACTGCCACGTGCATCGCCCAGAAATCGAACCCGAATGGCCGAATGGTATATACTGCATTGGGCCTAATCTAGAGGCAAGTAACTTACCCCTAGACCGGAATGCTCCCCCTGTCTTGAATTGAAAATTAATGCAGTGGCTACACTATGCATTTTCTGCGTGCGTTTTTTGCGAGTTTGCGTGATTTGCGGAATATTGTTCTAGAAAGAAACAACATTTCGTTTTTGTTATATGTTTTTCATATAAACTTTTAATTAAAATAAACGGTTTATTAACTTTTATATAAACAGTTAAATTAATAATAAACATTTTTCAAGAACGATATTACGCAAAACCCGCAAACACGCAAAAACGCACGCACAAAACGCATAGGTAGTGCAGCCAGGCCTTAATGCTTTATAGGTACTAACTCACTGTAAACCCACAGGGCACAGGCCGTAACTTATGTAAAATTAAGTTATGGTAATAAATCTTCAAACCATTTTACGTAATGTAAAATGGTTTGAAGATTCATTCAGCCCAAATACCATAGCAGAGGACAACAATCCAATTCACCCCATCCCAATTCACATTTCAATTTGCGCCAGTTTTGTATACATTTGATTTTACATAAACATTCTTTTCCGTTTCAAACGGTGTTACATGACGTAACAAAATTTTTACAAGGTATTTGATTTTGGGGCAATTAGATTCAATAAAGTCATCTGTTGGTTAAACATACTAACTTTTTTCGTGTAGTCATCATAATTTGCAAAATTTCATCCACTATTGTTCGAATTTGAATAGAAACGGCTTCCTTATCAACTTGTTTTGCTACTTTTACTAATGACGTAAGATGAAAATACATTACATAACTGGAACCGTTCTTTCCGGTTCCAGCCAAGGGAATTTATTGAATAATGTGTGAGAGGAGCTGAGCCGCAATTCGCAAAGCCACATAAGGCAAGAATAATTCAGAATTTACGGTCTTGTAAGCATTTTGAGTTTACCTTCTGTGATATTGAGTGAAGAGTCATGCAGTTTTTGTTAAGAAAAGGTAAGTTCTGTTTTTCAGTGTGGCTTACCTTGACCCAATCCTTGACCTACCCTATTTTATTCCCACAAATTCCAAACATTGACATGCTCATTGCTCCTAAATCTAAAAATAGGTAGGCTTGTATTCATTTTGTATATTTCTTCCTTTAGCCTATTTGATTTATTTAATTAACTCAATTCAAATTCATAGTTATCTCTTGACTCTTCTGCTCTTCTCGATAAGCACATTTAGTTATTTGACTTGTATGCACATTGCGACGAGTGCGGGATTTACCCACGAGTGCCTTTCTTAAAGCCTGTTAGCGTAAGGTAAGGTATGGAAACTCTTATACACCACTGGTGATATGTTAACTTGTGCAATTGAATTTAACAGCAATATTTACTAGCCTTTGATTGAGGAATTTTGGGTTTTCAATTTGTATATAATTTCTGGGCAATTAAGACATTTTGATGATGAATATAGGCTAGCTAGGTGGACTGAGGAAGTGCCAAATGGACTCAAATAAAGCTTGATAATTAACTGAAAATACCATTGAGTTAGGTTATTGGGAATCATGACTGGATTGTAAGGTCAGGGCAAACAAGGACAGCCTGTATT
The DNA here is from genome assembly GCF_019059575.1 of Amphibalanus amphitrite. Taxonomy (NCBI): domain Eukaryota; kingdom Metazoa; phylum Arthropoda; class Thecostraca; order Balanomorpha; family Balanidae; genus Amphibalanus; species Amphibalanus amphitrite. The sequence continues at coordinate 1,140,038 of NW_024881554.1, forward strand.
GTGATTGTCTTTGTGGTCCTGGAATTTAGGGCCACTGAGTGTTTCAGAACAGACAACCACAAAGCAGGACCAAATCAGGATGTAAATTCAGCTTGAGACAGTGGCTGCCTGGTTGTGTCTGTGTGGAAATCACTTTATAACTGCTTTCATGGATCCTTTATAAGCATGAAGTTACATGCATAAGAATGCATCCAGCAAGGAAGGCACAATTATTTATTTCATAATTCATATGTATAATAATTGGTATTATGTATATGAAATTCTTAACCCGCGCCCCAGTGGCGGTCTCAGCCAACTTCGCCCTAGTGAGGGGGGGCATATGTTACCACCCACCTCTAACTAAAAAACTAAGAGGGCTAGAAAGACGCGGTAAAAAGCAGTTGATAGCTCTCAATGCGTACGTTTGAAAGTATGTCGATCATTTTTCACCTTAGAGCAATATTGGGGTCACAAGAGGTCATCAAAGGTCAAAATTTGCCAATTGTCATTATATTTTTCAGAAAACATGCCGCTATCTCAGGAACTATGGTAGCTAGAAAAACGCATGGAACAGCAAACGATAGCTTGTGAACTCTTCTTTTGAAAAGGTCAAAATCAATATTGACCTCAGGTCAACGGTTTAGCCTCCAGAGGGCAGAAACTCCAAAAATAGCTGTTTTTACGAAAAGTGTTTTTCGACAATAACTTTCGACTACAAAAAGCCACGACATTTCTATTGCCGGAATCGTGTTCCTCTCGCCGAGACGCGTCGAATGAACTATAATTTGACCTTGAAAGGTCAACTTGAAAATTTGACCTCAGGTCAAGGTCATGACCTGACCGGAAAAGGTCATGTTACATATCAGTCGATGCGTCTCAACAAGACAAACACAATGAGACCATCCCCAGCGTTCTATCTCGTTCCAATCGCGAGTTATTGGCAAAAAACTGTTTGTAGCCTCAAGTGACCTCGGATGACCTGTCTAGAGGCTATCAGTAAAAATGACACCTTGGTCATCACGAGTGGACTAAATCATTGTGTGTCTGCAATATTTGGACTGTTCCGATGCGTAAACACGGATCTAGAGGCTTTTTCATTTTTCTCCATTGACTTGTAATGGTAAGGTCACGCCACTGACCTGACCTTAGGTCACGGATATAAAAAATCCGAGATATACAAATTGTAGGCGCCCATAACAGCATGCAATCCTACAAGTTTAAAACCTTTCTGACAAACACTGCAGGCTGGACATGATTGCAAACTTTTTTTTAGGCTTGGTCAGTTAACTTGACCTGGTGACCTGACCTGACATGACCTGGGGTCAAAAATTTCACACATTGTCCAAAATTGATGTACCAAAAGCTACCCCAAGCGGCGCGGCGCTACGCGCCGCGGTTTTTTATTCACACGCAAAAAACGCGACAGGGTGGTAACATATGCCCCCCCCCCCCCCCCCACTGGGGCGAAGGTTAATAGCCAACAGTGTTAAGCACCTGTTTTTAATATTTTATCTGTCTACTTCGCAATGTCCCATTGGTTGCTGAATGTTCAGCGTATGATTGTACTACTGCTGGACACTAGGAGGCGCCCTGGCGATGGGCAGCACGGTCCAGGCGAGCCGCTGGGTGCAGCCGGCGCGGCGCCACGGTGCGCTGGCGGCCGCGCGTGCTCTGCTCGCCGCTCAGCTGGACGAGATTCGGGAGGCGGGGACATGGAAAACAGAGCGGGTTATCACCACGCGCCAGGACGCCAGCATCGGCGTGGAGGGCCGCTCCGACCGCGTGCTCAACTTCTGCGCCAACAACTACCTGGGCCTCTCCGTAAGGCGTGCTTGGAGACTCCTCCCCGTGTGTGCCTCTCTGCAACCGGCACGGATTGATTTCTGCACCGGCGACCGCATGGCCATAGCGGCTCACCTGCGAACGTGCACGCATTTTTAGTTTCACCGCATGCGTGTGCATTGTGATAACTTTTTGTATTAGTCCTTTTTTGCTTTCTGCATTGCTATGAGTTGTGTGTTTATGTGTATTATATTTTATTTTGGACATCAGCACTGAACAGTGAACAGTGAACACCGTTTTTTTTTTTTTACTGAAGCATGCGATTTAGATTAAGACTAGGGTTACCCGCGTGCTCCGCAATGCGAGGAAGGGTAATGTTTGACCCGTGGGTGTTAGGTTGGTCCTGTGTCGTTTCGGTTGGTATCCATTTCGTTCGATTGCTTTATGACGGCCAAACATTTTGTAATTAAACAAAAAAGATACATCGCATCGAGGTTCCCGTGTCGTATTATCATGCGTTCCACTTTAGAATTAGTCGAAAACTGGCGTGAAGTCTTCTGAGGGCCATCGATGAATTTCGCTAAAAATGACAATGTAATGGTTTGGAACATTTACATTTTTAAGAATACTTTTGATCATCATGCAAAAATGAAGACTGAACCTTGGACAGAATTGAATGCTCTTTCCAACGGTGCCATTTTTAATTGCCAGAGATATCAGATCATTGAGGAAAATCCGTGTGAATAATAAAGTAGCGAAACATCGACAAACAACATTTTCTCCAGCGATTTGTACCACCTTGGCGTCGATAAATTAGTTATTCACAATTTTCCCATGAAAGGCGGTACATTTCTCTTGCCAACAGGCGTTGTTACAACTCGCTCCGCTTAGCAGTCACAGAAAAATAAAATTAATTCCAAAATCCCTCAAAAACCGCAATTTTTCAAATAAAAGTGCCCTCTCCGGTGCACGTGGCGCGTGCTATCCTCTGCATTGCACACCATTCAATAGCCCGTTCAATTCTGTACACGATGCTGTTTTCCCCGTGCCGGTCGGACCCCTGGTCACCAAGATATTGCACGGGAACTGGACCCGTGTCGGCCAAAATTAGCCGTTTTCGCCCGATTTCGCACGCCGATTTATACATGTAAAGTCTATGACGCGAATTTGCACTTTTTGAGCACGCGCCACGCGCTCCCTATCGACCCGATCGAGCTGAGACCCCTCAAAGGCACGTCGCGCATCCTTGATCTATAAGTTGTGCAAATTTCACCGGGCTAGGTGCAACGGTCTGGCCTGTAGTCCACGCAAAGCACCACCAAGTTGGGACCTCGGTAACGGACAGACGCACCCTCCTCAAATAGTAATATAGACAAGCGGCTGCGCCACTTGCTTTGCTGCGTGGTAGGAAAAAATTGCAGCACCAGCCAATTTGCTTTTGAATGGTGTTTGATTCATGTCGATGTGTCCTCTAGAAGCATAGATATGGACGGAAATGTGAAGAGAATTTATAAAGAGCTGTTCTGAGGGCGTTGTTGGATGAAATTTGGGTGATATGGGGTCAAGACGGGTCAAAGGGGTCAGCCCCGGTCACTTTGGGTCAGGCCAGGTCACATAGGTCACCTCTCGTCCGCTGGGATCAGCCCGGGCCACTGTTCTGCTTTTGCCTCCACCACTACCCCTACCCCTACCACTACCCCTACCCCTACCCCTACCACTACCCCTACCACTACCCCTACCACTACCACTACATCTACCCCTACCCCTACCACTACTACTACCCATACTCCTACCCCTACCACTACCCCTACCACTACCCCTACCACTACCCCTACTACTACCCCTACTACTACCCCTACCACTACCCCTACCCCTACTACTACTCCTACCACTACCCTTACCCCTACTACTACTCCTACCACTACCCCTACCCCTACCACTACCACTACACTACCCCTACCACTACCCCTACCACTACCCTACCCCTACCAACACCGCTGGGTCATGTCAGGTCACAGAATAATTGGATCCAATCAGTACTAAAATATCAGACCTAAAGTGTTCTCAGCCCTGCCCCTATTCGTGCCATTCCATTACCCTTACTCGATTTTGTCGGAAATGGCGCTTTGTGGCAAATGTGGCGCATTGCGGCAAATGTGGCGCATCTGCACCTGTTGGTTGAGCATGCATCCTGGCACCAAATTGTACCCTTATCGGGCCATATTTGACAAAACTGTGCGATTTGCGGCAAAAATGGCGCCTTGTGACCAATGTGACGCATTGCGGCAAACGCGGTGCGTTTTTATACTTGTATCACAAACTGCTCCCATTGAAAGAAAATCAACACATTCTCTCGCCACTTTTTATTCAAATTAAAAACTTGCCCATCCGCCAATGCGAGGCACCCGCCACCGATCGGCATGCATTTAGTCCACAAAGTTTGTCGACCCCGGCTCTCAATGAAGATATAAGAACCAATCAAAATTTCATAGGCGTTCTTCCGGCGCGCGCCACGTGCCAACCGTGCACCCCAGCGAGCCGAAACCTAGAAAAGGCGCTGACCCGCTCTGTCACCTATAAGGTGTGCAAATTTCAACCCCCTACGATATACCGTCTGCCCTGTAGGCCGGCTAAATTGAACCCACTACACGTCGTGGCGGACAGACAAACAAACAGACAGATGGATCCTGTTCAAATAGTAAGATAGATGTGGACATTCCCTGAAATGAAAGACAACACAAACCTTACGTCGTCAGGCTGCAGATGACCCGTCTTCCACAACACATAAGACTTGCTTGATGTAATGTAGGCATTAGGCAATCGTAGCTGCTAATGCTACATACGGAGAAGTTGTCAATGTCTCACGTACGAGTGCGTTTTACCTGGAAGGGGATATTACGATGTGTTTCATTTGTTGCTGCTGCCAGGCGTCAGTCGGCAGGCACAATTTATGATCAGGGTCTATAACTCGGATTAAACCGTGGTTTCGACTGCTTCTTCACGCCTAATGCAAAATATGACAATATGTGTATTGTGTAGCATATAAGTGTCACAATGTTCGCAGAATGCCGCCATCGTAACACGTGTTTCTTAGCATCAGCCTGCTTTGATAGAAATGCGCCACATCGTTCGTACCATGGATGCCCTTTCGCGTGATTTTTGGAACGATATCATGTTTTTGCTGCACGTTTTTGATTCTCATGTTGTGTGTCTTGTGTCGTGATCGTTGCAATGTTGCATGCTTACTGTATAGTTACGGCCTAGATGTCATGCATTTTAAATTTGTTTTTACTCCATGCTTTCATCATTCAGCTTGTAAGGAACTTAAGATAAGCGCTGTACTAACTCTCCCCGCCATTGCTAGCCTAACAAGTAGAATGCGTACTCGTGGACTTCGCATATTTCCCTTCTGTTTTGTCAGCGTCGTGTTTTTTTTTTTTTTTTTTGGCAGTCGAATATATTCGAGGGGACACATGCCTTTTATCAACATGTTCTCGCGGTTGGATTTTTTTTTCCATTAGGCTTATTATGTATGTATCTTTTCTTTTTTCCTAAATATATTCCACAAATGGAGGTTGGGAGTTGGGGGGGGGGGGGGAGAGATTGCCACTTAAATGCTTACCTACTGGTTCCATAATTCATGACTTGTGTGAGTAGGCCGGAAACATGTCGATAGCCGAGCGCACTCGGTTGCTGATAGCTGTCGGGATTTTAAGGCGATACCGTATCGGGAAGTATGGGATTTGTCAGTCAGGCTGAGCCAGGGTGTGATGGAGGCGTGTTTGCTGATGCATTACTGTGTGAGGTGGCACCACTCATAGGTCGACTGTGGGGCGGGGCCTGGCTGATATGGTGGGAGCCTGGTCGGAAGGGCGGGTCGGTGGTACGACTGCGGCCCGCCGTTCCGATCGGGCGGATTGTAGAGACCCAACTTGCACACTGCACAGTTCAGCGGACACTCGTTGTACCGCACAGTGGACAATCTTTTGGACAGGGTTATGGATACCTAAGCACAACGCTGCCATACGTTATAGCAGTGTCATACATAGTTCGTTCTCCCTAAGCCTGACACAGGGGGCAGGTTAAGTAGTCGCTGACACAGCCGTGTCATCTAACTCCCCATCTCGCCTCGGACACACCTCCGCCGCAGTCGGTCCGAGTGGTCAGTTTGTGGTTCCGTGTAACCCTGTCTGACGGCCGTGCCAACCCGACCGTTGGCTGCGGTCCCAGTACTGTTGGCCAGGGTCATGGGCGCTCTGCTAGCGTCATCAGTGGTGGAGATACCCTCCCCCACTTCCCTCGTGTGGTCCCCGTAATAATCATCCGTAATCATATCGTGTGACAAGACCATAGGTGTTCGCATTCTGTTGTATCTGTATGTTAAACCACAAAACGTTAATTTCACGTTTGTGCCTTTTAATCGTCGGTTTAAAACGACTCAATTATTGGGGTATCTTTTTTGGTAAGGTATAGCGATTATCATGTTGGTTAAATTGGAAATATTTTCATTTTGGGTTCTCTCTCTCTCTCTCTCTCTCTCTCTCTCTCTCTCTCTCTCTCTCTCTCTCTCTCTCTCTCTCTCTCTCTCTCTCTCTCTCTCTCCCCTCTCTCTCTCTCTCTCTCTCTCTCTCTCTCTCTCTCTCTCTCTCTCTCTCTCTCTCTCTCTCTCTCTCGTTCCCACTGTCTCGTTCTCCCTCTATCGCTTTTTAAGCCCTTGTAACTGATTGCTCATTTTCCAGCTAGGCATCTACTGACAGTGCGGTGATACAGTAAGCATGCTTTAAGAGCCTTCAAGTGTTCGGACTAAAAGGCCGGTGATTATTTCTACGGAACCTTACCCGATGTTTGTTCAACAAGCTGGTGACTTCACTCGCTATTTCCGTGGCGTCGAGTGGTGGGCAGATTAGCCTTTAGGCTCCCACTTGTAGTTGAGGCCCTGTGAAAGCCCTCATTCAACGACGTGGACCGCTTTCATCGGCCTGCTATCGATGAGCCGGGAGTGATCTCATCCTACCCCCGTCCATCCATTTGTAGGATCACTTGAAGAATATCAAGGCGCTATCAATACGTGGCTTGTCTCCATTTGCGCCATGTAATAGAAGATTAAATTATTGAAAGAGAGATTGTTTGGAGTACGCGTCAGTGGCTGGTACCAGGTACTGGAATATTCATTTGGCATTTACCAGATGAAGAGTCGAGCCGCTTTGATGAGAGGATTTATCGGGGCGACGATACACAATATATAGATACCCACACACCTTCAATATCAGTTATCAGTATCCGTCAGAAACTCTGTTGGCTCGACCCCTGACCTGCCCTCCGCCGACCCCGCTGCAGAGTCACCCGGATGTGGTCCAGGCGGGGAAGGACGCGCTCGACGTATACGGAGCCGGTCTCAGCTCCGTCCGCTTCATCTGTGGCACGCAGGACATCCACAAGGTGAGCACGGGGCAGAAGGATGTTCGTGAGAAGGATTTGAGGACGCATGAGAAGGATTTGACGACGCTCACTCATTGAGCAATGATTGAGATGAATCTGCAGACACAATACATCATTTTCAAAGTGTGGAGACGGATGACAGTATGTCGGGACCCGGAGGGTGTCAGATATCGTTGATAACGCTAAGCGAGCTTGGGTACACTCGGGGGTAGATTGATGTTCCACCACTCCCTACCCATCGGGCGATCCCATGGCTCAGCACTGGCTGCTGTCAGTATTGCCTGCCCTCAGCACTGCTCAGCACTGCCTGCCAGTGCCAGTGCTGCCACTGGCAACAGCCAGTGCTGAGCCATGGGAGCCCGTTGGTTAGGGAGTGGTAGAACATCAATTTGCCCCCGAGTGTACCTACTTGTTACTTATTGTTTATCGTTATGAGTGAAAATGTGGGACGATAAATGACGTGTGAATATAACTGATAATGAACGCCTTCAGTCTAAAAACTACCCAGCCACGATAAGTCGATGGTAAGAACGTTAATAGCTTTGCAGTTTGCAGAGACGCTGAATGTCGCACCTTGCACCAGATAGTATGTATCACCAATGTCCAACACCAGTGGTATGTCTAGCTGAGTCACCCTTGCACTTCACGTTGCGAGCAAACAACCATAAGATTGAACAAATAAAAGATAAGAAGGCTTTGAAAGGCGCCGTGGATGTGCACCCTCCTATGAAGCTCGTCATATATTTACACTTCAATGCATTATTTGGTTAGATTCTCTTCATATGATTCATCTTTGTAGGAGCTGGAGCGGAAGATATCCGAGTTTCACGGCCGTGAGGACGCCATTTTGTACGCCAGCTGTTTCGACGCCAACGCCGGCCTGTTTGAGGTGCTGCTCACCCCAGAGGATGCCGTACTCTCTGACGAGCTCAACCACGCCTCCATCATCGACGGCATCCGGCTGTGCAAGGCGCAGAAGCACCGCTACAAGCACAAGGACATGAAGGGTGAGCCGGATGAGCCTACTGGGGGGCCGGCATGGACGAATCAGCAATGTCAGCTTGTAGCTATTTCCTGGTGTAAAACAGACACGAACTTAGACTCGCTCACCGCTGTCTGGCCGTGGCCTGTCCACTTTCTCCAGAGCCCACGGGTCCCGTTGTCGCCCAGACCTGTAGGCTGTGCCGGAGACTGTCTCAGATTGTTGTCCCGTGTACCCAGACTTGTACCAGCGAGGTAGAGACTGACTCGCCACTGTTCCGTTTACCCAACCTTTTACCATAGCCTGACCTACCGCTCTCCCTTTGCGCCACAGACCTGGAGGCGAAGCTGCGCGACTCGCAGTCGGCCCGGATGCGTCTGATCGTGACTGACGGCGTGTTCAGCATGGACGGGAACGTGTGCCCGCTGCCAGAGATTGTGGACCTGGCGCGCCGCTACAACGCGCTCGTCTTCCTGGACGAGTGTCACGCCACCGGATTCTTCGGCGCCACCGGCAGGTGGGTTTAGCCATACTTATATACCGGAAGGAAGAGGGTCAAGGGTTCTTTTATTATATGTTAACATTGCCTTGCTTTAGGCAGAAACGTCCATTACCCAATTTTTTTCAAGCCCCGTTCCCGTCGAAGGCGATTAAACAAGTTAGCAAACATTGTTTCCCACCGACCTGGGTGATCAATAGCTCGGCTTATGAGCTTGACCGGATGTCCTATGTTCTGATCGGTCGCCCCGTTCCCATTGCCTGACTGGCTTTCCTCCCCGTCTGCTCTCAGAGGCACTGAGGAGCATTTCGGTATGACCGGCTCTGTGGACATCATCAACACGACGCTGGGGAAGGCGCTGGGCGGCGCCGCCGGCGGCTACACGACCGGACCGCGCGAGCTGACGGAGCTGCTGCGGCAGCGGTCGCGACCCTACCTGTTCTCCAACTCGCTGCCGCCGCCGGTGGTCGCCTGTGCCAGCAAGGTAGGGGTGACGGCGGACTGGCTGACGTGAAATTCACCAGGGAGCGGCACTTGAGAATAGGTACATCAAGTTACACTGCACCAAAAGTCCAGAAGGAATTGCTCATGCTCCACCGGTCAAGGAGATTGACATAGAAAGCCAGTATTTATCTAAGGGAGCTGCCACTTGTGCTCACTTTCAGAATGACGATAAAATGTTCTTGAAGGTATCGGAGTTCATGAGAGTAGTATCATATGTAAGATGTGATAGACGCTATCAGTGTCACGCGCTTCCGTCTTAACGACGGACTTATGCCCCCCCCTCCCCCTCTGGTGATGTGTCTCAAAATGACATCACCCCCCCCCCCTCCGACAGGTGTTTGATATTCTGATGGCCTCCTCGGAGCTGACGGGACGCGTGGCGCACAACACGCGCCGGTTCCGACAACAGATGACGGCCGCCGGCTTCACGGTGGCCGGCGACGACCACCCGATCGCGCCCGTCATGCTCGGAGACGCCCGGCTGGCCACCGACATGGCCGACGCCATGCTCGGTACGTGGGCCGCCATCTTGATGTGCGGTCCGTTGGCTACTTCGGATTTGTATTCTTATGTCCGTTGGTAATAGTGGGGAGAGTCTGATTTCGGAATTGATCTGACACCGTGAGAATATTTTATAGATATCGTTTTGAATAATCTAAAATTTGTTAGCATAATGAAATTGCCGATTTATTCATTGGAAGCATAGTTGCGCCGCGTGTAGCCCCTTGACCGTAGCTGAGTCTCTAACCGTCCCACCTCCCTCCCCAGAGCGCGGTATTTACGTGATCGGGTTCAGTTTCCCGGTGGTGCCGCGCGGCAAAGCCAGAATTCGGGTACAGCTCTCCGCCTGCCACTCGGACGCGGACGTGGATCGAGCCGTGGCCGCCTTCGTGGAGGTCGGACGCCAGTTTAAAGTGGTACCCTAAACCACGGCAGCGGCGGCAAGGTTTGAACTGCAGTGGGCTGACTGGGGGAGCTATACTGCCGTGAGCTGAGGGTCTGCCCTTTACTACAGCTGTTGTCAGAAAGATAGGCTTAGGTACCGCGTTAGCCGATCGGGCAGAGGGTAGTTGGCGGTTGCACGGGTCTGGGGGTTATTCCGGTCCCACTGTTGTAACATTTCTGTCCAGATTTTGGCTGGGACAGAGGGGTTATTAATTGACGTGTGCGTTCCCCCTGTTAACCCGCGCCCTGGTGGGGTCTGTTTATAACGCGACCTGGTGGGGGGGGGGGGCTATTTTTTGCCCCCCCTCGTATCTCCGAAACTACTGGACGGATCCGCGAAATTCAAACGGCGTTCGAAAGGCCTGTCAAATTTGTCGAGGGAAACCAAATTTCATTGACCTCGGGGTCACCGATGACGTCACAGGTCAGGTCAAAGATGAAATGTTTCACCGTTCACGGGTCATCTAGGGAATGCGCTATGACACCGAAGAAAACGCATTTTGTCGAGAATCAGCGATAGGGCGTCAGTTGCCTAGTACATATGTTGCTATAAGAGGTCACTGACATTACCGGTCAGGTCACAGGTCAGGTCACCAAGGGTCACAGGTCAGGTCACATGAACCTAACTTTAGGTACTAAGGTTGTGCGATGCATGTTTTATGGTCAATTTTTCATTTCCAACTCAATGGTGTTGGTTATAAGACTATCAGGTACGGCTTAGGTCACTTTCTGGTGAAGGTCAGGTCAAGGTCAGGTAAAAAAAGGTCAAATTTTAAAGTTGATAGTTTTGCATAAAATGGGTATCGATTCGATGCAGCTCGTCACGGGGAGTCTAATGGTGGTCTTTGTTTTGCGCTACGGGGTCTAGAATTGCTAAAAATTGAGTTTGAAAATTTGACGTCATCAATTTTGAACTGTTTTTTCGCTATAACTTCGCCAAAAAAAGAGGTATCAATCTCAAATTTGGTATGTGGATAGAAGGAGGTAGGGACTATCACATATATTCCGGTTTTTGCGAAATTCAATTTTTTTTTTAGATTTTTCGGCTATTATATTCAAAAAATCTATTTTTTGATTTTTGGGGTTCAAAATCCAAAAATTTCAAAAATCCGAGATAGCAGTTTTGTACCCCTGTCAATTCTACAGCTTTTATGTCTTAATCGTTTTTCTGTATTTGCAAAGCTATAGGCCTGACAGCTCTTCCCGCGAAACCCTTTTTTTGGTCGAAAACGGCAGAACATGACGTCACTCTGACGTCATTTCCGGCCAACCTATCATAGCCTTTGGAAAAAATTTTTGGTCACAATGTGTAAAATTGATGTCCGGGAGGGTACTGAAAGTTTGGTGACGATCGGCGCAGCGGTTCTGGAGATATATTGAAAAGTCTGGAGGGGGGGCAAAAAATAGCCCCCCCCCACCAGGGCGCGGGTTAAAGGGCTGTGTACTGCACTATTTTGTGGGCGATAGCTTTGGAGGATGTGTGCATTGTTTGTCTACGGTCTTTCAAAAGACGTTTAATTTGTGTTAGGTGGTCTTACGTTTAAACATACAACAGTCTAGTTTTGTTTTCTTCTGTTTCTCGCTTGCAGTGGAAAAGTGCCATTATACTTTTACTTCAGGATTGTGTAGAGAACCATCTGGTAAATAGACTCAGATGTAAAAGTTGCGCACTTCAGCTTGCTGACAACGCAATAAACTTATAGGCTGATGAAATAAATATTTTGTCAAAGACGTCTATATGTTTTCTTGGGTCATTAAATCGATTCAGTGCGTTCAGCCAGAGATCAACCGGAGCGATTGGTCTTGCAGTCGAGAGAACATCGCTGTTGGATCCAATGCAACAGACATGATGAACTCGAAGCTATATTGAACAATTTAGAGTTACGAATTCACGTTCATGACATAAGTCATACCTCGAGTGATAAATAGTTCCAAATATGTAAAAATGGTTTGGGTATATGGGTTTATATAATTGCTATAAAATGTACATTGTGTACATGTTTATCAGATTTATGGACTACGTACACTGGATTAGATTTTTTTCCGCATCCATTCTCGGGTAAGCTTTGAGCGGCGACAGAAGTCAAGGTGCTGAGCAATCACCGTCGCCAAGTGCCACTGGCTGTGTGCGGATATTTCGCAGTAGGCGTGCCATAAGACGCCAGATTGGCGCTATCCGGGTCAAAGGCTCTGAGAGAGCAAACATGTATGTCTGGGTAGCACGCACTCGGCGCGGGGCGGTGGCGGACGCGGGCGGGGGGCGGATGTTTGACCAGCTATCGGTGTCGATAGGGCCGCTAGCACGGCTGGGCGCCGCCCTGAACCGCCATTCTCTGACCTGGTGCCCGACGGAATGGCAGGTGAGTTCTGCCGTCTGCCGCACCGGCCCGGCGACCCACGGTGACGGGTCGCCACCGGCCGGCGACCCGCGGCCGACTGGTCGCCATCGGCCGGCGACCCCCGTGGCGACCGGTCACTTCTCACCATCTCACCCCACGGTGAAAACGAACCAATTAACCTTTTGTCATTTCCGGTTCAATAATATATAAAGGACAGCCTAAATATAAATGCAGTAATCGCAAAGCTTCCAATTTTATTTCTGAAAAGCGTTTCGGCCAAACTATGCACGTCTCATTTGCAATGTGGGCTAAAATGTAAAAGGGGCAAAGTAGCTCCGACATATGTGTTTCTGAGTCATGGCCGATTGCTCCCTTTCCAAGTTCGCCTCCAAGCTGTGTGATACCGTTGATAAGTTATTTTTTAGATCTTCAAGCCATTTTTACGATAATTTAACGTCACACTTTATAAGAATTATTGAAAACCTTACATTTTTGAAACTGTCATTCCTCATAATTTACGAGCTATAGTCCTTTTCAGGAAATGTTCGACTCGCGAAATTTTATTGCATTACATTGTGTCCGCTTTCTGGCTATCAGTTCTTCGATAACTTTCGCTTGAAATATGGTTTAGCGATCAACACACCTTGAATGTATGCAGCTCAACAATCAGGATCGATTGAAATATCAAATGTTACTTTAAAAGTTCATATAATTAGATAAATAAAAAAGTTGACCTTTTCCTCGACATCAAAAATGTAAAAAGCCGAATAATATATTTTAAAAAACGGTGAGCTTTCGGCCACTGGCCTTTATCAAACCAACGTGATAACAATGTTAAAAGACGATCCTGTGAATAATCTGTCTGCCATTTTTCAAAAACCGAAGATCGTGATATTTTAGGAAAGGCGCTACTCATAAGGGCAAACTATTTGATAGACCGATTGTCTACATAGTGTCCGATGTACGTAACATACATAATATACAATTGTACACGTAGCTGTCAAACACACATCGTATGGAAGGTATGTACACTAACGCCGATGTACATCACACACATAACAAAATAATATACACATACACATATTAATCGATTGAGTTGAAAAGGCTACACGCTCACAAGATACACATGATACAGGCGCTTACATGATTGGCCACGACGAAAGATTTGAGTTTATGTGCGGGCGGTTTGCTTTTATAAGTAGGGATTCTGCGATTTTTCTGTCCGGGTGGTCTTTGGAGCGATAAAGGACGCGAACCTGAAGAGGAAGGGATGATTTGTTTAGCGGCGCGCCGGGGTGGTGCTCACGGAAGTGGTCTCCCATCGGGGTCCCTTCGGATGCGCTCAAGGCGTCTCGTAAATGTTCGTTAAATCTTAGTCGAACAGGTCGTTTTGTCTCGCCAATATATGTGCCGTCGTCACCCTTTCCTTCACACAACTTACAATTTAGCCTGTAGACGACGTTCTTCTGTGTACAATCACCTGAAAAATCTGATTTACACATGTTGCATCGTGGGCCTCCAGGGCAGATAGGTTTAGATAGTGATGATCTAACCAGTTTGTTTCGTAGCTTTTGGGGGTTCCTCCATGCTATCCTGACAGCTAAGCCAGATTTCCTAACTTTACTTTGAATTTTGCATAGCAGTTCTTCATCTATGTACGGTAAACATAAGAAGCCATCTTCGCCCTTGTCTCGACTAACTTTACCCATCCTGGATCTGGACCCTTGCTGTTTGACCTCCCACAAGAGCCTTCTAAGAACTTTCTCTGGGTACCCATTTTGAACCAACAATGTCCAAATCTTGTCTATACTCGCCCTCTCTTTAGCACTGCTCGAAGAGTTCCTGATCGCTCGCCGAAACTGACTACGGACTATGTTTTGTTTAGTAGACTTCGGGTGGGCTGATTTATAGTGCAGGATGATCCCTGAGTTCGTAGGTTTTATGTAAAGTTCCGTTTCAATCTTCGTAACCTGGCCCTGGGTCACTACTGTCACTAAGGTATCTAGGAAGGCCACACCCGACTTTGTACCGGAATGCTCCATGGTAAAGCGGAGTGTCGGATGAAGCGAGTTTAAATGCGACAGAAAATCTACTAAAGCCTGCTCTCCATAGGTCCACACGCCTGCGTAATCGTCAATGTACCGAACCAAAAAGGACGGTTTCTGATCCAGGTTTTCTAACGCTTTGCGCTCAAAACGATCCAGAAAGAGAATGGCTATACGAAGAATGGCTATGGCTATACGAAGATTGAAACGGAACTTTACATAAAACCTACGAACTCAGGGATCATCCTGCACTATAAATCAGCCCACCCGAAGTCTACTAAACAAAACATAGTCCGTAGTCAGTTTCGGCGAGCGATCAGGAACTCTTCGAGCAGTGCTAAAGAGAGGGCGAGTATAGACAAGATTTGGACATTGTTGGTTCAAAATGGGTACCCAGAGAAAGTTCTTAGAAGGCTCTTGTGGGAGGTCAAACAGCAAGGGTCCAGATCCAGGATGGGTAAAGTTAGTCGAGACAAGGGCGAAGATGGCTTCTTATGTTTACCGTACATAGATGAAGAACTGCTATGCAAAATTCAAAGTAAAGTTAGGAAATCTGGCTTAGCTGTCAGGATAGCATGGAGGAACCCCCAAAAGCTACGAAACAAACTGGTTAGATCATCACTATCTAAACCTATCTGCCCTGGAGGCCCACGATGCAACATGTGTAAATCAGATTTTTCAGGTGATTGTACACAGAAGAACGTCGTCTACAGGCTAAATTGTAAGTTGTGTGAAGGAAAGGGTGACGACGGCACATATATTGGCGAGACAAAACGACCTGTTCGACTAAGATTTAACGAACATTTACGAGACGCCTTGAGCGCATCCGAAGGGACCCCGATGGGAGACCACTTCCGTGAGCACCACCCCGGCGCGCCGCTAAACAAATCATCCCTTCCTCTTCAGGTTCGCGTCCTTTATCGCTCCAAAGACCACCCGGACAGAAAAATCGCAGAATCCCTACTTATAAAAGCAAACCGCCCGCACATAAACTCAAATCTTTCGTCGTGGCCAATCATGTAAGCGCCTGTATCATGTGTATCTTGTGAGCGTGTAGCCTTTTCAACTCAATCGATTAATATGTGTATGTGTATATTATTTTGTTATGTGTGTGATGTACATCGGCGTTAGTGTACATACCTTCCATACGATGTGTGTTTGACAGCTACGTGTACAATTGTATATTATGTATGTTACGTACATCGGACACTATGTAGACAATCGGTCTATCAAATAGTTTGCCCTTATGAGTAGCGCCTTTCCTAAAATATCACGATCTTCGGTTTTTGAAAAATGGCAGACAGATTATTCACAGGATCGTCTTTTAACATTGTTATCACGTTGGTTTGATAAAGGCCAGTGGCCGAAAGCTCACCGTTTTTTAAAATATATTATTCGGCTTTTTACATTTTTGATGTCGAGGAAAAGGTCAACTTTTTTATTTATCTAATTATATTCAATATGTTCCTCGCTCGAGCACTTAGTAATATTACCAATTTAAAAGTTCACCTTTAAATGTAAAATCATATTCCTTCGACCTGCTACGACGACAAGGAGCATGATTTTGAGCGAAATAAATCCCAGAAGTTGCAAATATCATCCAATTGAAGGAACGTTTCCGGCAAAAACGTCTACTTTGATGTGTGTTTTTTTTTCGGCCATTTAAAGGCGCCCACGGACCCTAACCGTGTTCTAAAATCAAATGTTGTTACTTGTTAGCAAATAAGCTTTCAAAGATTTACCGAATGAGTTTTCTCGAGGCGCCATAGCACTATTAAATAATGCGAGTACCTAATTCGTAAAAAAACGAAACCGGGAAAATATCATTTTGGATGATCAATGGTAACCTGAACATTGACAGTGTCCTAAAATGAACAAGGTACATCCTATGTTATTTTTGACCACCACCTTTCGACAGCCGCTCACAGCATGAAGTTACGTGGCTCAAAAGCGGGCTTATTTGTTTGGGGGGGGGGCGTTTAAATCTCTGGCTCAAATAGCCTCCAACAGGGCATCCAGGAGTCGGACGGGGCGCGGGCTAACCAATAACCACGACTGCATTGGCTTGCCATCAGGCTCTCCTATCCTATCTGAGCGTGCACCGCCGGTCCCACCGCAGAGCTCTAAACATGGGGAACGAACACGGAAAAGAGATCGACCACGACGACCACGATGGCGAATACGCCCACTTCAGCCGCATCACGCGGCGCGAGGTGCGCTTCCACGTGCGCGCCTCGTGCACGGCCTCCGTGGCGCTCACCTCGGCCGACCACGTGACCGACGATCTGTACGAGGTGCACTTTGGCTCGGACGGCAACACGCGCTGTATAATCAGGTTAGAGACGACGATATCGTAGTACGCCTCGGAATCCGGCTGCTGCTGGAATAATCTGAGCCGTTTAATTTCATATTCTATTCCTACTAGATCTGAATTTATTTTGTGACAGCTTATTTCGTGCAAATATGCTAAGCACTTCGCAACTTCCGATAGGTATACAACTGTAGGCACGTTTGAGATGTTTCATATAGCTACTTTTTATTCAGTCTAGCTAAAACTACGCTTAGCAGACCGTAGGTCTGAAGCCTCGCGGACGGCGGACAGCGCCACCTTGCGACTGACCTGCCACCTGTCGGACGGCAGCCGAAACGGTGACGAGGTGGCGTCGTGCGACACGCCCGACATTCTGGACGGCGACGAGCCGCGCGGCTTCTGGATCCGCTGGAAGCCGCGCCACGGCCGCCTGCTGGTGGGCCGCGACGGCGAGCGGCTGCCGTTCATGATGCACATGGAGGAGCCGCTGCTGCCCATCTCGCACTACGCCATCCGAGTGGAGGCCGGCGGCAGCGGCAGCTGGCGCTTCCCGGACGAGGACGAGTTCAGCACGTCCTCCTCCTCCTCCTCGAGCGATGATGAGGACGAGGAGATGCGTGCCGAGACCAAGGCTAACTCAGGTCAGCGGCAGCGAGCGAGCGAGCGCGGCGGTGGGACTGGCGGCGCGGCCACTCGCGGGCGAGACTTGCAGACACTCCCAGACGCGCAGACACGCAGTCAGCGGACAGACGACAAATCAATGGCACTCGTACAGATCGCGGGCGGGTGGTCGGCCGGTGGTCCCATCGCTGCGCGCCGCCGCGGTCGGCACTCAATCGTGCACCCTTACCAAACATAGCATGCGAATCAGTCATCGATGTTTTATGGAACAGAAGATCACAAGTTGCCAGCAACAGTTTTAGACAACATTCAGTTAAATATCTCCCGTCTTGACAATGTCAACCTGCATCTCCAATAAGCCCGAACAGGCTGCTATCATCCCCTCATGGCGTGACCTGGTGGCTTGACCTAACTAACACCCTGACCCCCCCCCGAACCCCTCAGAGCCACGGTTCCGTAACCCGGCGCGCTGGAAGTGGGCCCGTGACGGCCATGTTCCCGGCCACGGTGTCGTCTCCGGCGAGGGAAACGAGGGCATCGAGTACGTGGGCCGCGCCTACCACGAGGGCGCCCTCTGCATCGGGCGTATTGTGCACGACCACAAGACCTGCTACATTCCCTACTATGGCGAGGAGGTGGCCGTTGACACCTACCAGGTGAGAAGGAGAGGAGAGAGAGAGAGAGAGAGAGAGAGAGAGAGAGAGAGAGAGAGAGAGAGAGAGAGAGAGGGGGGGGGATGTAGTCGTGGGGAAAAAGATGTTAGTGGATAGGAGGCGGGGAAGAAGGAACGGGTAGGTGTAGAGAGAAAAAAGGAAATGGTTAGGTAGGGAGAGCGGGTTCGGAGAAGTAAAGAAGAAGAGGTAAAGGGAGAGACAGATACGGTGAGATGGAGAGGTAAGAGAGGAATACATGTTGAATGCAAAGGAACGGGAGGAGCCTTCGGGTGGGAGTAGCCTAATGTTTATTGGTTGGGGATTTTCAGTTTCGATAAAACTGAGTCGCTTTACGCTCATCATAAAATGGTTTCACGGTAATAACACGTATCAAGGGTTCAATGGGGCTAAGGGCGTATCGGTGCGTTTTATTCTACACTTGATAAGCCACTGTGTGAACTGCGAGTGTCTGATTTTGAGCGTCATAAACCGCACGCGAACCGTTTCCGTAGTTAGCTTACTCTTTTGCCGCTAGATGTCACTAGTGTAAGCGCCTGCAGATAGGCTGTGCCGCAGGGCTCGGTGATACTGTGCCGCAATACTCGACAGGCGGGCTGCACGCATAACGTTCTGTAGACTTTCCGACTGGAGTCGCCAAGTGTCAGAGTCGTGAGCAGTGTTGTTACTGTTGTTCATTTTGTCCCTGCTGCTTCCTCCAGGCTCTGGTGAAGACTAACGAGCGTCTGGAGTGGGTGGATGCCAGCAACGGAGAGGTGCCGCGAGGCGCTCTCCAGGGCGGCCACAATAGCGATGGCCACCCCCTGTTCGTGGCACGCGCCGAGCACGACGGCAACTGGTGCTGCGGCCACGTGAGTTGATCCGCGACCACTGTGCTGTATCCGGATCGTATTCACCGTATCCACCAGTGGGATGACATACAATACCCAATGAACGGTGGTAAATTTATCGATGTCTTAGCTGACGAGTATATCTGTATAACTGTATATGGGCACTGGCGGAGTTTTGGGCGAGGGGATCAGACAGAACTTTCGGAAGTAGTTATTTCTTCGGGGATACGAAACACATTCCACCTTTAGCGGTATAATCATGAATTCCCCTTTATCCTCTATTGTGTGGGCGACGTCCCTCACGCTCACTTGTGATCGCGTCGTGTGCGATGTGCGTACTCCGCATGTGTGTAAGTAAAGGAGCTGTGTGTGACTACCTGGGCGTGTCTAGCCCCCCCCTAGCTTCGACACACAGCTGCTTGCAAAACGGCGTGCGTGTCTCATTTTGCATATCTACCTGTGTCTACGCATCTATTCGTATTTTGCCTGCATTTTTAGGCATTCTAACCGCCTATACCTATCCCTGTGGCCCGATATACTAGTAGGACAGTCAACTATAAATAAACGGTTCTTTGCCTCTCGACCCTTCGTTACCCCGCTGAGAAAAGCATATCCTGGTATTCCTCTCGAAACCATGGATAATCCTCTAACTATATCTCTGTGGGTGCTCTCTCCGCAGACATTGAAGTCTGTGTATGTAGGTACGTACATGCTTGTTTGTGTTCGTTTGTGGTTGTTTGAGACCACGGCCGCAAGTAGTCTGTGGTTATTTCCGGAACGGTAAACAAACATACCCTCTCACTGACCGTCTGGCGTGTGTGTGCCGCAGCTGAACCCCGGCCTGGACTCTGTCTACATTCCGTACGGCGGCGAGGAGCATCAGCACCATCAGTACCAGGTGCTCTGCGCCACCACCATCAACCTGCGCTGAACACCGCGCTCTGAGCTCGTCACGTGAGCCGGCGCGGCCGACGTGATGTCACGGCCCAGACAGCGGTGACGTCACGGCCACGAAGGAGTGCTACTGTCGGACAGGTTCCGTGCCGACCTCTCACTGTATTTACGTCAAGCCGAACGGGGCGAATACATGACCGGACATAACATGATGGCGGTGAATCAGTGACGGTTCTAATAAAGGTGACGTAATAAAACTGTTAATCGACAAAGGAGAAATACAAATATACATGAAATAACGGGTGCATGCAATAACATGTACAATGACTTTCACTCAGATGTTGCATTATGCAAAGACTTCGGCTGCAATGCAACTTGCCTTGGTTCACTTTTCAGACACGATATTCAAATAAGTGTTCGCATGAATATTCATATGAATATCCAGCTTGATTGTGCTGAACAAAGAGAAACGACATGGACTGTGGAGGCAAATATGAGCACCCCTGAATCCCAAACCCCATGATAAACATTCTCACTACGCACGAGGGCATACGAATCAGTGTGCCGGTGGAAATTGGGTCAGGACAGATTGGCCTTCTTTCAGTGGAATAGGAATGAGAGGGCGCCACCCTGAAAAGTGGGCTGCCGACCCTCGTGCACATCACGAGGGTCAATTGCTAAAATGGCCAATGGCCATGGGTGATACTGTAAGCATGTTCGCCTTTGCAGCCCCCCGGTGTGACTTGGCGTAGGTCATGATTTTTTGTTCTGCCTCCGAAGTCTAGCGACCAAAGTCCCCGGGCACGGACCTGTTATCGAGTCACGCGGACAGACATCCTCTCCCTCGGAGGGCGACGGATACGGCCAGTCTCTCGGGCGTTATCGGTGCGGGAGCACATCCTGTGACGGAACCGCTCGCCTCTTATCCGCCCAGACCCTGGCTCCGGTCCGCGGTTCATGGCCATTTGATTGGAGTGTACGTACACTGATATGAATTGTTCCATTTTATTGTTTTACGAGGAAATGAATTTGTTAAAAACGGGATGATCGATCACAATTTGACTTCGTCTACTAGCCATAGCGAAATATGTTGCTCTTAGAAACCATCAGAGATTGATAGGTACTCATTGCGTTTCCAAACACGACTAGGTATCTATGGCCCATTTTCAACATTGCGCCTATAACATCGTATCAGTGGAAATGGGACAGCTTTGGAACATACGTCATGAGACGCGATTGGGGTAGCGGACAGGTCTATAACTTCATTCCATGGCCCTACTTGACACCAACTGAAAAAATAACACGAACCCAATTTAATCCTTTAAACTTCCGCGTCACCGTTCTTTGAGATGAATTAAAAAAAAAACGAACGGGGAACCTTATTTCGCGCTGATAAAAAACGGATAGGTACAGAAAAACGTAAAAACCACAATATCGTAAAAAAAAAACATCGTAAACAGGACCTAGCACCGGCATATGAGGATAAAACAGACTACAATGTTCATCTTGTATTTCATGGAAAGAATTAGCATAATCCACAGGTTCTCGACTTAAAATATATCTTGCTTAGACCTACAGCAACAACTCTCATGGCCTTGAGATTGTTTTCCATCAATGTAATAAGCTTGCGACACTGGACATTTAAATGATGTTAAACAGCTCAACTTTTGGTGAATAAGCATTCAGCACTCAGCAGCCTAACCATTTGGGTCATGTAGCCAATACCTTTTTCACATTCAGAACACAGCTGCACAGACATTAACACTGAATACTAATTGCTACATGCATCATCAACCTTGGAATATTACCCATCATTCATTTCGACCAGGTAGGATCACATACAAGTGCGAAAGATAAGTAATCACAAGAATCAAGAATCACACCTTCACATGAAACTAAACTAAGTCGTACCCTCAAAATGTGTAGCAAACATCGTTTCTTAAGACGACGTGAATATGAACTAACGACAAAAATGTTACCCATGGAGAAGTGGTTCAAAATTAAACGTTCCTGACAGCAACTTAGGACATGCTTCGATCGTTAGCGAAGTAAGGAAGTCAACATCCAACTCCATCTAAGGCAAAGCTAACTATATTTACAGCCTCTTTTAGCCACAGCGTATATCTGATAACGCATGAGTTGACAAGCCATTAATACAAAGATAGGGCGCATACACGCATATTCCGTGGATTGGACGGTACCTTTTCAAACCTGTAAAATCCCAAGTTGTCGTTCAGCGCGAAACATCACACACAACGTGACTTAAGTCACTTTCTTTACTGGCACATTTAGGCAAAGGCAATGCGACACGTAATAAGCCTTCGTCAAAATTTCCCAAACAAAACCACCATCCTCACCCCGTAACTCGTTCAATTATTAAGACGATTACGTATATCTCGAGAAGTAGCTCATTACCCTGTGCATTTGCACAATGATTGGCACAGACACGACAATTAAAACTCCTCCGCATATGCGTAAAAGTTCCATCAGCAGCCGTATCAACGTATTTAGAACATTCCCACGCCGTCGCTCTCCTTATTTTGTGCCTTTTCGAAGAACATGAAATCGATGAGAAAAGCGGCACCGAGCATGGTAGCCTTCATCTTGACATCCAGATCCATGGGGAAGCTGACGCCGAAGTTGTCGGCGTCTGTGAACGCCTCCTTGGCCAAGCCGGTCCACTGCTTGGTGATTTTGCCGACCTTCTCTCGTCCGTCAGCTGAGAGCACGTCGAAGGAGACGTCGCCGCACAGCGACCACGTGCAGATGGGACCCTCGATCTTGAGCACCGTGTTGCCGCCCTCGTTCATGATGTCGAACGACGGCGCGCAGATGGACCAGTTTTGTTTGATGATGCCGAGCAGAGAGTGTCCCGAGAGCACCTCCATCTCCTGCAGACAGCAGGGGAAGCAGCAGCTCTGGCAGCGCAGCGGACGATCCAGGTGGATCACCTCGCGCTGATTGTGATCCATGATCTTCATGTCAAACGGCCGCATGGGGCCGCAGCAGTTGCGCGTGCAACAGTCGGTATCTTCGGCGGCAAAGTATACTTTCTGACCGAGGCTGTTCTTGACCGTATACTTATTGGCCGTCTCGAAGCCGGTGAAGGCCTCCAGCATCTCAAACTTCTGGTGGATCAGCAGCTGGTCGATCTGGGTCAGGTACTCGAGGCCTGGCGGACAGTTGGGAGGGCCTGACGGGTGGGGCATCAGGCCGCCCATCTGACCCGGCTGCTCCACCGTCGGCTGTGGGTAGCCGCCAGGCTGCGGGTAGCCACCCGGCTGTGGGTAGCCACCCGGCTGCGGGTAGCCCCCAGGCTGTGGGTAGCCGCCAGGCTGCGGATAGCCCCCGGGTTGCGGGTAGCCCCCCGGCTGAGGGTAGCCGGGCTGACCACCCTGTTGCTGTCCGCCATACGGGTTGTACGACATGACGCCTCACTTCTCACTGAAATAAATACAGAGCGGCGTGTAAGCCAAATGGCGTAGACATGAAAGAAATAGCGAGTGCAATGAGCTTAAGTGAGCTTCAAGCTTATCTTTATGGTGTACCACAGCCTCAGAAACCAATTAAAACGTCCCTGTCCATTGATCTACACATCCTACGTGTAGACAGACTACACTGGGTTGATCACTGCCTGAAAGCCGTTCCCGCTGAGATATTAAGGTCAATACTCAATAACCGCGTCCTACTATCCAAGTCCTGATGTTCTGTGACATGTGTGGCTCGGGCAGTTGACATTCCGCATCCTCCAACGGCATAAAAGAGGTATGACACTGACAACCTCACATTTGACCTCTGGCTCTATCGCAACTAAAGCCCCCGGGGGAAAAACATTTACGATTGGCTGCTCTTCCAAAGGAAAGGAAGACAACGCCACACGGTAGCCCATTTATAGCAAACTTAGCTTGTAGCGGATAACTTACGACAAAATAAACGCTAAGAAAAAACTTATGACACCGAATGAATGCAGGCTTCTCTATCTAGACGGGTCGTAGGGTTTTAGTTTTGTTTGAAAAGATCGAGCTCACGGTTGACCTCAATTGACCTCAGATGACCTTGATGCATAGGTCACAGAACAGGTACGTACAGTATGTAGGCATCCGTAAGCGCTGATATCGAGCCCGGTACCCAAGTTTCCCAAACAACGGTGCTTAGACTCGGATTAGTTAAAAACGACTGGATTGAATAATAAAATAGCTCCTACGGCCTTAACCCGGCACCGCCTGGGCTATTTCCGTACCCACATCAGCCTGGGGGGGGGGGGGGGTCGGATCCGACCCCCCCTGTTATCTCGAGAACCAATGGTCGTATCGAGCCCCGCGAGGCGGCGTTCGAAAGGTCTCTACGAGACCTTCCCAAAGCACTCTTAAGATTTTAAGATTGAGGTCAACTTTCGGGTCAAGGTCAGGTCAAAGGTCAAATTCAGGGGTTTTGCATGATTAGGCTTACGGACAGCGGAATCGATAGCTGCTGCTCGAAACTCACCACAAATGACCTCAAAGACCTAGTGAAGGTACCATGTGCGTATAGGGGTCATACTAAGTACGGGTCAAGGTCAGGTCAGGTCACGAAAGGTCACGGTTTTCACTTTCTGCTACATGGGTGTGCGACACATGTTTTATGGCTCCGATGGTAATGGTTATATGTGACCCCAAGTCACTGTGCTGGTGATAAGTGTGCATTTAAAGCATAAAAAATCGTTTATACTAAACGAGGGCTGAGAAAAAAGGTCAATTTTTCAACTTTTTATTTTTGACATAAAAATGCACTTTTCTAGACGAGCTTTGTCCCAGGAATCTAGTGGTGCCATTTGTTTTCACATGCGATGTTCAGAAGTGCCTCTAATTCGCTAAAATGCTTATGACGTCACCATGCCCTATGCATGTTGGAGCTATTTTTTACAATTTGGGGGTCAAAAATCAAGATAGAAAGTTGAAATTTGGGACATCTAATGTTCTAATAGAGCTCTATAACATATATTCCGTTTTTTTGGAAATTCTCAAAATTTTGGATTTTATTAGCTGTTTTCCAAAAAATATAGTTTTTTGAACTTTTAGGGGTGAAAAACGCATTTTATGAAAAATCCGAGATAGCCATTTTAAAGAACTCGTTGAGCTGCGTCTTTTCATGTCCTTAATTTGCAATTTGCTCAAAACCTCGATTTTTGGCGATTTTTTAAACATTTACCATTTTTTGACTGAAAACGCCATGTAGTTACATCACTAAAATCGATATATCTCAGAAATTTTTGAAATTTTTTTCTTAAAAATTGCACAGGAGACGTCAAATTGATGGGGGAGAAGGTATGCGAAGTTTCAAGTTGATAGCGCAAGCGGTTCATGAGTTATTCAAGAAAAACGGAGGGGGGGGGGTCGGATCCGACCCCCCCCAGGCGGTCTCGGGTTAACATGACTGGCAGTTGATGATCTTGGCTATTGGCAGATCCAGGGAGGCGGTCTTGGACGCTGCGAGGGAGTGTACTTTCAGAAGTCTCCAGATAAAAAACGCATTTCGATTATTCATGCAATGCTTGGATAAAGTCTCACCAGACCTATCGTTTTTCTATATACCGAGCGCGTGGAGTAGGTAGGACCCCTTTGCCGTTTCGTCCCTTATTGAGCTACAGCCTCGCGGGAAAAGCGAACGTGTGCGCCGTTTAGCGTCGCAGTGACTGGTTGATACTCCTTATCAGGTCTCCGGTCAACCACTGACCTCTGAGGACCGGTCAAGTGCCCTAAGGTACGGGTACGGTTTTTGGGAAATAACTTCACCGAAATGGACGCAGAGCCGCGAGTTTGGCACCATCATATTCGTCATGCTCAGGTGTGTCGAATGATATGCTTTTTGCTTCGGTGCAGTCTATTAAAGGTGTTGACCTCAGGTCTAGGTCAGCTCAGAGCCACTCAGGCCTCGATGTTTGACGAATGATGTCGTACTTATTGCATACCATTCGATTCGGTAGGTCTTCCTGTGTCCATCAGTGGCTTTCCCGACTTGCTAGCCCAATGTGATAGAAGGGCGAAGGGACTATCACATGTATTCCATTTTTTTTTTTAAATTCGAAAAAAATGGGATTTTGTTTTGCATTTTTATAAAAAAAAAACATTTATTTTTTATTTTTTTGGGGGGGTTAAATCACGAAATTTTGAAAATCCGAGATAGCAGTTTGGTAGCGCCTTCTTTTGAGATTCTGCCCCCCCCCCGTCTAACTTCCGAACCGATGGTCGTAGAAAGACGGGGAAAACGGCAATCGAAAGCTATCAACAAGGCGGATCTTAACCCGGCAGGCGGTGGGCCTACCAGCCACCTTCCGCGCGGTGGGGGGGGGGGCACTTTTTTGCCCCCCCCCGTATCTCCGAAACTACTGGACGGATCCGGAAAAATCAAACGGCGTTCGATAGCCCTGTCAAATTTGTCGAGGGAAACCAAATTTCATTGACCTCGGGGTCACCGATGACGTCACAGGTCAGGTCAAAGATAAAATGTTTCACCGTTCACGGGGTTTCCAGGGAAAGCGCTATAACACCGAGTAAAACGCATTTTGTCGAAAATCAGCGATAAGGCGTCAGTTGTCTAGTACATATGTTGCTATTAGAGGTCACTGGTCATACCAGGTCAGGTCACAGGTCAGGTCACCAAAGGTCACCAAGGTCACCACATGAGCCCAACTTTACTAAGGTTATGCGATGCATGTTTTATGGCCAGTTTTTCATTTCCAACTCAATGGTGTTGGTTATAAGACCATCAGGTACGGTTAAGGTCACTTTCTGGTGGAGGTCAGGTCAAGGTCAGGTCAAGAAAAGGTCAAATTTCAAAGTTGATATTTTTGCATAAAATGGGTATCGATTCGATGCAGCTCGTCACGGGGAGTCTAATGGTGGTCTTTGTTTTGCGCTACGAAGTCTAGAATTGCTAAAAATTGAGTTTGAAAATTTGACGTCATCAATTTTGAACAGTTTTTTCGCTATAACTTGGCCAAAAAAAGAGGTATCGATCTCAAAGTTGGTATGTAGATAGAAGGCGGTAGGGGCTATCACATATATTCCGGTTTTTTCGAAATTCAAAAAACTTTTTGGATTTTTTGGCTATTATATTCAAAAAATCTATTTTTTGATTTTTGGGGGTCAAAATCCAAAAAATTCGAAAAACCGAAATAGCAGTTTTGTAGCCCTTTGAATTCCACACCTTTTATGTCTGAAACATTTTTCTGTATCTCTAAAGCTGTAGGCCTGACAGCTCTTCCCGCGAAACCTTTTTTTGGGTCGAAAATGGCAAAAATGACGTCACTCTGACGTCATTAGCGGCCAACCTATCATAGCCTTTGGAAAAAGTTTTGGTCACCATGTGCGCTAGCTGCTCCCGGGAGGGTACTGAAAGTTTGGTGACGATCGGCGCAGCGGTTCTCGAGATATATCGAAAAAACTAAAGGGGGCAAAAAAATGCCCCCCCCCACCGCCTGGAAGGTTAAGCGTTTAGAAGTTATTGGCGAAAAACGGGAGGGGGCAGATTCTGCCCCCCCCCCCCCAGCGGGCCGCGGGTTAACTGTAGCTTTTGTGAGCGTTTCAAGATTTCATGTTTTTTGCTCAATGTTGCTCGAACATGACCTCAGTTTGACCTCAATAACTCCTGACCTAAGGTGACCTAAGACTTGAAATTTTGTGAGAAGGTGTCAAATTGATGCCCGGGAAGGTACCGAAAATTTGGCGGCGCGCAGTACCGTCGATTTCTTCCTATTCAGAAAAAAAACCACAGCGGAGGGGCATATTGCCCCCCGCCCCCCCCCCCCCCCCAAGGGGCAGGGCAAGGGTTAAACCGCCAATTCCGGCTAAAAGAGGCTTGTTATGTGTTTTTATATCTACGCGGCTTAAGTGTAGTGCCAGGTGCCTCGGCCCTCGCGGGAGTAGGACGTCAGGAGGGCTGTTCGGTTGCGCAGCCAAAATGAAATATGCTGCAGCACGCATGCGCAGTGAGGACTTCGTCGCCCGTTAGTCCCGCCCACACCACTGCGTCACCGCCTGTGTGACGTCACCTACTGAAGCATGCTTCGTTTTCCTGCAGCACGAAATTCGGTGCTGCAGGAGGCGAAAGTGGCGCGGATTAAAGTTTACCGTCCGATATTTCTTATTGTAAGCGGTTTGTTTGCTGTTTTTTGGGTATCATTATCACTCTTTTCGGTGGCACATTGCTAATAACCACATTTGAACGCAATTTAACCTTTATTTGAGCGACAATCACCAGTCCACCCGCGCAACGGTTCGCCGCGTTTGAAATAGGCTGCAGCGACGCTCGTCCGCGGCGTGCCGGCGGAGAGTGGGCGGAGCCAGGCGGTTGACGTCACCCAAGTATGACGCACGCAGCACAGATCTATGCTGCAGGGACCCGGGCCCTGTTTCACCGGTGATAGCAGCAAGCTACTATCAAATTGCGCGAGCTGACGTAATGTGATGACGTCATACTGCTGACGTAATGGGCAATTCTGGCGCACGATTGCCGCAATATTGTTTTACGTCATCAGCTAAATGTTCGAAGTTAATGTCAAAATTTTTCCTAAACCCAACTTCTTTTAAATACATCATATTGAAAAAATATATATCAAAAATATATATACTATCATGACTGCGTAAACTCTTACTTTTAGGCTCATACGTCACTTAATGCCGCCGCCAAGGTCGCGGCAATCGTGCGCCGGAACTACCCATTACGACAACAGTATGGCGTCACGACATGACGTCAGCTCGCGAAACGTGATAGCAGCTTGCTGCTATCACCGGTGAAACAGGGCCCCGAACAGCCCTAGGGAGTAGGGTATGCCTCCGTTCTGGCGTCAGGCCCGTCTGGTGACGTCACCGATCAAAGTGGGCGGGCGGCCGCATCAGTGACGTCATATCGCAGGGACAGGCTTTATTGCAAGCCGTACGTGCGTCGCACAAGTGCACGTGACGTCAACACCGAGCAGACACTCCTACTATGCGCTCTGCAGACGTTGGGCCGACGCCAAACTGAAACTGGCACGCCGCGTCCCCTTCAACTTTCAACGCCCGGCCATTTTGCTTGCCGCTGATCGATTGATAACCACCCACCGAAATATGGCGCGGATCACCTCTGATATCTCCGTTTACACTGTGCAAACACCACACTGCACACGCACGTACCTGCAAGAGACCCGCGGCCAGAAACTCGCTGAACACTTCAAAGTCCACCAATCACGCAGCGACCGGGTCCACCGCCCCAACACTACTGCGTCGGAACAGTCCAGTGCGCATGCGCGTCCAGCCGAGTGAACGCCGCCGCCAACGCGGCGTGGCAGCAGCGCCTGACCGACGCGTCAGTACGACGCGCCGAGGGAAAGCGGGGCAGGCCAGGGCGAGTGGGGAAGGTCATGCATGGGACTGTGAGTCAGAGTCGTGCCCAGCGTCACAACTGATCTGATCTGTCGCATTTAATACCTAATCACGCACACGCTCAGTTAGTGACGTAAAGCGAGTCTGCTGACGCGCTTGTTACACTACGTGACCTCAGGCGTCTTAGTCTACGTCAGTCGTGATCGGCTCGCAGCCTATGCATTCACGGGGATGATAACAAGAATGAAGAAAACATTCCTTGAATGATGCGTGAGGTCATGACTCATAAGTGTGATTTATCAACATTTTTTGTTAAATAAATGCAATACGCTGGCGTAAGGTACGCCGTACACTAAGAAATTCGGTACAAAAATGTGAAGATGAATAAATAATAATCTCATAGGCGGCGGAACGGGGAGGGCACCGGGGCACCGTGCCCCCTTTGATTTTGGCATTTTAACATATGCTCTATATGGGCGTTGCATGGAAAGAATGGGACCAAAAGTGGCAGTGCCCCCCCCCCCCCCCCCTTAATTGAAGGTGTTCCGCCGCTACTGAATAATCTTCCATTTGTTCGATCGGTTACTACACTAACCTCGGCCAGCTTGCATATTACAAAGTCGATCACCTTTCGTAAATCGTTGCTATGCTATAGAATCTTTATACAATTGTTAACGAGAAGGTAAATGAAGCAAAGACGTTTTGTGAATCCTTGCTTTAGAATTGTGATTAAATCGTTAATTGTAAATCGTTAGTAACGAATCGTTAGTCGTTAGTAATAAATCGTTGGTAACGAATATATTGTAACGATTTACGATGAACGATTTTATAACGATTCTTGAGTAACGAATAACGATTTACTGAATACTGAAGGTCTTTGATGCGTTTACTTTCTCAACCTGCCTTATTTTATCGATCGGTATTATTTCTCATAGGTTGCGTCATTATATTATACCTAATTCATTAAACTAAATTTATAAGGAAAATGAATGATTTGTTGATGTGGCAATTGTGGCATGGACGAATATGTGCTTCATCGTTGTTCTTGACATTGAACGCCTGCTCATATATTGCACTTTGTACCTATCTAAATGAACTTGATGTGATCCAAAACCTGCAGTTCAAACAAAATTCACTCCTGGCTAGTGGCTACCTACCTAATAAAATATACCTATTGATTGTGTCTAAAAATTCGAACGACGAAGAATGCTGTAAAACTACCTTAACTACAACAAAATTATACCAACAAATCATATAATGCAGCATATTTAGTACCTACATCAAAAAATTTTTAATCATCGATCAAGGGTCACCTATAACTAGATGCCGGCAGCGCTCTTGCGTTGCCTTGGGCCAGAATTGGAGGAACGGTACTGAGGGCACACACCGGGCCAAACCACCGAAACCCAGACTGAGCTTGGACTGAGCTTGGACTGAACCTGAAACCAAACGAAACATCCCAAAAATGCTTCGAAGCACGTGAGATTGGTGCGGATATCTTCCTACAGTATGGTATGAATTAACTGCACGTGCATAGTTCATGTCCCAGGCACCCCAGTGCAGTCATTTTCATAACATCATGTAGCGTGTGTCTAGTTCTATCAGTGTACCGACTTTTGTGTCGCTAGATCGACGTTTCCCGGGATCAGAGGATCCCTAGTCAAAACCGTTATCCGCCCCCCGCACGCGCAGCTTGCACCCCTGGGATATTATCTCGCCGGAATGTTACGACTCAATGTATTCTTCTTATGACCTGCAAGTTTTGAACCAGTTAGAGCGGCCGTTTACCCTGCACAGGCGTGGCAACGCACGAAGGGGTGCAATCGGCTTGCACGTACCTAGCTCATGCACCACAGAGTTTAGCTCAACCAAATGTGCACTATTTTGGAGGCCTTGCCTGAGACTACCATTGAACCGATTTTGAGGTTGATAGCTCAAAATTTCTTTGAGCCAGAGGACCTCACGTCAAAACGGTTTTCCGCCCCCAGCACGTGCAGCCTGCACCCCTCGCAGACGGTGACCCCCCTGGAAACTGGTTCAAGGTGTTACCGATGTGTCTCGCCAGTGTGGCTTTGTCCGTGACCTCGGGTTGACCTGTAGCCTTGACAAAAAATTTCGTGTCACCGAAACTTTGAAGCGGAATAGCATGTGCCACGAAGCACTGAGCGAACCGAGGCCAGTACCAAAAGTTTACCTCGCCGGAGACGAGTCGAACGGTCCCACTTTCGTCCCGATCGGTCCACCCATTTTGACTCCAGGTCCAAAAAGGCTTGGACAAACTCACTCACATACTCACTCACATACTCACTCACAGACTCACATACTGACAAACAGGCTTGGCCGAACTTTTCTTCAGCGACCCACCAATGGGAATTTCCGGATGCAAAAGCATGCTATCGCATGCTTTTGATCCTCCAATTCTGGACTACACGAACCTATCAATACTTACGGTGTGCGCAAACACAGTTGATGGCCCCTGCGACCCCGGCTCCGTGCTACCAGCTGCTGTGATCACTGGTCACTGGTCACTGGTCACTGGTCAGTCACAGTGGTCATTTGCAAGGTCTGGAGCGGTCACTGGTCGCCGTCCCGGCTCGGGTGCCACGCTGGCACCGTGTGCTGGTCGTTACTCCCCGCTAGGATCCCTCCCGCTGTTCTGTCGTCGTCACTGCTCCGTCACTGTCGTGACACCCACTTCCGCCCACACTGTGCTCCAAATGTGGATTTCCTCGAGACAAGGCGCGCCACTTAGCCGATATTGGGCTTATCGTGAAGTTTGTGAGTGCTTTTGTTTGACGCACGTCGCCGCCCACCTTCATGCGTTTCTCCCCTCGTATGCCCACTCGGGCCAACATTGGGCATGCCACGTGCTACAGCGCGGTATGAAAGAGGATATATGAAGCACTATAGGGCTCAGAGCTGCAGATCTGATTGACAGGGTCGGTCGGCCCATCAGGCGAGCATGCTGACTGATGTTTTCAAGAAGAACTTGGCACACAACCTATCGGCCAGGAACACAGCGCACCAGTCATTGTCTCAACACAGTCACACAATTGGAATAAGGTTTCCATGTGGTTTCCAGTGCCGGAAGTATTACGAGTTGATGAACACGAAACAGACATTTATCATACAGCTTACTTGGCAGCATGTCCGTCAGTCAAATACAAAGTCCTCGGTTTGAATCAGACGGGTCAAAACGGGAAAGAATTACGAGTCTGTCAGACTGCTTCCTTAAACCAACAGTCATATACAAAGGGGACAAATAGAGCAAACACCTACATGGACTACGTAGACTACATAGACAACATAGAATACGGCATAAAATAATAGGCTATTATGTATACCATCGCTATGTGTGTCACTGGCACAGTTGTAGGTGGGCACAAATGAAATACGTAAGTAAATGAGCCGCTGCTACCATGAGATAGAGCTACGCAGTATACGCTAACTGAGCTAATGGGAGCTACGCCACTGGTATAGTCTGTTTTTTTTTTTTCTAAGTTCGACCCTCACTGTAAACAATAAACATCTTTTTGAACAAAGCACGAGCATTGCTAGCTGAATTACTTAGAAAACTGCCTAGCGCACATTGTACTGGAGATATTAATAATATT
Organism: Amphibalanus amphitrite; assembly: GCF_019059575.1. Taxonomy (NCBI): domain Eukaryota; kingdom Metazoa; phylum Arthropoda; class Thecostraca; order Balanomorpha; family Balanidae; genus Amphibalanus; species Amphibalanus amphitrite. The sequence continues at coordinate 1,172,834 of NW_024881554.1, forward strand.
TTCCAAGTAAGTTTTAACACCGATGATATCCCTAGTCTGTTAAACGTCGTGCGATTTATTGATTAGTTCAATTATCCTAATTTCTGACAAGTCGTCTTTCCCTGTGGGGTTGTATATATAGGCAAATACAAGCTAGGAGTATGGGAAATAAGAGCCAGGAAGAAACAATTTTGAATAAAATTAATCGTCTGTGAAATCAGTGTGCGCCCATTGTGCCAGTCAGTTTATTCAGCTAACAATTCTAGTGCTGTGTTCAAAGAGACGATTACAGTGAGGGTCGAACTTAAAAAAAAAACGAACTATAGCTGGCTTGGAATCGTGGAAGTCTGTAATAATTAGGCTGGTGCATTTGTTGCATAGAAAAACAGACTAACCTATAGGCATGAGGTACTGGCCTAACGTGAAATAAAGAAGGTCAGGTACGAGTACCCGATCGCGGGTCTGGCAACTGTTATTTTACTACCTAATCTATATTTAGGGGAAGCCGGGGGAAGCCCGGCATAGTAAGCTCTTTTTCATTTTTATTACATACCATACGTGCTGTATAAAATGTTGATATCCTGCTAGCTAGCTAAGTTCATTGGCCGTGTTTTCCAAAAAATTCGGTTTCGTGGAATAAGTATAAGGTTGAGAAAATCGATTTTTAAAAAAGTGTTGATTTTTCTGGGGTAAGCCCGGCATAGGGGTAACGCCGGCCACCTCCCCAGCGCTTTACAACGAGTTGATGAAACCATTATGTGTTTTCCAAATAGGTATTAACGGAAAGTGAAATATTAAGGTACTGATTAGCTCTGGACATCTTAGAGTTTATGTTACTACTGGTATTTTAGCTAGCGTCTACTGCATATACAGTGCAGGTCGATGAAAATCCTGATGCAAAATTGACAAAAAATGTGTATTTCAAAATTCCTTAAAATTTATTTTTCTTTTTACCTTAATGCATCATATTGCATATCATTCGACTCGGCTGATGAAGAAGAACACAACGACACCATTTTTGAAGCTCTAGCGTCATTGTCTGTCGCGTTATCTGCAAAAACGTAGTTTGACCCTAGTTGACCTTAAGTGACATGACTGGCTTTGTCTATGATAACATGTTTATTGTCGAAATTCATCTTTGATCTAGGTGTAAACCAAACCTGCTCAGTACCTATTATCTCATGGAAAACAGTGGTTTAGTGGCATTGCTCTCGGTTGGGGGTAAGCTTGGCCACTCGCCCGGGGTTACCCCAATGTGCTAATTTTTATTTTAGAACATCGATATTCGAAAAAAATGTCATACTTAAGCTAGCCTGCCTCGTCACCCCTCACTACAAACACTTAAACGGTCCTTACATAACATTCGTATAAATATTAGTACTGTATGGTATAACATTAACAGTGCAAGATATCTCACTTTTTAGCTAAAAACCCTTAAAATATCATTTTTGCGCTATAACTTTAACAATATGCAATTTTTGTCAGCCTTAACTTTTTTGCTGGCGTTACCTTAGCTGCCACGCTGAAAGGACAAACAGTTGAGCATCTTATTGTGAATAATTTAGCCGGAAACGGGGTGGCCGGGCTTCCCCCGCGCCCGGGCTTCCCCCGGCTTCCCCTAATGTGGTGTAACACCTCTAAAAGGAAACTTTAAATTATATTGGAATGTCCATGTACATGAGTCCTGAGCCATCAAATAGGTATGTCCCACTATCACAAACTAAACTTTTTTGCTCTTTGTTCGTTATGTCAAAGCCGCCATCGTCGAATGTTTTGCGCGTGGGATGTCTCCTGCATACCTACATATAATATCTTTGCGGTGCTGTTCAAGGAGGACTGACAAAATAAATTTATTGGACACATATGGATGGCATGAATCAAATGGAGGTCGTGAATACGATATTAAATTATATCATTTGACGGGTACGTGACATTTGTGGAGACAAATAGCTGCGATGACCCGTTTACACATGTGGGACCCGTTTGTAACAGTTGTGAGTTGTCTTTGAATTTTGCATTACTATGTACGCACCCTTACATAAATATATAATATATTATGTATATATATATATATATATATATATATATATATATATATATATATATATATATATATATATATATATATATATATATATTCGTATAGTTTGGCAGAAGGTTTTTCTTTATTGCAGTCTCATTAAAGACCAGGGCATTTTCAGCTTTCACCAGTTTCCGTGTGGTGGCTTCGATTTGTCGGAATGTTTTTCGTTGATGTTTCGGACCGGTAGTTTAAATAAAAGTTCACCAATGCTCATGATCTATTAACGTTTCAAAACACTCATGTTTCATCTTCAGAATAAAATGAGCAAGCGTACAATCGTTACATATAGGGGAAGTTGGGGGAACGCCGAATACTTTTTTTCTGACGCCCGTAGCACGCAAGGTAGACAACATAAGCTATTCTTATTGGCGTCATTCGAGAGGCCTGTCTTTTGCCTTTCAAGCATACTAGGCGCATTTGATGAATTCGCATACCGTTAAGCGCACAAACTAAAAATATCAAAGAAGTGACTTTTTCGGCGTTGCCCCGGACTGCGGGGAAAGCCGAAAATGGGAGAAATGATCTACGGGGAATGCCGACATTGATGTTTTGCCACTTTATCTCAAACTTTATCCATAATTTATCAAAGCTGACACGCGTTTTAAGAGCTTGAGGACGCTTGGTGCACACTGGAAGTTATAATTGTGTGATATAATAAGAAAATGCCAGGTAAATAATTCCTTATAGGTAACAGGCCGTTGTGTCGGTTGAAAGTGTAATTTGTGTGACTAAAAATTCGCGTTGCTATTCTACAGCAGTAAACCCCACGTAGCGTGCTTTAACGTGCGTAATTGCACGTTTTCGGCATTACCCCAGCCAGCCATACTTTCATTTGCAGGCCCATAACTTTTCAACGTGCCGTATAAATTTCAAATAGGCAGCACACTTATGCAAAGACATGCTGAAGATTACTTGACCGAATTGGCCAGACAAACGGTAGCATAATGAGTAAGAAATGCAGCTTCAAAGGCGCATGTAGTACAAGGAACGCGTACCTTGAAAACGCTCTTGGCGCCCTCACAGCCGAAGTATTCCGAATGACGACTCGTAACAAACATGCGATAATTGCAGTCACTTAAGCTTCAGAGCATCACTGACAGGTGGCATCCATATCTTACGGTTTTCGAAATATCTCGAATTTCGGCTTTGCCCCAACTCCGGCATTGCCCCAACTTCCCCTACAGAGTCGATTACATCGCGTTCGAATGGTCATTAATTCACACTTATTTTTGCACAATCTAGCATTTGAATAATAGTTCATGTGCACGCGACATTGCTTTCCAGGTATTGTCGAAATACTATCGTTCATTCTGATTACGGAGCGAGCGAAGCGAGCGTAGTCTTTCCTTAGATTAACGGAAATTTCTGAGTATGAGCGGCCGGCCGGCCGGCCGTGGTCACGCTTTTGCGAGGCTTATATCTCAGCAACCACTTGACCGATTTACACGCGGTAATTTTTGTAGGGTAGCTTCATTCCTTCTACCAAGTATTGGACTATTCCCGATGCATGTGGGTGACCCCTTATGCACGTGCCACGTGCAAAACGAAGAGGTGTCACTTTTGTAATTGTTGCAATATCTCGGTAACTACTTGGCCGATTGCGCTGAAAGTTGGCATGTAGGTAGGCACCCACTAGGCACTGCATATACATGTGCCAGAGTTGGGGTGCTGCTGCACGTGCGCACGTGCAGGGGTCGTTTCCAGATCTCGAGAACGGCTGGACCGATTGCGCTCAAATTTGGTACACGGTTAGGGACCGGTTAGTAGGGTGCCGTGCACAAGTCAGTTGGGACCCATTTTGCACGTGCGCACGTGCAGGGTGCCGCTTCCAGATCTCGAGAACGGCTGGGCCGATTGTGCCCAAATTTGGCACATCGCTAGAGACCAGTTAGTAGGGTGCCGTGCACAAGTCAGTTGGAGGTACCCCCTCGCAATTTCGCACGTGCAAGGCCCACCCTCTCGCTCGCTCCGTTAGTCGCCCCAAAAGGCGTTATACTGGTACTCACATTATAACCTTTAACTTTCTAGCTCCTATAGTTTGGCCGGAAAGGACGTCAGCTTTGACATGTGACCTTCTTTCTGAGACCATGTTTGGCCGGAATCGCGATTCGGCGTATGTCGGCTCGCATTAGCCGCGCGCTTGCAATGGTTTCGTGGTTTCAAACGTTCAAACATGTGATTTGATGCTGCTCTCATGCATTTGGGTGGATTTCAAGGTCACCTGAAGGGCGGGTCAGGTCATTGACCTTTGGTGACCTCGGTTCACTTTTCGAGTTTTACATGTTTCTAGTAGTTTTTGGAGCTGAATTCGAATTTAGCAGCCATATGAACATTTACGAAGTAGTTTTGGTGCCTTCGTAACATGTTACGAAGCTGTCAGAGGTGGTTGACACGTACTGCGAATACCCGTCACGACCCCTACTGGTTGCCATCATCATCATCATCATCATCATCATCATCATCATCATGTATTGCTAACAAACCTGACCTGACCTGACCTGACCTAACCCGACCAGGTCAAAATGCTTCAAGACATCATCTGTGATCAAAATTAACACGATATTCGTGGTCAGCACCCCTAAAAACCCCATAGCAGCCACATTTTACGACTTTTTGACAGGTCCCGATTTTCCCAACTATTGGGTCATTGACCTGACCTGAAAGGTCAACCGATGACCTAGGACCTTAAAATTGGGTATCATTGGCTTTGTCTCGTGACGGGCAACATGCTCGTTTTTTCCGCGAAGCTCTAGCTCGATCAGGGGTCAAACGCGAGGGGAGGGTCGTACTAGAGTTGCAAAGTTTCCCCCAAAGGCTGCTACCGGCACCTTTTGTGGGGCTACCGGCCCCACACATTTTTTTGGGGATACCGGCATGCTACCACGCCCAAAGCAAAAACACCACCAAATTACCGGCATACTAAAAAACCTGCATTGTTGATTCCAGCATAGAGATCTTATATACATAGAGATGACATGCACTTAAAACCGTGGCGATTCAGTGGGTCTTTTTAAGCAACTTATTTTCAGCCAGTAGCGTGCCAATATGGCTGAGGCATTGTTAGTCTGAAGAAATTATTACGTAGCGAGCGAAGGAAGCGTAGTCTTTCGTAGATTAACGAAAATTTCTGAGTATGAGCGGCCGGCCGGCCGTGGTTACGCTTTTGCGAGGCTTATATCTCAGCAACCACTTGACCGATTTACATTCGATGATTTTTCTAGGGTAGCTTCATTCCTTCTACCAAGTATTGGACTATTCTCGATGCATGTGGGTGACCGCTTATGCACGTGCCACGTGCAAAACGAAGAGGTGTCAGTTTTGCAATTGTTGCAATATCTTGGTAACTACTTGGCCGATTGCGCTGAAAGTTGGTATGTAGGTAGGCACCCACTAGGCAATGCATATCCATGTGCCACAGTTGGGGTGCTGCTGCACGTGCGCACGTGCAGGGGTCGATTCCAGATCTCGAGAACGGCTGAACCGATTGTGCTGAAATTTGGTACATGGTTAGGGACCAGTTAGTAGGGTGCCGTGCAAAAGTCAGTTGTGACCCATTTTGCACGTGTGCACGTGCAGCTTCCAGATCTCGAGAACAGCTAGGCCGATTGCGCTCAAATTTGGCACATCGCTAGGGACCGGTTAGTAGGGTGCAGTGCACAAGTTAGTTGGAGGTGTCCCTTGCAAATTCGCTTGTCCAAGGCCCACCCTCTTGCTCGCTCCGTTGGTCGCCCCAAAAGGCGTTTTACTGGTTAAAAATGTTGCTGATCTTTCCTGGCTGATTTCATTCCTGAGGTAAGCAATGAAATTTGTAGCATGATTTCATTTTGTGTTTTTATTGAATTCCTTAAAAGCTCGCCTAAAAGCATTCTCTCTCATTCAGGCTCTCATCAACCCGGCAGGCGGTGGACCTCCCGGCCACCTTCCGCGCGGTGGGGGGGGGGGACATTTTTTTGCCCCCCTCCCGTATCTCCGAAACTACTGGACGGATCCGTGACATTCAAACGATGTTCGATAGCCCTGTCAAATTTGTCGATGGAACTCCAATTTCATTGACCTCGGGGTCACCGATGACGTCACAGGTCAGGTCAAAGATAAAATGTTTCACGTACGTCAAAAATAGGGCGTACGTTGCCTAGTATATATGTTGCTATTAGAGGTCACTGATAATACCATGTCAGGTCACAGGTCAGGTCACCAAGGGTCAGCACATGAACCAACTTTACTCTTAACTAGGGTTGTGCGATGCATGTTTTATGGCCCCCCTGACATGGTCCCCCAAAAAAAGGTTACAGGTCTAAGGTCATTTGGGTCAGGCTCATGGAATTTTCAGGGTAGGTTCCTTGAGATTTGGTCAAGTTTGGCGCTTTCGGTCAACCGTCGTGAAAACGGCTGTTATGAACCTTTCTGAGCACGGTGCAAGCTCAAATATACATATGTTGCATGTTCCCATTTAATTCGCCGGACCTATTGGTTTTCTACATACGCGCCGGCCGGGGGGGGGGGGGGGTTGGTACGATTTCCCTCGCCGTTTCGCCCCCCCCCCCCCTGATGAAGCTAGAGCGTCGCGGAAAAAACAAGCGTGAGCGCCGTTACAAGACGCAGGTACTGGTACCCGATTTTAAGGTCTCTTGAGGTCAGGTCAAGTGACCAAGGGCCAGGGTTCAGTTTTCATAACTTCGCAAAAAAACGGTCGGAGAGCCGCGATTTTGGCATCATCGTGTTCGCCTCGCTCAGGCGCGTCGAATGGTATACTTTTTGTTCGGGTGAGGTCAACTTGAGGTGTTGACCTCGGGTCAAGGGCAGGTCAGCTCCCCCAGATCACGAAGCTGGTTGACAGAGGTCATGTTACATATTACTCGAATCGGCAGGTCTTCCTGAGTTTATTGGTGGATTTCCCGACTCGCTAACGCAATTTGATGGGGAGTTATTGATGAAAAACTATAATGACCCAAGTATATAACTGCAATGAAAACCGTAAGCCTCGTGCTAATAATTATATTAAAAATAGGGCCAAGAAAATAAGACATGCTGGGCAAACTGACAAACTGACTTTTGTCAAACCGTCTTACGGTTTTCATTGCAGTTATATATGTAATCATGAGCCTCAAAACCGCGCTTTCTTTAACAATGACCCAAGTGACCATAAATGACGCCACGCAATGTCAACAATGCAAAAGTGAAGCATCGGACCTTGCAAGGCGTGAAAGAAATCACGATTCCATGTGCTGGAGACAGTTTGAGATAGTTCTCGGCGCTAACATAGCAGTTTTCATTTTCCCATTGACTTATACCTAATGGTGAGGTCACGTGGCCGACCTGACCTCATGTGATTTTTAGGGAAAATCCGAGATATATGTACAAGTTGTGAGACCTCTGGATGATACTACATCCTGTAAGTTTCATCTCCCTGTGAAAGTTCCTCTGGCACTGACGGCGTTGCGAAGTTGCGACATCTGAGGACTGTGCAGAGGTTCACATATGACGTCACAGGTCAGTGACCTGACCTGACCTGAAAATGCGGTTGGTGTCACAAGATGCGACTTGGATCAAAGGTCAGCTATGCCAAGTTTCAGCTCTCTATCGCCTGCGTGTTCGGAGCTATCGTGAAAAAACCCTATAGGGAGGCGGCACCCACCCCCCCCCCCCCCGTCGGACGGCGAGGGTTAATGATACATGCAGTACCTGATACGAGCATAAGGTTAAAACATGTCTAATATCATTTCAATAATAACGCTCGAAAGCGTCACAGCTAGACAAAAAAGAAAAACTGTACTTAAAAATAAACGGATGTGAACACAATCTCCTTGACCGAATCCTTACAAAATGCAAGTCACGGACCATGGCACCCCAGAAAACCTTGCTTAAAAAGACCCACTGAATCGCCACGAAATCAAGTGCTTTAACATAGGCGTGTCATCTCTATGTATATAAGATCTCTATGGATTCCAGTTTACCCCTACAAGAGATGCCACATTTTCCTCTTAGTGTCCAAAGTTTGAATCATATGCTATAGTTCGTTTTTTTTTTTTCAAAAGGACGCTGGCTCCAAGTTCCTTATCGAAGCTCTCACGTGAGTTTTGGCAGCTTCAGCGTCTGGCCAAGAATTTCTTACCGAAAAAATATTCGATTTCAAATTGTGCACGGTAAGTACCTGAAAATTGTGTCTTGAAAAATTAGCATACTATGATGACATCACTGGTGGCAGCAGGCACTCAATGCCCGTACGATGGGACAAAGTTTCGACGAATTTGGGGGAAACTTCGTTTTTCACTGTTGCCGAGGTTATAAATTATAATCGAGTAAGCGGTTTCGTCCATAATAGTTATACGCTACATTGCAAAACAATTTCGACAGCATGACGTCACCACTGTTCTCAAATCTGGTTCCAAAACGCACGGATGGAAATTATCGGGAATAATTCACATGTTAAAATAAGGCGACGTTCGAGTTTCTCAAGTTCAGTTTTTGCTCGTTTTGCTCGCTAAAACGCGTGCTTTTTCGAAAAACATACTTGGAGCCAGAGTCCTTTTGAAAAAAAAAACGAACTATAATATTTTTTTTTGGTGCAAAACCAAAAATACCGGCATGCTACCGGCAAGACATGCCAGATACCACAAAAAAACCTGCGGTAGTGAAAAATTACCGGCATGCCGGTAATGCGGTAGGGAAACTTTGCAACTCTAGGTCGTACCCCCCCCCCCTTGCACAGTGATGCAAATGGGGTTCACGAGTGGCCATAAATACCCAAAAGTCAAGTTTACCAAATCGAGTTAATTGCGATATGGCCGAGTAGACAAATGTTTGGGGCATCTGAAATCACATGGTTTTCATGTTTTTGTCAAAATCGGCCTCGTGTATAATCGTCAGAAGTCGTGACATTTTCTAGGTCGTAAAATGACGGTCAGACACTCGCAAGTTCAAACGCCGCTGGTTTGCGTTCATTTCGTACGAATTGAAAAAATTATGCATGGGAATGATCCCCAGAGCCTTCTGCTTCTAATGCCGGGTCACAAAAGCCGTATCTCATTCGCTTTGGCGGTAATCTGACTATTTATCATCATGTTGCAATCGCAGTTTTTTACTGAGAAAAAAAATGCTTTCGTTTCACTTACAGCACTTAACACAGTGTGTGCCCGTTAGTCCACCATACCATAGCCTTTCCTAATCATTTCTGAGTCGCATCGTGAAAGAATTAAGGCGTTAGCACAGGGCTGACCGGCGCTACAGAGGTTTTTGTCCGGGCGGTCGGGTGCCGCAGTGGGCGCGCAGTGGGCGGGTGGGTGCCGCCGCGCGGCGTCCGGGCGGCGCGGCGGCGCGGCCGCTCGGGCCGCCCGCTGCGACGCGGCACCCGACCGTGCCGGACGAAAGCTTCTGTAGCGCCGGTCAGCCCTGTGCTAGCGCCTTAATTCTTTCACTATGCGACTCAGAAATGATTAAGGAATGCTATGATATGATGCACTAACGGGCACACACTGTGTGAAGTGCTGTAGGTGAATTGAAAGCAAATATTTTTGGTAAAAAACTGCGGTTGCAACATGATTACAAATAGTTAGCTCACCGCCAAACCAAAATAGATACGGCTTTTTATGACGTGGCATTAGAAGCAGCAGGTTTCGGGGATCATTTTCATGTATAATTTTTGCAGTTTGTATGACATGAACGCACGCTAGCGGCACTTGAATTTCAAGTACCTGACAGTCATTTTACGACATGGAAAATGTCTCGACTTCTGACAATCATACACGAGGCCGGTTTTGACAAAAACATTAAAATCATACTTTTTCAGACACCCCAAACATTTGCCTGACTGACCATATTACGATTTATTCGATTAAGTGTACTTGAATTTTGGGCCTTTTTCGTATTTATGGCCACTCGTGAACCCCATTTGCATCACTGTGCTACGCGACGTCGAACTTCTGGCTGGACGGTCACCGGTGTGCGGCAAGAGTAGCTCCTAATCGTAATGAAGCAGGCTCCCATTCTGGGTGATCGTAAGCTCAGCCTGGTGGTCTGTCTCTGGGGACGGGAAAGACTAGTGTGGGCTACCAGAGGCCGACGTGGGCGCAGACGCTGGCATTGGCCATCAGAGCTCGGCACCTGACGCTCATAAGCCGGCTGGGCCCTATAGAAACCGATGTGGTTCGTAAAAAATATATGCGTTCGTAATAAATTGCTTAGATAAGGCCAATGTTCAGGTCATTCGAGGGCATCAATTGTCCATTTCGCTCGATTATTCTAACAAATATTTGATTTCGACGTTTTAACTCTACCTTGCACGAATAGAGGAGCAGAAGCGCATACAAATAAGTGATGGCTCCCTTATAGCCATAACGGGAGCAAGATTCGTAGATAAACGGGAATAAGTCGCTACATTTGAACTCATGCGACGAACAGTAGGTAAAGCATTCATGAGAGGCTGAAATCGTAAACAAATGACCGGCTGTAGCGATGGGTCGGATTGTCTACTATTTCTATTTATTTAGTGTTAACCCGCGCCCCAGTGGCGGTCTCAGCCAACTTCGCCCTAGTGGGGGGGGGGGGGGGCATATGTTACCACCCACCTCTAACTCAAAAACTAAGAGGGCTAGAAAGACGCAGTAAAAAGCAGTCGATAGCTCTCAATGCGTACGTTTTAAAGTATTTCGGTCATTTTTCATCTTAGAGCAAAATTGGGGTCACTGGAGGTCATCAAAGGTCATAATTTGCCGAATGTCATCATATTTGTCAGAAAACATGCATTTATCTCAGGAAGTATGATAGCTAGAAAAACGCATTGAAACGCAATCGATAGCTCTTAAACTCTTCTTTCGATAAGATAACCATCAAAATTGACCTCAGATCAACGGTTTAGCCTCCAGAGGGCAAAAACTCCAAAAATAGCTGTTTTTCGAAAAGTGTTTTTCGACAATAACTTTTGACTGAAAAAGGTTACGACATTTCCATTGCCCGAATCGTGTTCCTCTCGCCGAGACGCATCGAATGAACTATAATTTGACCTTGAAAGGTCAACTTGAAAATTTGACCTCAGGTCAAGGTCATGACCTGACCGGAAAAGGTCATGTTGCATATCAGTCGATGCGTCTCGGCAAGACAAACACAATGAGACCATCCCCAGCGTCCTATCTCTTTCCAATCGAGAGTTATTGGCAAAAATCTGTTTGTAGCCTCTAATGACCTCGGATGACCTTTCTAGAGGCTATCAGCAAAAAAGACACCATGGTCGTCACGGGTGGTCCAAATCATTGTGATTCTGAAGTAGTTGGACTGTTCCTATGCGTACACACGGATTTAGAGGCATTTTCATTTTTCTCCATTGACTTACCTATAATGGTAAGGTCACGCCACTGGCCTGACCTTAGGTCACGGATATAAAAAATCCGAGATATACAAATTATAGGCGCCCATACCATCATGCAATCCACCAAGTTTCAAAACTTTCTGACAAACACTGCAGGCTGGAGAGGATTGCAAACTTTTTTAGGCTTGGTCAGTTAACTTGACCTGGTGACCTGACCTGACATGACCTGGGGTCAAAAATGTCACACATTGTCCAAAATTGATGTACAAAAAGCTACCCCAAGCGGCGCGGCGCTACGCGCAGCGGTTTTTTATTTACACGCGAAAAACGCGACAGGGTGGTAACATATGCCCCCCCCCCCCACCTGGGGCGAAGGTTAAAAAAAGTTTATCAGGTTTCAGGGCTGTGCTGAAAAATAAGCGGTCTAAATCCGGTGAGAAAACAGGATTTGGGGGTACCCTAGGTTTGGGTCCTTAACCCACGAGCCGCTGGGGGGGGGGGGCATAAAGTTGCCCCCCCTTTACGTTTTGTGAAATATCTCCGAAACCTGATGAGCTACGAACGTGAAACTTGGCATAGCTTCAAATGAATACCTCGGCAATGTTTGAGGAAAGTTTGGTGGTTGTAGCACCTAAGATGACGTCACAGTGACGTCATAAAGTTTTGTCGTTTTCCGATATGGACCGTTTCTGATGACGCTGAGCATGAAACTCAACTGTAAATGAACTAGACAGCACCTGCTGTCATCCTAAAACATCTAACTACACTTCCATCTAGTTTCTGACCAATAATCAACCCTTTATATTCGGTCCCATATATCTGATGTATCATGAGAAATATGAGAGTCGCAAATCTATAATTTCACTTATGACGTCACTGTGACGTCATTTCAAATGGGATCGACACCAAATTTGAACACAACCTCGGCTAGGTATTCAGGAAGATGTGTGCAAAGTTTCGCTTCTCTATCTCTTCGCGTTGCGACGATATCGTCGCAGAAGTAAAGGGGGGCAACTATATGCCCCCCCCCCCCCAGCGGCCGGCGGGTGGCGCGGAGGCCCAGCGGCCGCCGGGTTAAGTCTCTGCCCCCCCCCCCCCCAGTGAAAATCTCCATAGTTAGACGAGGCCCTGCCGGCGAGGGTTAAAACAAAGTTCTAATACAAAGACGAGCTAAGACTGTCGACTGGTAAGCACCCTACCCTGAGTTTCTCGAATTGCTGGTATGGAAACTACTTTGCAAAGGTAATTTATTGACATAATAATAACATTCAGTTCACGAAAAAAAGAATCCCAATGTACGTCAATGAGGCCAGAGTAGGTATCAGAAACAAAAGCACCAAAGCAATATAAGGCTCCAAATATAAGACTCCAGTAAAATAATAACATTCCCAAAAATGGTCGATGTCAAATCACTCGCAAACGCAGACGGACAGCCGACGTGCGTTGTTTGCAGCGGCCACGCTCACGCCAAAAACTCAACGTTGGCTGAGAAACCCTTGTACCATCCGTAATTACCCGACTTGAACTTGACTATGAACTGGTTGCCCGTAGAGGTGAAGCTCTTTCCCTTGAGTTCTGTATCGCAAGCCACCTTATCGTCGGAATGAGCGTCGCCCGAGTAGCGAAGAGCCACGTAGTCCCAGTAGCAAACATTATCGACGCTATACAACATCTTCATGTCAGTGAACGTGACCTTAACACGCTGTCCGGTGGGTGCTTTGATAACCCACCAGCATACCACGTTAGTCGGGAAGTTGCTGGGGTAGTTGGGTGTGGTGATGGTGCCCGACTGTGTCATGTCGATGTTCCCGCAGTCGACCCCCGGGTAGTAGCTGCCGTTGAGCGTCTCGCAGTTGGCGCCGGAGGTGTTGGGCGGACAGACGCAAGTGCAGCTCTTGCCGACGAAGCCGCCGTTCTGGCAGGTGGGTGGGCTGGAGCAGCTACCGGCGCAGTTGTACATGGCGTTGACGAGCTGCTTGTCGCGGTGTGACAGACCACCCTCCCGTCCAATCAGACCTTGCTGGAGGAAGTTGTTGACGCGAATAGTTTCCTTCCCGTTTTTGGAGAAATATCTGCTCCCGTAATGCATGATTGAAGTTAGATCGTACGGTACGGAGTAGTTGTTCGGTGTGGACCGCTTCCCGAAGTTGCCCTCCTTTCCATCCTGGATATTCTCGAAGAGGATTGTGACGTAGTTGTCACGGTCGTGGCGCGCCTGCTGGTGCCGCAATCCCAGGGCGTGGCCGAACTCGTGGACCACCGTGCCCAGGCCGGTGCAGCCGTCGCCGATGCTCAGATCCTGGCCCCCGGAGCTGGTGCTCTTACCAATGTACGACCAGCAGCCGGCGGCCTTGATGACGTTGATGTGCGGCACGCTGGAGCCCTCGGCCACCTCGTTGAACTCGACGCAGGTGTGGTCCCGCCAGTGCTGGATTCCGGCCAGGATGGCGGTCCGGTCGGCGGACGAATTGGAGCTGATGGCGAAGCTGACGGGGCTGGTCCAGAGGTTGGTGGCCGCCTGACGGCCGTCGCGCTGCTCGGCCGTCAGAACTATGTCCGATTCGAACAGCTCACGGCCGTCTTCGGTCACAGACGGGTTCAGGTCCTCGAAACGCCTGTGGGTGGGAATCTTGGGCAGGCGAGACTCGAGCTGAGCCGAGGGTTTCCCGTATCCTGATCTTGGTGCAGGACTGGGAGTAATCCATTGGTCCTGAGGCCGATGGGCCTTCGGCGCGGCGGTCGCCAGCGTCAGTAGAGCGTACGACAGGATACCCTTCATGGCTGTTTCGGACTTGAGTCGTCGAGCTCTGTATTGGCTTTGCTCAGCGGCGGCCCTTTTTATTGTCGCCATTTGAACGCGTTGTCATCGTCGTCCCAGACAGGGCACCGCCCACTCCGTCTAGCCGCCAATTGGTGCACACCTGAGGTCGAGCCCCCTGCTCAAGTGTTTGATGACATTTGCAAAACCTTTGCAGGAAGATGAATTGTTGCCCTGCTTGAAAGTTTGTTCGAGCTACTTTAGCACCATGCTGTCATCATCAAACTCTTGCGCGTCGTCCTCTTTTACCAAACCATGACCGGGCGTGGTCAGATGAAAGCAAACTTGGTGCTGTTTTCCGTAACGGTCGGGAAAGACCGCCTTCAGTCATCGTAATTCACTCATTCGTTAGTTCCCACAGGCGGATCCAAGGGGGGGGGGGGAGGAACAATCGGGCAAAGTCAGGACTAGAGGCGGCCAAAATGTGATTTGTCCGCCCCTTCCAAATAGAAAAGTCTCCTCTGGACCGCAATTTACAAAAGATGATGACCTGCATGCAAGATAAATCAATAAAACCTCATTTTCAATTCCCATTGGTAAAAGTATATGAAAATCGGAAAAATTTTATCAATGATAATCCTCGAAGGAGAGACATTTGGCCTGAGACAAAATGCTTCTCTCATGATTTTTTTGCGCTCTTTTGAATGTTGAATGTCGAATGAATGTCTTGGGAATGTTACGATGGGACAATAGCCCTGGCATGGATTAAACTTAAGCCTTTGATTTTTTTGCGGGAGGGGGATAGGTACCTACATCCCGGAAACCAATATAGAGCACCAAAAAGTGGCCGGTTTTGGTCCCTCCCTTTGAAAATGGCTGGATCTGACGCTGCTAATTTCCCTATTTTGGCTGATGCTTATTCGGATTAGGGCTACTGTTTATCCTTTTGGTGCCTCTGATGACAGCAGTGTCAGCTTGATACAAAACATTTTTGTTTCAAAGTGCATCGTTTTTTATCAGTTTTTCGCATTTGCTTTCGAATTTGTGCGTGCAATGTGCAGATTAACTTTGCTGGTATGTATGTAATGTATGCATCATGAAGATTGTTTTTGTAAATGACCGTCTAGGACCGTCGGAACTAACATCCGTGTGTCGTATGGGCGTGCGAATGTGTTAGTACTTAGTACTCAAGACGTCTGATCAATGTTCAATAATGGTCCAATCTAATTATCATAGTGCCTATCGAGACATTGAACCCCTTCCGACCCATATCTTTCGAGAAAATGATACACAGTTAATAAACGGTGGAATTGTCGAGCGCTGGCGCCTAGGCCTAAGTTCGCCATTCCTTCTTTGACGCTCGTGCATTCTCACGATATACGTGTATACCATCGTGCTTTGTGGAACCTCTTTGGCTGGGAACTGGGAACACCCAATCCAGGGCTATCAGATAGTTAGGTACTCGTATGCATATGTTACTGTTCGGCTTGCCGAATGTCGCAAGCTTCAACTGATGATACATATATGTATGCGTCAAGGCGTCAAGAAGCAAAGCTTTATTACATCGATCAACGATCGCATAATACAATGCGAGTACATTTTTTCACAAACAGGAGCTACGAAGCATTATAAGCATACACTAATGCATATACGTAACTACATTGTACTCAACCGCCTATCGGTCATTCCGTACCTACGAACTTCGCTGCCTTCTTTATCGCCGCCGGGTTTAACTTCCCTCACCAACGTTTTTTTTTCTCGCGAAATCGAAAAATGCAGTACTGTTTTATGCTTTTGCTTTTCTATAGATAGGTATCATTTTGTATGTTGCATCAACTTAAATTTCAAGCACTAACGCTTGGCAGAGGTACCGGAACTCATGACAGTAGCATTCGACCTTTACCACGCATAGAATTATCATTAATGAGATCGACTTTCGGTTTCAATGAAGTTCTTTTTTTTTGTTGAAAACTGTGTGTTTGTCGAGTCGATGCACACATATGTAGTTTTATCAAATTTATCATGTTTGTCAAATGCCTTGGGACAGACTATACTTATCAAGTATGCTCTAAACCACTGAAAGAACACTCAGCACTATGCATGACAGTTCTTGGAACATCGACATTCGACATATTCATCTTCTAAAGCAGCATCAAAGCTAAAGAAAATCGCGGCAGTGTTATCTGAGTAAGTACACAAAATAAGGCACATGGAACAACGAATTCGTCGCATATATCGCACACGGCACCCCAGGCACACACGGTCTCAGCAGACCATGCAGCAGCCGCAGTCACCGATACAGAGACTCGACTCGAAGAACATGAAGTCGATGAGGAAGGCGGCGCCGAGCAGCGTGGCCTTCACGTCCACCTCCAGGTCCTCCGGGAAAACGATACCGTAGCGGTCCGAGTCGGTGAACAGCTCGCGCGCCAGGCCCGACCACGTCTTGGTGATGAAGCCGAGCTCCTCGCCGTCGTCGGCCGAGAGCACGCTGAAGTCGGAGCCGCAGCAGGCGGCCCAGCGGAGCGCCGGGCCGCGCACGTGCAGCGCCTCGGAGCCGTCCGGCCGGCAGACGACCAGCAGCGGCCGCAGCAGGGACCAGCGCTGGCGCACGGTGCCCAGCAGCCGGCCCTGGGCGCTCACCTCCAGCTCCTGCTGCCAACACGGGTAGCAGCAGTTCTGGCAGCGCAGCGGCCGCCGCAGGTGCAGCACCTCGTGCCGGTTGCTGCTGTCCTGGGACGGGCACGGCATACTCTGGTTAGTTACAACGGCTGGCAGCAACGAGGCCAGAGCCCAGACAGGCAACTCGCCGAGGCCACGTAGTTAAATGAAACCATTGACGGACGCAATGTGATCAACTGTAAACATGATACTTTGGACCCGAAAACATACGCCACTCATGTGTCATTTCTGCATACCACATAGCCAAAGCAACACACATTTCAGAGGTCATACCGGTTAGGTTGAAAATATATATTTAGAAATGACAGGGGTAAACTAAACATACTTCAAAGTTTGCCCCATTCCTCCCATCCCATGATGAAAAGGCTGGACAGAGGTATACTGGGCTGCCTTACCATGACCCGTATGTTGAAGGCGCGGAGGTAGCTACAGCATGTTGGCAGAGCGCCGGAACTGTCTTCCACAGCAAAGTAGACGTGCTGACCGGCACCGTTTTTCACTGTGTACTTGTTGGCTGTTTCGACGCCGACTATGGCCTCTGCAAGCTCCACCTTCTGCGATACGATCAGCGTGTCGGTACAGACGAGGTACTCGAGGCCGGGAGGAACGTTCGAGCCACCGCCGGCTGCCGACTCCGGCTGCTCTGTCACCGCTGACATGACCTGACACAGAGACGGGCAGGTGACCTGACCTGGGCTACACGGACAGGTGCCCTGACCTGAGCGAGACGAGCAGATACCTGGCCTGACCGAGAAAGGCGGGTGACTTAGTCTGACCGAGACGGGGCAGGTGACCTGACCGGACCGAGACAGGTATAGGTGATCTGGCCCGACTGAGACGGGACGGGTGACTTGACTCGAGCTAGACGGAGCAGACACACACCAGAGGCTCGTAAAGTTGCTCACAAGGTTCAAAGATCAGTAAAACAGATCACTATGATCACTCAGATCAGCTGGACCACCCTCACCAGTCTGTGACGCTGACACAACACACACTGCGGTTTGGCTGGTGACTCCAAAAGGCCTGAGAGGCCATCAAGGTTCGCTGGTGGCCCCAAGAGTGAGAACGATGATCCCGGCAGTTGAGGTAGGCGACTAATGGTCCGACTAGCCGATTAATACACTGATGACTGGCGTCGGTGCTTCTTGAGATTCGTAGACGACTGGGGCGGCGATTAACGTTGAGATTAGCCAGAGGCCGCGCCTGAAAAGAAACAAACAGACTTGGAATAGTTCGAGCTGCTGCTCGTGAAGTTACCACTCACCGCATACACCAATCGCACTGTTTTCCCACATAATAACAGTGCTTAACCAAATTAGCGACGATTAGCGAATTTAGTGATGAATGTTTAAGTTGGAAGATTTAAGAGCACGCACCTACTCACACATTATTAGATATATCATGCAAACCCATACGGTATTTCAGAGAATGGAGCCCCTAAACATTGTTCCACTCTAGCAGAAGGACTCTGCCAGCCATGAACCGTGTCGCCGACGGCACATACCCGGAGCGGTTGATACGAGGGGGGGGGGGGGGGAGCGGCCGGTCCCTGACCCAGATCACTGTTCACACACAGTGCGCACGACGCACGTGTTTGCATACATACCAGATCGTCCACTCTCCCCAGCTGGCGTGTGGAGGGTGTCTTGAGGTAGTGCATGGGGTATATAGCGTGCAGGGAGGTATCGAAACATAAAACTGACTACAATAAAAATATGATTAAATTATCACATGTAGACATTCATGCTGATCTCCCAGCATACATGCATGCGGCTGCGGGGATATAGCATCTTAGCTGAAGGAGCGAAAGAATCTCAACCATTAATTACGCTATAAAATGTCACTAACGAGTAACGATTGCAGTAAGTTGTATCGGCAATTTTTGATGACATGCTTCAGGCTCCGACTCGCCGCCTGCCTTTCAGATATCATCGGTCGCACCTAAATAGGGTGGTAAGCTTTTGCTTACGTCTCTGCCGCTGCCCATGAATTTCTGCACCTGGGTTCTACATAGGTCGTGTTTATCACAGTTTGGTCTCTGTTTACGCAAATTGTAAATGAGCTCCCGAAGGAGAGCGAAATGGTTCTGGTAGTCTGTTGTATCAGTGAGACTGCGCGGCACATGACGTCAGCAGCTCCGAGGTCAAGTGACACAGGGTTTGACATTATTTGATATATCAGACTGAGACCTTGACGGATGATTTCCTCGTCGGAAGTCGACCTGACCCCGTGAGGCGACATTCAATCCTATCAGATGTTAGCTGGATGCCTTCAACCAGTCACGGCGACACAATCTTTACGTCAGTTATATCCTCCCCTCAGCTGCCTCCTTCCCACACCCAGTAGAGTCTAAATACCACTCATAATAAACGTTGGAATTCGTTGGAAAACAAACATTTGATGGCAAATAGAATGTGGTGCGAAGCTCCGTGTGAACGATTGCATGAATGCATTTATTCACTCGCACACCCTCGCCCAAAATGATTACCGGTCACAGGTGTATGAGCCAGGCGCGGATACAAGGGGGGGGCCATGGGGGCCATGGCCCCCCCCTTGGCCGATTTTTTTCAAAAATAAAATAAAAAGTTAAAAAGCTGAAAAGGGGGCCTCCTGAAAATAAAGTGGCCGAAATCCGATGAGTTTTTTTTTTAACCTACCCACTTAGTTATTTCTTAGAAGACTAGCTGAGAAGACTTCTTTGTTAGAAGATTGGTAAAGCTTTTCATAACTTGGAGGTCTCTTATACTCACAGAGATGACCACTTTTACAGGGCCTCCTAACCTGCATAGAGGGCCTCCAAGCCTGCACAGATGTCCTAACAAACACAAAATCTCTTAGCCTACACAGAGGCCTCCACTCGCATCCGAACAAAGGGCCTCCTAGCCAACACAGAGGGCCTCCTAACTCACACAGAAGGTCTCCTATCCTGCACAGAGGGACTCCAAGCCTGCACAGATATCCTCTTCGCCAACACAGGACCTCTTAATCTCCACAGAGGGCCTCCACTCGCATCCACACAAAGGGTCTCCAAGTCTGTACTGAGGGCCTGCGCTCGCATCTGCACAGAGGGCCTCCTAGCTATCACAGAGGGCTTCCTAGTTCACATACAAGGCCTCCTAGCAGGGGCGGATCCAGGGGGGCGATAGGGACTATAGCGCCCCCCGGGCGACTTTCTCATTTTCTTTTTTTTTTGCAAAAAAAGCATGATAGGGGGCCCCCAAAAATAAAGTGGACGAAATCCAGGCTTAAACTTTTGGGGGTAGGTAGGGCCCCCATCGATGGGGGGCCCCCGATTCGGAATAGCCCCTCCTTTGGCAAAATGCTGGATCCGCCCCTGGTATGAGCCCTGATTTAGACACCGTGGCTAGTCACTGCACTTCCTGTTCGCACCCTGGTTCGTGCTTTATCAAATATCAATTCACTAAAGTCGTGTCTTATCACTGACTACTGAAACAGCAAAGCCAGCGGACTGACATGTGGCTTCCTTACTAAATCGTATACTTCCGACCACCTGGCGACAGCACTTCTGCGTGATGATTCAGACGAATCACCTCCTGCACTTATGTTTAACCTGCTGATCATTATCGAGTAATTAACCCGCGCACCGACGGGGGAGGGCGGATATCCGCCCCCCTGAGGTTTTTCGCGAATAGCGGGAAAACCGCGGCGCGTAGCGCCGCGAAATTTGGTATGACTATAGCCTCATCAATTTTACACATGGTGTGCAAGTTTGAATCTCCTACCTTTTAAGGTCAGGTCACCAGGTCACTTTGAATGACCCAACCTCAAGTCACTTTTTTGCAACTTTGTCACCGTGCCAGAGCTACAGTAGATGTTGGAGGCCTTTGAAATTCGCAGGATATTATAAGGTCATTAGTAGCTACAATTTTTATATCTCGGAATTTTGATATCGGTGACCTAAGGTCAGGTCAATTTCGCGACCTCCCCATTATAAGTCAATGGGGGAAAAATCAACTCCCTGTTTTTACCACTAAAACGGGTCGGAATGGCCCCATATACCATACATGACTTCATATACGATCAACCTTCACTACCTTGAGGTCTGTTTTGCTGTTGGGCAGCTGTGAGGTCATGTGACGTCATCAAAGGTCACCAAAGGTTTTTGGCCAATAACTCCGTACAGGAACAAGATACAGACGCATGGATGGTCTCATTGTGTTCAGCTCGTCAAGACGCATCGAATGATATACATGATGACCTCGAGGTCACGTGACCTGAGGTCAACCTTTGACCTTGACCTTTCGAGGTCAACATATATATCATTCGATGCGGATTGACGAGAGGATCACGATGATGCCCTTAGTTTGTTCCTATCTTGACTAATTTGAAAGTTATTCGAGAAAAAACTCTCTCCATATCTAGCGCCGCCATTTTGACTTTTTCGACCCCTGTGACGTCATCTTTGACCTGACCTGAAAATGACCTTAGTAAAAATTGTAGATCTTGGCCGTGCGTATCCGATGCCGTTTACCGCTTGTCGCTATCTTGCTTCGTTCTCGAGATCTCAGGGGGGGCGGTCATCCGCCCCCCCCCCCCGTCGGTGCGAAGTTGGCGCAGACCCCCGTCGGTGCGCGGGTTAAGTATAAAATCACTAGATTCGTTTTGACCAAGGAGAACTGTGTGGCATCCATCAATATAACTTGATTCTTATACATACATCATCAACACAGTACAAATCCAGTCATCGGCAAATGACTAGATAATTAGATATATGACCGCATGGTTCTAACGAACGGTCACCGTGACATTATGTGACTCGTCACACGGTCCAGTCCACTGTCGAGTATTTACAACTTCGTCTGTACTTACACCGAAACTACCTGACCAGGCATCTCGAACTTTACCTACGTAAACTCCAACACAACCTTAACCC
Organism: Amphibalanus amphitrite; assembly: GCF_019059575.1. Classification (NCBI taxonomy): domain Eukaryota; kingdom Metazoa; phylum Arthropoda; class Thecostraca; order Balanomorpha; family Balanidae; genus Amphibalanus; species Amphibalanus amphitrite. The sequence continues at coordinate 1,194,531 of NW_024881554.1, forward strand.
GCGCCCCGCTGGAGGGGGGGGGGAGAATCTGCCCCCTCCAGTTTTTCGCCAATAACTTCTAAATGCGTTACGCCAACGATGTCAAACTTTCATTACCTTATCATACATCAATTGGACACGTTCCCTGAAAATTGGAACGAAATCCGTCGCAAAATTTTTGAGAAAATGACGTTTTAGTGACGTCATGTCCGCCATGTTCGCCTCAAAAACGGCAAAATTTCAAACGCCACTAACATTTTCATTTTTAAGGGAATCAAGACGTAACAAAAAGGTAAGGTACACGTGATTTTACTTCGTCTACCAAATGGTTATCTTGGTTTGTTGAAAATTTTGGATTTTGGCACAATTTTTTTTTTCTAAAAAAACTGACTTTTTCGGGAGAATGATGATAAAATCCAAAATTTTGAGTGTATAAAAAAAAACGGAATAAATGTCAGAGTAATGGTCTATGTGCACCCACATACCAATTTTTAGAAGAATAGGTTCAAAAATGTGGGAGTTATTCAAAATTTTATGACGTCACGACAAACAAAATTTTTGAAAAATAATATGTTGAAGTTCTAGACCTCGTACGGAAACAAAAATAGCACCATTCGATTCGCCGTGAAAAACTGCATCAGATAGACACATTTTTAGACCTTCACAACCAACTTCAAAATTTGACCTCACTTGACCTGAACTTGACCTAACCTCGACCTGAAATTCATCCAGATGTGGTCCATATCACTTATTGAGTGTGCCTATTGAATTCTATGAATAAAATGACCCATAAAACATATGTCGCACATGCCCTTTTCTATATTTCGTTTTTGGTGACCTGACCTGACCTGACCTTGACCTTGACATTTTCATGGCATTGTATGCAACGAATATTGTCTTGGTAGCCTAAGAACACGTTTTGGGCAATCAGTTTCAGTCCATTCTTCGGCAACTACAGTGCAAGGCCGATACTGTAGAAACTTGCATTTTGTACCTTTGACCTGACCTTGACCTGACCTCTGACCTACTTAAGCAAAAACAAATTGGCCTCTTTAGATCTGCCTTGTTGAGAGCTTTCAATTGCCGTTTTCCTCGTCTTTCTACGACCATCGGTTCCGAGGTTAGACGGGGGGGGGGGGCGGAAGGGTGCCCTTACCTGACCTGACCTCTATATGCAATATGCATGTACTGTAATCATATATCAATGATCTGAGCTGACACTGGCATAATCTCTAACAAAGCTGACGGCACTTCCGGTCTATCCGAACGTTTTGCTGGGTGGTCGCCAGTCGCCACCTGACACTGGCATGTGAGGAGCCGGGAGGCCTCATCGCTGATCTGGCGGGATCAAAGTCGAGAAGTGTGAAATGGCCCCACCTGGCTTACCGACCGGCAGCGCTATTCTCATTTCACATGTCAATTGTCATTCTCACCCGTCCGAGCAGAGAAACTCACATCACAGCTGTAGTCGAAGTTCCTTCATCCTATCTCTTTAGGTATAAAAATAGAATAGTTATACTAAAGCTAACTCACCTCAAGCCGCCTTCGCTAGTAAGAGTCCCAACACCTCAGCAGTCTGTCCCAGGAGACGCTGCACTGACCACTGACGACTGACCACTACACACTGACTACTACCCACTGCACACTGCACACACCACGTGGACCGGCGTCGGGCGTACTATTCACTGCCGCGTCCGGCGCCGCCCCTTCCTTCCTACCGGCGCAGCGGGGTGACGCTGCCTGCTAACCGTTCCCGGTTCCAGGCAGGGGCGACTTGGTCTGCACCGCAGCCGGCCCGGGCCGAGCTGACAGGCGGACGGCGCACCCGTCTCTGACGCGGACCGACGTCTGCTCAAGGCCACCCGGACCCCGGACCCCCTCCCCCTTCGCCAGGGGCGCTGGATGCTGCAACGCGCGCACCCGTAACAAGCACCCTCGGGCAGCCGGTGCATCCGGGCGATGCTTGTTGAGAAACGCCTTTACACTGGAGGGTGTTTGGTTGGCTGCGTTGAACAGGATGTGTGTAAGGAAGGAACGCGCCGATGACGTAATGATTCTAAAATAGGACACGCGATCCGGGCCAGCCGATGACCCCGCAGAGGTGCGCAGCCTGCACCCAGCCTGCTCTTCACTTCGGCGCAATCTTGATAGCACTACTCGCCACTTGCATGAACATCAGCAGCAGCGCATGTATTGACATGCCAGTTTACTTGCTGGCATCACTGTCAGCCTGACATAAAAGGCACATGGGTCAAAAATCGGCAAAGGACAGCATCAAGTCGCTTCTGCAGCTTTTCTAGCCAAGAGCATACGCGAATGATTCGTTTCTGATTTTCAACTTTCAATGAATGTTATCTGAAATTCATTGTAATGGCCACACAGTTAATAACCTAATAGCACAGTTTGTACTGCCGAAACTTCAAACACAAACTTCAAACACTTCGGCGTTCGCTTATCAGTCGTTTTGTCCTCAAGCTGTACATTTTATATCGTTTGGTTGCCTTAGTCAAGGAGGAAATGCTTCGTTCCCTTGACAGATCAATACAGGTTAGATGAATGCTAAGCGTCACTAAGGCGGCCTCCTCACTCTCTGTTCGAAGCAGCTGTTCTAAATGCTCATAGATTTAACAAATCTCATCCATTTAAAAAAAGAAGTTTGTACTGCTAAATATTGTTCACCGTGCTAATTATTACAAAAATAGGAGTGCCTTCCGAACAGATCACGCTATTCAGTCATTTACGTTAGCTGTTAGCTTGATGTTTTCCATTATGAGCCAAAATCGTTCAAAGTTTCTGTGACTTATAAATTTCCTAGACGTTTTAACATAAATGTATAGTAGGTATGGGAGGAAGGGTCCCACTGGGTAAAGTTAACATTTTGAAACGAGGCCGGTTAGAAAAAAACGTTTTCTTTCAGTAGTTCATATGAAACTAAATTCGCTCTTCACTTTGTAAATCTCGGAAACGGTGTATATCGATGTTGAAAAATAAGGGTGTCATAACTGCCGGCAAACAAATAACTAGCCGCAAATGGTGGCGAAATGCCGAACGGTTCGTCTGGCTCAGCCACCAGCAACAGAGTCGTCATCGTCGGATGCTGCTGCAGACGACGATGGGTCACAGGAGGTTGGATCGCTGCGGAACATCGTCGGTCAGCAGCGGCAGCAGCAGGTGGCACTGTTCCGTGCGGAGACAGCTCGTCTGCGGCACACCAATGCGGACCTGCAACGACTGAGCCGGCTGCGCGAGACCGCTGAGGTCAAGCACCCGCCGCCCTGGTCCCCCGAGCTGGTCGGCTGCGAGAAGCTGCTCACGGACGAGGTCGCGTGGCGCGAGTACGAGAGGCGCTACCTGATGGTGGCTCCTCCCGTCCAGCTGCCGCCGCCGCAGGAGGTCGACATCGGCCGGCTGACGGCCAGACTGACTGGCGAGCAGCCGATGCTGCCCACCCCAGACCGCACCTGCGCACAGGGCTTCTTCCCGCCGGCAGGCCGCACCCGTCTGGCCTATAACGAGCCGCGTCTGCGGTCCTTGGTGCCCGGCTGCCGGCTGCCGAACACCGTCATCATCCGTCTGCTGTGGTCCACTCGCACGCTGCTCGATGTCGAGTACTACCGGGCCATGGAGAACCGGCGCATGCGGCGCCGCCAGCACTGGGAGTACTTCGAGTGGAGCGACTCGGATGAGCTCGAGGAGGAAGCGCATCCGCAGGACTCTGCCCAGTATATGACTCACCTGGAGAATGTGGCCATTCGTCGGAGAAACAAGCTCAAGATATCGATGGTGGACCACGATCACGTGGAGAACTGGCTGCAGCTGGCTGCCTCGGGGGTAGACGGCGTGGGCGCTGCGCCAGACTCTGAGGACGAGGTCATCTCCAAGATACGTCAGCGGCGTCTCAGCCGGCGAGGTCAACTACGCTCCGACCTGGATGGCAGTCTCGCCAGCCAGGATGACGCCTACATGCCGGCCTTTGGAAGATTCACGTGTGGAGCACGAGCGTCGGAAAAGAAACAAAGAAGAAAGAAGGTGAAAGAGGACGGCGCGGACGAAGTAAAGCGTCCTAGGAGACGAAGAAGAAAGAACATTGAGGAAGGAAGTGCCGGCGAAAATAGATTAGCAACCATTGAAAATGAGTATTCGTATTCTGACGATGACGAAGACTGGGAATATGATGATGAGCCAACGGAAAAGCGTGATGATGCCGGGCATGTAACAGCTGATGCCGCAGGTGCAAGGAGGGACGGATCGGGAGGAGAAGGCGGTGCACATCCCGCTGCTGGGACGACCCCGGCCAGGCAGCCTCAGACTGGGTACGGTACGTCGCCGGCATCCTCTGCAACCGGGCCAGCCGGTACCCCCGGTCCCCAGACGTCGCCAGCTGCTGCTGGAAGACAGTACTTTACGCCTGCTGGTGGGACGTCTTTAGGCGCACGGGCTGGGCAGCAGGCCGACCAACAGGCGGACAGGCAGCAGCTGCGGCGGCCGTCGAGGCGCGCTGGGTCGGTGTCCCCGAGCGCGAGCGGTCGCGGTCGGACCTCCGTGGCCTCCGGTGGGGAGAAGACGGTGCTAAATACGTCCCGAGTGAGACCTGACATGGATGCGGCGTTCGACTCCGAGACATCAGGTCGATCGCCGCCTCCGCGCAGACAAGCGCTCAGAATGCCGCATCTGTTCGAGGTGAAGGATTATGTCTGTGAAGACTCGAAATTGCCTGGTAAGGGTCCAACCGAAAGAGGAATGAGTTTCCAAGGACCAAGGCGCGCATTGTGCATGCGGAGGGGTAGACAGGGGAGGAGGTCTGGTGACGATGCAGATGCCGATCAATACGCAGCAACATTCAAGAAGTGGTCTTCGTCAAAAATACCAGGCATTTTCTACGATTCAGGTTCCGATGATGAATACGGTGGGGATGAAGCATCAACTCTTTCTGGTACAGGAAGTAAGGTCAACATTGAACATCTCTCTGGGCATCTAAGGTCTGGTTCTCCGAGTTGGAAATCTCGGAGCCCCACAGGATCAGGTCCTTTACACGAACTTGCCATTGAGTACAGCAAAAGTTTGTTGCAGCACGAGTGGGCGCAGGACCTATTGCACGGTGCCAATCCTGATATTCTCGATCCCTGGGAGGCTGCAGAGCGTATGGTCAAACGACTTCCTAGGCATTCGTTTGAAATACAGCAAGATATTTTACACGAAGTGCGAACGATATACGAGACGTTCCCTGCTCCCGAACACCTGCATCCGATTTCGACTGGGATTTTGGCCAGTCTCTACACGGCGACGGACGACATCCCAACACTAATCATGGCCACGGACACCCTGGTACTGCTGGCCGATCAGATGGATGTCGTGATGGCCAGCATTCTCACCCTCCTGACACTGGAGAGACTGGACGTCAGGGACTGCATCGAGACGCTGCTGGAGAGACTGGGTCTCGTCGATCCTCACAAGGTGGTACTGAGAGAGGCGCTCTCGTGGGCCCCGCGAGGTAAACACAGGAATCGTGAAACGTGCCTAAAGGAAATCAACAGGAAGGCGCTAAGCTTCGTCAGCAACTGGATGCAGGCGTTCGAGGCCCATACGAAACTCATCGCTGAAGAGGTGAATAAAAGTAAGTACTCGCTATTCCACGCTTTAGAAATGTTCCGGATACGATTTAGATCTTCACGCAGATTGCTGTTCTTACTTCGCGGGCGAAAGGTAGGCATAAAGTTTATTTCAGCCCACTCTTCAACATTAAACGAAAAAACGTTTACGTTGTTAATGTTGAACTTCTCCGTTTCGGCGCGAGTAGGTTATAGGTAGGTATACATAGACCACGGAGATTAGAGGAGTCCTGGATGCCGACGTCTTACGCTAATTCCTCCCAACCTAACTCGAATTAACCCTAGAACGCCTAGGGGGGGGGGGTTGTATCAACCCCCCCCCCCCTGAGGTTTTTTCGAAGTGCACGCTAAACGGCTTGTCGTAGCGGGCTGAAATTTTCAATACCCTCTGGGGCAACCTTTGCGCATCTTTTGCCGAAAAAAAATTGATCGGGTCATGTCAGGTCACGGAGTTATGACGTCATAAGAGGTACAGCCTCCGGCCGGATTTTCACAAACTGAGTGCCAACGCCCGAGGTTTCCTGCCGGTGGTACGGACATCGGTTGATGGATCGTGATGAAACTTCCCATGCATGTTGGGGCAAGTATTGGCTATCATATGGTATAAGAAATTTGACCGGGTCAGGTCAGGTCACGGAGCTATGACGTCACAAGAGGAACAGCGTCCGGTACTATTTTTGAAAAGCGCCCGAACCACTATTTTGCTAATTCTTGTCACCTCAATGGGAATATGCAGCAATATTAGCTTCTATAGGGAGCAAATGGACCTCCCAAATCCAAAAATACAATCAGATTTCAAAAATTTAAATTTTGATTTTTCGAATTTCTGCCGCCGACTGTGACCTTGCCGACTTCCGGCGCTCCCAACGCGCCATTTTTAGAGCTAGGGAAACGAAATACATACCAAACGATAGAGAATTGATCAAGGAACACGATAGTGAAGGTTTCAAGTCGATATCTCCCACCGTGTTACCGCAATCGCCGCCGAAAGTTGAAAAAATTCTATTTTTCCGAAAATTTGACCTTTGACCGGTCAAAAGTAGGTCAAATGTTGACCTAGGACCAAAAAATATACCACCAATCGCGAGATCTCGTTGAGAGCAATCCGTTGGTCTTTTCCGCTAAGCTCTACGACCTTCCGTTTCGAAACGCCAGGGGGGGGTCGTAACAACCCCCCCCCCCCTGGTCGTTCGTGTTATGAGAAATGGCCTGGTCGTGCGAGGGTTAAGAGATAAATAAATAGCATCGGACCTTGCGCCATAAATAAGCCTGCAGAATGCAATTAAAAAAATCATGTCCTTACCTAATCAACCATGCATGTGGGAGCCATGTGATGCTGCAATGGACAATTCTTTATTTTTGTTTTAGACATCATTGCATTGCAGGAAAAATGGACGCCGTTGTGAAATATAACATCATCAAGATACTGAAGAACTACGAACCTCTCGCGATCGAAGAGACTGATGAGGGCATCAATGTCAACCTCCGAGAACCATCCAGCTCCAGTCGGCTGAAAAATCCCGAGGTTCGAGCTAGCAATACGGGCATTACGTTTTTCTTTGTAACATCACTTTAAGTTTACCGTCAAGTCTGCTGGCAATCCACCTACGTTCTCGCTATATCAGTGTATGACCTCGTCCTCATCGGCTAACTAGTTAACCCGCGCCCGGCTGGGGGTCCTGGATTTCCACGCCCTGCTGGGGGGGGGGGGGTGTTTGAACACCCCCCTTGTAACTCGGCTCCTGGGCCACGTAGCGATACGCGGAAGGCGGCGTTCGAAAGAGCGTCAAAAATAATGACGAAATCACTTCGGTCAATTTTTTGGTCAGGTCAAAGGTCAGGTCACCAGAGGTCATTGAAGGCAAAATTTCGCCGATTTCCAGGTCGAATGTCGAAAATTTCCAAGAAGCTAACGCATAACTCGGGAACCAATAGAGCTACAGCGCCGCGGAAAAGCGCATTCGATAGCCCTATTAACGCCCTTTCTGAGTAATTCTCTCAGATTTGACCTAACGTCAACGGTTTTGCCTGCAGGGGGCAAAAACTGCAAAAATAGCCGATTTTTTCGGAAACAGTTTTTCTGCAATAACTTTTGACCCAAGCCTTGTACGAGCTTACTTTTACCGGCATCGTGTTCCTCTCGTCAAGACGCATCGAATGAACTATAACTTGACCTTGAAAGGTCAACTTGAAAATTTGACCTCAGGTCAAGGTCATGACCTGACCGGAAAGGGTCATGTTGCATATCAGTCGATCCGTATAGTCGAGCTGAACACATATAAGGCGTTTTCATCGCTCTAGCATGCCTCTATCAAAAGTTATTTGCGAAAAACTGTTAGATACCATTCGTGACCTAAGATGACCTCAGGGCACAAACAAGGGTCACGGACACCATTTTCATGTTCAGTGTGTCTAAACCACTTGTAATTCGGTGTTTGGGAGTGTTTATAATGTCTTTCGTCCAAAAGAGGCGCATTTCAATTTTCTCCCATTGACTTATAATGGGGAGGTCGCAAAATTGACCTGACCTTAGGTCATCGATATCAAAATTCTGAGATATACATTTTGTACATGCTATTGCTCTCAGCAATCGCTGAAAGTTTCAAAGCGGTCGGTCACTCGGTGTAGCTATGACAGACATTGAAACTTTTTATGAGGTGAGGTCACTTCAAGTGACCTGGTGACCTGACCTTGAATGACCTTGGTCTGAAATTTTCACAACATGTGTAGAATTGATGTATGATAAGGTGTACCAAAAACGGCGGCGCTCCGCGCCGCCGTTTTTGAGATATTCGCGAAAAACCACAAGGGGGGGTGTTCAAACACCCCCCCCAGCAGGGCGCGGGTTAATCGGTTAGTTATCGTTTGGTAACATCCCCTGAATGTCTACCAGGTGATCGAGGTGCTCAACTACTTCGTCGAGATGACTGATGACGAGGACGAGCTGGGTCAGGCTCGCGGGGAGAGCGGTCGGTTCGCCGGCAGACTGGAGGTCAGCGACCCGCTGGAGTGGCGGCGCAACAATAAGGATATCCTGGTGCCGCCGTCTCCTTCACCAGTTGCAGTGGTGCAGGTGGGTGTCCGTCACCACTGGCGTAGATGCAGGCCTGTAGTGGCTGTGTTCAGTCGGCCCTCAGGTGGAAGTGGGTTTCCCCATCTTACCTACATGCGAGAGTACGGTGGGGAAGTAAGAGGAAGTAAGATGTTTACTTCTCATCGTCGATTTCCGGTTCCGGATTTCCGACTAGCCGGCACCCGTGATTGATTGCCGTGTCTGCCCTGGCTGCCAACAAGCGAGACCGTTGTAACAACAGTGTGTTGTCGCCGCTCCGTTTGACATCTGTTTGATATTCTCTTGCCTTGTTTGTCTGCGATCTGTTGTCCGACTAGTCCCTTGTTGACTGTTTAACTGTTGACTGTTTACCTACCAGCTCCGTCGACCGCTCGTCTGACCTGACCTCACCTCTCACAGGGGAACCGTTCGCTGGCGTCTGGCGTGCTGCGTCCCACCGCCCTGGTCACCCACTGGCAGGGTGTGCCCGGCCTGGCCCCGGGTCCGTGGCCCACCGTCACCGTCGGCATTCGACTGAGAATTGCCGACAAATACTACCGGGGCCTTCCGGCGCCCGGTGCACCGATGGAGTTCCACTAGGGGAGCGCAGACGGACCGGTCCGTCTCCTTCCGTGGATAGTAGCGCACAGTGGATCGGACGCTAACCGACACCTCTCAGCTGGGCCTAATACCCATATTGACATCGTTACGTGCTCAAGGCCCTCGCATGCTGATCAGAGACGGGAGACGTTAAGTCATCAGTGGGGAAATTGGGAGCTCTCGTTGTTTATAATGAAATTGGAGTCGGAGATGACCTGGGTAACGGAAATCATCTTCATGAAACCAGCGTGACCAGAGAGATTTTTGGGATAATGATAATGATATGAACGGTAATGATGGCAAAACGGGTCGGAAACAGACTGTGGTAAAAGCTGTCTCTGAATATCACAGCCGTTGGTGCATGTCATTGTCTGATTCGATTTATTAGATTGAAAGGACCACTTCGGCCCCAAAATATGTCATCCAAGCGGTGAGTTGAGACACAGGAGGTAAGAGTACAGCTGATTGATGCGTCATAACATGTAATGATAGATATTGCCTGGAACTGGCAGCATTTGTTTGTTATAAAGTAACAATTAAGTGCTGTTATACATATTTAAAATAATGGAAAGTAGGGAGCTTCAACTCAATTAAAGCGAAAACTGAGAGCACGGATGGCTGTAATAAAAATTAATTTTGCACTTTCTTCCTTTCAAATGATAACAGCCTCTGCATCATACCTATGCTAAGGTAACATTTATAAATGGGCCGTTTAATTTCGGAGCGAGCTGCAATTCGGCAGTAACACTTTGCATCACGATCGCACTACTCAGAAAAGCAGAGCGAAAAATGTATTAATACTCTTGATGCAGTGATATTTTCACAGCTCGATTAAACGTCCAAACCAATCCGAGATGAAAAGTTATTTGGCATAATTACGAGTGAGCGAGCGCAGCGAGCGAAGCGAAGTCTTTTCAATATAACGGAAAAATCTCAGTATGAGCGGACCGGCCCGGCCCGGCCCGGCCTGTAACGCTTTTGAGAGGCTTATATCTCAGCAACCGCTGGACCGAATGGCCTGCGGTCTTTTTTGCTGGGTAGCCCCATCCCTTCTACCCCGTAATTGACTACTTTTGATACATCTCAGTGACCGCCGTGGCACGTGCCCGGTGCCACGTGAAAAGTCAAGGGTGTTCAAGCAGTTTTGCAAAAGTAATGATTTTGAGAGGCCCATATCTCAGCAGCGGCTTGAGCGATTGTCTTGCGGTCATTTTTATAGGGATAGCTGCATCCCTTCTACCAAAGGTCGGATGCTCTTCATCTATGTGAGTGACCCCCACTGCACGTGCAAAATACAACAATAAGAGGTACCAAATTTGTTCCCATTTCAGTAACTCGGTAATTACTGGGGCGATTTCGCTGAAACTTGGCATACAGGTATAGGCACCCACCAGGCAATGCATTCCCATGTGTTGCGGTTAGGGTGCTACTGCACGTGCGCACGTGCAGGGGGCGTTTCCAGATCTCGAGAACGGCTGGGCCGATTGCGCTCAAATTTGGTACACGGTTGGGGACCGGTTAGTAGGGTGCCGTGCAAAAGTCATTTTGGACCCCGTTTGCACGTGCGCACGTGCAGAATGCCGCTTCCAGATCTCAGGAACGGCTGTGCCGATTGCGTTCAAATTTGGTACACCGCTAGCAACCGGTTAGAAGGGTGCTTTGCACAAGCCCGTTGGAAGTACCCTCTCGCCCTTCTGCACGTGCAGGGCTCACTATCTCGCTCGCTCGTTCTTCGCCCAAAAGGCGTTTTACTGGTACTTACGGTACTTATGTCTTACGAAGCACGATGACGAGAATGTAGGACGCACATCTCCATACAATCTACCAAGACGTATTTCCATCAATTACATACTGGAAATAGGCGAATAAGCACATAAAAAGACGCTTTATTGAGCTAAGAGATCATGTGCTGCATGTCAGCCCAATACAAATATCAATAGGTATCAGTCACTGCACGCCGAAATGTGATTGGCAGATAACATAAGTGACATAATGCCATCGCGACCTTTGTGGCTTTTCTTGGTGCGTCAACATCGTAACATCACAGTAACGTCAACAATGAAGTCACCAAAACGACAGCTATGAGCTTGGCAGCGGCGATGTCGACTCTGGGCGCCGATGAGACATTACACGCGTCGCCTGTGCAGCAAAAGAAGCAGTCGAACTTTGGACGAGAGGTGTCGCAGCGGTCGAGTCCCAGCGCCGTGGTGGCGCCACTGTCGAGGAAACATCGGCCCAGAGTGCAGCCCTTGATGATCCGCATAGGGCCGTCATCTGCCGACAGCGAGAGAAAAGTGAGAGTCGGGAGGGGCACCCAACTATCGAATAAAAGTAAAATGCATTAACGATATACAATAAGATAAAATTCATTTTCCAAATTCCAGAGGTAAATGATTCCATAAAGACCGTGAGTCAGAGTAAGATCAACAGCCCAAAAGCACAATTAGTTTCATTTGGAGCGCACACTGGGTACCTTGTTTTTGTAGGGTGGTGCTACATCGGTCGTAAGCCTGATCGGTGGGACAGGGCTGTGGCGGGCCACATTGGCTGTTTTCGGTCACATTACACTGGTAGCAGGACAGGCCGGCCTCGGACGTCACAGCGGCGGCGGCACGGGCGCCACCTGGCGGCAGGTCAACGATGACGTCACTTCGAACGTGTCGTTATTGCTTTACTCAATGTTATTGCTCTCCTTAATATAAACAAGCAATGTGAAATAAAATGTCAGTTTGCTCAAACCATCCTCTTATTGCGCGGCTGCCCACCCCACGGTTTACCACCCAGCCCCACAACAAAACCGTTTACACTTTACATCCATTAGAGCGAGGCCCCGTGATTCCCATTAGGGATAACTAGGACGCATTATGTCCACGGTGTGCCGTGACCCGTGTTGCCGTGCTGAGCATCGTGACGGGAGCGTGTCGTGGCCGTCGGTAATGTCATTCGTCGGGAGGAGCGCGCTGCCACTCCGCCCGGGCGGAGGGTGGGGACGGGGATCGATAGCACCGGTCGTCACCGGAGGTCCGAGCTGGAGCGGTCCGGTCGGGGGTCTCTGGAGCTGGAGCGACCAGGTCGGGGGTCTCTGAGCTGGAGCAGCCCGGTCGGGGGGTCTCTGGAGCTGGTGCAGCGCAGTTAGTAGCGGCCGGAGCTGGCGCAGCTCAATTATCATGGCAGCTGCAGATGGTACAGCTCAGTCTGAGCTGGCGTGACTCAACAACAAACTGTTCAATTTACATATGAAACTGATTAAAATGAAAGGCTTAGTCGCACATTCGCTGCAATGTGTGCAGTTGTTTTAACGCTTGCACTCGTATAGGTATGTGGCGAATGGTGTCCGTAAAAACGGCTGATATTGGCGAAACTTTCAGTGCCCTAGTCATAACAAATTTTAGGCGAACTCTTGAAGTTTTTTTTTTTTATAAATATGACTCGAATGACCTTTGGCCTGCATAATGCTTCCCGATAATGGTTTAAGTAAGATGGCCTTGATAAAATGGCATTCACGCATCTCTACCAAAATCTTAGCACTAATTTAAGACATTTAAATTCAATTGAAATCGTTATGTAAGTTTTGAAGTGATATGAAAATATACATTAAATCTAAATCTAACTAGGTACCTATCGATTTAAAATTGGATGCAGCGCTAGAAGACAGCAATCTGCATATTATTTCTGCCTACCTGCGAATGCTATAGCAGAAGGGCAACCGTCGCCAGCGCCGGCAGCAGTGCAGGGCACCGGAGTGCAGGGTCACTTGCCTGCCTGCGGAGGCTAGGAGAAGAATGACCGTCACCAGCAGTACGCCCCCCCCCCCCACAGAATGAAAGGTTGTAGCCGCAGCTTACCTGTGAGGACCAGCAGCAGGGCGACCGTCTGCAGCAGCGCGGCCGAGCCGCCACGGTCCATCTCGCCGGCTGGCGTCGACCCCGTCGTCAGCACCGGCCGACGAAGGCTGACCCCCCCCCCTCCACCCCTCCCCCACCGGAGGCCGCACGCGCAGAACGTGTCTGCATGACTGGTGAGTGGAGATGCAACTTTGCTTCCCGAAACAGAAGTGTATGAAGACAACGCAGCGCTTCTAGCACACAATAAACAGCGAATGTTTAGACATAACACATGAAGCAGATGCTGTAACTATCATCAGGGACAAAGCGAGCAAAGCGACTTCAGAGCTGACTGAAAATTTCACAGCTCACTGCCGCTGAGTGAAGCGAGCAGACAGACTCGCTCGCATGGCCGGCACTGGCAGCGGTCCTGCCACAGGCCGCTGGACATGCCGTTAGGAGCTGCGGCGGCTGAGCGACGCCGTTATTTCCCCGTCGGCGGGTCGCGTCGGCATCGACATTCGAGTGTTTTTCAGTGCAGTGGTCCGAGCTAAGTAGTCGCGATCGAAGCACTCAGCCCAATTAACTGCGATAAGGCGACAGAAAATAATATCAAAACTTCTTGATGAGCTTCCTGCAGAGCCACAGGCATAATCTGTAAATTAATTTCGCTGAGTCCTAGGGTCAAGCCCGATTAGGGTTTGTCCCCTACCCAACCCCCAGGGTTTGTCTGCGAGTGTTTTTCGTGTTTGTGGAAGTGTGCTTTACCACAAACCCTTGCCGTACCTACCCCGTAAACAAAGAAAGCTACGGAAACAAAAGCGGCGCCAAACGAGAGGTCTCAATTCGACGATCGTAAAGAATATAAGCATTTTTATCATGTTGCTAAACTCTATACTCCATATTGACGCAGAAACTCATAGGAAAATATGTCGAATACATCGCCAAAAGGATACACTAAGCGTGTCCTGAGCTTTAAATCGAAGGTCATTTTGTTTTGTTTGGTTTGGAATATATGAGATAATGCTGCCACAAGGTCGGTGACTCGGTATTACTATAACCTCTGTCAGAACGGTATAACTATCAGACTCACACCTGTATGAATTTTAACTGGCGCCGTGAATTTGCAGGTGCGCGTACCTCTATGAGGGCCGACGGAGGAGGGTTGAGGAGGAAGGAGGGCTGGCAGTGGAGGCGGGGGAGGGGAGGGAGGCAGTGGAGCCCGGCGGCACACCTGCCCCCCGGCCTCACCTGGCCGGAGGCTGCCGACGCCGGCGGCGACCGGCTTCCTGCCGGCGGCTCCTTGAGTGTGACGGCGCCGAACAAAGGGCAGGTGTGGGGTCACATAGGTGAATCCAACTGTTGAAACCGCCAGCCATGTCACCACCTGGGCCGCCGGCGCCCGGCGGCACCAACTGGAGCGCAGCGCGCCGCCCCCGCCCCCGACGCCGCCCCCGCCCCCAGCCACCTGTGCGTCGCGCGGTGTCGCGATGCGAGACTCATTCATTCGCGGGACACGGCACACCGGGCGGACTTTGGGGAGGGGGAGGGTAGAGTGGCTGGGGGTGGTGCATTGCAGTGTCACCGCTAACTCAACAGGGATGGTGACATATACGGAGCCTATTATCACTGTAAAAGGCCGTTACACATTTGCGTACTTAACATCACAACACTGGCTCTAGTGCCTATAAACATTTCACTACAACTACAACGCGAGGATGTGGGCATAAGACAGTCCTTGGCGGCTTCTTTGAGTTACCCATATGTCACATAATTACCTATAAGCTTGCGGTACAGGCGACATCAACTATAGAAGAAAAAAAAAACTTACAAATAAACGGAGCGACGAAAACAACCCGAATCTATTTACGACGCAACTATCTATGTCCATCCGAGGTTTTCTTTAGTGCGACCGTGATAAATGGCAATGTAGGTAATTAACTAATCAAGCTCCGTTTACCTCTCGCTGGAGATGGCTCTCCAGTGTGCACCTGCAGGGGTGGATGAACTCAGCCCGTGTCCCGGCTCCCTCTCATCCAGCTATAGCCAGTGTTGCATTAAATTGCTGAATATAGGACAGGTGGCGGGCGTTATGGTCCACCAATCGTATTAATCATTGGCAAAACTCCGTCCACAGAAAACGATGTAAGCGGTATTAGCAGAAAGGTGCTGAGCTGGCATGTGGAAATCGACATACAGATCTTCTATAAATTATACAATATACAGTTCAGTGTGTTGACGTTGGCTGTCCCCTGAAAAAGTCTGCTTTGATATCACATCAACCAAACATAATCAGCAATGCGCGGGAGACTTCTTCCAGGCCCTGTAGACTATATATTTCGCTCTTCGAGCTAGACAGTATGTTAAAAATGAACAGCTTATGTATGTACAAACAAACATCACGCATGTTTTTCTTTCTGGCGCTGATCTGAGACTAGTTGGATATCAATGTCAGCCGGTTTCATGTGGCGCAGCCCGAGTGGCACACCCGCTGGCTCGTAACAAGCTGCATCAAAGACAGCTTTTTACCTCCTGAATCGAAAGTGGCTTTCAGCCATTACGCCAGTGTCAAGGTAAGGCCTACTCAGACCGGTGGCACGGGCAGGCGGTTAGAAGGCTGCACTGTCGAGGGTCTGTCTCCACAGCTGGCGGCGGCTGACCCCAGGCCAGCCCGGTGAAGAAGTGGCGACCCCATTACCACTCAGTACCTGGTATCTAAACCGACCTCCGAGCGAAAGTGGATCCCTATAGTCCGTCTATTGGTGCACTTCTCCGACCCAGCGTATGTCCCCACCCACTGACCTCAAAACCGGGAGCCGGGCCGAGCGCAGAAACCAGATCAGAGTACGAATGGCTGGTGACACCTGATCCAAAAAACGTCGAAGATAAGCACATTCCAAATTCAATGCGGCTACTTCATGTCGTTTATTTATTCTTTATTATCCTACCAGTGCTAGACAGATAGATTATCCATGCAGATATTTCGCGGAGATCACTCACTCTTATCTGTTGTGTTCGGGTATAGGGGGTGTGTACTTGGACCGCCTCTGCGGCCCCACCTCTGTGTGCCTGGGAGCGCCCCTGCCGACGCTCAGCTGATCGTGCGCGCCAAGCGGCATGACTGGCGCGGGCGACTAGGCGTGGCGCTGGCCATACTTGTTTAGTTTTGGAGGACTCTCTCGGCCCATTCGCACCGGCAGTAAATAAATCGCGTTTCTCTTAAGCTCTCTCTCACTCGAACCGTGAATCACGAACATAACATGGCGCGGTCAGTAGATGGTTCCGTGCGTGCGCGCAGTGATCGGTGTATCAGTGTATCAGTAATTAGTGTATAGCGCGCCGTGATCTGTGACGATGAGTGACATTGAGAAACTGACGCAGCTGCTCCTGCAGCAGGCGGAGCTGTCGGCGCAGCGGGAGCGAGACTCAGCGCAGCGCGAGGAGCGGCTCACTCAGATGGTGGAGCGACTGGTCGCCGACCGACAGCCACCCGCTACCGTCGCTGCCGACGATGCCTCGGCGGCGACAGCCGCCCGGACGTCGGCTGCCGCCCCGCCCGTGCGCCTGCCTGCTGCTGCAACGCCGGCGCCTCATCTGTCGTCCTCCACATCCCTGCGCGACTTCGCTGTATGGAGGGAGAAGCTGGACGGGTACATGCTTCTGACCGGCGCGTCCGCGCTGCCCGTCACTGCCCAGAGAGCTGCCCTTCTCAGTCTTCTCGACGAAGATTGGCACCGGGTGCTGCGCTATGGACTGACGATAGCGGACGACTCTCCCCTCTCCGCGGTGGTAGACGCCATGGAGAGTCATCTCCGTAAGCAGCGCAGTGTCCTGGTCGACCGCCGTGCGTTCTACGCCCGTGTCCAGGAGCAGGGCGAGAATTTTGAGGAGTTTCTGTGCGAAGTGAAGGAACTCGCGGCATTTTGCGACTTTTGCACACACTGTTACGACTCACGCCTGCGTGACAAGATTGTGTGTGGCCTGCGGGACGAGGAGACGGTGAAGCGTCTGTTGGAGGATCCGGGGCTGGACCTCAAGAAGACGGTGGACATCTGCCGTGCGTCAGAGAACGCCCGGGCTACCTGCTCCGACCTCCGCTCACCGACGGCGTCAGTGAGCCGTCTGTCGGCATACCGCCGTTCAAGGTCGCGCGATGCGCGCCCCGCGGCCCAACCCGGCGGGCGTTCCGCGGGTACGGCCGGCGTGCGCCGCCCCCAGGCGCGCCCCGCGGCCCAACCTGGCGGGCGCTCCGCGGGCGCGGCCGGCGCGCGCTGCTGCCGCTGCGGGCGGGCCGCCCACGCAGACCCGGCGGCGTGCCGCGCTACTAGCGCCATCTGCAACTCGTGTGGCCAGCGCGGCCACTTTGCAGTGGTGTGCGCCCAGGTGGCGCGCGAGAGCGCCGCTGCCCCCGCCGAGCGCGCAGCACCGGAGCGCGCGCGGCCCGCGGTGGGGCAGCCGTCAGAGCCGCGCATCTGCCGTGTCATCAGAGACGTCTACGTGAACGGCATCTCGACGCGGCCGACTCCCACTGTGACTGTCCGACTGTCTACGCCGGCTGGTGTGTTCACCGTGCCGGCCCGGGCCGACTCCGGCGCCGAGGCGACAGTCATCGGCGAAGACAGCCTGTCTTCCATCTGCGTGGAACCAGCGCAGTTGGAGCCCTGCATCGGCCAGCCATTTTCAGCAGTAGGGAAACAGCCGCTCACCTGTGTCGGGTCGTTCCGGGCTACTCTGGAGCTGGGCGACCGATCGACCACCGCTGCCGTGTTCGTCATCAGGGAGCTGACTGGCCTGCTACTCAGCTGGTTCGACTGTGTGGCGCTGGGGATTCTGCCGAGGGATTTTCCGGCACAGATCCGGTCCGTCGAGGACGCACCGCGCCCTGCTGATGACGTCACGGTCTCTGTTGACGTCACATCCGCTGGTGACGTCACACCCTCTAATGACGTCACACCGTCTGCACCGCCGGCCGCTGCCGGCTCCGCTCGTAGCGCCAGCGGCCGCTCGGCCCCGTATGAGGAGCCGCGTGACAGGCCCTGTCCGGCCACCGGGACCGAGACGGGCGCGCCGGCGCCGCCGGCCGATGGACCCGGGCCGGCCGCCGGCCTCAGCGGTCCGCTGCCGGCCTGGGACAGCGACTCAGACCCACCGGAGGCGGTCCGTGCAGCTCATGCAGCCGCTCTGGTGGAGTGTTTCCCGCGTGTGTTCGGGCAAGATTCGACTCTTCGAGTCATGGACGGCGGTCTGATGACGATCGAACTCCGGCCCGACGCGTGTCCGACGTCGGTCACCGCTGCGAGACCGATCCCCTTCGCCTGGCGTGCCGAGGTAAAGGCGCAGCTGGACGACCTGCTGGACCGCGGCGTCATCGTCCCTGTGGACTACCCGACGGAATGGTGCCATCCCATTTCGTGCGTGCCGAAGAACCCGTCCGGGTTTCGACTCTGCGTGGACCTGACGGGACTCAACCGGTACGTGAATCGACCCACGTACCCCTGCCGGTCTCCTCACGATGCCGTGACGAGTCTGCCCGCCGGGCACCGGTGGATGTCGACTCTGGACGCCAAGATGGGCTACTTCCAGGTGCCGCTCGCTGAGTCAAGTCAGGACCTCACCTGCTTCATCACGCCGTGGGGCAGGTTCAAGTTCGTCCGCTGTCCGATGGGATGCAGTGCGTCTGGAGACGAGTACAACCGGCGCGGCGATGCCGCGCTCGGCGACATCCCAAACTGTGTCAAGATTGTCGACGACATCCTGGCCGTGGCACAGACGTACCGGCAGCACCTGCAGCAGGTGATCGACATCCTCCGGCGCTGTGACGACCGAGGAATCACGCTGAACCCGCTGAAGTTCAAGTTCGCCCAGAATGAGGTCAAATTCTGCGGCTACAAGATCACCCCGGCCGGCTACACCACCGACAATGAAAAGGCGCGCGCCATCGCTGATTTCCCGAGACCGGAGAACGTCACCGACCTGCGGTCCTTCATGGGTCTGGTAAATCAGCTGAACGGCCTCACACCGGAGCTGGCTGACTCGACTCAGGCCTTCAGAGACCTCCTCAAGTCGCGCCGGGTCTGGCGCTGGACTGAGCAGCACGAGGCAGCGTTTCTGCACACCAAGATTGTGCTGTCGTCACCGCCGGTGATGGCATTCTTCGACCCCCAGCTGCCGACCGTGCTACAGACGGACGCTGCTAAAACCCGAGGACTGGGTTTTGCACTGCTCCAGAGGCACGGCGAGGACTGGCGTGTGGTCCAGTATGGTTCACGGTTCCTGACCGATACCGAGAGCCGATATGCTGTAATCGAGCTGGAGCTGGCTGCTGTACTCTGGGCCTGCAAGAAGTGCCATGTCTACCTGGCTGGCATGCCCCACTTCGACCTGGTGGTCGACCACCGACCGCTGGTGACCATCCTAAACTACAAGCAGCTCAACTCGATCGACAACCCGCGTCTGCAGCGGATGAGAGAGAAGTTGTTGGCCTACAGCTTCACCACCAGCTGGCAGAAGGGATCGAGTCACGTGATCCCAGACGCGCTCTCGCGAGCGCCCACCAGCGACCCCGCCGCTGATGACGACGGAGCGGTGGACACCGAGGACGACCCGCTGCACGCCAGCGTCATTGCCGCGCTGCAGGCCTCCACCCGATCGGAGGAGGGCGCCCAGCTGGCTCCGCTGGTCGACTCCACACTGGAGAGAGTCCGCGCCGCCGCGGAGCGCGACACCGAGTACCAGACTCTCAGCGAGCTGATCCTGGCCGGATTCCCAGAGAACCGGCACGAGACGCCCCCTGCAGTACGAGCGTACTGGGGCGTGCGCCATCAGCTGGCCATCGACGACGGACTGGTGGTCTACGGCGCTCGACTGGTCATCCCGTCCGCCCTCCGACGCGGTGTGCTGGAGAAACTCCACGAGTCACACCAGGGCGTTGATAGGACCAAGCGCCGTGCTCGGCTCAGTGTGTACTGGCCGGGCATCGACAAGCAGATTGCTGACACTGTCGCCGCCTGCGCTCAGTGCCGTCAGCGCCTGCCCAGCCACGCCCGGGAGCCGATGTGGCAGGAGGACGGCGCACCGACACGCGTCTTCGAGTCGGTCTCGGCCGACTACTTCTCCGCTGGAGGACACACGTACCTGGTGTACGTGGACCGGCTGTCCGGGTGGCCGTATGTCACAGTGTGTCCCCGCACGGCCTCGGCAGACCATCTGACGCGGCAGCTCCGACTGATGTTCTCGCAGACGGGCGTCCCGACCGTGTTCCGGTCAGACGGCGGACCCCAGTTTGCATCAGGCACGCTCCGCCGGTTCCTCCAGCGCTGGGACGTACGACATGAGATGTCGTCACCGCACTACCCGCGCGCTAACGGGCACGCGGAGGCCTGCGTGAAGACAGCGAAGAAGCTGGTGCTGGCTGCGTCCTCATCGGGCCGGCTCGACCAGGACCAACTGGACCGAAGTCTGCTCGAACTCCGTAACACGCCCCGAGCAGACGGGCGGTCGCCGGCACAGGTGCTGTTTGGTCACCCGCTTCGCTCTGGTGTTCCCACGCACCACCGCGCCTTCGCTCCTGAGTGGCAGCGGGCGGCCGATGTCTGCGAGGAAAAGGCTGCCGAGCTCCAGGAGCAGGCCGTCAGGTGCTACAACAAGAGCACGCGCCGGCTGTCACCGCTCAAGATCGGCAGTCGGGTCGACCTTCAAGACCCCGCCACCGGCCGATGGAACCGGATCGGAGTGATCGTGGGCGTCGGTCAGCGGCGCACGTACCTCGTCAAGACGGCCAGTGGCAAGGTCCTGTGGCGTAACCGCCGCTACCTGCGCCCATACCGGCCGCTTCTGACGGAACCCACCCCGCCTGTGGCTCCGTCCGCCCCGCGCCCGCCCGCTGCGGGTGCGCCTCAGCCGCCGCCGCCGCCGCCGCCGCCAGCGCGCACCGCGGTCGCCGCCGAGAGGGCGGTCCGACCCGCCGCTAGTGCGCCGGCCGTGTGCCGCTCGTCGCCGGTGCGGTCACCCCAGGTGGAGACGGCCGCCGCCGCTCTCCCGCGTCGTTCTCGACGGCAGCGCCGCGCTCCTGGTCGGCTCCGAGTTCAATGGGGTGCGACCTCGTATGCGGAGTGACTGTGAGACAACGTCGTGCATTGTTGTGTTTTTGTGTGTTTTTGACGACTGTTGTCTCGAGGGGGGATGTTGTGTTCGGGTATAGGGGGTGTGTACTTGGACCGCCTCTGCGGCCCCACCTCTGTGTGCCTGGGAGCGCCCCTGCCGACGCTCAGCTGATCGTGCGCGCCAAGCGGCATGACTGGCGCGGGCGACTAGGCGTGGCGCTGGCCATACTTGTTTAGTTTTGGAGGACTCTCTCGGCCCATTCGCACCGGCAGTAAATAAATCGCGTTTCTCTTAAGCTCTCTCTCACTCGAACCGTGAATCACGAACATAACATTATCAATTGCTGAAAGTTTCAAAGTAATTGTTTAACCCTCGCCGGCCGAGGGGGGGGGGCGGGTGCCGCCCCCCCCCCCCATAGGGTTTTTTCGAGATAGCTCCGAACACGCTGGCGATAGAGAGCTGAAACTTGGCATACCTGACCTTTGATCCAAGCCGCATCTTTTGACACCAACCGCATTTTTGGGTCAGGTCAGGTCACTGACCTATGACGTCATAAGTGAACCTCTGCACGGTCTTCAGATGTCGCAACTTCGCAACGCCCTCACTGCCAGAGGAGATGTCACAGGGAAATGAAACTTGCAGGATCTAGTATCCATTATGAGTCTCACAACTTGTATATCTCGGATTTTTCCTAAAGGTCATATGAGGTCAGGTCATTTTCGTGACCTCACCATTATAGGGGAAGTTGGGGGAACGCCGAATACTTTTTTTCTGACGCCCGTAGCACGCAAGGTAGACAACATAAGCTATTCTTGTTGGCGTCATTCGAGAGGCCAGTCTTTTGCCTTTCAAACATACCAGGCGCATTTGATGAATTCGCATACCGTTAAGCGCACAAACTAAAAATATCAAAGAAGTGATTTTTTCGGCGTTGCCCCGGACTGCGGGGAAAGCCGAAAATGGGAGAAATGATCTACGGGGAATGCCGACATTGATGTTTTGCCACTTTATCTCAAACTTTATCCAGAATTTATCAAAGCTGACACGCGTTTTAAGAGCTTGAGGACGCTTGGTGCACACTGGAAGTTATAATTGTGTGATATAATAAGAAATTGCCAGGTAAATAATTCCTTATAGGTAACAGGCCGTTGTGTCGGTTGAAAGTGTAATTTGTGTGACTAAAAATTCGCGTTGCTATTCTACAGCAGTAAAGTCCACGTAGCGTGCTTTAACGTGCGTAATTGCACGTTTTCGGCATTACCCCAGCCAGCCATACTTTCATTTGCAGGCCCATAACTTTTCAACGTGCCGTATAAATTTCAAATAGGCAGCACACTTATGCAAAGACATGCTGAAGATTACTTGACCGAATTGGCCAGACAAACGGTAGGATAAAGAGTAAGAAATGCAGCTTCAAAGGCGCATGTAGTACAAGGAACGCGTACCTTGAAAACGCTCTTGGCGCCCTCACAGCCGAAGTATTCCGAATGACGACTCGTAACAAACATGCGATAATTGTAGTCACTTAGGCTTCAGAGCATCACTGACAGGTGGCATCCATGTCTTACGGTTTTCGAAATATCTCGAATTTCGGCTTTGCCCTAACTCCGGCATTGCCCCAACTTCCCCTAAGTCAATGGGGAAAAATTCAAACTGCTATTCTGGCGCCGGGAACGATCTCCAACTATCTCAAGCACACAGAATCGTGATTTGATGCACTCCTTGCAACGTTAGATGCGTCACTTTTGCAATGTTGACCTTGCGTGACGTCATTTATGACGTCATCAAGGTCATATTAGTTTTTCGTCAATAACTCTTGATCAAATTGAGCTAGCGAGTCGAGAAGGCCACCAATGGACTCAGGAAGACCTGCCGAATCGAATGATATGCGACATGACCCCTTTCGACCAACTTCGTGACCTGGGGGTGCTGACCTGACCTTGACCTGAGGTCAACACCCCAAGTTGACCTGACCCGGACAAAAAGTATATCATTCGACGCGCCTGAGCGAGGCGAACACGATGCTGCCAAAATCGCGGCTCTGCGGCCGTTTTTTGCGAAGTTATTCACCAAAAACTGAACCGTACCCTGGGGCACTTGACCTGACCTCAGAGGTCACCGGTTGACCTAGGACATTAAAATCGGGTACCAATCTCTGCGTCTCGTAACGGCGCACACGCTCGTTTTTTCCGCGACGCGCTAGCTCCACCAGGGGCGAAACGGCGAGGGGGGGGTCGTACCCGCCCCCCCCCTCGGCCGGCGCGTATGTAGAAAACCAATAGGTCCGGCGAGGGTTAACCCGCGACCGCCTGGGGGGTCGGATCCGACCCCCCCCCCTCCGTTTTTCTTGAATAACTCAAGAACCGCTTACGTTATCAACTTACAACTTAGCATGCCTTTTTCCTTATCAATTTGACGTCTTCTGTGCAATTTTTAAGAAAAAATTTCCAAAAAGTTTTGAGATATATCGATTTTAGTGATGTAACTACATGGCGTTTTTAGTCAAAAAGTGGTAAATGTTTAAAAAATCGCCAAAAATCAGGCTTTAAAGCAAATTGCAAATTAAGGACATGAAGAGACGCAGCTTAACGACTTCTTTAAAATGGCTATCTCGGATTTTCCATAAAATGCGTTTTTCACCCCTAAAAATTCAAAAAACTACATTTTTTGGAAAACAGCTAATAAAATCCAAAATTTTGAGAATTTCCAAAAAAACGGAATATATGTTATAGAGCTCTATTAGAACATTAGATGTCCCAAATTTCAACTTTCTATCTTGATTTTTGACCCCCAAATTGTAAAAATAGCTCCAACATGCATAGGGCATGGTGACGTCATAAGCATTTTCGTGAATTAGAGGCACTTCTGAACATCGCATGTGAAAACAAATGGCACCACTAGATTCCTGGGTTAAAGTCCGTCTAGAAAAATGCATTTTTATGTCAAAAATAAAAAGTTGAAAAATTGACCTTTTTTCTCAGCCCTCGTTTAGTTATGTATGGTATAAACGATTTTTTATGCTTTCAATGCACACTTATCACCAGCACAGTGACTTGGGGTCACATATAACCATTACCATCGGATTCGGCGTGAAAAATAAGCCATAAAACATGTGTCGCACGCCCATAAAGCAGAAAGTGAAAACCGTGACCTTTCGTGACCTGACCTGACCTTGACCCGTACTTAGTATGACCCCTATACGCACATGGTACCTTCACTAGGCCTTTGAGGTTATTTTTGGTGAGTTTCGAGCAGCAGCTATCGATTCCGCTGTCCGTAAGCCTAATCATGCAAAACCCCAGAATTTGACCTTTGACCTGACCTTGACCCGAAAGTTGACCTCAATCTTAAAATCTTAAGAGTGCTTTGGGAAGGTCTCGTAGAGAGCTTTAGAACGCCGCCTCGCGGGGCTCGATGCGACCATTGGTTCTCAAGATAACAGGGGGGGGTCGGATCCGACCCCCCCAGGCTGTCGTGGGTACGGAAATAGCCCAGGCGGTGCCGGGTTAATCGGTGTAGCTACATCCAGCTAGTTACCCCTGCTTCTCCTGCGACAGAGATTAAAATTGATGTTATTGCTTTTATATTAATCAAACTCGGGACCAGACGCCTGGATGGCACCCATCGATCTTGAACGGCTTGTTAGTGTCTGGGTCAGGGAAGGTGCGCTTTTTTACATCTGGGTCTTCAGTTTCGTTTTTCACTTCTTTCAGGTTTATTACATTAATGAATAAGCTTAAATGCTCAAACTAAACGGCCATAGTAAGATAAATGCCACGCTTGTTCCGGAATGCTGCATCCAGGACCTCGTGCTTTGTTGTTGTTGTTTTTTTTTGCCCTCGACCCTCGGTCTATGTAGCGCGGTAAGCTCAACAAATCCCTCCGTCCTGAACGAAATATTTTGCCGGTCCCGTTTGCTTTTGTTTATGGTCACCGATATTGAAATTTCGAGAAATATGTTTTGTTTATTCTTTCAGCTACATTAATCGTTGAAGCTTTAAATTAATCGTTCAGTCAGCTGTGGTGAGCATTTACCTATATTTTTCTGGAGGCTAGGTTTCTTCAGGTGCTCTGGTTATCTGACCATGATCAAACTGCGTCTGTTTTTCATAAAATGCCGAAAAGATGCATGATATTGTGTGCAAAAAAAGGTGTATTTAAATGGATATTCGCGAAAAACTTGAATGGAGCCAAAAACTTCCCTCTTCGGCCTTGCGCGGGTTTAATGGCCAAGCAATCTTAAAAAAGGAAAGATTTTGGAGTTTAAAACGAAAAGGTAACAATATCAGACCTCTTTTTGACGGTACTGACTTACGTAATTTTTATTCAAAAAGAAAATAATTTTGTTTTTCCATTACATGAGCGGTGACCAATAAACTCATTAGAAGGAAAACTGCGTATGGCGCTGTAAAACGTCGCAAAACAGTAAGTTTTCAGCTAAAACCGAAAAAGCCACAGAATGCTGTTTATTATCATCTAACAGATAACATGCTAAGCTAATACATCATCAATGACACGGGTATTTTCATTAAACATTACATAACATGAAAGCAAGCGACAAATCGGCCTTCATTCAATAAATATACAACGACAACTAAGGCAATTCAATTTTAGTCACTGCTATGCAACGTCGTTTTACTAGTGCGAAAATGTTTTCACGTTTGTCTACATACGCGTTTCTTTCTCATAGATAAATAATACTTCCCTAGCAAGTACTGTCCAAGCATTGAACCATGTGCGAAAAAAAAACTGTCTCTAAAACTGAGAACATATATCGCAACTGGCATTGCCTGCAGATCTGGCATATTGTGGCGACCATCGCCAGTGTCACGAATTGGCATCTACACATAGGCCTACTGGGTAATGTATTTCACCACGCGGACAACATAACCACGCATGGTGCTTAGAACACAGCCTGGTGTACCGAGAGCTGACGACTACTGGAGCGGCCCCGTGCGGCCGCTGGGTAGCTCGTTTACACTGGGGCGCGGCTGTTCGCTGCCGATCATACTAAGTTCGCTGCCGCTGTTCCGAGTATTCACGTCGAGCCCTTGCCGGCGTTTGACCGGGCGACGATCGGCCGGCTGCTCTTCACTGCCGACCGAGGGCTGCCGCTCGCCGCCGGCGCCGGCACGTACCGCGTCTTGTGGCCGGTCGGCGGCGGGGACATCACCTTCCTTTTACGCACGCCGCTCTCCTCTGACCCCGCCGAGGAGGTGTCGCTGCTCTCTTTAGCAGTGGCACTCTCCAGGTTGGAGTAGCCCTCCAAACCTTCCAGGCCCTCCAAGCCGTCCAGGCCTTCGAGCCCATCCAGGCCCTCCAGTCCGTCCAAGCCTTCGATGCCCTCCAGGCTGGTGGCACCCTCATAGCCCTCCACGACATCCAGTCCATCCAGCTCGCCGATGCTCTCCGCGCCGTCGAGCTTGACACCACCGTAGCTGCTGTAGCCGCTCAGCGAGTGGCCGTACTTGCCGGAGAAGGCTCCGTGAGCGTTGTAGTCGTGCAGGTACTGATCACCGCCGTAGCCGGCCTGGCCGTAGCTGTGGTCGTGGTGGCCGTAGCCGTGGCCGTAGGAGTGGTGGCCGTAGCCGTACCCGTTGTGGCCGTAGCCGTGACCGTAGCCGTGCCCGTGGCCGTGGCCGCCGTACGCCAGCAGGCCGTAGTATTCATCCGATCCGTAGCCGCCCTTTTTCTTGTTTTTGCCGAAGATGCCTCCGAAGAAGCCGCCGCCGTTTTTGTTCTTCTTGAAGATGCCGCCGAAGAGGCCTTTCTTCTTCCCGCCGTAGCCGCCGTAGCCGTAGCCGCCGTAGCCTCCGTAGCCGCCGTAGCCGCCGTAGCCGCCGTAGCCGCCGTAGCTGCTGTGACCGTAGTGGGGACCAAAGTGGTCGACATAGCCATAACCGTGGCCATGATCATGACCATAGCCGCCTTTGTACCCGCCCTTGTGGTCGCCGTAGTAGTCATCGTGATAGTCGGCGTACAGCGTGTAGTCTCCGTAGCTTCCAGTGTAAGGGAGCTTGCTGGCACCGTATCCAGACTTGTGGCCCTTCCCATACCCGCTGCTCAGGTGAGAATACCCACTCGCCGATGTGGTGTAATCACTTGTCGATAGACCATAGGCACTGTCCGAGATATCGTAGCCGCTCTTTGAGGTGCTGTAGCCACCTTTTGAGCCTTTGTAGTCATAACCGTGGTCTGGTGCAAAGTCAAAATAGATGTCGCAACCATGGCCGTACTCGAAGTCGTGCGGCCCTTCGCCGTAGCCGAAGCTGTGGCTGCCAAAGTGGCGGTATCGGCCCTTATCCCTAAAGGCCTTGCCGCCCCTCTTTCCGTAGCCGAACACCCACCCCTTGCCTCCGTAGTCGCCGCAGTGCTGCTTGTTGCCGAACTTGCCGTAGCCGAAGGTGGCCGAGGCCGAGTCGAGCAGCAGCGGCGCCAGCAGCAGCAGCACCGGCAGCAGACGGTCCCGACACAGCGCCATCGTGGGTCACGGGTGGCCACTGGTCGCGCGCAGCGGCCACCCCCACTTATCAGCTCGGTTCGGGCCCCTTTCGCCGGTCGGCCGGTCTCTCCGGGTTGTGGGGGGTAAAAACTGGCTGACCGGCGCAGTGCTGACCGCCCGATGGGGCTGCACCGGCGCCGGACCTGTCTGAGGTCGCCGACAGGTCGCAGAGATGCGATACGCGCGTCCCGCTCCGCGTGCCTCGCGCAGCAGTGTAACATGCGACAGGGACGCAGGCCGGGCCGCGACCTAGAGCTTGTTCTTATTGTTTGTGTGCTGGTGGGGAGCGAGGATGCGGCACTACTGCCATTAGGCAGGTTAGCAGGTTATGTCATTTCATTAGCATTAGCTTGATGATTTCATTAACATTAGCTTAAAACTCATCGCGAGTCGTGTCTAAGGAAAGCTTTCAGTGTTTGTTTTGTTTATTTGCTTACTTCACAATATCGCCAACAGGCTGTGCACATTGAAAGACGAAGTCGAAATGACCCCAAATGAAAGTACCCGTTTATACTTTACTCACCTGAAAAGGTGTGCATATGCGTGTAAATAAAATTGCCAGTTTTATGCTAAAATCTGTATTTTTTATGTTCTGGTAAGTATATGTATTTAGGTTGAAACGCAATTGAGCTTACAAAGTACTTCATAGAAACTCATAACCATGGGTGGAGAATGTGGTATGGCAGGTTTAAGGTATGGCATGTGCCACACCAACTTAAAAAATGGTATGGCAATGCCATACCAACTTTTCAGGGTAAAACTTATGAAATTTGAGGATTACAGCTTGTAAAAATTTAAAATATGAGGCAAAAATGTTTTGTTTCATGAGCAAGAAGTTTCAGGGAACAAGCAGTAGCGGCGAAACACTTTCAATTAAGGGGGGGGGGGGCACTGCCGACTTTTGGTCCCATTCTTTCCATGTAACGCCCATAGGGCTAATGTTAAAATGCCAAAATCAAGGGGGGGGGCACGGTGCCCCGGTGCCCTCCCCGTTCCGCCGCCTATGGGAACAAGACAAGTGATTCACTGCATAGTGCATACTTGGCTTAATTAAAGATGCACGACCTCAATGCGCTTTAATATTTTGATATATGAAACAGTCATGTAGATGTATAGAAAGTGCACTGTTATACCTACTGAGTGAGTATGTGCCCAGATTTTCCTTGTCAACGTTTCTGCTATACAACATTGTTTGAAGCAGCTGGCGCCATACCAACTTTGAAGACAATTCTCCACCCATGCTCATAACGATAATCCGTGCAAGACGTCACAGCATGACTGAAAGCTAATTCCGACTCCGGCATATAGATAGTCCGTTTGAACCCGCGAGGGTCTCCGCTGGAAACAAACAGACCAATTAGCCGGGCCGGGGTGGCGGCCGTTCCGCTGCAGGGCCAGTGGCGACGCCAGATGCCGGCCGCGTGCAGGCGACACGCGTCCCCAGCCGCCATGAATGAAGACAATTATTCCTCTAGGTCACAGGGCGCCGGAGCCGCCAGCATTGAGAGAATTCCCCCAAGCAGAACCGCCGCCGGCCAGCTGCCGAGCGCCGCTCCAGATTTGCACCTGTTGCCGCCGACCGCCGAGCGGGGCGGCGGCTCGACTTTGTGTGCGCTGAGGCGCATAGACCAAAGTCGAGCCTGAGGACCGGCGTGGCGGCGGGGGCAGGTGCAATATGTTGGCCAGTACGGCGGGGGCGGGGGTGGCGGAAGCGCAGGGCGATCCTATTCATAAAATGGAGACCGGACGTGCGAGCTGCGGCGCCGCCAGCGGGCCTTGAATGAAGGGGTGGGGTGTTGGGGAGGCGGGCCGGGGGAGGGGAGGGGAGGGGTGCACAGTAGTTAACGGAGGTGGCTGGGGGCGGAACAGACTAGAATGGACTGGACGAGACTGAATTAACGACGATACAGGACAGCTTTTAAATACCGCCTGCTTAAGCCTGCTGACATAACTATAAGGCCTCCCTATCCGATTGGTGCCAACAATTACTAATGAATGACTGGATAGAACGCGCATTTCCTAGTTAAAAACCAGCACGTGGCAGAGCCTCTGGTACAATTTATTTAATCATTCACTGTTTCGTCTTAAGACGAAACAGTGAATAGCGATGGTGTACATGATAAATTCTCTGACGGCGGGCCGGAACCTCCCGCTGCCGTCCAGGTGTCTCCCCCGAGGATGGACAGCCATCTGGCAGAGCGGCGCGTGGCGCGTGCGTCCGGCCGGGGGGGGGGAGGGGACGGGGGCAGGGTGGCAGGTGCCACCCGCCGCCGCCTACCGTGACCCTCCCCGTGGCACCTCAGGCGTAAATCTGGCCGTCTGCCGGGCGGCCGGCCATCTGCCCAGACGGGGGAGGCGGTCCACACCTGCCCCGTCTTCCTGGGCGGTCAGCTGTCTGCTGTCCGACCGGACACGGCCGACCGGACACGGCACACACCGGACACGGACACACGGGAACGGGACACGCGGCCGGGGAGGACAGGGAGGACAGGAGCGGCAGGTGGGCGCCGATAGGACGGAGTGGACTGGATCTGGGCACGGAGAGAGGAACTGGGACTGAGACTGAAACGGAGGAGGAACTTGAGACTGGGACTGAAACCACCACTGTAACCGGGACTGATACCGTGAGACTGTGAATTGAACGGAAACTGAGACAGTGTGACACAGGAAAGCGCACAAGTATGAGATGGCTGGATGCAGTATGAGGCACGAGCCACGACATAGACCAAGACTGAGATCGAGATAGAAACTAGCTGGTCACGAACTGTCTTAACCCGCGAGTTGCTGGGGGGGGGGCGGGCGTTAAACGCCCCCACTTTTTTCGCCGGGCCATAGCATAAAAACGGCGCGCCGCAGGCGCGCCTAATTTTGGATACCTGTAGGAAATTAATTGAAGTTTATTGTGATTAAGTTTCAAAAAAATCGGTCGGACAATTTTTGAGATATCGAGGTTTTAGTGACGTCATTATTTCTGAGTTTTCAAGCAAAAACGGCATATGTTCAAAAAATCATATAAAATCACAAAATAGATATACAGACATGCCGTAAACGCCTTTAGACTGCCAATACCTTGAACAATGAAATAGCTATCTTCGATTATTGATTTTCGTTCCGCATTTTCCAAAATCTTGAACTGAACCTTGGCAATTTCTCGTGACTACTTCACGACCATGATACATGCATTTCTTAAATTGAACTTTTTGAGCCAAACACGTACACATATGACAAAATGAATGACACCATCGTGTTCTACGCCCCAAATTACCCATAAAACATGTGTCACAGGCTGCGAATATCAGTTTTGATTTTCGGGGATATGTGCCTACCCGGTTGACCTGACCTTGACCCTGACCTATGCTTGACTGACCCCTACATGCAGCTGACACTCTTGTAGACCTTATATGATGGATTGTGCACCGTTTTGACAGAGTTTATGACGAGAGGCGCCCATTGCGAAGTCCTGAAGTCCATGCTACTGAAAGCCCGATTTTAGGTGTTTGACCTGACCTTGACCCGACCTGTGACCTCAAAATTCAACTTTAAAGTACTCATCTGAAGCGTCTCGTCGCGTTCTTTCGTTTGCCGCCTCGTGCGTTTCGCTGCGCCTATTGGTTCTCGAGTTATCGGCTGGGGGCGTTTAACGCCCCCCCCCCCCCAGCAAACGGTGGGTGGCGAAATACCCCAGCAACTGCCGGGTTAAGGATGAAACACGGAAGACAAAAACCTAATAGGTAATTTTTGCGTCTTCCTAGCGGATCTTTTGTCATTTTTGTGCAGGATGATTGAGATGAAATGATAAGGGCAACGAACTTAGAGTTGTAAAGCTTGTATCATAGCAACAAATACAAAAATAAAACCATTCAGTGCCTCACAATCCTCAAAAAGTCCCGCCATGCACCGCGACAACGCTAGACGCTATTTATCAGTTTTTTTTTCATTTATCACTCCATTGGGTGTAGGTACGTACAAACACCAGTTCACAGTTCATTACGTGGGGAACTTTGGGTGATTACCGCCAAGTCCCTGAAGCTACCGAAGATTTGCAGAGCGTTGAAGGGATCCACTTGACATTATCGGTGGTCAGTACAAGTGCTGGCAGGTCGCAGTGATGCAACGAGAAGAGGCACCGCGCTACTTTCACAACTGATTCGATGAATCCGAATACGCCACACACTGATAAGCATTCGACGATGCTCTAATGCTGCGAATGTTTGGCGTTTACCTACTTCATAACGACAAGGTTGATGCTGATCAATAGCAAAAGGAAGTGTACCGTAGCAGTTTGCCAGTTTGCCATAAAAATTAAATGTTACATTAGTACTTACTAGTGATGTCAGTTACATAAAATCGGAATAGTGAATACCGATACCAAAACCAAATACCAACCAATATCATGGGAAAATACCGAAATCAAACCAACTAGGGAATATGATAGGAAATAGCCGTTTTCACGACGGGCTATCCGGCGAATGCACCTGATTTGACCAAATCTGCACCTAATTTCTTTTACAGCAAATATCTTCATTTTATGAATTTATTTCAGTGTTTAAATCGATGATGCTCTCTGATAATATGACAAAGCAGGCATATAAGCAATTAGTGCAGCCCTAGCTGATAGCTGCTAAGAGACGCACTGAACCTGATTTGACCAAATCTGCACGTAATCTGTACCAGATGTGCACCAAATGTTTACCAGATGGCCGTCGTGAAAACGGCTAATACCAACTTTTATCCAAATTCACAGCCTCTTGTAGATAGATAGATAGATAGTTTATTGACACTGCACTCTTGATAAAATACACACAATACATAAAATACAAAATTCTATACATAATGCAATACACTAAAAATATACATAAAAAGGATAAAACTCGAGTGAAAACGTGTCCATTAAAATAACAAAATACAATATGAGCACCGCGGACATGGCGAAACACAATCTAAATACATATTATGAATCATACTTTTCAAGAATGTTCTTACATAGCCTTGCGAGATCTAAAGGGTGTGCATCCATAAGGACAGTTAGACCGGAAAAATTTAATCTGGGGAAATGTTCTCGAAGTGAATTTGATTCTGGGCAGTCTAAAAGTACATGTTTCTCTGTTTGCACTGACCCGCACGTGCACAGCCTTTCTGTCTCTGGTATGCGCGACCACCTCCCCGTTTCTATTTTTAACCTGTGTGAACCTAAACGGATTCTTGTAAAAGCGATGCGCTCGTTTTCAGGTACATTTGCCTCATACATACGGTGTCGCGCGACATTCTGATTAAACTCACGGTATGTTGTCATTCGCGTCGATGTTGATTCTAAAATTTTACAGCGTAAGGTTTCCATGCTTCTTTCTCTGAGTGACCCGATTGCTTCCGTTTGTAGGGAGTTGACATAACGGCCAGCTTGTGAGCCCGACTGCACTGATAGATGCATGGCTAACTGGGCGGGACTGCCCTCGAAATCATCTCGTGATGTCAGCTTTCCTAGAAATTTAATTTGGTTCTCTTTAATCACTGTCTTTAAGTCTGGGTATCCCAACTCTGCGTGAACAAGGTCACTGCTTGTCTGATTCCTGACTGACAATAGCTGTTTTTCCGCGGACAATACCGCCGTCGAGGCATGCTTAAAATCGTTGCAAAGCCAACTTTCACAACCATACAGTATTGCACTACAGAGAGCACTTTTGAATACCATCTCCTTGACAGGAAATGGCGCGTCTTTGTTTTTCTTTAAAAACGCGGAAAATTTCACTAAATGACTGCGCTTAAAATCTATGTGGGCTTTGACTTGATTACGCAAAGTTGCATTGCTGATTGGTGTTCCAAGATAAATGTACTCATCTGTGTGACTGATGGATACGTTATCGAAAACAAAAGGAACAGTGTCCCCTGCGTTAATCGCCATAAACTTTGACTTCTGCGGGTGTATTTCCATTCTAATGGTGCCAACTTCGCGGTGCAATAGTGCTAGCTTTTGTTTCATGGCATCTCTGGATGTGGCTAAGACAACTGTATCGTCCATGAATAGCAGCGAATGGGTGTTACTGAGAAAACCGTCAGGTCCAAACGTCTTTATGGCTCTGACCGTACTGTTGATATAGAAAGTGAAAAGGGAACAGCTGTTTGCTGCGCCTTGTTTTACCCCAACCGAAGACGTAAATAAACCTTGCCCTAAGGCATTTTTGCTAGCCTGCAGACTGTTAGCCACTGCTGTTAGATATTTCATGCCGCACCCCTGTTCAGCCAGTTTCTGCAATAGAATGCTACGATTCAACTTATCATATGCCTTGATATAATCGATGTACGCGATATACAGCGTTTGTTTCGTTTTCTGAGCGTAATCGATCAGTAGCCTCAGCGTGAATAAATGCTCCGCACAGCTTCTGCCCGGTCTACCACCCGCCTGCTCGTCGTCAGGCTTGTACAGTCGTGTACAGGTTGATGGTCCGCTACTCTTTATCTACCGGGTTCCTATGGCTCAGCATTGGCAGCAGCCGCCTGGTACCGGTAGGCTGTGCCGCATGACCCGAGAGTGAAGCGGCACAGCCTACCCACACTGTATGACACCGGCTCGGGTCGCCTGGTAGAGCGATTTGACCAGACGCTGCGTTACACCGGCTGGGGGGGGGGGGGGGGGTAAGGGTCAGGCCTGTCTATTTGGCTCGGCTCGGTGGATGAGGCGGGCTGGAGTGTGGTGTGTGGCGGGGGTGATGTGGGGAGGGAGTGAGCGGACCTGGGGCTGGGTGTGTGTGGTCACTGGTCACTTGTCGCATAGAACCGATCGTAATCCACCCTCCAAAAATTCGCTTTAGAGATATTCACAAAACCCAGGGGGGTTCAAACACCCATCTCCCAAGTGGGGTGCGGAAGGACAGGTAAGGGTCCATACGGTCTCCTCATGAATTGCAGCAAAGAAAGAAAACAGACCTGTCACCAAATCATCTTTCTGAAAAGTGGACTAATCGCATAGCCTCGGACACAGAAATAAACATCCAGCACGCGAAGCGTCTCGAACCGGACCTCTCACTGCCGGTCAGTTTGACAGTCTAGCACTCCTACGTTGAGCTACACCGGATGGTGGCCACGGCTGGGGCAAAGTCTGGCCGGGCGGGCGGCGGGGCCGGGAGGTCGGCAGCAAAGTTAATGAATGTTTTGGTGGTTTCGGGTGCCGGTTGCTCTAGCTTGGTGGAATGATGATGGATCATTGGCAGAACTTTCAACGTGGAGTCCCGGTTCGAGCCTCATCGGGGCTCCGGCTACTTTTCCGAGTTAGGATCTGATTTGATTTTAGTGGTTGCGAGCCATTTATACGGTTTTATATCTACATGTCGATTGTCGATTGATTGATTGATTGATTCATTCGTTCATTTAATACATGTCGACATAAGCATACGAATTGACGTCCAGGATCAATCCGATCTCATCAATCTACCATTTTCATAAGCGTATTGCCTAAATATCATGCATATATGTGGCACAAGACCTATGGTTGCCTCGATACCGTGCCAAATCACGTTTTGCACAATGCACAAGTAAATTATATTCGCTGGGTCTTCCGTGCATTGTGCTTAGCAAAAACAGGAATGCAATTGTTAAGCGACGCAAAATGTGCAATGCAGTGCAAGCACAGGGGAGCAATGCCGCTTCAACCCTATTGGCCGTAGTGTCTAACGGTGGCGGCCATATTGCGCAGACCAGAAACCGGCTGCCGCCTGCGTTGAGGAATAGGGAATTCGGGACCTCGATTTACGTTTGCGGCCGCCGTATCCGTTACGTTCAAGTTACGTAGATACGGAACCCGGCATCTTACGCAGAATTGAGTGGGGAACACGATCGTATCTTCAGAATTCCTCAAATTCACTCGCCTGACCTACATTTGCCCCGGCCGAGGGGGTTGATTGAACCCTCCTCGCTAATGCACCGCTAATTAAACTAGAATTAAGCGGTTAAGTGGTCGTATGCGGCAAAGTATAATGCAGAGTGAATGGTAGGAACCCGCTGTAAGGGTCTCAGGTCAACCGGTGACCTCTGAGGTCAGGTCAAGTGATCTAAGGCACGGGTTCGGTTTTTGGTAAATAGCTTCGCCAAAAATGGCCGTAGAGCCGCGATTTTGGCATCATCGTGTTCAGCTAGCTCAGGCGCATCGAGTGATATACTTTTTGTTCGGGTCAGGTCAACTTAGGGTGTTGACCTCAGGTCAAGGTCAGGTCAGCACCCCCAGGTCACGAAGTTGGTCGAAAGAGGTCATGTCGCATATCATTCGATTCGGCAGGTCTTCCTGAGTCCATTGGTGGCTTTCCCGACTCGCTAGCTCAATTTGATCGGGAGTTATTGAAGAAAAAATGTGACCCTTGTGACGTCACAGATGACGTCACGCAAGGGCAACAATGCAAATATGAAGCATAGAACCTTGCAAAAAGTGCATGAAATCATGATTCTATATGCTTGAGATAGTTTCAGATCATTCTCGGCGCCAAAATAGCAATTTTCATATTTCCCCATTGACTTATAAGGGTTTAACGTATTAGTTCCTTGTAGCTGAGAATTTTTTTATGATTTCATCTTGTTCTCCACTCAATTCTGCGTAAGATGCCGGGTTCCGTGTCCACATAGCTTGAGCGTAACGGATGCAGCGACCGCAAACGTAAATCGAGGTCCCGAATTCCCTATTCCCCAGCACAGGCGGCGGCCGCTTTCTGGTCTGCGCAACATGGCGGCACCGTTGGACACCATTTGGCGGCCGATGCGCATTCCACATTATAGAGTTCAGTGAGTGCAAGTGACCACACACACCCGCCCAGCCCCCATGGTCCACCAACACGCCCCACACCACACGCCAGCCCACGCCAACCACCGAGACGAGCCCCTCCCCCGCGCTGGTCTGACGCGACAGCTGGTCTACAAAGCGCTCCACCCGGCGACCCGAGCCGATGTCAAACGGCGTGGGTAGACTGTGCCGCTTCACTCTCGGGTCATGCGGCACAGCCTACCAGTACCAGGCGGCTGCTGCCAATGCTGAGCCATATGGAACCCGGTGGATAAAGAGTGGGGGACCATCAACCTGTACACGACTGTACCACTGAACGAATCTATCGTTTAGAATTCCGTCATACACCTTAGCAAGGGCACTCTGAATGCTGATTCAGCGATAATTGTTGGCGTCTGAAGTGTCGCCTTTTTTGAAAATCGTAAAAACTTTCGCGAAAGACCACTGTTCTGGAAAAGCTCCGTTAAAAACCATGTTAAACATATAGGTTACGATATTCAACCATTCTCCATCAAGAAGTTTAACAATACCTGGCGGCACACTATCAACTCCTGCGGCTTTATCACGACGTAACCTCATTATAACGTCTCTCACTTCGCGGGTGGTGATCGGATCGTCTAGAACCGGTACGTACATGTCACTATTAGGCACAACTATTTTAGTCTCACCGGGCGAGGGGTTTAATAGGCCTTCGAAATGTCGGCAGAAATGATCGTCACTGGGCGCATTCTCGCCTGGACTGCGTGTTTCTATTTTACCATTCCAGTTAATTGAAGACCAAATAAGCTTCGGATCTCGCTTATGTAACAGAATCTGCCATCGTGACTGTGCATCATAAGCCACCTGAGCAACACCAGATGGGGCCGAACGGTCACTTCGCTGCGCGGTGCGGCATACCTCATACAGTAATTCAGTCAATGCGTTACACAGGTCATCTGCCGACTGGGGTTCACTATTTGCGGCGCTCTCGCACATGCTGCGCCACCACAGAACAGGGTCGGGTAGTGCTGCTCTGGCTCTCTCCTCATCGATGGAGTTAATGTGTACCGGCTTGCGTGCGATATTTGGTCTACTGTACACTGCTGTGGGTATGAATCTAGTAACATGGCTCGCTCAACGATACTATCTATGGATTGCAATGGAAATGTCAATACAGTTCTCGGATCGTCTAGAACCGTTAGCTAGCGTTACATTAGCGATAATTCATAATACCAACAAAATACCAAACACATTAGGACTGAAATACCAAATACCAGGGCGGTATCGGTTTGGTATCGGTATACCAAAAAGTTGGTATGCGATTGACATCTCTAGTACTTACTACTTTCCTCACAATGCGAATGCAGACATCAGAACTCCTATTTTATGTACTTACATATGTGATTGTTGGGAAAAGTATAAGATCAGCGTCACTGTTTCTCAGTTTCTCGTCTTCCCTGTTTCTGCATAAAATTAAGCAATCCGAAAGTGGGTGCCTATCTTCAGTTTCTTTGCTACTTTATTCATCATGGAACGTCTACGGTCTACTCACAGTTTATCACCTAGCCTGTCAGAAAAAAACATAATCTGTTCAATGTTTAGGACGTCAGTGTTGTCCTACAAATCAATGATCACGTCTCTTCCACCGCTAGGGTGTGGTCGGCTGGCCTTCACTTCACTCAGTATCAGAGACATTATCAGCTATCGCATAGCAATACTTGTTTGCACAGCATATTCAGTGGACCTACTCGTACATACAACATCCACTATCGGCATGCTTTGCCACTTGTCTGCACCTGACTCACTGCCATGTGTTGCCGACATATCGTCGTATCACATAATTTGATACAAGCCTGCACCGCCGCCGGTCTACTGCTGTGCTTGAACTGCCGGCAGCTTCTGAATAATGATAGGCGATGGTTGTGACAACACTGAATGCAATAGGAAATCCTTAGTCCAATAAGTGAAATTCTCTCTCGCAATCTGTGGAATGCTCTTGAGATGCGTGTAACTCTTATCCCCAATAAGTGAAATTCGCTCTTGCTGGCCTTGTCGGATGGGTTGACCCATTCAAAATTGAAAAAAAAACGTTTTATGATATGGAGCCGTTCACGCCAATATGATGCCTAAATTTTGTTTGTCATGCCAGGACTGTAACGCAAGTTCCGTAGGAAATCTCGTCTTTAATGAAATAGGTCGTTTCGCCCTTATGGTCAAGCTACACGGGACACTTTTTCGGTTTTTGATTTTTCGGTTTTTCGCTTTTTCGGTTCGATTTATCGCTTTTTCGCGTCGGTTTTTCGATTTTTCGATTTATCGCTATTCGCCTCGTGACTTGAGTTTTTCGAGTTTGATTGAATTTTGTGTCGTTGCAACGAGCTGTACAAACGCCAGGCTCGTTTTGTTTTGTTTGCAGCCAGCGCGTTGCACTGGTTGCAGTTTTGCCTAGGGTTTTTGGTGGCTGCTTGTTGTGTGTTACCCTTCTAAGCTCAGCTCCACAAGCTTATAATAATTCATAAAAACGCCATTATCCATTGAAGCTGTATGCCCAACCGTATAACTGATGTCCTCGGCGTCGATAAAAAAATGGGCATTTTGACCAAGATGCTGCTTTCACAACCATTATCCTACCATGCACATTGAGTTCAAGGGCCAGTCACTTACCAACTCTCTTGATCAAAAGCGTCACTCGTGGCCTTCTTGGACGAGGGAAGATTCCACCCGCGGTCACTCTTAGCAACATTTTAGAGGCTGGTTACTTTGGGACGGGTACAGCCAGAGAAGATAGAAAGCTGTGTTTAAGCTTCCCTCAAAATATTTCCAATATTTCTGGAACACAATATTTCCCAGGCCAGAACACACCAACCTGCTTTTGTGGTCACCTGACATCGATTAGGGCTACTTAACGGTATAATCGAGAAAGAAACGTCATCGCTTCAACAAGGGACGACTTGTTTTCCCGGTGCATGTAAAAAAGTACCTACTGTTATGCTTATACATGCTGAAAACATGCTGTCTTTACATTCTCAGATGAATAACAGAGTACCAAACATTGAGGTAGATACGAGACCCGTACGGCGTTCCCACATTTTCAAAATATCTTAAAGCGGGAGAATATGGCGAAATGTTGTTGGTGAAGCGTTATCTGCCGGCCTCAGTCCCGTTGCAGAGTAATGGAGGTCGGTCGTCTGCCAGCCGAGACCCGCACACATTGCTCGCTCATTTTGCCGGGCGACGCGGCCGGTCGCGCAGCAGCCAATCGGCGTGCGACTCGGCGCCGGTGGGCGGAGCCAGCGTCTGCCTGGAGTCTCCCC
Organism: Amphibalanus amphitrite; assembly: GCF_019059575.1. Classification (NCBI taxonomy): domain Eukaryota; kingdom Metazoa; phylum Arthropoda; class Thecostraca; order Balanomorpha; family Balanidae; genus Amphibalanus; species Amphibalanus amphitrite. The sequence continues at coordinate 1,234,254 of NW_024881554.1, forward strand.
TGGAACGGGTCGGCACGGCGGCAGTCCAGGACCGGCGGCGGCCCCTGTGAGTCCGGCGGTGTCTGCTGTCCGTACCGACCCAGCTGCCATGAAGTCTGACGGTGTGCGCGCAGGGGAGAGCGGCCGGCGCGGCCGGCGCGTGGCCTCCTACCTGGCCCAGCTGCGCCAGCTGGTGCCGCTGGTGCCCCCCGACCGGCCCGTCTCGCAGCTGGAGGTGATCCGGCACGTCATCGACTACATCGGCCAGCTGGAGCGGCAGCTGGAGACGAGGGCGCCGCCCGCCAAGCGCCGCCAGCCGCTCCGGGAGGTCACCGAAAACACGGCGACCGACACGACCGCCAGTCTGCCGCTCAAACAGGTCAGTGGTTACGCCGACATCGACGGTAGCTGACCCCTAACGTCGGGGAGTCGCGGTCGGTTCGAGCGGCCCCGTCTGTCGATGTCTACCCATGGAGTTTGTTTGATTGTTAAACATCACAAGATGTATATGAAATATGAATTACGTGGCTGAAGGTTTTGCCTCAGTTGCCTGACTGGAATAATTTCAGCAATAACATTATATTGGCTAATGTTTTTTGGCAATCTGTGCTCAGTGAATAATTTGCCTCATGAGCTCATAAGGCGGTGGGTGATAAATTGCTGAAGCCAAATGAACCTAAGCAATTAGGGTCACACTTAGGAAATCTGGTCAAAAACTGAATGAATGAATGAATGATTGAATGAGTGAATGAATGAACGAATGAACGAAAGAAAAAAAAATGAAGAATGAATGAATGAATGAATGAATGAATGAATGTGTATGGCTACTGGGTAAGCACGGAATAGTCGTTCACGGCAGGGTAGCACAGACTGCCCGATGCCCAAAGTGAGGCTCCCTGATGACAGCTTCCACCAGTCTTCTCGGTCCTGGTCCCGGGTCTCTGGCCCCGGGCTTGGTCTCCAGTGTCCGGCCCTGGCTTCCAGTCTCAGTCTTTGGTCTCTGGTCTCGGGCCTGGTCTTTGGTCTCTAGTCACGGGTCCCCGTTCCGGTCTGCGGTCCCCGTTCCGCCGGCGGTGGCGGTGCCGGTCCCCCGGTGGTGCCGCCGGGGCCGGCCGGTCGCCATCTGTCGCCCGGTGGCCCACCTGTCGCCCCTCCGGACCGGGGGCGCCAGATGCCCGGCCCGCTCCGGACGCCCTGATATGATTACCTCGCGGCATTCCGGCCGGCCGAGCCATCTGCCGCGGCGCCGGAACCCGTCCGCGCCGTCCGCCTCACTCGTCATTGACGCCGAGTATAACCGTCCCTCCCCTCCACTGGGAAACGCTGTCCTTGGTGTCGCTGATACTCGTCCTTTGATGCCACCATTCATACCTGTCCTTCGCACCACTTGGCCCAAAGTGCGCCAATGAGTTTCAGGCTGATTCCTCTGGACTACTCATTTCGAGCTGCCATGCAGTCGTGTAGCCATTGCAGCGTGTTTGCCTGATGCGGTGCCTGAAGGCTTCTGCATGGGGTGCCTGAAAGGGGGCGCAGTCCTGCAGTAAGTCTGTCTCAGGGATAGATGCAGATCAGGGGGTGGATCTGTATCAGAGAGACAGGTCAGACGGTAGATGCCTAAGCTTCTTCTCCTTGCGAACCAAGCAACGATTTGTTCGTTTTGATTCATTTAGGCAAACAAACTAACGAACCGGTATTAGGTAATGTTCACCTGTTATTTCGTGTTGACGCATCATCTTTATCATGCAAATTCTGTTTATCTTCGTCAATGATCAGTTCGTATCCCAGTACCTGTCCGGTTTCATTACGTCAGGGGCGAGGAAGCTCATTTAGCTCGGCCACGGTCAGCGCTCATGTAATCTAATATCGAGGAGCGGCTCTCATTTGCTCCCCTCGCTGGGCTTCGCGGCAATCACCAAATGGGTCTTTTGTCCCTCTGGCTAATAGCATGAATAAACATATCCTATAAAGAGAGGACCAGATTTCACACGGAGCTTTTGGCGGAGGGGAGCTGGTCGAAATTAAACGAGCACAAAACGCAATCGGAACTGCATGGAGCGGCAGACTATCGGTGATGATGGTATAGAAAGAAAGAATGCCAGCCGTACTCCCGGTACCAAAGACGTCAGGAAAGCAGGGTTACAGAGGTGGTCCTGCCCTCAGAGTACAGTGGAGGGCAGTGGTCACATTTCACTCTTGCCCCCGCGGCCCCGTGGTGATAAAGAAAACATACAGATCGCTAGCTGTAGTCTCACACTTTCTGCTGCATATAAAACACCATCCGGATGTTTTGGCTGGATAGATAATAAAGCGCTCTCTTTATTTACCCGACTAACTCTACTCTCTGCTGTTTCAGGTGCCGCCTAGAGGTTTGGTGTAAAGCGGCCGGTTCGTGTTGCTCCCACTAGTCACAGGCCGGGGGAGGTGTGACCGGGCATCGGCCAGTCTGAGCCAGGCTGACAGGTCAGGGCCGCGACCCGAGGTCACCCGGCGGCACAGGATGGTGCCACGTCTCGAATACGGCCATCAGAAAAAGCTGACGAGAGAGAAGGAGTCGGGCTCAATGAAAAATTCCGCCGGTAACATTAATAATGGCATTCCCCGCGTGAGGAGCTCCAAGCGACGCGTTGCAGAATCTCGAGCCCGCCGCGATGAGGTCACGCAGGTGCCGACGACGTCCCTGGTCCGTCGGCGATCGCAGAGCGGACTGCATCGTTAGCCCCGGCTCGGAGTGTGGCGCCGCAACGCCGACCTCTTCAGGCCCCCACCTCCTGTGAGCCGTAGACCCGCCGCCCTGGACCGACGGCCCGTGCTAATGACCACGAGGTCACAGCGAAGCCAGCAGACAGGGGCCTGCTGTATGTGATATTCCCACTGTATGTTGTGCCCGTATTTGTGCGTGTTCTTAGTGTTGACTTAGCAGCGATGGTTGGCTTTGTTGCATCGTGCTGCCGGTCAGCACCAGCCCTGTTTTGTGCGGAAGTCACCGTTAATGCTAGCGCTACATTCCACAACGTCACAAACACGTGTTTAACGGAGAGCGCACGCTCAGCGTATATGTGTTTGTCACGTGCATTAAACGTGCTAGAGGTGTAGATGCTAATCCTTAGTTGTGCTATGTACCAAGCCGAAGAAGCTAAGTTGTTCGACTTCAGTCCTCGGGCACACTGGAGTTTCGATCAGTCCCCTCTTTGTTACAATGAGCTTAGATTGTTCTCGGAGTGATGTGTCAGTGCATATGAAATGAATCTCAAAGCACCCACGAGAAAGTAGATACTTGTGAGTAGGTTGCCAGGTAGTGCAGGGAGGTAACTTACAACGCTTGTTTGCATTGTTTTTTGAACTGGTTACACTTGGATCTGACTTTGTAGTCATATCTGTGCAAATATACCAAAGAGCTGATCAATATTATCTGCTGGCCTTTGTACCAATCTCGCGATGTTTTTTTTTAACGAGGTATCATCATTTCAGAGAAGTTGAACATATGTTATTGAGAGATAAAGAGACCCCCAGACCTCAATCGGAACACATTATGCTTAATTTAGGAATTTGCGATGCACATTCAGCAACGCACCACTTCCAGCCTTTGATCTTCAAAATCACAGCCTCTCGACGCTGGACAAAATGCACTTATTTCAGTGTGTACATTCTGTACAATGCACCTCAGCAGCAATGCACTCTGTCGCCAAGACCAGCACAAAAAACGGTGTCCAAAACATGAGTACATACATACCACGGCCGATCTCTAAAAGAGCATGCATTCCAACGCTTTCGAGCACCAAATTACCAAAACGTAGCGCCTCTCGGCTCTCGACATCAGCTGCCAACTGCACTTCCAAGCCACAATATACAGGGTTTTAATTAGCAGATGACATAAAGTTAGCTTCCGCGAAAGGCATATAATATTTTTAATATATATTTTAATATATATATGTTACGGGTCATATGCTAACTTGGGCAGTATGCTAACTACCCGGGCAGTTTGCTTACTGCCCGGGTAGTATGCATACTACCCACCTTTCAGCTCACGGGCAAGATGCTTACTCGGGCAATATGCTGACCGCGGCTCGTGAGACTAGTTAATGCAATAGCTCGCTGTATATGTCAATGAGACACTTTAACTCGCGCCGGGCCGATGCTCGGCGCTAGCCGGGCCGGGCTGAAGGGGGGGGGGGGGTAGAAACCCCTAACTCGGTTCCTGTGTCACTTAGCGGCACAGAACTAAGCGGCATGTAAGATGCGGCAAGCAGCGTTAAAAAGCGTCAAAAATAATGACAAAAGTACTCCAGTCATTTTTCGTCATAGGTCATCACCAGGTCACAGGTCATTGATATCAAAATCCTGAGATAAGCATTTTGTATTTGCTCTTACTCTTAGCAATCGCTGAAAGTTTCAAAGCGATCAGTCACTCGGTGTAGCTATGGCAGACATTGCAACTTTTTATGAGGTGAGGTCACTTCAGGTGACTGGTGACCTGACCTTGAATGAACTTGGTCTGAACTTTTTACAAGATAGGTAGAAGATGTATGATTAGGTGTGCCAAAAACGGCGGCACTCCGCGTCGCCGTTTTTGAGATATTCGCGAAAAAACACAGCCTTGTGTTTGTGTTTAAAAACAGTGTTCAACCCCCCCCCCCCCCCCCAGAGCAGGGCGCGGGTTAACAATGAATTTCTGGGGAAAATGATTTTAAGTTGTCATGTTCCAATCCTTATTCCACCCCTCAAAGATCACGTTTGACGCAAATAAGGCTTCGCGGTTAAACTACGTTACTCAGACAGCCATTAATATTTCTAAAATGGACATGGAATGCATAACTTAAAGACAAAAAGCGGGTAGTATGCAAACTGCCCGAGCTTTTGGGCGGTATGCATACTGCCCAAGGGGTCGGGTAGTATGCATACTACCCGGGCGGTATGCATACTGCCCGGGCTGTTGGGTAGTTTGCATACTGCCCGGGTAGTTTGCATACTGCCCAAGTTAGCATATGACCCGTAACATATATATTTTTTACATATAAACAGCACATTGTTAGAATGACAAATTTATAAAATCTGTTCGGTATTGTTAATAAAATCTGATGGCCAATAGTTGCAAACCTTGGTCATTTGACAAATCTTGGTCATTTGACATCACACGCACGAAAGTCAAAAAGGTGCTCCAAGTGCCCTCCCCTCTCCGCGCAGCAGCGCTCGGCCCGGCGCCGGATGTGCCGCGCCATTCGTCTCAGATGGTCGCTGACCATCCTACAGGCAAAGTCTTTGACGACTCAAGGCAGCCTGCAGTTAAACCCGCGCATGACTGGGGGGAGGCTCTACAGGGCCCCCTCCCGTTTTTCGGCCATATCTTCCAAACCGTTTAACATAGCGACACAAAACTTGCGGTACCTTCACCAGCATCAATTTGACACCTTGTGTCCAAACTTCAGCTTTCTAGCTACCATAGGTCGTCCGAAAATGACGTCAGAGTGACGTCATGTCGGCCGATTTTTATGGAAAAGATTGGACTACGGCAAGCCCTCTCAAGAGCTCAGTTTTTAAACTAGATCTAATTTCTTTGAATGAATGGGCTTGAAATAAACGTGCCTATCAAACTTTTATCTCAGATTTTCAAAATCCTGAAAATGTCGAAAAATATACACATGCAATTATAAAAATATATTTTGATTTTTTCGATTTTATTTAAAGTTCGAAATAAGGCATATATGTAATAGAAAACCCATAGATGACTTGCTATAGTAAGTTTTAGACCAATGTCTTCAAAAATAGCCAAGTTATAACTACGCATTAAATTAAAAATTTCATAATTATAGATTTTTCAAATCCATTTTTCAGTGTGTTGTTGACATCATACACGAACATAGATAGCAGCATCGTGTTCCTGAGCTCAAACTGTACCTGATAGGCACATTTTTTGTTGAAAAAAATCATTTTCAAAATTTGACCGTTTTACCTGAAGTGACCTGACCTCAGGTAAATTCAGCTACAAATGACCTCAAATGGCACAGGCGACATTGTTTTCGAAATATTTGAGTGAAATGAACAATAAAACACGCGTCACGTGACCGATACGTGGTATAAAATTTCCGTGACCTAGGATGAACTGGCCTTGACCTTAAAAATTCGTAGTACAGGTTCGATACCCTCATGGTATGTAAGGCATTAATCAAGAAGTGCGTTAATCAAAAATGAGCCTGATCGGACTTAAGCCGGTGGCCAGAACCTAAATTGTGAACAAGCCAAATGGCTGATAATTTTTACTTTGACCTGATCTGTGACGTCATCAGTAGCATCGAGGTAAATGAAATTAGGTTTTGTTCGACAGTTTTTCCCGGGATATAAGACGCTGTTAGCGAGCAAATAGGCATTTTGTATACCTTCGCAAAGACGGCCGGCGCTCGGAGCGCGGCGGTCGGTCCGCCGCGCCACGCCGCTCACATATGTGTCATCTGGCCCCTGTCCTGGTTCTCATGCCCACGTGTTGTGCGTACCACGAGGGCTGAGACGGGACGGGGGCCTGACAGTCTTCGACGGGACTCCACCGGTGCGCGACGGCCCGGTGCACGACGTGGCCGACGTGGCCTTACGTACGACGCGGCCGACGTGGCCCTACGAGAACGATTCAGTGAACCGCATTTGTGACCGCCGTATTTTGTGCATTTTAATCGTTTCCGTTTCATTCAAGAATAGACTTTTTCATATATGAACAATAACTTTATGGTCCTCCGGGTGACGAGAGAGAACGAGTACGAAAACGAGTGAACGATCACGAGCACGCACGAACATTTCCGCATCGAACGGGTGAACTGAACGATTCTCACGAACATTCTGGTCCTCCGGGCCGGATATCAGTGAACTAGTGTGCGAATGGATTTACAGTGACGACGCGGTAGTGTGAACTGTGAGTGCAATGTCTGACAAACGGTCACGACATGCCAGTGATGCGAAATCACATCAAAGCCGCCGAAGCTCGTATCACACGAGGAGCGAGGCGAGCTTCAGCACGGCGTCCTCCGGTCTGAGTGAAGGCCGCCGCCGAGCTGCACTTAGCCAGCTCCAGGCGGAACAGGCCCAGCGCGCCGCCGCCGCCAAGGCTGAGCTGGCCCGGCGGCAGGCTGAGCTGGCCCGGCGGCAGGCGGAGGCGCAGGCAGCACTGGAAGCTCAGGCGGCGAAGGATGAAGCAGAATGCCGCCAGCTGGAGTTGGAGCTGCTGGAGCAGGAGGAGCGAGGTTCGCAGCTCGCTCGTTCTTACGCTGCACCATCCGGCGCCGGCCTCCCGGTGGTTGCAACAGAGCCACCGGCGCAGGTATGCGTGTCTCGACAGACGGACGAGTCGGTCACGCGTACCCGACAGTGGCTGACTCAGTCTCAGCTACACGTGCCACCAGTGGATACGGCTCCCGTCAGCGCCGTGCCTCCACCTGCAATGCGTCTGCAGCGCCCGTCCCGTGACGACACCAGAGCGGTCCCACATCTGCCGCGCATCACGCTGGAGAAGTTCGGCGGCTCTGCCATCGAGTGGCCGCGGTGGATAGCCCTTTTCAAAGCTCTGGTACAGTCGTGTACAGGTTGATGGTCCACTACTCTTTATCCACCGGGTTCCTATGGCTCAGCATTGGCAGCAGCCGCCTGGTGGCCGGTAGGCTGTGCCGCATGACCCGAGAGTGAAGCGGCACAGCCTACCCACACTGTATGACACCGGCTCGGGTCGCCTGGTAGAGCGATTTGACCGGACGCTGCGTTACACCGGCTGGGGGGAGGGGGGATAAGGGTCAGGCCTGTCTATTTGGCTCGGCTCGGTGGATGAGGCGGGCTGGAGTGTGGTGTGGGGCGGGGGTGATGTGGGGAGGGAGTGAGCGGACCTGGGGCTGGGTGTGTGTGGTGACTTGTCGCATAGAACCGATCGTAATCCACCCTCCAAAAATTCGCTTTAGAGATATTCACAAAACCCAGGGGGTTCAAACACCCACCTCCCAAGTGGGGTGCAGAAGGACAGGTAAGGGTCCATACGGTCTCCTCATGAATTGCAGCAAAGAAAGAAAACAGACCTGTCACCTGTCAAATAATCTTTCTGAAAAGTGGACTGATCGCATAGCCTCGGACGCAGAAATAAACATCCAGCACGCGAAGCGTCTCGAACCGGGCCTCTCACTACCGGTCAGTTTGACAGTCTAGCACTCCTACGCTGAGCTACACCGGATGGTGGCCGTGGCCGGGGCAAAGTCTGGCCGGGCGGGCGGCGGGGCCGGGAGGTCGGCAGCAGTGGCGGATCCAGGGGAGGGCAAAATGGGCATTTGCCCTCCCCAAAGCCAAATCGTGTGGGCAAGACTATCTTTTTGCCCCTCCCAAAGCATGTAGCGATGAGCAAATCTAATACGGCGTCGATGCCTATATGGACAAAAGCAGGGCTTCTGTCCGTGACGGCCATTCCGAAGGAAGGAGCTGACCACTTGCTGCTGATATTTTGGGTCGATATGCTGATATTAGATTGAACCCCCTGAACTGAATGCATGCATAAGCATATGCAGTGTGGCCAATGGCCATGGTGTGGGGTAACACGGGGCAAGATGCCCAGTCGGGTAAGACGCCCACCACCCTATATTCGAAATTACCTAAGCAATCCACAGTTCAATTGTCATTTGTTGGGAGCCTCATTGCTGTGGAGCGTTCCGCGTAAAAAAACGGCGACGTGCCTAGCCGCCATTTTATACCTATTTTTTGCATATGTTCTGAAAATGTCAGACCAAGGTCTCTCAAGGTCACGAAGTCACTATAGCTGCACGTCAAGTGACATAACCTAAAAACATTTCCAATGCTTGCCATAGCTAAACCGAGTGACGGATCGCTTTGAAACTTTCAGCAGTTAATAAGGGTAACAGTACCTGTGTACAAAATGTTAGTCACATGATTTTTATATCGATGACCTATGGCTAGGTCATTTTTGCAACCTCTCCACTATAAGTCAATAAGAGAAAATTGAAAGGCACCTTTTTTGGGGGCAAACCTCCTGTCCGGTAGCTCAGTTGGTAAAGCAATGCATGGGACTCCCGGTAGTGAGAGCCCGGGTTTGAGTCGCTCCGGCGCTCGATATTTGAGACTCCTGACGGGGATGGTCTGAGGTTGGTGGGAGCAGCCGCAGCCAGTCAAAGTCAGGAGTGGGACAGGCCGTGTCCGGCTTTGAAGGGCACGTTAAACATTGGCATTGTTAAACGTTCAACTAAATTCTCCTGTCACCCGGAATTACGCGATCGGACGGTAGGGGTCGGGCTCTACGCAACAAGCTCTGCTTAGCGTAGGCTCCGGCTCCCGTCAATCCGCCCTTTCAAACATTCGAGTGCTAAATTTACATATAAGAAACGTCCCTCGTAACAATACCGAGTTACAACCTAAACAGCACACAGTGAACCGGAAAATAGCACCCGTGACCCCTCCTTATGTCCCTGAGATCATCTCAGGTCTCGAAAGATATGCAATAGTTTGCAGCAATTCGCTGATAACTTCTGCTGGAGGCATTCTAGAGCAATAGAAACACCTTTGATGTGTTCAGCTTTACGATACGGATCGACTGATATGCAACACGACCTTTTCCATGGTCATGACTTGACCAAATGTCAAAGTTGTAAGTTCACTTTTTAAGATCAAATTATAACTCATTCGACGCGTCTTCGCGAGAGGAACACGATGCCGGTAAAAGTAAGATCGCACAAGGTTTGACTTTGATTCAGAAGTTATCGCAGAAAATCCGTTCCCGTAAAAATAGTATATGTTATGGCAGTTTCCCCTGGAGGCTAAACCGTTGATCTTAGGTCCAATCTGAGCGAATTATCCAGAAAGAGCAGTAACAGTGCTATCAAATTAGCTTTTCTGGGGCGCTCTATATTATTCGTTTCCGAGTTATACGCCAGTTCTTCAAAAATTGCCGAACACTGAAAACACGATTTACACCCCATCGACACCTTAAGTTGGGATTGCACCCACTTTACACCAGATATGCACCAGAAGTACGCCAACCTGATGCCCATTATACACCGTTGTTAGTCCCTGTTTGCACCCATGAACCTTTTTAACACCGCTCATACACCGATCCGCTAAATATACCATCAACACACCAGGCGAACACCCTCGTTGAAACACCATCTGTACACCTAGGTGATGCCCAGATCGGGATGTAATAAGGGAATAGATCGGGATAAGAACTTTCTGGAAACACCATTTTTACACTATACGAACACCATCGTTGAAACACCATCTGTACACCATATGGCGATGCCCTGATCGGGGTGTAATAAGGGAATATATCGGAATAAGAACTTTCTGGAAACACTCCATTTACACTATACGAACACCATCGTTGAAACACCATCTGTACACCTAGGGCGGCGATGCCCAGATCCGGGTGTAATAAGGGAATAGATCGGGATAAGAACTTTCTGGAAACACCCTTTTACACTATACGAACACCATCGTTGAAACACCATCTGTACACCATATGGCGATGCCCAGATCGGGGTGTAATAAGGGAATAGATCGGGATAAGAACTTTCTGGAAACACCTCTTTTACTCTCATTGAACAAGGAAGCAACGCCATTTTGCAACCATTCGTGCCAAGGCGTGCCGAACGTTGAAGTCTGCACTGGTAAGTACCATACTGTTATATGAATTTATGATGTTGAAAGATTGTTTATTTGTTTATGATCTGTGGAAAAGTGTTTTAATGTTATTTGTGTATCAGCGGAGCCATTTTTTTCGCTACCTGCGAAAAACCTGAGGGGGGAGGGCGTAAAACCGTCACCCGGCCCGGCCCGGGTTAAAAGAGTGCTGTTCACGTTCGAAAATTAAATGCTTATATGCCCATGATAATGGTTCATCGTTAGTATATATGCCTAAAATGTTCTTCAAATATTCCTCAGCTGTGGATGGAGATGGCCCTGATGGCTGACAAGCCAGAGCTGAAAACAGACTACAAGCGCCGGCTGAATGAAATCCTCGAAAAAGTCTGTGAACACGCCAAATGCAAAAGAGGTGAGTGTTCTTAACCCGGCCGGGCCCGGGGGGTAATCCCAACCACCGCAGCCCGGGGGGGGCGTTTTTCGCCCCCTGTCTAACTCCGTAAATAAGGGAGCTACGGAAACAAAAGCGATACCAAACGAAAGGTCCTTACGAGACGATTCTAATGCACCTAGAATTTTTGACCTCATGTCAATTTTCAAGGTCAGAGGTCAAGGTCAAAGGCAAAAACCGCCACATGTGTAGTGATCTCAAAGTAAGCCTTCTAGAGGACGGCAGGCTGCATCAAACCGGCAAAATTGGATGTCAAACGAAAGAAGAGAATCTGAGGATTCTGAAAATGTGCTCAAAATGAAAGGTCAAAGTCAAGGTCACGCTCAAAATTGACCTCAAACTTGGCACTTTTTGGCATATCTTGCGTGCTAACTTCCAAGATGTTTTGAAATGTTTTGAGGCTTATCAATATTCCATATTTGTGGTTCATCTTACGATACAAGGCTGCTCAAAGGTCAAGGTCACAGAAGAGTATCCCTGCTAGAGGCTATTTCACTGATTCAAGTTAGTAATAATAAATAAGACAATTTTGCCATCCGGAAGCTCTAACTGAAGGCTTAGAGGAAAATAGATGCCAGATTCGTGATCAGCGGGTACAAATCCATCATAAACGACCTTTCATGTGTCAAGGTCAACCAGAGGTCATTCGAGGTCACATGAGGTCAACATAAAATTTGACCTTTTCCGAACAAAATATATATATCATTCGACGCGGCTTGACAAGGCGAATGCGATGGTACCACTGCCGTAGCTCTAGGACCATTTTTATCGAAGTTATTTGCGGAAAACTAAAACCACATTTCGGGGTCGTTGACCTGACCTCTGACCTCAGGTCACCAAAACTATTTTTCTATTTTTCTCTAGGACAAACGCTACACAACCGTGCTCGTAATTTGTCTTTATCTCTAAAACTCTATTTTTAGCAGCTATTTGAAGTTTGCGTCTGTGACGCCGAAGTTTGCCGTGCAGGGGTCTAGAAAAATGGACCTTGTGACGTCATCAAGGGAGCTAGGTCCAAATTTTTTACTTCAGAAGATGTCAAATTGATGGGAGAAAAGGTACTGAAAGTTTCGCCTTCCTATCCCTAAGCGTTCGGGAGCTATCGCAAATATTCGCCAGGGGGGGGGGCGAAAAACGCCCCCCCGGGCCCGCGAGGGTTAATAATGTATGTAGGACTAAGGAATAGGGCTGTGCTTGGCTCATTCTTTTCGGGCTGTATCGACTCTGACTCATGTGTAAACATAGGTGACTCAGCTCTGACTCGATAAACCACTGAAATTTTCTTGATTTACTCAGCCCTGACTCAACTCAAATTACGGGAAAACTGTAAGAGCTACAACTTACAAGTTTAACCCTCGCATGTGTGCGGCGTTTGCCAGCTTCTAATGTGTAGGGGGGGGGGGGTCGGTTGGACCCCCCCCCCTTGCCGTTTGGCCCCTGATCGAGCTAGAGCTTCGCGGAAAAAACGAGCGTGTTGCCCGTGACGAGAGGAAGCCGATGATACCCAATTTTAAGGTCCTAGGTCATTGGTTGACCTTCCAGGTCAGGTCAATGACCCAAAGTCGGGAAAATCGGGACCTGTTAGAAAGTCGTAAAGTGTGGCTGCTAAGGGGTTTTTCGGGGTGCTGATCACGAATATCGTGTTAGTTTTGATCACAGATGATGTCTTGAAGCATTTAGACCAGGTCGGGTCAGGTCAGGTCAGGTCAACCAGTAGGCGTCGTGACGGGTATTCGTAGTACGTGTCAACCGCCTCTGACAGCTTCGTAACATGTTACGAAGTCACCAAAACTACTTCGTAAATGTTCAAATGGTTGCTAAATTCGAATTCAGCTCCAAAAACTAGCCTAGAAACATGTAAAACTCGAAAAAGTGACCCGAGGTCACCCGAGGTCACCAAAGGTCAATGACCTGACCTGACCTTCAGGTGACCTTGCACACACGGGAGTAACATCAAATCACATGTTTGAACGTTTGAAACCACGAAAAGCTGGCAAACACGCGGCTAGTGCGAGCCGACATACGCGAAATCGCGATTCCGGCCAAACATGGTCTCGGAAAAGAGGTCACAGGTCAAAGGTCATTTGGGTCAGGGTCATGAAATTTTCAGGGTAGGTGTAGAATTGATTAATGCGAGGGTACTGAAAGTTTCGTCGCGATCGGCCGCTTTTTACGCGAGTTATTCGCGAAAAACCATGGGGGGGTCCATCCGACCCCCCCTACACATGCGAGGGTTAAACCAAATTACGGAAATGATCGCCAGTCCCTGGCAACCATTTCCGTAAATGGTTCAAACTTGTAGTTCTAAAAGTTTTCCCGTAATTTCATTAACCCATTTGTGCCCAAGCACACAAAGCGTCGAAATTTTTCGATAAAATTTATAACATAGGGTTGGGTTCTGTACAAGAATCGATTGAAAAATTTGTAAAAATTTTACCACAAAATTTTAACCGATTTTTTACCAAAAAGATGAGAAAATTTACCCCAACGTGCAGCCGATATTGAAAGTAGAAAAGACACTATGATTACAACCTAAAGTATGGCCGGCCGCTCATACTCAGGATTTTCCCTTAATTCAGTATGAACTCGCTCGCTCGGTAATCAAACCCATTATCGCGGCATGCATTTTAGTGACGCTTCATCTCCTTCTTTTTAGGGCAAGCGGTGTTCTCGCTCATGAGAATCCTAGAGGAAGAGCAGATCATCATGCGCTAAGTTCCGTTATGCGTTTCGTTTTAAGTTTCGTTGTAATAAATGTTGCACCAGCTGGCTGACTTTGGTGACGGGTCTGCGAATGAAAAAGGTGGGGAGCGGTGGTGTTGGGGAGCGGTGCATGGATGGTGCTAGCCGGGTGTACCGTGGGTGCTAGGGGAGTGTAGAACAGGAGTAAAATGGGTGCAAAGAGGGTGTAGAACAGGAGTAGAATGGGTGCAAAGAGGGTGTAGAACAGGAGTAAAATGGGTGCAAAGGGGGTGTAGAACAGGAGTAAAATGGGTGCAAAGGGGGTGTACAACAGGAGTAAATGGGTGCAAAGGGGGTGTAGAACAGGAGTAAAATGGGTGCAAGGTGGTGTAGCACAAGAGTAAAAAGAGTGCACATAAGGTGCAAAGGTGGCATAAAGCTGGTTCAGGGGGTGTAAACCCGGTGCAAGTGGGTATGATACGGGTGTCATATAGGCTTACTGGTGGTGTTAAAAGGGTGCAAGAGGGGTGTATGAACGGTGTTCGACAGGTGTACAGGGTGTATGTTTGGTGTTTCGAGAGGGTTAAGATGGTGTTCTTCTGGTCTAAGTAGGGCGTAAAGTGGGTATCGTTTTAGACCACACCCCATTTACACCAAAAAAGGAATCATTTGAGTTTTGAGTGAAACTGGACCTAAATATTATCGGGATTTGGCCTTTGATGGGCTCTGGTGATCTGACATCTGACCTGACCTTAAAAGTGACTGGGGTAATTTGGTCATTATGTTTGACACTCTTTCAAACGCCGCCTACCGCGTGTTGCTACGTGGTCCAGGAGCCGAGTTAGAAGGGATATGGGTGTTCAAACATCCCCCAGGGGCGTGAAAATCCAGGAGCCCCAGCGCGGCTGGCACGGGTTAACATAAGACATTTTACACCATCTTACGGTAAGAAAGTGTAACTGGTGTTGTGAAGTAACTTGGTCACTGGCGCGGTGGTGGGTTGGGGTCGCCGATGGTCGGCTAAACTTTTGCCCTCCCCAAACGGATCGGCTGGATCCGCCCCTGGTCGGCAGCAAAGTCAATGAATGTTTTTTTTTGTGGTTTCGGGTGCCGGTCACTCTAGCTAGGTGGAATGATGATGAATCATTGGCAAAACTTTCAACGTGGTGTCCCGGTTCGAGCCTCATCGGGGCACCGGCTACTTTTCCCAGTTAGGATCTGGTTTGATTTTAGTGGTTGCGAGCCATTTACACGGTTTTATATCTACATGTCGATTGTTGATTGATTGATTCATTCATTCATTCGCTCATTTAATACATGTCGACATTTAGCATACGAATTGACATCCAGGATCAATCCGATCAATCTACCATTTTCATAAGCGTATTGCCTAAATATCATGCATATATGTGGCACAAGACCTATGGTTGCCTCGATACCGTGCCAAATCACGTTTCGCACAATGCAAAATTAAATTATATTCGCTGGGTCTTCCGTGCATTGTGCTTAGCAAAAACAGGAATGCAATTGTTAAGCGACGCAAAATGTGCAATGCAGCAAGTAACCAGACACACCCGCCCAGCCCCCATGGTCCACCAACACGCCCCACACCACTCGCCAGCCCACGCCAACCACCGAGACGAGCCCCTCCCCCGCGCTGGTCTGACGCGACAGCTGGTCTACAAAGCGCTCCACCCGGCGACCCGAGCCGATGTCAAACGGCGTAGGTAGACTGTGCCGCTTCACTCTCGGGTCATGCGGCACAGCCTACCGGTACCAGGCGGCTGCTGCCAATGCTGAGCCATAGGAACCCGGTGGATAAAGAGTAGGGGACCATCAACCTGTACACGACTGTACATACACGACCGCGCCGACCTCACCGACGTAGAACGGCTGACCTACCTGCAGACTCACCTGACGGGACCGGCGAGAGAGTCTGTGCGCGGCATGCTCTGCGACGCCAGTCTCTACAGCACCGCCCTGTGTGAGCTGGAGCGAGAGTTTGGTGACCCGTCCCGTGTGATACACGCCACGATGAAAAGACTGCTCACAGCGCGGCCGGTGAAAGATGGCGACCTGTCAGCGCTGACAGAGCTGTCTCGTGAGCTCCACACCGCGGTGAGCGTCCTACAGTGTCTGCACTACGAGCACGACCTCGCTGCCGCCACGAACGTCACCGCTGTGACTGGGAAGCTACCAGCCTCCCTCGCCTGGAGGTGGGGCGAGCACATGGTGGAAAACGGCATCACTCGTCCGACGCTCGTCGATCTCGACGAATGGCTTCGCCGTCATGTGTCAGCTGGTCGGTTGGCCTTGAACGTGACCACCAAGCAGCTGATGAAGGTCGAGGCTAATGACGCTGAGTGCCTCCCGAGACGCGTGTTTACCACCGCGTCGGCGCGGCCCACGCCGGCGGCTGTAAAGCGGGAGAGGACAGCTGCCATAAAGTCATCAGCGGACGGACACAGTGACTGGTGTACCATGTGTCAGCAAACACACGAGCTCCAGCACTGTGACGAATTTCTCGCGCTGACTGTGAGTGAGAAGGCAGAGTTCGTCGGCAGAAACGGACTGTGCTTGCCTGGGTCGCGATCACATCAGCGCCACGTGTCCCAGTGATGCACGATGTGACGCGGAGCACTGCGGCAGGCGTCATCACACGCTGTTACACAATGGAGGACGAGTGTTTCCGCTGCGCGATTCCGATGATGGTACGCCGTCATCTGCCAAACATGTCGGCACCGCATCGGCCGAGCCTCGCAGTGATATTCTCCTGCAGGTGGTGCCCATCACCGTAAATGGGCCGGCAGGTAGCCGCACCACGAACGCACTCTTCGACCTGGGCAGTCAGGTCACACTGATCACCGACGACCTGTGTGACCGGCTCGGCATCTCGGGGCCCACCGACAAATTGGTGCTGAGTACGCTGAGTGGGACCCAAACGACGACGTCACGACGCGTATCCTTCGCCGTCGAGGCTGTGGGCGGCGACGGCAGGGCACACCGTATACGAAACGCCCAAACGACGCCGACGTTAAACGTGTCAGCCAAGGCCATGGACTGCACAGTAGCAAAGGAAAAATGGCCGCACCTTGCCGACCTGGATCTCCCCAGCGCCACCCACGGCCCAGTGGAGGTGCTCCTGGGAACCGACGTCATCGAACTTATTGTGCCGCGGGAAGTGATCGAGGGACCGACGGGAACGCTGTGCGCCGTGAGGACGCTGTTGGGATGGACGGTGACCGGGCGGGCGTCGGAACGCTCGGTGCTCGATGGTGAACACGTTGTCAATCACGTTCGTGTCAGTGATAAAACGAGTGCAGTCGCTGACTTTCACACCCAGGAATCATCAGAGACGACCCAGTGGTGTCACGCAGCCGAGCCGCAGGGCCCGGCCGACATCTTCAGCAGAGGCGACCCGGGGACGGACCTCGCCCCCGGCGGACTGTGGATACGAGGTCCAGCTGCGCGGTCCGGCCCGGCCGCCCTCTCCGACGACGAGACGAGGGTGACAGCGTGCGTCACCGAGCGAGCGGAGCCGGTCGTAAACGGCAGTGACTTCTCGTCCTGCCTCATGGACTCCGGCGGCCTGCTCAGAGTCGTTGGCCGTCGCTGGAAGCGGAAGAACACGCAGCCGCAGGATCGCTCCTGGCGACGCCGGCGGCGAGAGTGTCTCCCAGCGCACGCTGACCGCACACTGCATGTCGATCATGGACACGACCGAGGTCAGGGTTGGCGAACTAGTGCGACTGACCGATGTAAACGCACGTGGACATTGGTCGGTGAGATGAGCGGAGTGTGTGACCCTGGTGTGGGCGGTCTTATTCCCGCCGTTGACGTGACGACTGATACCGGCCAATACAGGCGGCCTGTCTCTCGTCTCTGCCGTCTCGAGTGCGACGGCGACGAACAGTAAACGGACTCGGAGAGATAATGTGCGGCACGGGGGACGGCTAAAGTGAGTCGTCTACGACCGCACTGTGCCGCCGGCGAGCAGTGTGGAGATCGGAGCGTTTATTAATGCTTCCTGCGCCCGCCATTCGCGGTGTTAACGTGTGTGTGTGCGTGAGAGAGTGAGCCGCTCATTCTGTCCGCTGCGAATGGTCATTTGTGTTGAGTGTTCAGCCATTAGCTATCAGCTGTGAGCCGTGTGACAGTTCTTGGACGCGCTAGTAGTTTACGACCTTAGAGTATAACATAGCAGTGGTAGATTCGTTTATGATACGCACCGTGTTAGCCGGCTATTGTACGTCCGCGTTTGTTCGCTTCGCCGCTTCGGTAACGTAATGTGTGTCGTGTTGTACATTGTGTGATGGGTGTTTGTTGTGTGTCGGCCATGTGACGGCAATGTCACTGCCGCCAATGCCTCTCGGCCCAGCGTGTGTAGTTTACGACATGCGTCAGTGTGTGACGGCACCCGGCTGCCGAAACCGCGCCGTCACCAGTATTATGACTGGGTGATTGTTGGCGGGGATAATGCCTGCCTCAGTCAGACATTGTGTAGTGCGTAATGTGCATTGTATGTGAGTGTATGTATATCGCGCATGTTGAACGGATCGTTACGAGTGTGTGCGTGCGTACGGGGCGCTTGAACGATTGCTCGCTAGGGGTTGGATTTTCCGCGGATGATCGCGAAAAACCGGGCCGGCTATGTTAGCGAGCAAATAGGCATTTTGTATACCTTCGCAAAGACGGCCGGCGCTCGGAGCGCGGCGGTCGGTCCGCCGCGCCACGCCGCTCACATATGTGTCATCTGGCCCCTGTCCTGGTTCTCATGCCCACGTGTTGTGCGTACCACGAGGGCTGAGACGGGACGGGGGCCTGACAGTCTTCGACGGGACTCCACCGGTGCGCGACGGCCCGGTGCACGACGTGGCCGACGTGGCCTTACGTACGACGCGGCCGACGTGGCCCTACGAGAACGATTCAGTGAACCGCATTTGTGACCGCCGTATTTTGTGCATTTTAATCGTTTCCGTTTCATTCAAGAATAGACTTTTTCATATATGAACAATAACTTTATGGTCCTCCGGGTGACGAGAGAGAACGAGTACGAAAACGAGTGAACGATCACGAGCACGCACGAACATTTCCGCATCGAACGGGTGAACTGAACGATTCTCACGAACAGACGCCGTTTGAATTTTGACGACCGGCCCAGTTAGTTTCGGAGATAGGCAGGGGGGCTCTGTAGAGCCCCCCCCCCCCCCACCAGTCACTCGCGTTATGAAAAAATACCCCAGTCATGCGCGGGTTAATTAAGGTTCTTGAATTCGCTACGCAACTTCTTAAGCTAGAAACACCAAATTTGGTAGGTAGGTGGGTCCCCTGATGTTCTCTCCCCTGTGCCAATTTGGTTGCTCTAGGTCAATATTTAGGGGGTTTCGGGGGGTATAAATGTAAAAATTTCGCTAAAAACAGGTCAAAAGTTTTTTTTCGCTTATAACTTTTGATCTAATTAAGATAGAGCAAAAAGAAAAGCACCAGTGAACTCAGCACGTCAAGGCGCGTCGAATGATATACTTTTTAGCTTGCTTAAGTGTACTTAAAGTTTTTCTTAAATTTTAAGTAACCTTTAATTAATTAATTAAGTTCAAGTTAACCAAATTGCAGCATATTGCATATCATTCGATTCGGCTGATCACCAGAAACACAATGATACCATTTTTTAAGCTCTAGCGTCATTATGTGCCAAGTTATTGGCAAAAACGTCATTTGACCTCAGTTGACCTCATTTGACCTGATCCATGGATAAGTACACCAAACAAAGAAGCACCAAGTGACCTGCTGTTAAGTACTGTGGTTTCAAAGCAAAAAAGTGATAGAACGAAGCGGATATCGCCAGTATTTTCCGAATTTAGTATTTTCCCATAGGCTTAACATTACGACATAATGACCTCTAACTGACCTCAGGTCAGTGACCTCAAAAAACCCGAACTATATGTCATACAACTCGGTTAACTTAGCACATCCTGAAAGTTTGAAGGAAATCAGTGCAAAACTGTGAGTTGGACAGGTGCAAAAAGAAAATTGAAATTTGACCATGACCTTGTACCGGTTTTTCTGATTTGGTGACCTGACCCAAGGTCACCTGGATCTGAAATTTTCAGGTCATATGTAAAAAGGCTGCCCCATAGACTGTGTCAAATTTGGCGGCGCTGCGCGCCGCCGTTTTTACGCTATCTTCGAAAAACCTTAGGGGGGGTCGCATCGACCCCCCCTGCCAGGGCGAGGGTTAACACTGCGGCAAATTCCACTGAAGCAAACTAGTGCCGTTTCTCGAATTCATTACAAACAATGATGGAATAATTTATTTACATTTACCTTATCAGCTGAATATCTCACAAAACATCACTTCTTAAACATTTGACAGAATCCTTACGCTAAACTGTTGCTTACCTGTACACTGTACAGGCTAAATACCTACACAAAGTAGATGCAAAGCTTACTTATCGTAAAACAACAATGAGTAAGCTGTAACAAAAGATATGTTTCGCGAATATCCATCACTTTCAGGCCGATTACCCCATTCGTTTTCTTGAATTCATTTACAGTTGATTCATGGAGAGCATGAGACATTTACTCGTAACCGTAACAAAGGCTTGCAAGGCGCCTAACCAGCGTCACAAAGCACATGTATCAAATCAACACACTGCAGACGCACTACAGCTCTATGCAAAAAGCCATATAAGCTACAAATAACTATACAGAAAGACAAATGAATAAGTAACGTCAGGCAGCGATATCCCTCTTCACCGGTCCTTTTTGCCGCCTGATCCAGCCTGATCGTCACATGTTGAGTTGTCGCCCTGTCCAGGGTTCGAGCTTGTGTCAGTCTTGCGTCGTCTCACAGGGTCTGAATCTGTAACCCTTTCCTTCTGGCCGCCATCATTTGATTCGGCTGCCCGTCCCTGTGTCGAGGCTGGGCCTTTCTTGCATGGCTTCGCAACAGAGTCTGTAACTGTGATGGAAGTGTAGCTTATCGGGTCTGGCCCAGTTTTGCTCGAAATCTCGCTCTTCCTCTCCCTTCCACGATGTCCGTTCAGTTTTTCGGAGACTCTAGAGATAGCAACTCCTCGGCAACAACAACAGCCTATGCCACCGAGTACAAAGGACGCAACTATGAGTAGGGCAATGACTTCTCCCACGAGATCTGAATCTTCGCTGCTCCTGACACTAGCCTTGTCATCAGTTTCCTCAGCATCCACAGTGGCATGCGGGTCCTGTTCAGCACTTTCACCTCCGCCGTTCTTGACACCGGCGGTAGCGGGCGTCGTGCTACTTGGCCCCTTGCAGAGCCAGTGGCGATTCAGCTGGGTCTGCATTTGTTTCTGTGTTTGTCCCAGCGGCGCCGTCTCACTGGTGTCGGTCAGCTGTCGGACCCACCTCTCCACGGGACACACGGGCGGCTCCGGGATGCCGACAGACAGATGAACCAACTCCACATTAGTCTCCGGGTCGAATGCCAGCGAACCGTTGTAGGTGTGCTGAACGGTAAGGTTTAATATGTGGATGGAAGGGCTGTCGTTTTCATTCTCTGTCGTTCGTAGTGCCTTCAACGCATGGCCTTGTAGCGTGTCCACAACCATTTTCCGTAGGTAGATTTGGTTAGCCAATACATTTAGTCCCCTGGTCATTATAGATGTGAATTCTGAGCTATATATGTCCAGTTTGGCGGTCCGCAGCTGCAGGCCGTTCGGCTGGAGGAGAGAGACGCTGCAGTTCCTGATGGTGACGGTTGGGATGCTCCCGCAGATGCCGCGGTGCCGAATCACTCCCAGACGGCTGTTGGACACCGACAGCCGGCGGAGGCTGCCGCTGCCGTTGATGCAGCCTTCTCTGACTTCATTCAAGTCAACTCGGTCCATGCTCAAAGCCTGGATGCTTCCACCAAAGCCGTTCCTTCTGCACATCTTGATCTCAACGTCCTTCAGAGTCAGAAACTCTAAAGACGCATTGAATGCCATTGGTTCGATATCCTGTAGTGTTGCATGTTCAATGACTAGGCTGGGTATATGAGGTGAAGACTGGAAGCTGAACGTGTTCTGACTGAGGACCAGTGACGACACGTATCCAATCCTTAGTTTGGCTTCTGTGTCCCAGTGTCCCGAGAAGGCGCCGGCCTCCAGTTTCATATGGCGCACAGAGTCGATGGCAAGAAAGGCGAGTGAGGAGTTGCTGTTCAGCGCCAGTCCATTCGAGAGCACCTTCATCCATTCGATCTGGCGCAGCTCGACTCGGGTCAGGGAGGGCAGGTTCAACAGCGCGTTCTCTGTTATTGTGAGGTTGCGCACTCCGTAGAAGTAGATGGTCTCCACCGACGGCGGGAAGTCTCCGTCACGTAAAACGACCTGAAATGAAAATTGGTATATTTGTCACGTACCCATCAAAATTAGTTTCAATAACAACGCGCACAACACAAAAAAGCATTTGCTTTTATGACTGTTTTTTATACAAACTAACCTAAATTCAAGGGAATATGCTCCTATCATCATCACATCATCACATTTATTTGCATCACACACACAATGTGAGGTGACAAGGTGAGGTGACAGTTATAACAAGTAGCAGTACATATACATTGGGCCAGGTAGGTACATACATTAATGCCTGCAGAACAATGCTAGGCCACGCAAGGACATTCACAAGAGCCAATCATTGGACATTCTAAAACCATTGATAGCATACTTTAGTTCAAGTTGTGCGCCTGTGTGCTTTCATTTGTGACTGTTATGAGCCTAAGAATTTTACGCGAATGAGAGCAAGTGCTGTTGAGCAGGAATTTGATTGTGTCCACAATTCCATCATTCATACAAGAGCCACGAATAAGCTCACCATCAATATTGCCACATGCTATGTTCATTGTAACTTCAAAATTATTATTTCCGAGGCTATGTGTAAAGCTCAAGAATGATCCGTCTAACTCTGAAGGCGTAGTAGCTAGAACAGCAAGGCTGCGAATCATTATCTGCTTAAGCCTATGATCCGAGCGAAACAGATGAGCAAAGCCGCGAAGCGTAAGCGATCGGAGAAGCTCTTGAACCTTAGGAATGCCAAGCGCTGACATTAGGGCAGAATGATGAGCATACACAGGGAGCCCAATGGCTGCCTTTATACTAGAAGATTGAAATAATTCCAGGTTACTTATGTCAGCAGCTCTCAGTGGAGCAACGATGCTCCCAGATGTCAAAGAAGGGGCTACAATCGTGCGCCATAGAAAAGCTTTGTCTAAAGCAGAAATAGCCTTGCTAAACATTCCTGCAGGTGTGAGCCCGTAAAAAGCTCCACGGGCACGTTTTACTCGAGACCGCGCATGCGCTGAGCCACGTAAATCAGTGCTGATGGTCACACCTAGATGCTGTGTTTCAGAGCGGATAGATAACTGCTGACCGGCCAACTGCCACGTAGGCAGCTCAGCTAAATGTTCAGCACCAAAGACAAGGCAATGACTTTTAGTTTTAGACTGATCAGGGTGAGTGAATTCGAGTCTCCAAGTGCTCGCGAACTCCCCCACAATGCTTAAAAGATGGCCAAGACTCATGGAGTTCGTAGAAACAAGCATTATGTCGTCAGCGTAACAGATCGAGGGGATATGATATCCCATTAGTTCAGCCCCAAGTCCACTATGATCAAGAGTCTGTATTAAGGGACGAAAAAATATGTTAGCCAGTACTGGGGAAAGGATGGCCCCCTGCCTCGTTCCACGTTCTAGTGGGAAACTATCGGAACGAATGCCCATAAAGTCAATTTTGGCAGTAAGCTTGCGATACCACGAGAGAAGCAGACACCACGAGCGATTCTCAAGCAGATCAAGAAGACGAAAGAAAAGACCGTCATGCCAAATGCGGTCAAAACACTTTCTGGCGTCTAAATTGGCGACGAATACAGGAGATCCCCTTCTTAGGTGCCACTGGACAGTCTCAGAAAACAAAAGAGAGGCTTCGGCTGTTCCACGCTGTGGAACAAATCCAAACTGTAGATCGTGTGGAACGAACGATGTTTCAATTTCCTCTAAAACCATTACCTCTAACAATTTAGAGAAAGTTGAAATAAGTGAAATTGGTCTATAATTGTCCATATCACTTGGGTCAAGTCCAGTTCTTTTAAGCAAAGGCTTGATGATGCTGGAACAAGAAAATCAAAGCAATGCCAAAACGCGGGGAATTTTCATGATGTCTGGAGCCACACTTTGATATAAAATTATCGTGGTTTGTCGTTTTAGAGCGAATGGATCAAAATTATTTCGATCAAAGTGCACAAAGTTATGTACTTGCGCTAAATGAATAAATTGATATCATACCCGTTTGGCGAAGTGGCAGCGGCAGGCGACGTGCAGGGCGGCCGAGCAGTTGGGCTCCACCTTGCAGCAGCGCGTGTTGCACACCGAGTATCTTTCTTCTGAGGAGCGATATGCCGTGCTGAATACTGCTGCCATCACCAGGTAGACCAACAGCAGCCCCGGGAGGTGGCGACCGGCAGCCATGCCGGATGTTGCACTGAGTGGAAGTGGTCGCAGTTGCCTCTTGGTGCTGGCCGAGCAATGTCTGAGCTTAAACACAGAACTCTGAAAAAGTTGAAACTGAAATTACATACTATAGAATGTATATATATATATATATATATATATATATATATATATATATATATGTAATAGCCGTTTTCACAGCGGCCTAATTGCTTATATGCCTGCTTTGTCATATTATCAGAGAGTATCATCGATTAAAACACTGAAATAAATTCATAAAATGAAGATATTTGCTGTAAGAGAGATTAGGTGCAGAGTTGATCAAATTATATTCATTCGCCGGATAGCCCGTCGTGAAAACGTCTAATAACAACACGAGCATCTACCATGGCCCATGGGTCTTTCTTTTAGAACAGTGATGTTTGAACAGTGGTTTTTGCCAGTTCAGAATGTAGGAACAATCCTACACTGCTGAAACATGAATTACCAGTATAACGCCTTTTGGGGCGACCGACGGAGCGAGCGAGAGGGTGGGCCTTGCACTTGCGAAATTTCGAGGGGTACCTCAAACTGACTTGCGCACGGCATCCTACTAACCGGTCTCTAGCGATGTGCCAAATTTGAGCACAATCGGCCCAGCCGTTCTCGAGATCTGGAAGCGGCACCCTGCACGTGCGCACGTGCAAAGTGGGTCGCAACTGACTTTTGCACGGCACCATACTAGCCGGTCCCCAACTGTGTACCAAACTTGAGCGCAATCGGTCCAGCCGTTCTCGAGATCTGGAAACGACCCCTGCACGTGCGCACGTGCAGCAGCACCCCAACTCTGGCACATGGATATGCATTGCCTAGTGGGTGCCTACCTACATGCCAACTTTCAGCGTAATCGGCCCAGTAGTTACCGAGATATTGCAATTTGCAACAATTACAAAACTGACACCTCTCCGTTTTGCACGTGGCACGCGCATAAGGGGTCACCCACATGCATCGGGAATAGTCCAATACTTGGTAGAAGGAATGAAGCTACCCTACAAAAGTTACTGCATGTAAATCGGTCAAGTGGTTGCTGAGATATGAGCCTCGCAAAAGCGTCCGCACGGCCGGCCGGCCGGCCGGCTGCTCATACTCAGAAATTTCCGTTAATCTAAGGCCGCGTTCCCACTACGACCGTTCAACATCGTAAATTGCGAGAACGGGAGCAAACGGACGAGATCGTTGATCTAGAGACTTTTCTAAAAAAGTTGAGCACTTCCCTAGATCTGGTATACGGGGCAAGATGGGGAAACATCGTGAGACATCGGCAAACGGCTTGGACAAAGCCAATTGAGAGGAGCGTTGATGAAGGAGGGATCGGCACAATAAGCTATTGTAAAAAAAAAGTTCAGAATACCTATAGGTAGTTGACGACTGATGTGGTAAAAGATCCCATGCAACTGAATGAATGATAAAATTAGAAAACCTTTTAAATTTATTAGCGTGTTAAAAGCAAGCGAGCATTAGAAAATATATCAACAATGCGAGCGAAAAGCATTCACAGCTGTGATAACGACAATCTATTGACTTTTGAAGAGAAAATGTGTGCAGTTGATATAACTCATTGTGGTGTTGCTGTGAATACCTTCGGGAAGCTGTAACCGATAAACTGCAAGTTCCGATGATTTCTTAACAGTTTATTATTGTTTATTATAACAGTTTATTACTTTTATCAAGTTGCTCGACACAGTGGAGTTGCCGCAGGAACTAAAGCCTATCGTATTGAGGTTGACCATGCAGCGAGCTCTCAAGTGCTGAATTCAGCAAACTGGCCTACTGGGCTGCGCGTGCGTTCGTGGACTGAGAAGCCGCTGAAGTATAACCGAGCAGCTCCTGCTTCCTCGACAGAAGTCAGCTCTCGTCGGCGTCAGGAAACACGACATCCACAGGAGAGCGCGGACCAGGGTCGCTATGTGCACCCCAGGCCCACTCTATGGAGCCGACAAACCCACGGCTATCATGAGGACGAGCCCGTGAGCTCAGTTAGCTCGCGATCTGCACCTTTCCGTGAGCAGCTGCACAGCCAGTTACATGAAGAGAGCGTATCACGGGATCCTCCTATAAGCCGGCCGACACCAGTCACGGGCACGGGGCAGCGATCTGAGTTGGTTGCTGAACCGCCTAACCCTGTGCACCCCACAACTGTACCGTTCCTCATCGAGGGAATTCGAAGAGAGGCTACCGACAGTCAGGTGCACAGCATGGTCACGCAGCGGGTGACGTCCTTACGCAACCTAACGCAAGTGACTACCTATAGCGAAGCTGTTGCGGGGACTAAGTCTTACCGCATCGACGTTGATTCAAGTGACTCATCTCAAGTCCTGGAGGCGGCTCACTGGCCCTTGGGCCTTAAAGTGAGTCCATTGATCGAGGAAACAGCACAGCATCAGCCATTTCCATCATCGAGCGCTCCAACTGCACCTCGACGCCAGCTGCACCAGTCCCGCCCCAACGGAGGCAGCGGGTTTCGCCAGAGAGGTGGCAGAGTGCCTCAGTACTCAAACAGTGGCAGTCGGCGAGGGGCCCAGCGCAACGAGCGGCCAATCCAGGTTTGGAACTGAGAACATCCCCTTCACCATAGGCACATATAATTGTGAAGGTTTTTTGTCGGCTGTTCCTTACGTCTGCACACTTATCAACCAATGCGATTTATTGTTTCTATGCGAAACTTGGCTAGCCAGTTCAGAACAATGTATGTTGCCTAGGCTGCTTCTTGAACATCGCCAAGGCAATTACTTTTGTGTACAAGAATCAGCCATGGAACACCCGCCTGGTCCCTATGCTGGTAGACGACACGGAGGGGTAGCATTTATTTGTCGCGGTCGCCCTGGGCTGTGCTACCGCCAAGTACTGTGTGAAGATGTAAGGCTATGTGGCGTCACTGTATATGATAATTCGGGTCCTTGTTTGACGGTAATTGGGTGTTATATGCCATTCTGGGACTCGACTGGTGACAGCAAATTACGTTACGCTGAATTGCTAGGCAAACTAGATGCAATTATTACCGCATATCGCTCTGCATCCCCTGTGCTTCTTGTAGGGGATTTTAACTGCGCCTTACCAAGATTGGCCAGTGTTCACAGGCCTAACGGCTGGCAGAATTTGCGTGGTTTCTCACCACTCAGCGCTCTTATGCAGGAGCTACTTGATGATCACCATTTGGTTGTGTCCGAATTCCAGTTTCCTCAGAAACAGTCTGTCACTTATGATAGGGCAGGCGGCTCCTCACACATTGATCACATTGTTGTGCCACAGTGTTTGCTTCCATCTCTAACGAATTGTATGATTCTAAGCTCATCAATTGATAACCTCAGCCCTCACCTCCCAGTCATTGCCAAATTAAGTCTACATTTGCGACTTGCTGCTGTATCTTGCCTTCCAGTTCGCAGATTTGATCCCTCTGTCCTCTCTTATGTCCCTATTTGGAATTCTGAAGAAGCTATTGACCATTATAAAACGTTACTTGCGACTTACTTGGTAGCTTCGCCACAATTAGGCAGCTCTATAGAACTGGATAGATTAGATACATTTATCAGCTCTTGCATTCATGCTGCAGCTCGTGACTCTGGGTGTGCAAAGCCGAGACGTCCTGCTAAAAAATGGTGGAACCCCCGCGTTTCCTCAGCGCGTGATAGAGCCCGGTTTTGGCTTTACCTCTGGCATGAATCTGGTAAGCGGCTATACACGCATGTGCATAACTGCTATCGCGAAGCAAGACGGGCCTACCGGCGCGAGCGGAAGCATGCGTCTCGATCGAAAATTGATCATGAGGCACGGCTGTTACACAAGCTTCGCCGTGGGGAAAGTTTAGGCTCCTTTTGGCGACATGTTAGTAGAGCTCGGAGAGGTGTGACGGTTGCTGAATGCTCCGTAGACGCAGACAGCTTCAGATCCCATTTTTCTCGTATTCATCAGGACAATGTAGCTGAATTGTCACCAAACCAGCACTGGATCCGCGATGCTGTATCTGCTCGTTTAGAGGCTGGGTGCAATGGTGACGAACCTCGTATTGTTACCGCATCGGATGTTTCCCGATTTATATTGCGCCTTAGGCGTAATTCTGCTCCAGGAGCAGACGGAATCACCACAGAGCACCTGCTGTATGGCTCCACGCCTGAACTGCTTGCCATGTTAGCTCACCTCCTTACAGCTTGCTTTGCTAGATTGGATGTCCCTTCATCATTTGCAACCAGCATCATCAAGCCTTTGCTTAAAAGAACTGGACTTGACCCAAGTGATATGGACAATTATAGACCAATTTCACTTATTTCAACTTTCTCTAAATTGTTAGAGATAATGGTTTTAGAGGAAATTGAAACATCGTTCGTTCCACACGATCTACAGTTTGGATTTGTTCCACAGCGTGGAACAGCCGAAGCCTCTCTTTTGTTTTCTGAGACTGTCCAGTGGCACCTAAGAAGGGGATCTCCTGTATTCGTCGCTAATTTAGACGCCAGAAAGTGTTTTGACCGCATTTGGCATGACGGTCTTTTCTATCGTCTTCTTGATCTGCTTGAGAATCGCTCGTGGTGTCTGCTTCTCTCGTGGTATCGCAAGCTTACTGCCAAAATTGACTTTATGGGCATTCGTTCCGACAGTTTCCCACTAGAACGTGGAACGAGGCAAGGGGCCATCCTTTCCCCAGTACTGGCTAACATATTTTTTCGTCCCTTAATACAGACTCTTGATCATAGTGGACTTGGGGCTGAACTAATGGGATATCATGTCCCCTCGATCTGTTACGCTGACGACATAATGCTTGTTTCTACGAACTCCATGAGTCTTGGCCATCTTTTAAGCATTGTGGGGGAGTTCGCGGGCACTTGGAGACTCGAATTCACTCACCCTGATCAGTCTAAAACTAAAAGTCATTGCCTTGTCTTTGGTGCTGAACATTTAGCTGAGCTGCCTACATGGCAGTTGGCCGGTCAGCAGTTATCTATCCGCTCTGAAACACAGCATCTAGGTGTGACCATCAGCACTGATTTACGTGGCTCAGCGCATGCGCGGTCTCGAGTAAGACGTGCCCGTGGAGCTTTTTACGGGCTCACACCTGCAGGAATGTTTAGCAAGGCTATATCTGCTTTAGACAAAGCTTTTCTATGGCGCACGATTGTAGCCCCTTCTTTGACATCTGGGAGCATCGTTGCTCCACTGAGAGCTGCTGACATAAGTAACCTGGAATTATTTCAATCTTCTAGTATAAAGGCAGCCATTGGGCTCCCTGTGTATGCCCATCATTCTGCCCTAATGTCAGCGCTTGGCATTCCTAAGGTTCAAGAGCTTCTCCGATCGCTTACGCTTCGCGGCTTTGCTCATCTGTTTCGCTCGGATCATAGGCTTAAGCAGATAATGATTCGCAGCCTTGCTGTTCTAGCTACTACGCCTTCAGAGTTAGACGGATCATTCTTGAGCTTTACACATAGCCTCGGAAATAATAATTTTGAAGTTACAATGAACATAGCATGTGGCAATGTTGATGGTGAGCTTATTCGTGGCTCTTGTATGAATGATGGAATTGTGGACACAATCAAATTCCTGCTCAACAGCACTTGCTCTCATTCGCGTAAAATTCTTAGGCTCATAACAGTCACAAATGAAAGCACCAGGCACACAACTTGAGCTAAAGTATAGGTACTATCGATGGTTTTAGAATGTCCAATGATTGGCTCTTGTGAATGTCCTTGCGTGGCCTAGCATTGTCCTGCAGGCATTAATGTATGTACCTACCTGGCCCAATGTATATGTACTGCTACTTGTTATAACTGTCACCTCACCTTGTCACCTCACATTGTGTGTGTGATGCAAATAAATGTGATGATGATGATGATATTGCAATCCTCGATAAAACATTTAGCAAATTGAAGCAGGCTGCAATGCAACTGAATTTGCCGACACAGGTTCAGCGATTTAGGTATACGAGTACAAGTATACTGAGCCGGCATTCAGCTTACAGCAGTGTCACAGCTCATGTCACCATCGTCATGTGACCACGCCATCTCGTCAGGCGATGCTAGAATTCGTCAGGCGATGCTAGAATTGTATGAAGGCAATTTTTGTGGCAATTGATTGTGGACCAAAAACATCAGGTGTGCGTCCTGCAAACGGATTTACGAGGCACCATTTGGTCCACCTGAGGACATATCCTCAACCGAACAGACGAAAAACACTAATGAGTTCAGCAAGGAAACTGACACCTGTGCTCAATGAAGATAAGCGAGTGCATTCGAGCACAACGGTTCACAGCAGATGGTGGCAACTGTCGACGTTTGTCTGACAGCTCTGCAGTGTGGCGTGGCATCACAATGCAGCGGTCTTCCAGAGGAGAACTTGGTCTAACGTTTGAGATCCCAGGCCTGTCTACCTGAATCTACGATGCAACTCTTGGTAGCTGGCGCGCAATCGGATGGCTACTTTGTTTATCTCCGAGATTCTGAGTTCCGGAGCGGTGCTACGAAAAGAGGGAGATGAAGTGCAAGTCGCACCTGTTCTGACATAGCGAGGATCATTCACTCAAGAGTCGCATGCGATGTGCATAACAAGGACCAGACAGCCCAATGACAATCGCATGCTTCGCATGTGGTCGTCCCAATCACATGGCGTGGTCCAGATGGCCTTGATCCAGAAGACACTGTGATTGTTTGAGCCTCGAATGAGACCCTCAGTGACGATCCGACGGCGGAAGCTGCGTGTGTTGAACGAGGAGTGGCCGGCCGCTTGAGGTCATAAGTGAGCGACGACGCCGGTGGCCACGATTGTCGGGAACTCTGTCTTTAGTTTCACAAGAGCAAGTGCTGCTACGGCTGTATCACTGTCATATGATGTAAATAAACGTTTGTTATTTGCGCCGCATTTGCAGTGGCATGACATTACTTGTAGGATTCATATTTCTAGGCGCTGATGGTAGATAAATGAATAAATTGCACTAGACCTACGGTAAACCTGCCGAAAAGTTAAGTTATTCATCGCCACTTAGCGCTCGCCTACATATAGGTATGTATATAATTAGAGTTATGTAGCTTTTATCCGCAAAAATGCACCACCTTTCATGTCTTGCTGCTTGTCCTCTCACTTTGAATATCAAGAAACTTCCCAAAAAGGGCTTCCTGCTCTATGCACTGCCTAAAAATGCTTATTAGTGTCATTTAATATCTGCACAAACCTTCAAGAACGTTCAAAAAGTTGAACACTGAGGCCAGTTTTACCAAAAAATACCAGCCGGCCGCCGAAATAAAATATCCAGCCGAAAAAATAGACGCCACACAGCCACGAGTTTCACCAACAAAAAATTCCAGCCGACTTCGGACGGAAATTATTTGTCGCCGGTAGTCAGCTGATATTCTGTTACGATATCAAATTACGATATGTCAAGGAGATTAATAAATCATTTAAAGCATGTTTTCAGTCAAATTAAAGCGTGATTTCTAATGCAAATGCTATATACATTTCGAAATATTATAATCGTAAATTATTACATTATTTTCAAGAGTAATAACAACAAAGTATAGCATTATAAACTTTCATATCTATATTAACATTCTGGTGCCCAGCAAAAGCCAATACAATACAAGACTACCAAATTGTAAACTTAGGCACGTCATTCATAAAGGTGACGTAAGGAAGCTTGCATTTAAGGCAAATTTAAGATGGATCTTTTTTCTTGTCAGCCTATTATATTAATTTTTACAATACCTTCAACTTGTTATGTACCTTTTTGTCGCACCTTGTAGAAAATCATCGTGTAGACCGAGAACGCAATGTGTGGACCTCCAGCTATGAGGTGGGGACTAGATGAGACCCACTCCAGTGGCAGCGGAACACCTTCAATTAAGGGGGCACTGCCGACTTTTGGTCCCATTCTTTCCATGCAACGCCCATAGGGCTAATATTAAAATGTCAAAATCAAAGGGGGGCATGGTGCCCCGGTGCCCTACCCGTTCCGCCGCCTATGAGTCACGCTCCCGACAGATCCGGGAGCCGCACCTCTTTCCTAGCTTTCAAAAGAGCGGCAAATAAGCGGTCAGCATTGCTCCCAGAGACGCCACCTGAAGCTGGACGGACGACGGACAGTTTCCGCTGCCGAGCGATTGAAGTTGAACTGCGGTGCTACGAGGCGGCTTCGCGTGCACTGCATTAGCACCTTCTAGCGGGAGTAAGAGGGCTAACGAACTCGCCAAGGCCTATATATGTAAAGCATTGTGCAAAGGCGAGTGTCTTACCTTAGGAAAATACCTACCCAGATTAACTGCTGCACCGCGGTCATTGCAGGGCTGAGGGTACGTCGTTCGCTCCGCTTCGGCGAGGTGGAGGTCAGACTGCCCGGCTAGGTGGTTTTAGCCGATATGCAGGCCCCGTTTGCCGGGCCCGGTCGAGAAGAAGGAACGCCACACAGCAAAGAATATTTGCTCCGGGCCCGCTACACTGGTCCGGCTCGTAAGTCGTAACAAATTAACAATACCTGCGCTAGCGTCGTCGATCGTCGTTCGACTGCGCCCAGTACCGCTCAGTGGAGAGTCCTGCCGAACTCCTCTGCGTGTGCCCAGATCATCCGTTGCGCGCGGACACAATCGTCCGACGGAGACCGCTCTGCATTATGATCGGGTGGTCACCACCTTGGTCGCCGGCTTTCACACCCAACCGAGCCGTCTGGCTACGCCCCAAATGATCGTCTAAGCCTTCCGATTGGTTTGTAACTCGGGTCTAATATCGAAATGTTTGGGAGTTAGAACATGTTAAATCCGTGTTCATGAACACACATACATTATGCAACTAAAACGCTTTACTTACTTTAACTTTTCTAGGCTGATGACAAGGCATACATCTATTTCATTGCAATATTTCTAAAATGTAAATAAATCATGAGCAATGAGCATAAAAACAACAGCGATCCACTAGAAGCTAGTGTGGATATCCACTGACGTAGGTGGCCTCGTACTGGCGCAGCTCGTAGCTCGTCCAGCCAGCAGCGCCAGCGTCTCCCGCACCCGGCCGCCCGCCTGCACCATCAGCCGCTGGAAATTGCTGCGCTGCCGCTCCAACATTAGCTTGACCGCCCGGCCGGCCCGGCTGACGCGCGCCGTCCGACGCACGCAGTGTGCCTTCAACAGCGCCGGGATGTCGTACGATACGACCGCGTCCACGGCGTCCACGTCAATACCGCGCGTTATAGCCTCGAGCACACCAGCGCGGCCATCTCAGCTAGCGCGCGCCGCCGCCGGCACGCCGGCACTACCCCACAGAACTCAGTCACGCGCGCGCCCAGCACAGACAGCGGTAGCTCCAGCTGGTGCGCCACCTCGTTCCAGTTGACCAACACGAGCGAGCATCGCCAGTCGGGCTGTCGGAGCAAATGGTGCATCAGCAGCGGCTTCAGCGGCTGCGGCGCCACCACGTTG
The DNA here is from genome assembly GCF_019059575.1 of Amphibalanus amphitrite. Lineage (NCBI taxonomy): Eukaryota > Metazoa > Arthropoda > Thecostraca > Balanomorpha > Balanidae > Amphibalanus > Amphibalanus amphitrite. The sequence continues at coordinate 1,267,864 of NW_024881554.1, forward strand.
AACGACTCGCTCAGCTCGGCCGGCGTGGTGAACCTGCCGACGAACTGACCGGGCAGTGCGACGGCGGCGGCCGCCGTGCCGACCACCAGCAGTCGCGGCTGGAACAGCGACATTCGCTCCAGCTTCTCCGGCCTCCGGGTTCTGTGACAGGGTGGCCAAGAATGGCAGCTTCTGAAGCGGCAGGTGAGGCGCGCAGACGGCGGCGGCCGTCAGCCGGCCGGCGATGCAGGGCGGCGGGCCGTGGCCGCCGCCACCCGCTCCACCGCTTTCAGCCAGCCCGTCTCGGCCATCTCGATCACCCGGTCGGCTTCGTCGATCACCAGGTAGCGCAGGTGCGGTAGCGAGAAGCCCTCGGCGCTGGTTATGTGATCCATCAGCCAGCCGGGAGTGCTCACCACGATCAGCCAGGGAGGCCGGGCCGTGCGGCCCCACCGCCACCAGTTGGCGCCCCCTCGTGCCACTGTGTCTCCACCCAGCAGCTGGACGCAGAGCGGCGTGTCGGCGTCGTACTGGCGGAACACGGCGGGCACCGAGCGGCCGGCCGGCGCCGAGACTCAGAGGTCGGCCGGTGGCAGTGGCGACTCTGCGGCCGCCAGCAGCTCGGGCAGCACGGTCACCTGCACCAGGAACACCTGTTCGATGCCCTCGGCGGCCAGCCGGGCGCGCAGCTCGGGGCAGAGCGCCGGCAGATTGGCCGGGCCCGGCGCCGGCCGCCGGTCGCCAATCGGCTGCAGGTGCGCCAGCCAGTCGGGCAGCGCACGCGGTGCACGGTCTGTCGGCTCGAGCGCTCCACCTCGTCCGGCACGGTGAAGTCGTCAGCGGCGGCGTCTCCGTCCGACTCGGAGGTGTCCTCACTGTCGTTATTGGCGACGGCGGCTGCCGCTGTGCGCTCAGTCAGGTCGGCCATCACAGCAACACTCGCCGATGATTGGCGTCATCGAAACCGTCGGACGATGGTGGATTCATCACCGTTTTTGCAGCAGAGACTGGAAAAACCTCAGCAATAAACAAGGAAAAACCTCACAACATGCCACAGCCTGCAATTGTGCATATTGTTATTATATTTCTCACATGACAGAAAATATTGGCTGCTTCATTCTAGGAACTGGCATGAAAAACATAAGCTAAAATCAAGCTAAGTGAATTATTATTGTATTTCAACATGAGACTGGGAAAAAATCCTTGTCACTGTCAACATGACCAGTGTAACGGATGGGCTGCATGAACATTTCGGCGCATGATCTGAAAACTCTGTGAGCAGAAATTTCAGCGCTGAGGTGAACAAATAACATTTCGGCCGCAATTTGCCTGGTGCCTCCACAATTTTGCAAAACTAACTCACAATACTTACAGCCAGTTTTAACATGATCCCTGCATGACTCATGCATGCAAGATACACATGCATTAAATATCAGCACAGTGCACACACAACAGTTATGGATTCATTTACATTTTACAACATTACTATTATCTTCTTTTCCTTCAATATTGGCAGCATGACTTGCTGAGCTCAGTGGCACAATCTTATGACAGCAAGTTTGTTCGGGTTCGCAACCATGCAAACTTTGCACGTTTGGCTTCAAAAACAAGCCTTTATACATTTCTTTCATGCTATTCAATTTCTTTTTTTAAATTTACTGTCATTGATCTGGAAAATCTTGCCATTTTGGTCTTAGCCATGTCAATTGCACCTTCCCTATTCCGCACAGCTCAAGTAAGTTCCACCCAAAAGTAGTAGTGGTATCAGTAGTTGGCGCCTTGCATTGTCAAATGTAGCTGAATATGTGAAAACAGTGACATATTTATTTAAAATCTTGAGTCCAATGACAATGAGCCTACCCTCTCTGCCTCTCCTTCCAGCATTTGTTCAAGCACCTTCAATTTTCGAAAATGATCTTCCATCATTATTTTCCACTTCCGTGCGACTCGCACGAGCAATGAACTTGTAAGCTGACCACTAGTTAATAATGTGCTATCATCTTGCTGTTGGGTGCTTGTAGCAAAAAGATAATATAAACGAAAAAACTAACACCACAACACCAAACACCAGTCTTGTTGGTTCCTTTTGGTCCTGCCTGGTGACAAAGGCTCTTTCTTTACGCAATATCATCAGTATTCCTCTTCTAATCTTGAAGCCCAGATGCTTTACAAATTGGCCATGAATGATACTAAATTATTATATCAACTGGGAAGCGCAAATCACGATAATTAGTAACAAATGATGCCAATTGTTCCAACACGACATCAAAAAAATAGACGGGGTCGCCCGTCTATTTTTTGGGCTGTTTTTCTACAAATAATGGCGCAAAATAACACTCCATTAATGCCGCATTTGCCGTTGGTGAAACTCATTGGCTATTTTTCTGCCTGATATTTTTTCACGCCGGCGGATATTTTTTCGCCTGGTTGGTGAAACTCGTCGGCTGGTTTTTGACAGAAAAATTGCGCCGGGCTGCTATTTTTCTGTTGGTAAAACTGGCCTCTGTTCAACTTTTTGGCGACCTCACCAACCAACCAACATGGGGAGCAAACCTTTAAAACCTTACAAATGCCTCCACCCGAAAACACGTGTCAAATACCCGGTTCCCACCACCACCGGCAGAGATCGTAAAAATGCATGCTGTGATTTTGCCGTTCTTGTCGATTTTCTCTCGTTATTTTACTTTACGATGTTGAACGGTCGTAGTGGGAACGCGGCTTAAGGAAAGACTCCGCTCGCTTCGCTCGCTCCGTAATTATTCAGAAAGCTGAATTGTTGGCACAGACATTGAGAGAAACACGTCGTTTGACCAGCCATAGACCTTTGTATGGTAGTATATACATTCATACATACCTACACCTCTGCCAGATCCTGCACATATTATATATGTAAATTCATACCCATTATCCATATGCTACTAAGCCAATTGACAACACGACTGGGAGTGTCACGCTGCATCCGCGGGAGGACCATGAAGCACTTAACAGTACATCAAACTGGTTAGTGGCTAAAATGTCGCAGGGCCGAACCAGTTTTCTCTCTAATTTTTGTACACACGTTATGAGCAAAGCGGCTTCACCCGTATATGGCCCAAACTTTGATGCTATTATGTAAAGCCGAGGGCAATAACAGGTCATATTTTGTGTGGGCATGTATTTTTTTTTTACCCTCAAGATGCAACGAGGCAGTAACTTAATGTTTTTATTTCTGCCACTAGCCACGGATGAAATGCGGCATTAAAGACACATTTCTATCGTATATCTGAATTATATTTTTTTCTTTGGCCTGTCTTTTACTGTAGTGACTGATACCCTGTACAGTGCACCCACCGCATTTGGTTTTCAAGTTCGAACAATCCTCACCTGGCCTCAGATTGATCCTCAATTCACGGCCCTGTGACTGCCTTCAGGAACACCAACTTCAGCCCGCCACTCGAATACAACAGCAACTGAAACGTCTTGTGCACAGCATGCTTTTATTAGCTCAAGTGATGGCCTGTGATAGGATATCTGTGTGAATGGTTACTTATCAACAGTCAACACCCAGCATAAGCGCTGAACGACTGACGAAAATACCCCGTCTGTGCTGCCATCTATGGGGGAGATTAACCCTCACCGGCACAGGGGGGATGATGCAACCCCCTAAGGTTTTTCACGAATAACTCGTGTAAAAAGCGGCTGATCGCGACGAAACTTTTAGTACACTCGCGTTAATTAATGTTACACCTACCCTGACAATTTCATGACCCTGACCCAAATGACATTTGACCTGTGACATACTTTTTGAGACCATGTTTGGCCGGAATCGCGATTCGGCGTATGTCGGCTCGCATTAGCCACGCGTTTACAGTCTTTTCGTGGTTTCAAACGTTCAGTCATGTGATTTGACGTTGATCCCTTGCATAAGAGTGGATGTCAAGGTCACCTGAATGTCAGGTCAGGTCACTGACCTTTGATGACCTCGGTTCACTTTTTTAGTTTTACATGTTTCTTGGCTAGTTTTTGGAGCTGAATTCGAATTTATTAACCATTGGAACAATTACGAAGTAGTTTTGGTGCCGTCGTAACATGTTACGAAGCTGTCAGAGGTGGTTGAAAGTTGACACGTACTACGAATACCCGGCGGAATACGAATTATTACGAATCAACGAATACCCCCACTGTTTGACCTGACCTGACCTGATCTGACCTGGCCTAAATGCATAAAGAGTTAAAGACATCATCTGTGATCAAAACTAACATGATATTCGTGATCAGCACCCCGAAAAAAAACTCATAGCAGCCACTTTTTACGACGTTGTAACAGGTCCCGATTTTCCCGACTTCTGGGTCATTGACCTGACCTCACCTGGAAGGTCAACCGATGACCTATACCTAGGACCTTAAAATTGGGTATCATCGGCTTCGTCTCGTCACAGGTAACACGCTCGTTGTTTTTCCGCGAAGCTCTACCTCGAGCAGGCGCCAGAAGCGAGGGGGTCGTACCCCCCCCCCCCCCCACACACACACACACCCTTGTGCCTGAGGATGCAAAATGGCCTGTGTCGGCGAAGGTTAATACTCGCGGCATAGCTTCAATAATTGATATGGAGACTAAGTTTTGCGCTAAGCGACGGCCTCTACGAATATGCATATCCAAACTACCCTTCGCTTGTTCTGCATTCATTGTTCACCATCAGTGTTGATTATGTGAAGTTATGTTTTGAAAGGGCAGACTTTTTAGTTACAGTATCAATGCTCAAGTAAATCAAGTTTTGCAAAAAAAAAATCATGTCATTCTCTCAAAGGAATGTATAATATAAACAATGACCAATTGTTTAGGCACCAGGGCTGGAAAGGGTGCCCGGCAACTGGCATGCTTAATATTCGATGCGATCGTATCGCCACTTTGCAGTTTTTGTGACGACAGACGATCGGCGTATCTTTCCGGGGGCTGCATCACTCTTCCAATTCTCCAATTGTTTCTTCAAAACTTAACTCCCTCTCTCTTTCTTCAGACCTCGCAGCTCCACCTCCCTCTCTCTAACTATATCTATCCCACCCAACTCTCTCTCTCTCTCTCTCTCTCTCTCTCTCTCTCTCTCTCTCTCTCTCTCTCTCTCTCTCTCTCTCTCTCTCTCTCTCTCTCTCTCTCTCTCTCTCTCTCTCTCTCTCTCTCTCTCTCTCTCTCTCTCTCTCTCTCTCTCTCTCTCTCTCTCTCTCTCTCTCTCTCTCTCTCTCTCTCTCTCTCTCTCTCTCCCTCTCTCTCTCTCTATCTCTCTCTCTATCTCTCTCTCTCTCTCTCTCCCTTCTCCCTCTCCCCCCCCCCCCCCTCTCTCTCTCTCTCTCTCCTAACTAATTAAAAAGTAGTCAAGGTTTTTGATCTTATATTCACTTTTGCTCAGTGCTCAGGTCATTCCTAACTTTGCACGAACAGTCAGCGTATTCCCTCGTCCCCACATTGCTATTTCTCGTGGGAAATCTGTGCGGAACGGTGCCAGACGGCGAGGTTAGAACGAAGGCGGCACGGTCGCCGTTGGCGCTCACCCCACCAACAAAGACTGCGCGGTGCCGTGCTCTATCGAGCTGGCTCTGGCGCGACCGTGCGTTATCCCTCCGGCCGCCGCCGCCGCCGCCGCCGCCGCCGCTGCCGTCGTCGCCACCGCCGCTACCGCGCCGCCGCCGTCGCCGTCGTCGTCCGGCCTCCGTTCGATCGATACGGAGCCAGCGGCGGAGTCAAACACTGCGATCGACGACGCGGCGCGCCGAATTAAAAGCCTTGTGACAACCGCGTCGCTGATTACCCGAGAGTTATGAATAGATGGGGTGGCCGAGGCGCGGCGGACAGGGAGCCGCGGTAGGAGCCGTCGGGGTAGGGGATCGGGGAGAAGCGGAACAGGAGGGGCGAGATTGGACGAACGGAGAGGGAAGGTGGACTGGAGGGGAGAACTGAAGGGAAGAGAAGACGAACTGGAGGGATGAGGGCGGGCTTGGTCGGGGAAGGATGGCGGCTGAAAGGAAAATTGCAGACCAGAGGAGAGAAGGCGGACTGCCTGGACTGCGGAAGATGAAAACTCCCCTGTTATCCACTGAGCTCCCTTCTATCCCCTCTGCCATCCCTCCCTCTCCGGACAGTCCTCTGCAGCACGCGCCGGCCCCGCCCGCGCCGCGGCCCGACACGGCCCCGCACAGCGCACCGCCAATTCCGACTAACCAGCCTGATTGGGATGAATCGTGGCGATAATTCAATCACGGCGCACCCGGCGCACATGTCACAACCGCGGCGTGGGAGACGCTCTTGGCGCACATCTGCAGTGTGTGTGTGTGTGTGTGTGTGTGTGTGTGGGAGAGGGAGGGAAGAGGATGCATCGTGCGTAGGTAGGACTAGGAGCCTTGAAACAAGGAAGGTTAGGGCCTCTTCAACTAAGTATGATCTTCAAACCATAGATAAGGCAGCATTGAAGAAGCATAACAATCTGTTAAGATGTTACACTTTTTAGTTTTTTTTTTTAGGTTATAGCCTAGGCATTTTGCTTTTCTCATTATTTTGGTTACTTCTTACTTGATTAGATATAACTTACTGTATCTATTATTAAATTGGTTGGATAAAAGGATGCAAACCAAAAGCATCGGGAAACTGTTCCAAGTAATCTAGTAACCACCGCTTATACAGGCTCTGTATATTGCAAGCAATTGATGGGGATATCTTTCACATAAAATGGTGTTGCAAATGCAGCGGAGCTTGAAAATGCACGTAGCTATGGAACCCGACCTTCAATGGCACTCCGCATATAAGGTTACGTGTGTTGGGATCTTCCGTGACGTGGTATCGTCACCTTCAGCGCCATATTTTGCCAACGACGGTCCCGGGGAGAGGTCAGGGACTGGGGCGTGTTTGTCCAGGTGTTAGGCACCACCGACTAGCCTGGGGATGGGAAGGCCCGAGGGAAATCAGACAGCGGCTCGGCCCGATCCAATCAGTCCGGTCCCCGCATCGCGCCGCGGACAAACACTGGATGGTAAAACATACTGTCACGGTGCAGGTACAGACTGGAAAACACCAAAGGGACTGGCAGGCCAATTACATATTAGCAGGTACGGTGCAACAACATGCAAACAAATGACAGTCCACGTAACAAACGCATAAGACTAGTTCAACAAGGTAAAAAAAAAACTCATCGCCATGATTCCACAGGCTGAATAAGCGCCTCGGCTGGCGACAGCAGCTGCTCGGCGGCGTAAGATGGCCCTTAGCCCCCCCCCCCCTCTTCCCACGCTCCTTCCCCGACCTCGGCCAGATGGTCAGCCAACAACAGGCTGTGAACTGCGCAGGACGCGTGCCGCTTACCCCATGGCAATGCCTCTGAAAGCACGGACGGCCTCGGGATGAGCCAGAACAGGTGTAGGATGGGTCCGGTATAGGCCCGCCAGGGGCATTTTCCTTTCGGTTTCTTCACAGCAAGATTCTGTTTCACAATCGCCGTTTTCACGACGGGCTATCCGGCGAGTGCACCTTATTTGACCAAATCTGCACCTAATCTCTTTTACAGCAAATATCTTCATTTTATGAAATCATTTCAGTGTTTTAATCGATGATGCTCTCTGATAATATGACAAAGTAGGCATATACGCAATTGGTGCAACCCTACCTGATAGCTACTAAGAGACACACTGAACCTAATTTGACCAAATCTGCACCTAATCTGCACCAGATGTGCACCAAATGTGTACCAGATGGCCGTCGTGAAAACGGCTATTACCACTTACCCAGCGGCGCTAGCTCTGAGTTTGCTGGGTGTTGCCAAACCTCAGAAGAGATGGATTGATGTCATGTTTGAAGTCAGAGTGGCGTACAAGATGTAACTGACCAAGGCCAAGCGTAAGCTGCTAAGTCGGCCTAGGCAGCAGTCTGACGGAGCTACTGCAGATCGTGCCATCTACTCAGCACGGAGTGCATTCTGTCAACTGAGCCTGACGGAGCTGCAGCTGTCGGCACGGCACCCTATCTCCGGAGCGTGCGTCACAGCTCGTCTCGCAGTCCCCACGCCACTATTGCACGTGCGTCAGCCAAAGGGAATGCAATTACTCGAGCCGCGCCGTCGGGCAAGGGGAGGGTCCAACGGGATTCAGGGGAGACGAGAGCCCCCTCCTGTCCCGGCCCGGAGCGACCAGCGCACTTAATGAATATCAAACAGAGTTGACTTCATTGGCATCGCCGTGTGGTATTGAGCGACTGCGCATCTCCGGGGACAGTCGGCTGGTCCGATCCTATAGCCGGAAAGCCTAGTACTGCATAATGGCATGCCGGCATATTGTTACCCAGAAAAGCACTCCAGCACCTCAGCACTCCAGATGTCTGGTTAGACTGACCAAGGTGGCGGCTTTTAACATAAAGCATTGATGTGATTCTTCCGCATAAACGTGGTTTCTTAGCTCAATATTGTTGGCATATACCATCTACTCTATACGTTAGATAAAGCGCCTCTAAATTCTTTGAAGGTTGCGTTGCCTGCAATTCCGCGTGCGGGACAGATTCAAGTGCGCGCCACAAAGAGCACGCACCGCACGGTCGTCGCTCATCATTAGTTTCATCCTTTCAGTCGCCAGCTCGAGCCCGGCTACCCGGGCGGTATCGCCCATTCCAGCACGCCTTTGGCCTCAGACGCTCATCGGCTACACAATGGCATTTTTACTCGATCAAATTACGAGCCATCTCGCAAAAACAGCGCACCTGTCCCGTGCAACAGCGCAGGCCGCCGCGCCGGCGCTGGACACCCTTTGAGCGCCGCTAATGGGCCGGGCACGAGCTCAAAGGGAGCGTCTGCAACGACAAAACGGTGCAGCGCGCCGGCGACCGCGCGGCGCCCGGCGCCCGGCCCCCGGCCCGGAGGAATGTCGCCTTCCTCTCACGCTCTCCAGTCGAGAGTGAATGGTCCACCGATCCCTGCAGAGGGGACGCCGCGCTTCCCCGACAAATGGCCGGCGACGCTCTCTCGTCATTAGAGGCCCGAACACCGCCTGAATAAGGAATGGCACGGCGTGCAACATGTGCACCGCACCGGATTATTGCAGAGATTCTGGTCCAAAAAACATGGGAACCAGACGTTCAAAGTCGAGATTGCCTCTTATGTGGCGCAGGCTATTCAGCTTTTTTGTCATTGGGTATGAGACTGCATGGAGGGTGCAAGTCTCATTTGTAATCTGCATTTCGTTGGGTATATTCATGGTATATGGCGATATTCATGACATGTCTTTGACGAATCACCCATCCTCTCAGCGTGCCCCCAGTGGGCCTGATTTTAGCCCGTGACCCTATCCCACCCCTAATCCATCACGGTAACGTCTCCTCCAGCTGAATTCTCGCCCCCCGCTGGCCTCAACTCAAAAGCAACCATTTTTTAGCGAGAATGTGCTAATGGACGTCCACCTTCTGTTATCGAACGATCAACTTTGTATGCCTAATTGAAAGTAGCATGCAGGAGAAGCCAAAGATTGCAACACTTTTTGAAGTTACGAAGAAACTGAGGTAGCCTGTATTGTGTCTCCGGATCGTCTAAAATCTAGGGCATTTCGACGTTCACACAGCCTAATGAGGACTGCAATTAACCCCGAACTTTTTCCTACAGCAATCAAGCTCGCGAAAATCACGGAGTAAAGAATCTTTTGATCTGTTCTGCTGAATGATGACGGATTACATCACGTTTAATGTCAAAAGGTCTCCAAGTGTGTTTGCTGTGACCGCATGCATCATTGATATCTGAAATAGGAGATTGCTGGTGTTTCCCAAGGCAGCCCACGGTGACATCGAGTGCTTCAAGTGGAGGAGTAGCTGATAAGGCAGCTCAAGACTGCACATGACGAGTGATTGGGCCCGTCACTGCAACCAAAAGCTTGGCAATCGTACTATGCAAAAAGCATGTATGATAAGGGCACTTCGATGCGCATAGGTACAGTGCACTTGAGTTAGAATTGAAATAAAAAGTTAAGGAGGGTTGACCACCTACTTCTTTAGAAGTTCGAATGCTCCTCTGAGCGCTTGCTGAAGTTGCTTGAACTCTCCAACAGCAACTATTCGACAACTTGCAGTCTTTATGCAATTCAATTGATCATCATTAAGTGCATGTGTTGATCCAACTCGTGAATATCCGTAATTATCAGCATTGCGTCTGCTCTAGCAATCAGACCTGACTAAAAGGCCATCCACCTGCGGTCAATAATCCATCACCCTCGGTATTACTGGGCCTGGGACCATTCACTGGGCTCGAGCCCGGTCCGTCTGTCGGCTATTCAGCCAGGCGCAGAGGATGGTGGACTGAGCCGGGTCGGGTCAGACCGGGCCGGACCGGGCCGGACCGGGCCGGACCGGGCCAGCCGGTGACGGGCCGTGACGCCCCGTGGCCGTGCGCGTGACATCCGCCGTGACGGGCGTCACACGCACCGGCTCCGGCCGTGACGGCGGCTTTGTAGGCCGGCTCCGGCTGGCGCTGCCATCGACCGCCGGCTCAATAATGCAGCTCGCTGACCGCCGCGGCCGTAATCAAACACTGGAGCGGCCCGAGTCAGACGGATTACCACCCCACCCAACCCCTGAGGGATCACCGTCAGCTGCACTTCACCCAGTCAACTGACAGACTGCTGCTTCACCTCCCCTGATAGACTGCTGTTCTGGTCAGTCCAGGCAGTGGCGGATTTCAGCCCGCCTGTGACTGAAATCTGACGCACGACTGCGTGGTGTTGGCAGCAGGTATAGAGGCGAAATGGGCAACTTCAGAACTGCCGCGTGGCAGGCAACTGTTCTGTGCATGGGACAGGCAGCTTCTGACTGCACTATGACAGGCAGCCTCTGACTGTTTGCGACTATGACAGGCAGCAATTGACTGCGTGCGACTGTAACAAACAGCTGCCGTATATGTGTCGGCGCTGGCAACAGGTAGCTATTGATCGCGCCCGAGCTAGTAGCCACAGTCCGTGTCAGCCTATAGGCATAACCACTGCCTAGCGGTAGCGTGCATGCCTCAAACAGGCAAATAATAATATCAACCAATGAACCATGAAGTCACTGGCCTATGTTATCAAAACCTCACCGGCTGTCCACTCAGGTGGTCACAACTAGTAGTGGTCACCTAGGAGATAGACAATCCGCCCGCACCACTCGACTCGGGAAGCAATCTAGCCACTGGCTGTGTCCAGCCAGCTAAAGTGTTTTCCCACGTGGATAGCACTAGCAGCGTGGCAGTGGGCTCTCAATGCCGCATCGCATTTCTTGTCATGACAAAGAGTGGGACCTCAATGCGTTTAGACCTGCCTCTGCACAGACCGCACACATAGGAACCACGCAGCGCACTGCCCCGCCACCCCGTAGGACAAACACGCATTCGTCATTTACACACACAGTGGGGCGATTGTTCAGGGCGGTGTGTATATGTGGAAGACAAATAGGGATAGGTTAATGCCCTGGAAACTGCCCCGCGCTCCCCTTCTCCAGCAAACATTCCGGCAAACGGGTCTAACTCCCGACAGGTGGGGAGCGCCGTTACGATCATCGTATGTGTGCATGTATATATTGTTCAATATACCTTATATACATATGCAATGCATAAACGGTTGTTATTGTGTCTGGTGGGCAGCGCATGCAGTGCAGTGCATAATCTTAGGCTGTCAAGTGTCGTGTTGTGACCGTGAATCAAGTGTCGCTGAATCTGATTCCATAACAACAATAATTCCATGATTGTGCCTATTCCACTTCGTAACCAGCCTCAACCACTGTAATTCGATCATTTATAAAGAGGTGCTGCTTGCAGGGTTTAACATAGCTGCAGTCGGTTGCACGTCGCTGTGCATGCAACCCAACTTTTCAAACAAAATGCTTGAGAATCATCAAATAAACCCCAGGTCCATCAGCCGCATGTTTGGAGTTGGGCGATAGTGACAGACAGTAGGCCCTGCAGCGGTGTTTACCCTCGACTTCCCGCAGGACGATCAGCACTCGTATCAATCACCGATAACGCGCTGCAAATCTCGCCACTCGACGCCCAATTGCACACCGCACAGTGCACACTGCTCATCGCACCCGGCGATATCAGAGGGTATTCTATGGTTGTTCCCCAGGTCTGTGCAACTGCCGCAGACTGACGGGGCACAAGGTCCGAATGGCCTGATTGCGACACGGCAGTGTATTCACTCACAGAGTCATGGGGGAGCAAAGTGCAGCATTGTATGGCAGTGTAGTACGGCTAAGATTGTACGAATTGGTGCGTAAAATTGCGTGCATCACATTCCCGTCTACAAATTGTACAACATTTTGTCTCAGTAAAACGTCCATTTGTATATAGGGAAAAGCGCTGTTGTTTTATCCTGTCTGTTTTTTTTTATGTGTATGGTAAATGTGTAACCATCCACCTTTCGAAAGTCAAAACCTCAATTCATTCAGGGTAAACCTTCTTTGACAATCATCTCTTGCGATCGGCTAGACAGTGGTAGCCACGGGATAGAAGAGGATATGATTTCTGTGAGCCAGATAAAATTTTAAGAATTTTTGAAGAGAATATGTCGATGCCCTCTGATAAAATTGTCCTTGGGGTAACCCCCTAAAAGCGATGTTTAGTGGCTGGTCCCTCAAAATATGCACATCCGCCAGCCCCCTCCCCCCCCCTGATGGTCGCCTGGAGCACCTTGTGCATTGATGGTCGACTCAGCGCTAGCTTTTCCTCAAGCTGAGGCCTCTTGCACCAAACTACCTAGCTAGGTAAAATCGAAAAACCGGTTTCAGAATAAGCTAATCTAACGGCGGTAAATTTGTTTGCAATAGCCCAATACATAATCCTACATGTGCTTGCTAAATTTTGCACGTTAATTGTTACATTTGAGACTCGGACTGGGCATACGATGCAAAATAATCCGAGCATTGGTGCAAGAGGATTTTGGTGCAAGAGGCCTCTGCTTTCTCTGTCAATTGTCTCACCTACCCGAGCAATGCTCGATACGACTCAACTCGCACAGACGTCGTCACGCTGTCCCCTACCTTTTCAGTCGCAGTGGCGACCACAATCCCACTTTGTAGCGACGCGGGCCGGCAGCGGCGGGCCGCAGCCCTTTGTTGCCGGTGTTTGCGAGATCGTTACGCCAACTATTGGACAACTGTCGGCACCGATCATCGCGCCAAGTGCCGCTAATGGCACTCCGGCCCTCAGCGGGTGCACAGTGCACTCACCGGTTCCGAAATGTCCTTGGCCGGACACCGGGGACAGTTGGCGGGTACGGCTGCTCGCTGGAAAATCGATAGCTGTCGCTCATTGATCTGGTCGCAAAAGTAAGCAGGGATTTGAAAACCGGTATGTTGCTGCTCAAATCATTATAGTGCACTCAAAGAAGAAAGTCACATGAAGTGGCAATGTTTCTATCAATTGTGGGCATTGTGTACATTGCCTAATCAACTTCGAGCGCAACACTTTTTTTATAAATTTAGTCCAAACCTTTTTATAATAGGGATTCACAAGGACAGAGCCAACGCTAAGCGAAGCTTGTTGCGGTGACCCTGCCCTCTACCCTCCGATCGCGCAATTCCGGTTCTATGGCAGAATTTAGAGTCCAAAGTTTTACGTGCGCACATAGCCGCGCACGGCCGGTCCCCTCACTGACTTCGCCTGGCTACGGCCTGCCACCAACCGCAACCATACCTGTCAGGAGGCCCATAAATGTCAAGCGCCCGTCGCGCTTCGAACCCGGACTGTTGTAACCGGGAACGCGTGCTCTCACCACGCGATAGTCCAACGCTCTACCAACTGAGCTACGGGACCGGCTAAACACTGTCAAAGCACATCTAGTAATTTCGCCGCAGCCATTTTCGTCTTCGCCCTGCCCCGCCTAGGCCTACCATTATGCTTGTGAGCATATACCCCAGACAATCGTCCGATTTATTCGAAAATCGACATTCTCCGAGATTCCATGTATCACGTCGTGTGTCCGTATGGCGCCGTTCACGGTCCACCAGCAGCAGCCCCCGGCCTAGAGTCTCCCTCGTCTCCGTCGCCACATTGCCTCGTCAGATCCGTCCGCTATCTCCCGTGTCTCCTCCGGCCCGTCTGTCTCCCCCTGTCTCCGTATGTCTCCGTTTGCGCTCCGCCAGTCACCCTCGGCTGACAGCGGCTCCCGCTCGCCGCCTGACTCGCTCTTGCCTCGTTGACTCCGGGATTTGACGCAGCCCCCGGCTCCCACGCCGGCGGCTATTCATATGATCCCCATAAATACACATAATCCACGGAGGGCGGCCACCGATGAATGTCTGATCGGGACCCGTCCCCGGCTCGTCAGCGCACGTGGCGACATCCAGTGGGTGTGCGACAAACTAACTTACTGCTTGTGCCACAGTGCATGTGAAAAAATCGGGAAACTGATATGGGCTAAGAGCTTATGAAATCGAAGTTGCATCCTTGTTTATGCAATGTAATGCAAAAAAGAGCAATAGGTAATGTCAACGGTCAACTAAGTTCCGCTACAGTTTTGTTGTAGGTGTTGGGAAGTATCAAGTATGGATTCCAATAGGGGCTGAAATTCGGGTCTTTCAGACGTCAGTCACACCATAGGGGAACAGAAACGTCTCCTCTCCTACTGTTAGGTCATATTTCCGACGTGTGCTGTACTGACTGGGAATTAACGCAACCAAAATCCCATGCAGTAGGCACCGGCATATTGTGTCCCTCTTGCAAGCCAAACGAGATTTGTGCACCTCTAAAGCAACTCATCGACAAGAGAAGATCCAGCAAAATACGACGATGGTTAACTGAAGACTGCTCAAAGCTTTGGGTCGTGCCCCTGAACTCTGAAGACTGAAGACATCGGAGGCATGGCAGGGGGGCCGTGGAAATAGGGATCCTGCCAGCTGAGGTGCCAGTGGCTGAGATCATCAGTGATGGGAGAGTGCTGGCCACGAGAGGAGCCCCAGTGCCTGCCCAATGGGACGTAATGAAACGGAATGGCGATGAGCCATCATGGCGTTCCGTTTTTAGATCGATCTGCGGCTTGATGGTCGTTCAAACCATCCCACCGCTAGGAAACCGAGCTAGAGCATTGCGGATGAAAGACTCGAGGGGAGCAGTCGGTGGCCAAGGAGGGGCCGGTCTCTATAAATTGCGTTTTCGTGTTTGCGTTCAGCTGGGAGTTGCTCGGTGAGGCAGGGGTTCAGAGTGAGCTACTCTCCCCTAGGGGCGTTATTACCCCCTGGACGCCCCGGCGTCGCCGCCCCCCCCCCCCCCCGGACGGACTGGAATTCCAGAGGCGGTCGGCGCGGGCCGGTCCCCCCGTGGCCCCGCCGGCCCGGGTCAATACGACCCCGTGTCACGCCGCCCGGACACGCGGCGCCGCCACGTGCCGGCTCAGCGGCACGTGGCGCCGGCACGGGGACGCCGCCACGAGCGCGCCTAATGAGCCGGCCACAAAGGCGGCGGCAGCGCCCGCTTTGTCCCCTCGGCGAAGCGAGCAGCGCAGACAAGATTCGATCATGTTATCTGGGCGCGATGGGGCGGCGATTCGACCACCCCGGCCAGGGGTCGAACCGACCTTCCCGCCGGCTGGCTTCAAGCCCCACCGCCCTTCTCGCGTTGATGTTCCGCCGTTTCCATTGAAATCGATAAATGCGTTAAAATGCGCTTAGGAGAACTTCTAAAGTAAAGCGCAGGAGGTAATTTTGGCTGCCATCCTTGTCGCTGTCTCCATCACCGTGTTGGTTCCCCGGTGTTTCCAGTTCGCTACCGAGCGCCTCCCGCTGTCCCAGTCCCTCCCCCTCCCCTCACCGCCTCCGGTACCCCACGGAGGGTCTCAGCTAGCTCTGCTCTCTCCTTGGATCTCGGCTGAGGGCGTGGCCCAGCCCGTCTGGACGATCGATCCTTCTCCGTCGGCCATGCTGCCAGAGAAAACTACCCTACTCTACCGCGGAGTCTACCGAGATGAGATGACAAGCTACCGGGCTGGCAGCTCTAAACCCGCTCCAATATAGGTACACGGTATCTTATCAGCAGCTCATTCACGGATTCGATTTATTCTCCGTCCTGTGAATAAAGCTAGGTTCTAGCAGTAGCTTCAGTAATTCCTTTTCAAAAGGACTAAAATTTACAGACTAAAAATATTCCAGCTCCCTATCAATATCAATCACTACTGCATTCAAAATAAAATGAAAAACGGCATGATTAAATTAGGTACCTAACTCCATTTTTATTATGATTAGTTGATAAGAAAAGATGCGCTGGCGACGAGGCTATATCGGAGGCTTTATCTTACCAATTTCAAATGTGACTTACAGTGGCTAATGCGGGGATACCCTCGGTACACCTACCAGGCACCGTCTTATCTACCTATCAAGTCTTTGAAGCTCTTACCCATCCTCTGTGACATAACAAGGCTATAATGGCAATGACAGCAGCATAGATAACGTGAACATTGAACAACATGATCAAAGTTATCCTTAGTTCATTTTTTGCGTCGAAGATACACATGTATCCACAACGCTTATTATCTTATTAGTAGTTCATTCACAGATTCGATTTATTCTCCGCCCTGCGAATAAAGCTAGGTTCTAGTTAGCTTCAGTATTTCTTTTTTTAAAAGGACTAAAATTTATATATTTATTTTTATTTAAAACGGAAACGGATAGGTGAAATTTTGACTTTATTACTATTTTCGACAAATTGAATCCACGACCCACTGTATTAAAGTTTAATAAAATTAGTACTCGTATTTACCATCTGACAATGATAGCCGAGAAAGGTCATCTAGCTGTTTTATTCGCCATCCTTTGTGAGGGAGTGCACATTGCACACTGCACTGTGCATGTGCCATGTGGCTCGTGTTGATCCGGTGACAATCCAGCCGGCCGCCATCAGCTGAAATCGTCCAGCGGTTTCAGAACAGCCTGCACCAGGCCAGACATGTGCTTGGATCCGGAAAAATGGATCTGAGATCCGATCCCATGGATCCCGATCCGAGATCCATTCAGATCATAGATCCAACCCCTCAATTTTGTCGAGAGATCTACTGGGATCATAGATCTGACCCTTCAATTTTGTCGCTAGATCCACTCGGATCATAGATCTGGCTCCCCAATTTTGTCGTGAGATCCATTGGGATCATAGCTCATAGGTGCTCAAAATGTTAACAACTTTCTTTCATAAGAAGTTTTGAATACCAAAGTATGGTTAGAAACAAACAATCTTATACAAAGGACATATTAGTACAGGCATCCAGTTACATTATACAGAATACAAAATAAAGGAGGCTCATGACGGTCACAACTTGAGAGAATTGAGTGACATGAAGATTGTTCACAGTTCACATACCTACCAACAGAAAAGTTTGCATTAAAAATTAACATAGAGGTAAGTCAAAGTAATGACTAATGAACAATACATAACTAGGTACCTACCACATCACAATTCATGTTAGAATCTACATAATGATATTGATAAGACAATCTTGCATTAGACAACCATGAGGCTTTCCAGTTTCCACTTTCCAGCTACCACAATTGATTGATAAACAATAAAAGATGATACTGACACATGTGGCTTGGTTAGGTAAAGGTATTTCAATCTATTGAAAGAAATATCTGATAAAATAAACTGAGATATAAACAAAAGTATAAAAATATTCAACAGCCTGCGGAAGCGATGGGAAGCGAAATATCAATTGTAATGGCCTTGGATATTTACCGTAAAATGATTATTCAGTATCTAAATAGAACTCGTGACGTCATTTCAAATGACAAATGAGCTAGGCGTTCTACCTTCGAGTATAATGAAAATAAATAAAAAATCAAACTGGAAATTCAAAAGTCTGGAGTTTTTTTTAAAAAGAATGTTCATTTTTTCTGCCTCACATAATTTTACGATACGATTGTTTGTGAATATCATCTTTGTAGCGTTGAATTTAATGACGTAAAGGTAAGCTGAAACGGTATTATATGGCCCAGAGCGGTGTGCGCCTTGCATCTTTGTTTTATTCATTTTTCAAAAGAATAACAATATCTTACGTCATTAGTTTGAAGGGCCTATTACGGGGAATCTTTTGGAATGATTACGGTTTTGGTCAAATTAAGATTTTCCATTGGTCAAACGATAATGACGTAATAAAACCATATTACCAAAACGTGAGCTGTGAATTTCGTTTGTCTTTTTTTGGGAGGCTCTCTCATAACAAAAGCACAGCATGGCACCACACACGTGGCAAGGTGCCAGGTGCCAAAAGTAGGTAATCTGAAGAAGTTGATGCCATTTTGATCTTGTAATTTTATTTGGAAAGTATTAGAGGTTGGTTGCTATTCTTACTAAATCGAAATTGTGTTGCACATACATAGCTCATACGAACATTCTGGATTGGGATTTCATACCTGGCAGAAGTGGATTGCTGCATGTTTTTAACAAAACTGACCTATTTGGCTTCCAGGTTTGATTCCCTAACATCTGTCCATAGGCGGCAGAACAGGGGGGGGGGGGGGAGTGGCACCAGGGTACAGTGCCCCCATAGATTTTGGCATTTTAACATTAGCCCTACTGGCGTTGCATGGAAAGAATGGGACCAAAATGAAAATCTGCAGTGCCCTGCTGCCACTGCATCTGTCTGTACTGCTTGTTCATTGAATTAAAGTGGCTGTAGCTTGTTGATAAGATTGTCATCAGTGCTGTCATGAAAAAGTTACAATTGGTCACAAAAAGTAGCAATAGGTATGCATGTTCTTGGTTTATTTTAAATGTAGTACAAATGTTTTTTATTTAAATTCAAATTTAATGATGATATCTAATGATTACAAGTGGTCTTAACCAATAACCATGTCCACAAGTGATAATTCTCAATTGTATTGCACTGTAAGGTGTACAATTATGTAGGATAGGGGTTTCATTGGCTACATGTTGTCGTGAGATCCATACAGATCATAGGTCCTCCACAAATTTTTGCCCGCTGGATCCACAGAGATCATAGATCCGACCCCTAAATTTTGTCGAGAGATCCATTCGGATCATAGATCCAACCCCTGAATTTTGTCGAGAGATCCACCCGGATCATAGATCCAACCCCTCTATTTTGTCGAGAGATCCACTGAGATCATAGATCCAGCTCTCGGATCCAAGCACATGTCTGCACCAGGCTGCAGCGATATCGTCTGTTCGCGGACGGTGAACCGGCTAATTCCGAGCCCGAAGACCCGCAATCACGTCGGCAATTGATTGAGTCCGACGTTTGTACGTTTTCCCGCCGGCACCGCGCTGGCTGGGGTGGTAAGTGTACGGCAAAACTGTGACGGAGAGGAGACAGACGTACTGTGACAGGGACAGACTGTGCCGGGTAGACGGACTGGACGATCTGTGACCGACGGACTGTGAACAGATGGTCTGTGACGGGACAGCCGGACTGATACAGACGGAATGTGACATACGGACTATGACAGGGAGCAGACGGATTGTGGTAGGGACACTGCTGGACTATCGCATATGGTAGACGGACTGTGACAGTAACAGACAGACTGTGGCAGATGTACTGTGACAGAGACATAAATAAGTATTTATATAAATAGAAATCATAATATCTTATATAAATAGTCCGTCTGTCACAGTACTGTGACAGACGGACTATTTATCTATTTTATTCATCCATTCAAGAAACCATCAACTGGGTGAACCCCCACACTGCCCAGACGAAGTCGAGTTATGACATGTGGCAGACGGACTGTGACATACGGACTGTGACATACGGACTGTGACATATGCACTGTGACATATGCACTGTGACATACGGACAGTGACATACTGACTGTGTCAGGGACAGACGGACTGTGACAGGGACAGGCGGACTGTGACAGGTGACAGACGGACTGTTACAGTAACAGACGGACTTTGACAGACAGACGGACTTTGACAGACAGACGGACTATGACAGATGGACTGTGACAGTCCAGCTGTGACAGGGATAGACTGACAAATGACAGACGGACTGTGTCAGAGGTCATGAGGCTGCGGCAGGTGACAGAGGGACTGCTACAGGGGACAGGCAGGTTGTGAGTTGTGACAGGGAATAAACGGACTTATACCGGACTGGCTGTGGCCGTGGACAGATGGACTGTGACAGGCGGACTGTGACAGACGGACTGTGACAGATGGGTGGACTGTGATAGACGGACTGTAAGAGGGATCTTATTCGGTAATGTGTGCTCTATCTATTTCCGATCTTTTGGGTTTTTATCTATTCATGGCACATTGGGGTGCGCTGTGCACCATCCAGTTTCCATTCCCGTTCCATTTGTGGGCAGTGCGTACTAACCTCTATTATTCAGCTGTCTAAATGTTCCATCCATTCCTATTCTATCCATACTTGGTTCGTATGTGTGCCCTGTTCATTCCTCATCCATTTCTGTATCGTCAGTGTGCTCCATCACCCGTGTTCACTGCTCCTGCTCCATCTGCGTCTTTCCGGCCAGGCTGCCAGCCAAGGCAGGGACTCCCCGGCGACGTCCCTCGGCAGGCCGCGGGCCGGGTCGGCCGTCACATCTAGCGCACTTCCTGCCGGCTGATTGCACCCCTCCTCCCTCCACTAATGTCAGATCGATGCAATCGTGCACGCGTCGTCCACATTGTCCCCGGGGTCCGCGGACCGGGGGCCGTCTCGGAGGCCGACCGGCCGCTGTGTTTGCGCATCTATTTGGCTGCTATTGGGGTGGTTGGCCGTCGTGCCGCACGTGCCGTCAAAGGGGGCCGCCAGCGCCGGCGGCGGCGCGCCAGCCGCATTAAAACGGGCACCGGTCGCCATGGTAACGACGCAGAGCGACCGGACGATGCTCGGTGGTGCGGGCACAAGTGGCCACGCTCAACATCTGGCTAACGACTTGGGATCGCCACGGGGGCACCTAGGAGGGAGCTGGCGGCCCCGCTGGACGGCTGGGCGCAGCGGGGAGCGGCGCGAACGGCCCTCAGGGGTGTCCTCATCCGCCGGCACCGAGGGCAGCGCGCTGATGGCGGCAAGGCTGCCGGTACAGACGCGTAATGCACTGTCACCGCGTGTGTTACGGGATAGGTGAGCTATCAGTCTAACACTGGGCGCTAACTGCTAGCTGATACTCACATGGCCCAGCCCATACAATTGAGCGTTAGTCATTCTGTGCAGTCTTCAGAAAGATAACGGTGCTTCCTGCCGTCTCTTATCAGCGAAGTAAAGCCGAATTGATCTGCACACTGATAGCTGCACGGCATCTGCCTGCTGGGGTCTAAAGTACAGACCGATCACCGACACCCCCCGAGCACGAGCTGCAATGGTCTATCAGTCCAATAACCTGCCTGCTAGGTCAACAGCTGCTGGGGTTTACAGAACTATACTCTTCGTTTGTTCGGAGTCTTCGGACCGATGCCCTCCGTCTGCCCGCGTCTCCGGGGCTCCCCGCGCCTTCGGCGATCGTCGGCCGGTGGTCGCGCCCGTCGCCGCCGTCCGGTAGCCGATTTATACAGTAATCAGTAGATGGCCGCCGGCCTCCCTTGGGTCCATTAGTGCTGAGGGAGTGGCGCTCCCTCCGAGAGCCCCTGCCGACCGCCTCGTGCCCGAGTAGTTATACCCGGGCTGAGTCACGACTCTGAGTCCGAGTCGGCGAGGCGGAGGAGCATAAGGCGACTGGTGTTATAAATCTAGCCCGAGTCGACGCCAGAGGCATAGTCCCAAGTACCTACTGTAATAACACGCATGGCCTCCAGTATGGCAATAACACGCGTAGTCCCCAGCGGTGTTGTATCACGGCATATGCCTCCATTTGTGTTATATGGCAGGGCTAAGCCAACGCTGCAGGTAGCAAAGCCCTCAGTAGCGTTATGTTCATAGTCAGCCGTCAGCTTGATCAACCTGTTGTCGCATGAAAGATCGCACAGTCTCCATTACTTCTGTCCAAAAGTGTCCACTGCTTCTGTCATCTGCAGTAACAATAACTATGGAGACTGAACCTGTGGTCCGTGAAATATTCACTGAGTCGCATAACTTTTATCGTGTCACGGTAGCTGCAAGTTCTGACTGTATGTCTGCCTGTGTGCTTGCGTGTATGTACAGTCGTCTGCAGAATGATGCTCCACTCCTAAGAATCTATCAGTTCACTGGAACGCTAGGTTTTGCCGTTTGTAACGTTAATTTCGAGCGTCGGGTCACTGCATTTAACTGTAAACTCAGCCCGTGTGATGTGGTACACAGCCTACCACTCCAGGCAACTGTTTGCCTGAGAAAAGTGGAGCGTCATCCTGTAGTCAACTGTACAATGTACATGCATACATACCTACGTTATAAAAGCATATCCGTCTGTACGTCTGTCCGTAATCCGTATGTGTCCGTCTGTCTATCTGTCTGTTCTGTCTGTTTGTCTGTCTGTCTGTCTGTCTGTCTGTCTGTCTGTCTGTCTGTCTGTCTGTCTGTCTGTGTCCGTCCGTCCATCGTCTGTCTGTCTGTCTGTCTGTCTGTCTGTCTGTCTGTCTGTCTGTCTGTCTGTCTGTCTGTCTGTCTGTCTGTCTGTCTGTCGGCCGAGCCTTCAGTAATGCTCCCTCCCCTAAACCCCACCACCACAGCCAGAGACGGCCGCCCGCGGCGTTCACGCGACGGACGCAATAATGGCGCGCCGGAGACAGTCCCGGCGCGCTGCTCACTCGCCGGTGCCGCATTTATGCGTGTCTGTTGAACCGTGCTCCGCGACTCGTCTGCGGGCCGGCTAAAAAGGCGGCCGACAGTGCGCCGTGGTAGGAGCCGCCCGTCGGGTCCGGCACCTGTGTCTGTGCCGACACCGGAGCGTCGGCGACGGAGCTGTGAATACCACCAGCGACGACACGCCGCCGAAAACGAGCCGTAAAAATCCCCACAAGTATTCACAGGATTCGCATGAATGACCGCGAACACTTCGGCAGCCGCCGATGCTCTTTTCTCTATCAGAGGGGAGGTCTATCTGTGAGCTTTGTGAGGCCAGTGGAGGAGGATAAGGCTGTGTGAACCTTGAGCGGTCCTGGGAACTATTTAATCAAATTCACTATTATACACTGGATGTGATGTGGTGGTATTCAACGGGTCCCTCAAAAGGCGGGTTTATTCAGCTCATCACATTCAAGGATCAGTTCAAACTATTCAGTGTTCATTGTTGCATTTACAGCTGAGACATATTACACGGAGGAAATGCGACGCAATGGCTCATGTTGAATAGTGTATTCATCTGAGACCTTGTGGCCTTATTCATATGTGAGTGCCCTGTGGTCTTCAGTAGAACTTTCACTCCAAAACTCTTTTTACACTTCATGGTTTAATTGTTGGTCTTTTTTGCTACTGTTTTAAAGCTCTTTGTCGAATAGCGTTAGTTAGAAGCCATAAAGTGGCAAGTAACGAAACCACTGGTGCTAAATGCAACGACACAAAGAGGCATGAGACACGTTTACACGTTTAGTGCGGACAATATTTAAACTTCTATTGCCACGACCTCAGTTTCATTTTGATCCCTACTCCCTATATCGAATTACGTACCCAAAGCACAGGCAGGGTTGTGCTCGACTCAAAAAAATTTGCCGACTCGACTCATCATTCAACTTCAGAATGCCCTGACTCAACTCTGACTCAAACAAGGAGCTGAGTTTTTTCCTTGACTCGACTCATGACTCAAGCGGCTCAATGAAAATATGAGTTGACTCAAACTTGACTCAAATTTTTTGTTGAGTCAAGTGCCTTGACTCAAAATCGACTCAGATAAAAAAGTTGTTGAGCGGGGGGGGGGTGAAAAAATCCGGCAGCAGGGCCAGGCCTAAGTTTTTAAGCGGGGGAGAAAGAAAAACTTATACTATATATTGTTTCTAGTAAGTTAAGTCAGCTGACTCATGTTCCTAAATGTTTTTGACTCAACTCAATGTCAAAAGTTATTTTACTGACTCAACTCTGACTCAACTCAACACCTTAATATTTTTGTCTGACTCAACTCTGACTCAACTCAACAGCTCAACATTTTATCCGACTCGACTCAAATCTGACTCATTTGATTCAGAGTTGAGTCAAATTTCTGACTCGACTCATGAGTCAAGCACAACCCTGAGCACAGGATAATCAGGAGTTAGATATTGCGTACAATGTTTATTTTAACCGTAGCGTATCACCATGATTAATTAGCCCCGTCCGAGGGACAACTAAATAAACAAGAATTTAGTCGGTGACTATCCAACATAACATTTAAGCCGAAGGACATGGCCACACGGCACGTTTTTATTCATTCATCACAGGATACGGACGAACTTCTACTTGAGGTACACGTTGATGATGTTCTCCACCAGCCAGTCGATGCTGAATTCCAGGTGGTCCCCCTCCGTCGCCAGCATCGCCAGTTTGCCGTCTGTGTCCAGCTGTTGCAGGCCCAGGTAGTCCTACCACGAGAGAACAGTTTAATAGGAACTCACGTGTGTGTGTATGAAAACCATAGGCGGCGGAACGGGGAGGGCACCGGGGCACCGTGCCCCCCTTTGATTTTGGCATTTAAACATTAGCCCTATGGGCGTTGCATGGAAAGAATGGGACCAAAAGTCGGCAGTGCCCCCCCCCCTTAATTGAAGGTGTTCCGTCGCTACTGGTGAAAACTGAAAACAGTCCCATATGAGATAGCGCAAATGCTACGAGGATCAAAACGGCTATATAGTATTTATTAAAGTATCTATTCATTTTTGTGTGCTCGTTTGTCATTCCTCATTCGTAGGGTGCGTTTGCAAGCATCCCGTCTTCCTAATGTTTGTTTCGTTCGCCGAAGGGCGAAGGCACACGTTCTACGCCTAGAAGTGATGGCTAGGACTCAACCGATCTACACTTTTTACCTCATTTTATGATTGAACGACAACAACAATGTTAAGGAAAAAAATAGATGAACCAATAATGTGATTCGCTATACCCGCACGGCCGATGAGCTGGCGCACCCGACGGCCGACATCCGCTGTGGGGCGTCCAAATGCGACGCCCGCGTCATCTATAACAACCAGCCCGACCGACCTGTGACGCGGTGGCGCTCTGGTGCACTCACCTCCGTGTAGATCGGGGTCTGCTGCAGCGGCACCACCACCTGGTCTTGGCCCAGGGCGTAGAAACCAAAGTGAGAGGACTCGCGCGGCACCACCATCGTGTCGTTAGAGAACATCACCAGCACCAAGTTCTCCAGCTTGTTCAGGTTTTCCTTGTACGTCTCGTTCTTCACATCCTGTGACGAAAGGACGAGTCAATAGCCGATTCAGATTTCAGAATCGTGATAAACTGAAACAAATATGACAATTACGTCCAAACACTCCAGAAAATGTAACTTTATGTAAAGGATAAGTAGTAAGTGCTTTGAAAATATCAAATCAACATCCGTATAGCTCAGTCGGTAGAGTGTTCGACTCCGCGTGGTAGCGTAGCACGCGTTCCCGGTTACAACAGTCCGGGTTCGAAGCGCGACGGGCGCTTGACGTGGGCCTCCTCCTGACAGGTATGGTTGCGGTTGGTGGCAGGCCGTAGCCAGGCGAAGTCAGTGAGGGACCGGCTGTGCGCGGCTACGTGCGCACGTTAAACTTTAGACTCTAAATTGTGCCATAGAACTGGAATTGCGCGATCGGAGGGTAGAGGGCAGGGTTACTGCAACAAGCTTCGCTTAGCGGTGGCACTGTCCTTGTGAATCCTTCCTATCAAAAGGTTCGGACTAAATTAGAAAAAAAACATTAATCAGCAATCAGCATGCTTCCCGCTTGAAAATCAACAAAGTCAAAGTGAAGCCCCTTATGAAGAAAATGAAATGGCGCTAATCTGTATTGGGTGACGTGAATTTATACAAGTGAGTCGGTAACTTACGAAGCCAATGAAGCATGTAGAGTGTTATTTGTTTACTTTACTGATAAAAATGAACCCTTTTTAGTTAAGGTTCGCTCGATGGTCAAAGGAATCCGGGCGGCTTCCTTGTTTATGCAATGATCCCCGAGCCAATCCTATCCGGCGAACGCTCGCTTTCTACGACGAATAAGTCGTTGCAGCTTAATTACAGCGACGGACCTACTCGACACAATGACAGCCTAAGACGCATGGGAGCATGGTGCTTGACCTCTAGCTGCACGTCACAAGTCCCCGAGCCGGCTCACCCGTTCGTTGTTGATGTCGGCGAGGAACTGGGACACCTCGACATACTGCTGCTGTTTGAGGGGGTCGTGCCAGTACTGGGCCTGCGCCAGATGAGACTGCACGAAGCTGGAAATGACAGGACGGGTATACGTGCGCGTCAGATTACATGGCCGTTTCGCGGTGAATGAAATACCCCACTGCAGACGACGGTTCCGGGCGTAACCCGTATTAAAGTTTCTCTTCATTCTGTTTCTTTTTTCCTTTCGGGTTAGGTATACTGAGGTAAAAAGCTATTAGGGGGCTAGTAAGAAAATGTGCGCTCAGCTAGTACATACAAAAACTTAGCCACCGCCACGGGTACACGGCATATCGGAGATAATGTAGCATTAGCTGGTGAGAAGCACCGCAGGCGCACAAGGTGGCGCCGTTCCCAGCCTTGAAACTGGGCCTCGCCCACCAAATAAACTCTCCCGACTTCTTGCCCGTCTCACATATGAACTTTAAAGAGGACAGCTTGGAGCCAGAGCCATTGGCCAATATTGGTATTATATGATAGCGTGCTGATTCTGAATTACTTGATTAGGAAAAACGAAAGTCCAACAGATAAGACTGCATCGTCGCATAGGAGGAATATCAATCTATTTGCTTCTTTTCTTTGGATGGAGACTTTCACTGGCGTCCAACTGGTGTCTAACTGAGCAGACGTCCAAGCTGGCGTCTAACTTGGCGTCTAACTGTTGGACAGAGACTTCCAAGCTAGAAACGTCTGAAGTTAGCTGTCGTCAGATAGACGCAGCTGCCGTCCAGCTAGGCGTGTCTAAGGCTTAGACGCGTCTAGCTATAGACGCGAAATGGAAGTCTCCACCCTTTGTTTTCTAGTTCATTGTCTTCATATTTCCTACATGTCAAATGTCAATTTACTCAGGTATCTGTGCCTAAACCTAGTTTTCTATTCCAATATGAGTCCATTAAAATCAACCTATGCGATAAGACTGACGTGTTGAATTTCGTCCGGTACCAGTAACCATCTGCACTATTGCCAGTAATTCACACTTCACGATTCACATGTTATTTCTGACTGACCTTATTTCAAGCTCGACGCCATCCGATAAACCGACGGCACTGATAAGTGAAAGTGTTACAACAAACGGCACTGTTACGGTGATTTACCTTTCATAAGCTCCATAGTCGAGCAGCTCCCGAACGATTTCGCAGACACCCTCAGTACCGAGACAGTTGGGGAGTCCGAACACGCCCTGGTGCTGGCCACCGAACGTGATGAGGTTCTTCATCGGAGGGCTGGGGCACCGCTGCGCCACCGCCCGCCTGACCTCACACACACCACACCAGGTCAAGGTCAATGACACAACGAGACAACACGCGCACAATATTTATACCTACATATTTATCGAATCCCGCATGCGAGGTTTTGTACACATGCACATTCAACGAGTTACGAGACATCTTGAGCGTGCTGATTTACATATACGAACAAATAAAAATTCGATTATGGTCTTCATGAAATTTAAAATTAAATGGGAGAGGGTACAAATAATAAAGATATTCATTCAGCACGCATAACAGCATTCGGTACGATGTCATGACTGCTTCAACTTCTGTCTACACTCACAGAAACTGTCCTCCCTGGGAGAAGCCCATGGCGTTGTAGCCTCCCTGGAGGCTCTCATCAGCAGCGATCTTCTGACAGGCCTCCTCCACTTGGGCGTCGATCGGCATGAAAAAGCCGTTCAAGGTGTCCTGGGGGCGGTCATCTTCACTTAGCTGTTTTCTCAAGAGTACTGTTTGTGCGCATTTATTAAACATGCATACATATATGTAGGTAAAATTGGCCCGCGGAGTGTGGTGAAGAGAGCACCGATAACTAGGAAAAGCGTGAAGCTTGTTGTGAATTTGTTTACATATTTGTAGCTACCATGCATGTCTCACATCTATGATGTTGGGGCCGATCATCAGAGATCGCACGTAGACGCCGGGAATGTTCTCCTCCACAGTCCGCTTGATCATGCCCATGCTGGTCGGAAGGCAGCACGAATCCCCTGTGGATAGTCGAGACATGTTAATTAATGAATGAACCGAAAAAGGAACTGTTCGCCGAGAAAACTTCGGAAGGCTCATCGCTGCTAAGTTGTCTCACGTCAGCTTTATTGACAGAGCTAGTGGAAGGATTGATTGCCAGTTGTCGCTGTTCACCAGAAATCCGGCAAAGATATTTCTTAGGCGTCTTTCTACTCACCCATTCCATGCCACAGAATGACGGGCGTGGGCTCCTGCGCCGCCGCTGTCACCAGCAGCAGGCTCAGCGGCAGGGTCCAGGAGACGGCCATGGCGGACGAATAGCGGCTCCTCTCGGCTCAGCACCGGCGGCGACTGAGAGCGCCCGCCGTGAGACTGTCCTTATGGGAGAGCCGTGTCAGATATGGCCGACCCCACCCCGCTGGGAACCAGCCACCTGTGCCGCGCTCAGTCCCCGCCCAGCAGAGGTGGATTAGACTTCCGAGTGTATTTGATATTTTAGACTGAATTCCTAGTGAAGCCGTCCAAATCTTGCTCACGACGAAGGGAACTAGTGGCCCTATCGTCTTGTCTTCAACAATGCACAGAAAACGGAATTATTAGGGATTTGAAAAAAAAAAACATTCGAATGCTTGTTTTCCTTAGCATGTTATATTATACCTAATCATAATCAGCACTTGGGCAGTTGGCATTAATGATCCCCGGTACGTTTATTGCCGCTGGGCCGCTGTCTATCGGACTCGGTCTCTTCCACTGACGTGCCCTGTCCAATACCGGTTGCCCCGCGACACCCCAGGGTTCCCACAGGAGCGTGTGCCTTGTGACCGCTGGGGGGGGGGGGGGGGGGCACCCAACGGCTACGGCCATGCGGCCCAGTTGTCCACCGACATGGCAGGAGTCTGGAAGCGCTATGTGACACGTTCACTGGCAGCTGTGGTGTTTGTCACGACCTCTGCGCTTCTGCTCTGCTCAAACGGCCGTCTACGGCTCACATACAGGTAAACAATGAGCAGTGTGTGCTGTGTGTACTATTTGCTTTACATGATTTATAACGTACAGCCCACCGCTAAAGTAATGTAGGGTTTTACCAATCTCAACGGTTGGCTTTGACTGGCGATTGTTTAATGCGGAGTGATCGAAAAGAAGATGTCAATGGCTAAAGTTGCAGCTGCAAGGGTGACGATACATATAAGCTACATTCAAAGTTTCATTGTAGTCTGGCTAATCGTTCCTAAGCTTCAGAAGCAGAACATACCCATGACTGAAACCCCACATTACTTCTGCTGTGGACTGTACGGGTGGCCCAGAAAAAACGTTCCGAACTTTGGAGGCCTATATATCAAATACGAGTACAAATAACGAGCCAAAATTTTCATCAAGTTTGCGTCACTTCTTTGCGCATTGGTATGCCAAATTATAACACTATACCATCATTTCCAAGCTGGCAATCTTGAGTTGAATTAAGCAAGACGTTTTTGCTTTTTTTGCCGATGTCAAACGATAGTGATGATTGGGTTAGACGTCCCATGTTATACAAAAGAATAAAAATAGAGCACCTGAATGAAACCAACACGTATGTTCTTATTTTAAATATTTTTGTCTCACTTAGGTGCCAAATATTCAAATACTGAGCCATGGATGTCATTCGTTTCAAGTTTCAACACCAAATCATGTTTCGAGCAGGAGTGGCACGGTGCATGGATTACTGCTGATTACCCTCCTTTCAGTAGATCAAACAGTAAATCGACCGGACAAGGAAAACAAACTAAAGCAGACTGGTTCCTGTGCCAGAAGACCACAGAATAGCTTATGAAAAACAGCATTGCCAGCAGATGACAAAAACAAAACTGGTTGAAAAGCTACCTTTTCCCAGGAATGTCAGCCAAGAAAGCATTTGAGCCACAAGATGGTTAGAAAACTGGAAACTTCTTCCGATGCCGCTGGCACAGAGCCATCGTGGTTGCCTGAGGGAAAGTGTCATCCTGAGACCCGAACCATCAATGAGACTAGCTGCCAGTAGAAGTCATGGCTCTAGGCCGCGGTGCCGCGTGGTGAAAGTGACCCGTTCACTCACATTTTTTAGTAAACATCAGAGCAAAAAAGTAATTTTTACATGGCATGCTTGAAACACAAACCGTTTACAAAGTTATTTACCGAACACCATGAAAATCACACCATTTACTGAAAATGTGTGCCGCATTGACTATTCGAAGTTTCAATGTTGTATCATTATCACTCTCTGAGAAATATTGATTTAAAGTTGGGAACGTTTTTTCTGGGCCACCCGGTATAGGGTGTAGTGAATGGGGTGTGAAGTGAACGATTATCTTTTACGCTTCGGGGTGTTTTTCCACCATTCAAATGACTCCGTTAAAATCTGACAAAATAGATATGCGGTTTACAAGCAAATTGAGAAATGTGATACCTCGTAAATGTTACTCACATCTCATCCTACTCAAAACTCCATTGTTGTATGTTTAAGATTGTTCTCTCGACCTGGGAGCCACCGTCCAGACATTCATGGACGAAAGTATTCAAATACGAGACTGCTGCCGACCAACCAAACGGCAGGGGTTGATGGGGACGAGTTTGTCAGACGCCTTATCGACAAGAACCAGAAGACATTTTCACCGTGGAAGTACTCGGTCGCATGTAGCAAGTACAAGACAGGGTAAGTACCTAAGTACTTAGGAAGAGTCATATACCTATGCGAATTTATGCGCTATTGATGGCACATAGATTTAGATATCGGTAAGACAGAACGATGTTCTGATTTTATCATTTACATGGGAGCACTGTGTATAAAGCAATATAATGTGCCGTATGCGTGCATGCATCGAGAGGGAGAGAGAGAGAGAGAGAGAGAGAGAGAGAGAGAGAGAGAGAGAGAGAGAGAGAGAGAGAGAGAGAGAGAGGGGGAGGTAGATGGGAAGATTGAGCCAGTCAACCAGACAGACAGACAGACAGACAGACAGATAGCCAGACAGACAGACAGACAGACAGACAGACAGACAGACAGACAGACAGACAGACAGACAGACAGACAGACAGACAGACAGACAGACAGACAGACAGACAGACAGACAGACAGACAGATAGCCAGACAGACAGACAGACAGACAGACAGACAGACAGACAGACAGACAGACAGACAGACAGACAGACAGACAGACAGACAGACAGACAGACAGACAGACAGACAGACAGACAGACAGACAGACAGACAGACAGACAGACAGACAGACAGACAGACAGACAGACAGACAGACAGACAGACAGACAGACAGACAGACAGACAGACAGACAGACAGACAGACAGACAGACAGACAGACAGACAGATGGACGGACGGACGGACGGGCGGGCGGACGGACGGACGGACGGGCGGACGGACGGACGGACGGACGGACAGGAGGACGGACGAACAGACAGACAGGCAGGCAGACAGACAGACAGACAGACAGGCAGGCAGACAGACAGACAGACAGACAGACAGACAGACAGACAGACAGACAGACAGACAGACAGACAGACAGACAGACAGACAGACAGACAGCCTTTAGGATAGACAGACAGGCAAACGGATAAGACAGACCGGCAGAGGAACGTAGTCTGTATGTGTCGGAGCCTATCTCCCCTGCAAGCTGGCGCTTTTCCATTGTTTTCCCTGCTGTCTGTGGTCGCGTTACTGCACCATTTTCCACAGGATGGCGCGGTACCGCAGTTTGCCGCTAATGGCGCTAGCGTCGTTCCCGGGCAGCGGAAACACGTGGGCGCGCTACCTGATAGAGGGCGCCACCGGCGTCTTCACCGGAAGCGTCTACAACGACCGTGGCCTCGCCGACAACGGTGCGGATGAGCAAGGGGTATCGTCCAGAAAAAAAGAGGTGGCTGCCACATGAGTTGAGTCATGACCTCTTGGAAGAGTGGCATAAGGCACGAAGCTGCAGGGGTCGACCAAGGATTTGTCAATTTCGTTCAGTGTGGGATAAAAGAAGCTGACATTTTGGCCACATTTAAATCTAATTTTACTTTTACGCCTGTGTTGACTGCAGTGGCGCCGGTCAATCTGCGCTGACTGCAATCACACCTCCAGGGTTCTACGGCGAGACGGTCAGCGAGTCATCGGGCCGCACTCTGCTCCAGAAGACGCACGGCTACACGCTGCTGACGGAGCCGACTCCCTCCTGGAGCTCGAGGAGGCGGATGGTGGAGCGGCACGGCCGGCGTGCCGTGGTGCTCATACGCAACCCCTACGAGGCACTCATCTCCCTCCGCAACTTCGCGGCGGGCCACCTCGGCTACGCAGCCGACAAACACTTCCTAGGAGAAAGTTAGTCTCCCTTCGTGGGATTTCAAACCATACAATTTAAAAGTTTGTGTTATATCTAACCAAAATGCCAACCGCAAATAACGGTTTTTTTGCAACATTAATGCCAACATTAATTTGTCAACATTCAGTTTTAGCTAAGAAGTAAATCGCTTAACCCGCGCCCGGCTGGGGGTCCTGGATTTCCACGCCCTGCTGGGGGGGGGGGGTGTTTGAACACCCCCCCCCCCCTGTAACTCGGCTCCTGGGCCACGTAGCGATACGCAGAAGGCGGCGTTCGAAAGAGCGTCAAAAATAATGACGAAATCACTTCGGTCAATTTTTGGTCAGGTCAAAGGTCAGGTCACCAGAGGTCATTGAAGGCAAAATTTCGCCGATTTCCAGGTCGAATGTCGAAAATTTCCAAGAAGCCAACGCATAACTCGGGAACCAATAGAGCTACAGCGCCGCGGAAAAGCGCATTCGATAGCCCTATTAACGCCCTTTCTGAATAATACTCTCAGATTTGACCTAACGTCAACGGTTTTGCCTGCAGGGGGCAAAAACTGCAAAAATAGCCGATTTTTTCGGAAACAGTTTTTCTGCAATAACTTCTGACCCGAGCCTTGTACGAGCTTACTTTCACCGGCATCGTGTTCCTCTTGTCAAGACGCATCGAATGAACTATAACTTGACCTTGAAAGGTCAACTTTAAAATTTGACCTCAGGTCAAGGTCATGACCTGACCGGAAAGGGTCATGCTGCATATCAGTCGATCCGTATCGTCGAGCTGAACACATCTAAGGCGTTTTCATCGCTCTAGCATGCCTCTATCAAAAGTTATTTGCGAAAAACTGTTAGATACCATTCGTGACCTAAGATGACCTCAGGGCATAAACAAGGATCACGGACACCATTTTCATGCTCAGTGTGTCTAAACCACTTGTAATTCGGTGTTTGGGAGTGTTTATAATGTCTTTCATCCAAAAGAGGCGCATTTCAATTTTCTCCCATTGACTTATAATGGGGAGGTCGCAAAATTGACCTGACCTTAGGTCATCGATATCAAAATTCTGAGATATACATTTTGTACATCCTATTGCTCTTAGCAATCGCTGAAAGTTTCAAAGCGATCGGTCACTCGGTGTAGCTATGACAGACATTGAAACTTTTTATGAGGTGAGGTGACTTCAAGTGGCCTGGTGGCCTGACCTTGAATGACCTTGGTCTAAAATTTTCACAACATGTCACATGTGTAGAATTGATGTATGATAAGGTGTACCAAAAACGGCGGCGCTCCGCGCCGCCGTTTTTGAGATATTGGCGAAAAACCACAAGGGGGGTGCTCAAACACCCCCCCCCCCCCCAGCAGGGCGCGGGTTAATAATTGTCTGTTTCATACCCATCTCGCTCAATAAACCTATGAAAGTGCGCTCAGCCAGTTTGAAAACATATCTGACATAAACGCATTGTGTCCGTGCCAAATGATCTTACTGATCTATACGACTGACGCATGCAATCAGGTGCATTTGAGCTTTGTAGTGTGTAGTGTATGCTTTGTCGCTTTCAAAATGGCACTCAGTCCTTGATCAATGTTACAAACGCGCACCTTTTTACAGCATGGAGTTCTTGGGTGACTTTGAAAGCAAATCACTGGCGAGACTTCTATATGGACTGGCTGAATATGACATCGCTGGCACACGTCATTCATTTCGAAAATCTCCGACATGATCCCGTTTCAGAAATGCGGAGACTTTTGCGGTGAGGATATATATTTTGAATGCCATTGTGGTTTGTGCTACATATTTGGGTAAAATCGAACATGATGTAAGTATTTCATAATCGTTTCGTTTCGTTTCGTTTCGTTTATTTAGGGCTTGTCCACAAGTGGCTATTACGGCCCAGTCAATACATGATAGGTACACACACCCACACACACACACATATACATACATACAATATACACATCAATTTATAAAGCAACACCCGCAAAAGCATACATAA
Source organism: Amphibalanus amphitrite (assembly GCF_019059575.1). NCBI lineage: Eukaryota > Metazoa > Arthropoda > Thecostraca > Balanomorpha > Balanidae > Amphibalanus > Amphibalanus amphitrite. The sequence goes on from NW_024881554.1 coordinate 1,302,268, forward strand.
AATATCTAAAATCAGTCATGTCACTTGTCAGTCACTATCTAAAGTGCTGCACCAGCTGTCTCCTGGAACCAGTCGCCTTCACCTCCGGCGGCAGGCCGTTCCATGCAGCGGCGGCTCTATACGAAAACAGTCGCCTGGTCGCCGCCAGTCGAACCCGCGGCAGGTCGAGCACAGCTGCGCCCGCAGCCGTGGCCCGCGTGACTCTATTGGAGACGGCGGCACGCGGGCGAAACATGGACCGCAGCGAGTCGGGGGCGCCGGCGGCGTACAAGGCGCGTTGCACGTTCACCGCGTCACGGCGTGCGATGAGCTCACCAATGCCGGGCCAGCCGAGCGCGCCGAGGGCGGGGGTGATGTGGTCGAATTTGCGGAGACCAGAGACGAGCCGTACAGCGAGATGGATGGTCCTCTGCAGCCGGTGCAGGCGGGATTTGGAGGCACCACCCCAGACTGACGAGCAGTACTGGAGGTGGGGGAAAACGTGGGTTTGAACGAGGATTTTAAGGATGTCAGGGGAGAGGTGATGGCGAATTTTGAACAGTGATATAAGGATTCCATTTGACCGCCGAACGATAGAGGATATATGTGGCTCCCAGCTCAGGGTTTGGTCGAGGAGAACACCCAGCACCTTGATGTGTTTTGTTGGCCGAATAGTTGCATCATCTACGTTAAGGGTGAAGTTTTTGACTTTATCAACTTAATTTTGAGTGCCAAGAAGAGTGAAGCAGGTCTTCTCTCCATTCATTTTTAAACTGTTTAAGCTAAACCAGCGTTGAAGTTGCTGAATGTTCTCCTCGGCCCGGGACTTCAGCACTTGGATGCCAGTGGGATTGGAGGGTGCTGAGTCCAGGATTTGGGTGTCATCCGCGTAGGATATGAGTCGGCCATGGGGGAGGAAGCAGGTAAGGTCGTTGACGAAGATGAGGAAGAGGATGGGACCCACGATGGACCCCTGGGGAACACCGTGGGAGAGTGGGAGGGCCGTTGAGGAGCGGATGAGTTGGGAACGGCCAGAGAGGTAGCTGCTGAACCAGCGGGATGAGATGCCATACCACTCGAGCTTGTTCAGAAGCATCGAGTGGTCGACACTGTCGAATGCCTTGCTCAGGTCGACTGACGTCACCGCGGCAACGTCACCACCGTCGACCCTGCGAGCCGCCCATTCGACAATGTCGAGTATGGCATCTTCAGTGGAGTGGGATGGGCGGTAGGCATACTGGGATGGGGAGAGGATGTGGTTAGTGATGAGGTAGGAGGTGAGCTGAGAGCACACAACCTTTTCAAGGATTTTGGAGAGAGATGGGAGGATGGATATGGGGCGGTAGTTGCCAGGCTGGTTGGGGTCACCGGATTTGTGGATTGGTGTGACGATGGCAACTTTCCATGCGTCAGGGAAGGTAAGGGTGGATATGGATGAGTTGATTAGGTGAAGGATGGGCGAAGGATTCATAACTTGGTTCAAAGATGTTTATTGACTATGAATACAGTTGAGTAATCTCTCATAAGCTGCTTATGCCCTATGGCGGCCTTCTTCGGTCAACCGATGATTTGGCATCTTTAAACTATGCCTACTGTTCAGCAGTGACACTGCAGTTGATTTTCAGGTTTGTTGGAATGCCGGAAAACAAAGGCAGACTAAACTGCATCGAGAAATATCCTGAAGGAAGATTCAGAAGGACGTCATCCGGAAGGCAAATATTTCATCATCGGTAAGCACAGATTAAACGGTTGAATTGTTCCATGATAAGAGATTGTTGCCAAAAATGAGATCCTTTGACTACTTCCTGAAAATTGCTTTGATCAATCGATTGAAGATTGATGAAGGATGAGGCATGCTTCAAATTTTGCATAGCTGTTTATGTTACACATTTAGCAACTATTGCAGAAAGACGGACGAGGGCAGATTCCGCGCCCTCTCCCCGCCGCGGTGTCTCTTTTCTCCAGGTAGATGGCAACCAGCTGCTTTCTAGCGTGCAGATGCGGACATACTTCTCAACTCATTTAGTAGCCGATTTTTACGGCTACGATCTTTCTCATCGCCATCTTTTTCTACCGCAGGGATGTGTTTTCTGCCGAGCACCGCGCGCTGCTGGACTCGGCCATTGAGACCGTTCGGACAGCGCTGGAGTCCGGCGACCACCCACCCCTCCCGCTGGCCCGCTACAAGTACTATCGTCCGGTGCAGAGCAGAGATGGGCCCGGCACCTTCAGCGGGGTATCGAACACCTGACGGCGGGACACGAGGTGACCGCGGCAGCGGTTTACCAGCTACCGAGCAGCTACTCGTATATAACGTGCGGTTGAGGCTATTAGCCACATGATCATTAGACGAGTGACGACATGACGCCGGATCCGACCACTCTGCCCGCATACATCCAAGGTCCTTCGAGACGCTCCACGGAATCAGCTACTTTATGTACAGGGTGGGCCAAAAAAAGTGTGTCACTTTTGAGCAGTAATTTCTCGAAAGTGGTAAAAGATACGAAAAAGAAACTTTCACAACTTAAAGAAAATCGTTTGACAAATTATATGATACCAATTTTATGGAAAAGTTTCAATCGAACTGACGTTATCATCATCATTTCAAAAAGCGGAATCTGTGCGTCTCTTTATTTGCGCATGTGCTCGAAGTGGGCACCGCTAAGCTGAAGGCCATCCGGACACGCGCTCAGAAGCTGACGCCCACCCTCTTCGCGGTGGCTGCTGTCACTTCACGCACGTATTGATCGACGCTGACACGCAGCTCCTCCAGGCTACCGGGCTTGTTGCGATAGACGCTGTCCTTGCAGGCTCCCCAAAACCAGTAGTCCAGCGGGTTAAGGTCAGGACTGTGAGGCTGAGGAGCCCAGTGCTTTTCGCTTCACTTGGAGATCACGCGGCAACCGAAGAGCTCTTGGAGCAGCTGCAGTGTCTCTCGGACCGTGTGCGGTGGCGCTACATCTTGCATGAACAAAGCTTGTAGCGTGATCACCAAGGGAAACGAAAAGCAGTGGGCTCCTCACAGTCCTGACCTCAACCCACTGGACTGCAAGTTTTGGGGAGCCTGCAAGGACAGCGACAGCGTCTACCACAACAGGCCCGGTAGCCTGGAGGAGCTGCGTCTCAGCGTCGAGCAGTACGTGCGTGTTGTGCCAGCAGGCACCGCGGAGAGGGTGGGCGCCAGTTTCCTGGAGCGTGTTCAGACGTGCCTTGAGCGTTGAGGTGCCCACTTCGAGCACATGCGCAAACGTAAAAGACGCACATATCCCTTTTTTGAAATGGTGATGGCAACATCAGTTCAACTGAAACTTTTTCATAAAATGGGTATCATATAATTTGTCAAACGATTTTCTTTAAGTTGTGAAAGTTTCTTTTTGCTATCTCTTACCACTTTCGAGAAATAGCTGTTGAAAAGTGACACACTTTTTTTGGCCCACCCTATACCTGTCTCCGTAAAATGTGAAGGGTGATGGCCAATGACATCACGACATTGCTGCTGAGGAATTGTCTCTGAATCACCCGACTGTGCATGTGCTCCGGTCGTCCTATACCTATAGGGCAATCACGTTTTTAAAATATAAATTGTTATTTATGTCCAGACTGCAGCGTACATGTCTCTCTATAGTTCTGAGCAGACGACGGACGGAGCATGCTCTGACGAAATCAACCATCCATATCGATTATTCTTTCACCTGTCGACAGGGGAAAGATAAGATAGATGCCGTTTTGCGGCCAGTGATCCACGATTGCATTTTTTCTCTAGGCTAACCGGATCAATCCGGTAATCTGTTATCGCTCCAGTCCCGTTCTCATGACCTTTGACAGGCCACCGAGAGGCCCCCGTTCTACGACTCCCTCTGACTACCCTCGTTATCTCCACAGACAGATTAGGCGCTGCCAGCGGCGTCCGATTCGGCGTCGGCGGCCGCTTGTAGGTATCAGTGACACGCCTATCACCTCGGCTTGCCGACCCCAGCGGGGGTCGCCGTTGGTAGCCGGGTACCAAGCGACGCTGACCGCCGTCCCCACTGACGCACATCTGGGGGATTAGTGCGGGGAACGCAGTGGGAAGTCCGTCCACTTTCTTTGCCGAAGAGCGTAATGAGCCCTTTCGACTTGACCCGCATTACTGAGGACAGGCTCGATTGATTGATGAGGAGGCCGTGACAGACCCGACAGACCTCTGACGGCCGGCCATTCAAAGCAATTTGTCGAAATTTACCTTCATAACGTGAGCAACGTCGTGGGTGCCTCTGACTGAACCATGCTTGTAGAATCACATTCAAGTAAATGAATAAATATCCTTCCATTAACATGGCAATCACTGAAACAGCGGGATGTGGCGAGAAAGGAATCACATCAATTTAAAAGTGTGCTATTTCGTTTATTTTCTTCTAACTATGGCGACGTTATTTTGAACTCGACTGGTTAAATCTCCGTCCCCGAGCCCTGCGGTCCGCCGTGTGCGTGGCGTACTGCCGCCGGCTACGAGAGGTCGGGCGGAACGATTCCCCGCAGCCGTGCCAGGCCAGACTTTGGCCGCCTAGCCCGGCTTTGGCTCGGGCGCCGGCTACCGTGCGCCCTTCGTCATTCGCCGCGGAGCTCTCAGTCGAGAACGTTCGTTTGTACTTTGTAGGCCATGGGTGTTTGTTAGTTACCCATATTCGTATTCCGTGCGTCATGTGAATCATATTCCAGTTTCAAAAATGTTTTTATACATAACATGTTTATTACAAAGTATACAGTATTTACAAGCAGGGAAACCCCTGACAGCACGTCTGGACGGGCTCTTGGCACAGCAGTCGCGGCCTGCCGGCGGATCAGTCGAGGCTCGAGGATCACGCGATCTCAGACCAGTGCCGCCAGTACGGGAACCGGGGCAGGCACCGCACCGTCCTCTGCTTCGTCTTGGGCAGCAGCAGAGTCCGTCGCAGCGCGGCCACCTTCTTCGGGTCCGTCAGCCGCTTCTCCGGGAGCTTTGGGACCACGGCCTGCTTGGCAGGTGCCCTCCGCTTCGCTGTGAACAGATCATGCAATATATTAGACAGACATTCAGAATTGCTACGGTACGCTGAATGAGTGCACATTTTTAGCACTTCAGGAGCTTTGAGGAACAAAATACGAACAGATGCTATGCAATTAGACAGACTTTGAACTATTTCGCAATTAATTTTGGTCTGAGGTGAAAGGTCCATTACAGTTTATGAAGGTCCGCTGTTGTTTTCGATAGCTCGCAAATACATAGTTTAGTATTGGGACACGAACTTATCAGGCTATGTGCCAGCCTAGACATCAGAGCAACATTGACATACCCTTTGCTGATCCAGTAAGGTTTCCACCTTTAGCGAGCGTCGGCTTCTTGAAGTCAGGTCTGCTCTCCAGCTTCACGAGCTTGACGCGCAGCGTTTTCAGCGGCACCGTCTCCCTCGGGCCGGTCAGCGACGGCTTCGGAGGGCTGTAGAGCTGCAGTAGATCGGGCGACCGCCTCAGCTCCTCGTCCTGCAGCTCTTCCGGCTGCAACAGAACGCACAATAAGATTAGTAAAAATATAGTGTTTCCTGTGCTAACCAGAAGGACATTGCAGGCTGAACTCTCGAATGTAATCGTAATTCCAGCATAATATAGACATTGGATAGAAGGCTCTATAGTCAACCTTAATTGAGCATTAAAATTAAGAATCTGAACAGTGCACACTTGACACAAGGACGTTTGAAAGACTTATGTTAATTAAGTGAGGCTCCCAGAATTAAACATTTACTTTGAGAGATGCAAATGAGAATTACAAATAATACCCTATGATTTGTAGATATGCAACCGCTTAGGTTTAATTTCAAGGCACTGCCTTGCACTTAACTTCCCCTGCGAGCTTACCGTCAGAAAATACGAGAAGTCTGGCCGAAAATCGTCCTCCGTCCACTCGCACTTTGCGGTCTTCCGTTTCAACTTCGGGATCTTGAAGGTAGGCTGTAAAAGAAAGAAATAACGAAAATGTTAGTGTTTTAGTTAAAATTAACCTATAAGCATTTTTTATAAACTTAAATCGTGATGCAGATAACGGATAAAAGGGCTAGGGCAATTGAAGAAAAGCACTACGAGAAAAAATGTCTGGTACCTATATATTTGACAAGAGATATAAGTACAGGGTGTCCCAAAAGTTCGTTCTCACCTAAATTTTACGTTTTTAGGCTCTCTTGCTTAAAGGCACGCTGAAATTGGTTCGTAATTGAGCTTACGTGGTTGCCATGGCTAGTAGAAATATGCTCCACAGTAGCTAATTTCTGTAGACAAAATAGTTTTTGCTAGAGAGCCCGCTTCCTACAGAGACGGCTAACGCCACAACATAGAGGTCTCTGATACGGGTACGTCTCAGTATTTAGTCAGCACGTGACCATTCGCGACGATTGAGGGTGATTGAGGCCTACCAGTCTGCAGCCAATGTCCATCGCTAACTGGACGCACAGTCAGCAAGTGACGCCGATGATTTGTCGGGAGTCAATCACTGCAAGTTTATCCTCTTTCCAGTCAGCCCTCAGGAGTGAGCCAAGTGGCCAAAACTGTGTGGCGCCAAAGTGGCCATCAAAAAGGTCAACGGGTTAGAAAGTTGGTAAGCAGACTTTTCAGGATGGATTACCAGCTGTTTAAGAGTGTTCTTTCGGGGTACATAACTCAAGGTGACTTAAGCTTTGCTTACCGGAGGGCACAAAACAACCAAAAACGTCTTAAAATGGCCAAACATGAGTTTCGTTATGCCTTAGGCTAAACAAAACTAGAGGGCTGATGACATCAACCAGGTCATCTGGACTAACTAGTCCACGTTCGAGATGAAACACCCGTCCAAACCCGAAACCAACCCCATAAGGGCGAAGGAGGAGGCCTCCGTTTCGTCCCGTTATGCTCCTATGCAAAAGGCCAGGGTCACTGTATTGTGGGATTATAGGCTTTCTGGAGTTGACCAAGCTGCAAGTGGCAACCCAGAAACAGTTTTGGGAAGCAGAATGCTTTTCCAAGAACATCTAGGAGGATTTTCAGCCCTCAAGCTGAACTCGAACCGCGAGTATGAACACATTTATAGAGGAGAAAATGGCATCCGGGAGGTCGTAGGCCCATCTTCAGGCAAGACAGTGCATCAGTGCACAGGTCAAGCAAAGCTTAAAAGCGGTGCAAGGAGACTGTGACAGGCGTTTGTGGCAAGATCACATGCCAGGCACTTCATCGGATCAAAATTTCATAAAAATTTGCTGGTTATGCTGAAATTGAGGCTCGTCGAAGCGTAGCGCTGTTCCAGCCTCGAGGAGCTCACGGCGCATGTCAAGTCAGTCTGGGTTAACTTAAAGCCTGCTATGCAGCCAAACATGCCGGTTGGCATGCCGCTGCATGTATTCATGTGTTTGCCTATTACGAGGGGGTATCGAAAAGTTCTGATCATCACATAGAAGATATAGACCGATTTTGATGATTTTTGGTTGGTAGTATACTTGGTTCTTAAGAACAATGCTCCCGCAAAGAGAATCCTGAGAAGTGGTTTTATCTTATGTAGGGGAGACTTAGAAGTAAAAAAGATGAGTATTGGGCCCATTGAGGACCGAACCGTCATCCTACTAATGCATTTGAAACGGTATCACACTGAGAAAATACACCAAGAACGTGAAATTAGTTTATGGCGAGGAAAGACCATCTCATGCACTTACCGAAAATGAAGAAATAATTTTCAACTTGGTTGCATGGCCCTTGCAGGGGAGTCTAGAAGTGAGTGACTACCAGTGACTGACAAGGTGGTGACTGTGAAGGAAGTGGAGGACCTCATCCTTACAGATCGTCGTGTGGCACAATCGGATGATTGTGCAACAGAAAGGTCTCAATGCTGGCAGTGCCTGAAAATATTATAAGCGAAGAACTATAGCCGATAAAGGAGTCAGCCCGCTTAGAAGTTCGTGTGTCTACTTTGTTCAAGAGAAAAATGTGTCTTGGCCTTCCGAAATGAAAGCTAGGTCTTTTTTAGGAAATTGAAGAAATCTTCGATCATTTGATGACTTGTGACAAATGCTGGGTCTATGTGTATGATCCAGAGACAAAAAGATGATCAAGAAGTTTAAGCACGGCACATCTGTCCTTCTTAAAAGGCGAAGATGCAGAAGCCGATATGGAAGGTCAATGCTATCAGTGTTGTGGATCTGGCCTAGGATAGTCATTACCGACTGTCTTGATGATGGTCGGATAATGATAAGCAAGCACTACTGCACATTTTGGAAGAAGTTGCGAGATGGCCTCAAGCAGAATCGCCGCCAAAAAGCCCAAGAAAGATGCTTTATCCGCACTGACAGCGCCCCCGCCCATTCGTCCTGAGCTGCGATTGAAGAAACAACATGATGTGGACATTAAATCCTACCGCATCTAAGAAATTCACCTGACTGGGTATTAACTGACTCTTAATTGTTACGGGAGATGAAGAATCCACAGTATGGCCGGTGATTTAAGGACAGAAATGACGTCATTGATGAGGTGGAGCAGTGATTAACGGGACAGTGCGATGGTTCTACAATGACCGCCTGAGGCAGCTCAAGAAACGATGCAATAAGTTTGCGGTCGTGTGTGGTGACTTGTAAAGGAGTAATGAACGTCATGTAAAAAAATCAAATTTCTATCACATCTAATTCATGGTGATGATCAGAACTTTTCGATACCCCCTCGTAAATGGGGAGCACATTGAGGGGTCATAAACATATCAAAACGCAATGTACTCTGTTTCACATGCAAACAAAATGTGAGAACGAACTTTTGGGACACCCTGTAGGCCCATTCGTCTCAATGTTAAATCCTAATTATGGGTGTTCACATTCGATGAAAACACAAGCAAATAGTCAGACGGCTCGGCCTCAGGGTGCCTTCGTCAGTGACGATATCGAGATACTATTACATTGATAAACTAGTCAAAATCTTTAACACTTTTAAAGCAAACATGCCTTGGACATTTTTAGCATATTGTCCAGGTCATGTTTGCTTCAAAACGTGTAAAAGATTTTGACTCATTTATTAATGTAATAGTATCTCGATATTGTCACTGACAAAGGCACCCTGAGGCCGCCGAAACGTCTACTTTTTAGAATAATTGCGTGTGTTGTCATCGAATGTGAATACATATAACAATGTCTGACACGATACAAGTTCGTTAAATCTTAAGTGAAAATTAGCTTGAATAATTGCTACAGGTTAGTCTAAATTAGATGTCAGTTTGAACTTAAATCACAAATAAAAAGAGCCTCGTAACGCTCATCAACTCAGCCTAATGAGATATTACATAGTCAATAGTCATTTACCTACTGCAATATTGCAGTGGCTTACCTGTGCGAATTCTTTGAGATCCAACACCACTGGAGCCATACTTCTTCCAGAGATGTGCCTCCTCTTCCTCGACCCGACAGCTCTTCAGTGATGCACCACAAATGACGTCTGGAGTTCAACTGGCGCGTCATGATCCCTTGGGTCCGCTCCTTATATCCTTCCATTACCAGACGACTTAGGTGCCCCTCTACCAGGGGGACGGGCCCGAGCAAAGGTCGGGGGACGGCCGACGCGGAGGAGCGAAAGCGGTGCGGTCTGAGGTGTTCTAAATAACCGCGCCGGCGTGGACTAAGACTTTTATTATAAATGCTATATTATTGTGTGCAAATGTTTGGTGTTCTGCCTGTGTGGTGTGCCTATAGGATTAATAGAAGCACTGTCGGATCCAGGGAACATTGCAGCGCCCAAAGTCGACGACAATTTGCGGCTTTTCGAGAAACGAAAACTTAACAACTTTTATGAGGGAAAGTTTGCTTTAAATTACACAGCAGTGCGTCAGGAAACGAAAGCCAATAAGTTTTTTTTTTAATAATTCAGAGAAACTTTTTGGGGGGTATACCCCCCGCAGCGTGCAAGACCGACTTTCTGGATCCGCCAGTGTATAGAGACTGTTGCTATCATGCTATGTCCATCCTTAATCGTTTTTCGTAGGCTCTGCACTTTGGTGCCGTTTGCGATAGGTAGTTAATTTTCGGTATAGGTTCTTTTAAATTACCTGCTTGCTGATGTTCGTTAGGGTTCATTCATAGGACTTCTTGTATTTTAGATGTGGCCCTGTCGTCAAGTTCGTCTGAGTACGGATAGTTATTTACCGATATTGTTTCCGATATTATGCATGCAACTCTCACCTTACTCTGTGCCAAGTTATAAGCAAAACGCTATTTGAACAAATAGAGCCGTTATCTCAACCGTTTCCAGGGTCTTAGCCGTTCAAAAAAGTATCTTACTTCAATACGAGATCACTGATGATGACTTCTGCGTGACTTTTTATTAACTACTTAAAGACGAAATTATCTTATAAGACTCGGTGAAGCACACAAAGTAAGTTAAAATGAAATCAGTTCACGGCTTCATGTAAAGTTTATTCAAATAATATTATACTGGTAAGGTTGCTATTTGTGACTCAATCTGCTGCTGTTGTTTTATATTAAAAAAATGCGTCATTGGCATTGGTTAATTTGGTGGCGGTACACACCACCGCGCCGATCTGGCGCTATCCGTGAAAAGCTTTGGTATACCGGGTTTGCATTGACCTGGCTGATCGAGTGAAACCATACGGCTCCAGTCCAGCTCTCATGACCTTTACCCGGCCACCGGAAGGTCCCTATTCTAAGACACCCTCCATTCACCCTCGTTATCTCCACAGACAGATTAGGCGCTGGCAGCGGCGTCCGATTCGGCGTCGGCGGCCGCTTGTGGGACGGTCCTCCTGCCATCAGTGACACGCCTTATCACCTCGGTTTGCCAACCCCAGCGGGGGGTCGCCGTTGGTGGCGGTACCAAACGTCGCTTACCGCCGTCCCCAGACGCACATTTGGAGATTAGAGCGTGGAACGCGGTGGGAAGTCCGTCCGTTTTCCCTGTAAAGCCTGGAGCAATTAACTCCCATCAGGTATACTGCGTTTGATGACCCACCACCAAGAGTGAGGAAGGAGCATGTGATTCAAATGTTTGTGTCTTCCGATAGCCGATTAAAGAGAAAGTGACATACCTACCACGTAGCGTTTCGTAGTTCAAACGGAGAATACTGGAATGCGGAAAATGAAATAAGTTCGAGAGAGAGGTGAGAGAGAGAGAGAGAGAGAGAGAGAGAGAGAGAGAGAGAGAGAGAGAGAGAGAGAGAGAGAGAGAGAGAGAGAGAGAGAGAGAGAGAGAGAGAGAGAGAGAGAGAGAGAGAGAGAGAGAGAGAGAAGGCACGGTGCCTTCGGTAGATAAAGAGTGGAGATAAGTGTAATTTTGAACCCTTTGTCAAACGTCAAGCTTTCTTTCGCCTTTGTTTCACAGCGTTTTAGAATACGGCAGCCTGCTGTTAGAGCCGTTAAGTTTTGTCATTTTCTCATATTGCGTTACAGCCGTTTCACCCTTCATACCGCGGATATCATGATATTCCCAGAGGCTGGCTACCCTGAGGCCACGGTATAGACGAAAATTTAAATCATACATGAAAGTCAAATGCTTCGACATAAAACACAGGACAGCAAATGACAGCTATCCTAACTAGTATTTTTCATAGCTCTTCCACATGTGTCATGAGATTGCTGTCTATGGTCATTTTAGGTATCTGTTTTAACATCTAACTCATGATTCGTCCGGCCCGGAGACCAATATTGCATGTAGGAGCCGCATACATAAATATACGATAACTCATCGGTGTTGAGCCGAAAAAAAATGGCTCGTGTTTTCGAGAATAATCAAAGCTGAATCACTATTCAGACGGACCAGACAATGTCACCGATGACCAAACAACCGGTATCACTCCAATGAGAGACGAGCTCGGATGTTTCGACATAAGACACAGGACGCCGACCTGCAATGGCTGTGCACGCTGGCGGAGCTCGTTGAATCGATGACGCTCGCGCTAGTCAGAGGCACGGCGACCGGGACGCAGTGCCTATCGAGACGTGACCGCCGCCGGCGGGGGCGAGAGTGTCGCCGCTGCCGACATGGTGATCGGCACTTCAAGTGGTGTCTTTTGTTTCGAGTGGTGATCCTTGGTTGGTGACAGGTTGATTGTCGTAGAGTGGTGTGCCGCTCTCCATGCATGGTATTGCGAGTGCCTACAAAGGTCACGTCGCGGCTCAATCGCGGGCCAAAGGCCATGAGGGAGTGATGTGCAATATGCATTCCTGGCTATACTGAATAAAGATGTGCTTAATATTGATCCTGGGCATCTTCAAGTTGAGTTTATCAGATAAAAATAGCATACGCATCAGATGTGGGCGTTTTCAAGAGGACAGTCCTGTCATTGATTGGTGGTCAAGAATTTAGAACGTCATACAGCCTTTATGTTAAGTGACAGTGACCCATAGAGAAAAGGAGTTTCGTCGTTTTCGCCAGGGCACCCGTAGCGATTTGTGACTTGAAGGACGTCTCTGACCTGCGCCCGACACGAAGCTGGACCCAGCTGCGATGGGATCGGGCAGCAGCACCGGCGGTGAGTATTATGACGTAAAAATTATTGAATTACTACGCACAATCACTTATAGCCAGGGCGCGAGTGCCCGCGGGTGCGTGCCTATTCTTAGGTCAGTGAGAGAATCCACATATCGGAGGGGCTCAATGATCTGCAACGTCCCTAAAATTATCTCAGAGTGTCCTCTTTTCTTATAAGGTGCCTGTCAGTCTCAGACGGCTCATGCCGGCCCCTGAGGACCTTGATGCTACTATAAGGACGTCGGCAGCCGTCTGAGAGGGATCAGAAATTCTTGGTTTTCAATGGGACCATGCTCCGGCCAGAACTATCGACTCCAACCGACTCAGATTCTGACTCCGACTGCCAACCTCAGGGCCCTCAGTGCCGGTGCAGGGCCCTCTGAGACCGGGTTGGGCTCTTAGAGGCCCGTATTTTGGGTTCTTAAAGTCTATGATGTGCTCCCAGCGACCGTCGTCGACCCTTGAGAGGTTTCACTTGGTCCTGCGAGCCTTTGGCTCCCTCGAGCAAATTGTGAAACAATAAGCGAGCTTGGCCAAGTCCTCACTCTCAGAAATCTGTGTGGGGCCGTTTGAGGCCGGCGCTGGTCCTCATTGGACTGTGTGATGTGAAGTGGGGCATGTGTGCATGGTTTGACATCGGTTCACCTAAATAAATCCCTGTGTTGGTACTTGGTAGTGAGCTGACACTTCAGGGTAAGCTACTTTGTGAGCTGTGGCCTAGTCACTTCTGATATCGGCGAATGGCTCAGACATTGTTCGTAAAACCTAGAGGACTCCAGACCGTTTGTGTTTCATTCATTTTCTGGAAAATTGACTAAATCCAAGACGGTGGCGAACAGGTTACGTCTGTTTCGCGAGTCATTATCGCGAGATTTAAATAAGGCGAGGCACGCGATGCCATCGCATCAAAGCCAAAGCGACCTCAAAGCTTTGTCTTCAGCACGGCTGTCATGGGTGGTCCACTGTTACGGGTCGTGTTAGAAATAGATTCAGCCAGAGCCACCGAAATCGACTGGGTTCCACGCAACAGGGATGCCCGCTGAACCGCGGACAGAAAGCCGTCAGCAATCTAAGACAGGAACGGATGTTACACCTTAGAGCGAGAATATCAAAATGATCAAATATGGTTAACTTTAACCCGGCAGTTGCTGGGGTATTTCGCCACCCACCGTTTGCTGGGGGGGGGGGGCGTTAAACGCCCCCAGCCGATAACTCGAGAACCAATAGGCGCAGCGAAACGCACGAGGCGGCAAACGAAAGAGCGCGACGAGACGCCTCAGATGAGTACTTTAAAGTTGAATTTTGAGGTCACAGGTCGGGTCAAGGTCAGGTCAAACACCTGAAATCGGGCTTTCAGTAGCATGGACTTCAGGACTTCGCAATGGGCGCCTCTCGCCATAAACTCTGTCAAAACGGTGCACAATCCATCTTATAAGGCCTACAAGAGTGTCAGCTCCATATAGGGGTCAGTCAAGCATAGGTCAGGGTCAAGGTCAGGTCAACCGGGTAGGCACATATCCCCGAAAATTAAAACTGATATTCGCAGCCTGTGACACATGTTTTATAAGTGATTTGGGGCGTAGAACACGATGGTGACATTCATTTTATCATATGTGTACGTGTTTGGCTCAAAAAGTTCAATTTAAGAAATTCATGTATCATGGTCACGAAAAATTGCCAAGATTCAGTTCAAGATTTTGGAAAATGCGGAACGATAATCAATAATTGAAGATAGCCATTCGATTGATCATGGTATTGGCAGTCTAAGGGCGTTTACGGCATGTCTGTATGTTTATTCTGTGATTTTATATGATTTTTTGAACATATGCCGTTTTTGGTCGAAAACTCAGAAATCATGACGTCACTGAAACCTCGATATCTCAAAAATTTTCTGACCGAATTTTTTGAAACTTTGTCACAATAAACTTCAATCAATTCTCTACAGGTACCCAAAATTTAACGCGCCTGCGGCGCGCCGTTTTTATGCTATGGCCCGGCAAAAAAAGTGGGGGCGTTTAACGCCCCCCCCCCAGCAACTCGCGGGTTAACTGCTTAATCCATGGTGTGTCAAAAGGCCGCCATAGGGAAATTCATGCTTTTTGTCGCTTTTTCCCTCCTTATGAGTCACTTGATCTAATTAGAGCTTAACTAGGAACGAGGCAGGTCACTTGGACGTATTCGGGAGCCGAATACGGTGTTTTGGAGCCAATACCTGGGAAACCCTACCCGCCCAATGCGAGTTTTTAAGAGTCTGCATGCCCAAATTAACGTTGAGCGCGGCCGTTTTCGGTCGGTTTTCCGCGACCTCGTGGCGAAATCGCCTTGTTTATTCAACCAGGGTGGGCTAATTCGCTTAACTAGGAATGAGGCGTTGAAGAGAATTATTCAAGGAATAGAGCTGTGCAAAAATATTTTTTGTATTGTTAAAACTGTGTCCGCCCTCGAACGATAAATATTGTTGACCCATCATAGACACATCCCCTGGAATGCGTTTGAACTTGGCTGGATCTAATATTAGCGAGTATCTGCTAATGCAGTTTCTTGGCTTACACAGTACGCACACAAGCATACATACTTCCTGCCCTTGGTTATTCCTCACTTGAATGAAAATTTTGCTATAATAACTATTCCAACCAGTTAACAGGTTTTAGTGCAGTGCCAAGTCGGAGCCGTTCAGCGCCGCCAGTCTCCCAGGCGGCGCGTATAGCGGCCGCCGCCGGCCACCGCGCCGCCGCTCTGGCAGAGTGCTTGACTTCATATCTCTGTTGCTAGAAAAGTTGTGGACCGATTTACTTGATTCTTGCATGAAAAGATCCGCCATTCAATTCTTAGCAGATAACGAAAATTTGACGTCAATTGCACGATCCGCTGCCCATATTGTGGTACTGCCATCTATTGACAAGGCTGGCGAACTAAAGCCGGGCGGCTATTTCCACTTTTGACACACCATGCGTTAGATATTTACATTTCTCAGTATAAATTAATAAATCGTTTTACACATCTTCATAGCGAATTCATTTTTATCAGCTGCTGTTCCACCAATACTACCATCATCTGCATTGTGTAGATCGGCATACCGAGTGACGCGATCTCCTCGTTTTTGCAGCCCCGAAGAAGTACATCACGGTGGAGTGGAAGCCGAACCAGGAGACTGATGTGGACGAGGGTGAACTGTTGGCCACGGGTGGCGGCCGGCAGCCGCTGCGGTCCCGCCGCGGCAGCCGGGTGGCGCCGGCAGCCGTCGGCCCTCCCCGGCCCGTCTCTCCGTCCCCCACCTACACGGTGAGCCCGGCGGCCGACGGCGGGACACCGGGCGGCGGCCGGCGCCGCTCCGCCGCCTCTCCGCTGCCGGCGGTCAGCCAGCCGGTGGCGCCGCTCCGGCCGCAGCGGCGCAAGGAGGCTACCCTAGTGAACCAGATGGTGTTCTCCTCCCGGCCGCCGTCCGGGCTGGCGGCCGACGGGCGCAGCGCGGTCGTCTACCTGCCGCAGGTGGAGGTGGATCGGCTGCTGCGGAGTCTGACGGCCGCCGGGCCGGGACAGCCGGCCGGCGCTCTGCCCGGCGTGCCGCCGCCGTCGGCCTCCGGCCGTGACACCGGACATCCTCCGACGGGCGACACGGGCCTCCCCGAGGGGCCGCCGCAGAACGCCCAGCGCCCAGCGGCGTCCAGGGGAGAGAGATCGCCGCCGAGCCACCCACCGAACATCGGTGAGTACAAATTTAGATTCAACACATGCCCCACAGAATACCCGAGGTCATACGAATAAGCTGTAAAGAGCGCCGGGCTGGTGCTCAGTGCCATCCGAGCCCAACCGCCAAGGTATTTAAACACACCCCCCCCCCTCCCTGTCTAACATGACTCCTGGGCAACTTAGCGGCCACACGGGGTGAACGTTGTTCGAAGGAACGTCAAAAACCACAAAAAAAATATTTCAGCCAATTATTCGGTAAGGTAGTAAAAACTAGAAATTCAGATCACCAGAGGTCATTAAAGGTCACATTGCACCTACCGACATTTTTTCTTCTTCTTTTTTTGACAAATTAGTTTGTAAATAAAAAATGAACTAGAGTTAGGTATAGTGCCGAGGAAAATCGCATTCGATTGCACTTTTAATGTTCTTTCTGAAATATGCTGGCAGCGATTCTATTTCCAATTTTAAGTCACAGCCGTAGAAATGAAGCAATGACTGCAATGACCTTGTACAATTCTTGAAGTTCCCTTTCATTGTGACAAGCAAAACAAAAGTTTGCAAAATCACAAGCAAACCTAAGTTAAAACTACCCAGCGCTTCCGGGACGCGAACCCTCGACACACGAATCCTTAGTCCGAGACTACCGGCTGCGATAAATATGGGCCGGGCGGCGCCGCGAGGAGAATCGGCATGCGGATAATACGGCGCTCCTGTGTGCAAAGATCCTCACTCTGCATTACATATGCCGTAAAAGACCGGGTAAAAACTCTTTGAAAACTCTTGTGCACGAGATACAATCACCATTGAGGTCGCTCAGGTTTGCAGGTAGAAATTTCCTGCCTTGATGCCTTGCCAGCAACAATATTTTGCGATCTGCTGGCTTTCCATGCCGTGGAAACTTGTCACGCAGTAGGTACCCATCTGTCACGTTACATCTTGATACGTTCGGGGCGTTCTTCCCCAGTTCGATAATTCAGGTTGTTTTCACATTGTGGTTTGTGGTAGAAGTGTGGCTTTCAGCAGAGTCATTCTTTATTCGCATCCCGTGATGATGCGAGTTTGTTGGGGGATTTGCCGTTTGACATAGGGCCTTGGTTTGACAGTATGTCCTTCAGGAGGCATCTGACAAAGTCCCCCATGTGGAGACGGGTGCGTCCCTGGAGAAGCTGGCGTTTTACGACTCGCCGTGTAAGCTTCCACCGCCGCGTTGGAGGCGGCAGTGCTGGCCGTCAGGCAGCCCCAGAGCGGGGTCAGCGGTAGGGCGTTGGTCAGATTCTTGTTCTCTAGATGATTGCTAATTTTTTATTCGAGTCCGTTTCTACATAGTTCGTATCTGATGAAATCAAGCGGTAAGAAATTTGGTCTTTAATTGTTCTTCCAGTTGTAACTGCATATTAATTATGCCAGCTAATTTATGTGGTCGAAGGATGTGGTATATCGTCTCCCGTGCTCCTAGAAATGTCCACTCGGCTGCGGTGCAGCGTCCCGTTCCTGGCGCGGTAGGTTGGCGGTGTCATGTCGCGAGCCTTCGGCGGCCCCGGGTCCCGGAGGACGACCGACCGGGCCCCTTGCCACGGTCATCGATCACACAATCCCTGGAGACCGAGTGACCGGGTCGCCCCCCCCCCCCCGCAGGACGGGTGCTTCCGTAAACGCCCACTCACGCCACAGACCCACCAAACGGACCCGTCACGTGTGTGACGACAGTTAGCGCCGACACGTGAAATCGCCGCGCGAGGGGCGCATCAACTCGCCGGAAAAGTGTCGGCGATTTAATTGAAAAGATGCTTTTAGGCGGAGGTTTCTAGGCCGGATGCGGGCTGCGACATTGCAATCATAACTAAGAACGATGTTGTGCAGAAATGTAACTCACAGTTGGGTACCACAGCGCCTGCACATGTGCAGGGGGCCGCTGCCACATCTCGATAACGATTGGGCCGATTGTACTTAATTTGGAACACCGTTATGGGATTGGCCCGTTAGGGATTGGCCGGGATGGTCCGTTTAGTAGGGTGTCGTGTGCACTGTGCAGTGCGCAAGTCCGTTGGAGGCACCGCTTCGCAGTTGTGAACCTGCACGGGTCATCCTCGTGCTCGCTCGTTTGTCCTCAAAGGCATCTTGCTGGTGCTCGACATTCGACAATTTCCACACTTTCCGTTGTCACATTCCGCCGCCGGGCGATATCAGCGCTCCGGCCGTCGATTCTGCAGGTATTAGTTGCTGATTCGATCGGCAGATGTCAGTAGCTCCTGGGAGTGCATGCTCATGTGGTCTTACCGCAGATATTTACGAATACGGACAGTAGTAGGTAGGTACATACGTATTCAGTATTGTACTGTAATGTACGTACGTACGTACGTATGGACAAAACAAAAGTAGGTATGGGTATGTATGGGTTAGGCTAGGTTAGGCAGGGTTAGGTTAGGTTGGTTGGCCTAGCTTAGGCTAGGTCAGGTTAGGTCATGAGGTTAGGCTACTTTTTTTGGCGATGCGTAGGTACTAGGCCTAGGTATTGTCATTGCGTTTTTATCGGTTCCCTATAACTCGTACGAACGCTCCTACCTACAGTGCTCATCCTATTGCCTGGTAGACATTCTTTTTTCGACAAAATCGATAATGGCTCGAGGACTATTCAAGTACCTAGGCATGGCAACAAAAAGCGAAATTTCGTTTTGGGGGCAAATATACCAAAACTTCTTTGTATTATTGCCAAACTGGGCGGAAAATGACCTATGACCTGGTGATAGGTACGTACTAGGCCTAGGCATTGTCATCGCGTTTTTTATCGGTTCCTACCTACAACTCGTACGAACATTTGCGCTCGTACTTTTCTCCTACCTACAGTGCTCATCCCATTGCCTGGTAGACATTTTTTTTCGACAATCGATAATGGCTCGAGGACTATTCAAGATGGCAACAAAAAGCGAAATTTCGTTTTGGGGCAAGTATACCTAAACTTCTTTGTATTATTGCCAAACTGGGCGGAAAATGTATAGTAGGACCAGCACAATCTAAGGTGTGGAGCATCGGGCGTCTTGTGTTACGATTTCCGAGCGACCAATAACACAGTTTTCGAGTTGTTATCAGTTTGTCGAAAAACGATACCCACCACGAAGTGAAGTGAGGGCTGTGCATTTGCGATGCGTAGTTTTGTCTGCGAACCATTTATTTAGGCCTGTCCACATCAACTTTGTTTGTTTTGTTGGGTTGGGCCCTTTCGGTCTGACGAGACCATTTCCGGGCCGTAAGGATGATGGGATAAAGTTACCCGTCCAGCGGGGAGCAGGAGGAAGAGGCGTGGAGGAGAAGGAGTTTAATGTCCTGTGGATGGAAATGACGGAACGGAACGGTGTGTCCGCGTATCTACCTTACCGTTCGCGCTTCTATGCGTTGCAGTTCGGTTTCGAATTTGCGTTCGCTAATCGGGTTTCTATACTCGCGGTTGTCGGCTAAGCTGTATCAAATTCGTGCCGGGGAGGACTCGCGTGAAGAATGCAGTGACTAGGAACACGTTAAGCTGACAATAACAATGCGAGCTGGAATGTGGAGTGCCCTGGACACGAACGGGCCCTGCGGCGGCGCCGAGGGCACGCCACAGGTCATTGACCTGGCCAGTGGCGCCGGTGCAGACACTGGGCGGGCCACTGACCCTCGTCTACTCGTCACCCGAGTGTCGTCACAGTATCCTAGCAACTGACATCGCCAGAACCATTCGCTCGACGGCACTTCAAGGCCAGTCATTGTGGAAGGCGACATTTCATTATATTTGAATAAGGAAATGTCGCACCGCCGCTTAGAAACATATCAGTCATTTTGAGGTTCTGTATTTTGTGCCAGCGCTTCTGATACCTAATCACTGGCGGCACTACCCTTGACACCGTCAATTGTTCTTATAAAACAGTTTCTGCTCATGATAAATACTTTCCTTCCTATTTTACACAACAAGGTTTTAGCAATAAAACGACCATTACTCTCTTATTTCTATCAGAAGGCATAAGTTTTGATCAATTCATTAGCATTTTGATGTCACAATGCTATAAACACTAGCGTTTGACGCGAAGCAGACCATGAACGGAGCAGACCAAGCACTCAGAGGACCGGCCAAATGGAACACTCAAAGAATCGCTCTTCTGGAGCACACTCGAACAGAGCACATGGAGTGGACCACACTACCAGAGCACACAGTGGACCACTCCATTGGAGGGCAGTCGGCCTGCGGCGGCGCCTGTGATTGGGGCCAGGGTCAGTCGGCGCCCGGCTGCACTGCACCCTCACCTGTGTCCGGCCCGAGTCAATCGATGGCCGGTGTGCGACGGGGGCGGCCAGCGAGGTCGGCGGCACACGGGGCCAGTATAGCGGACGGTCGGTGACGACCCGGTCACTGACGGGGACCGACCCCACCCGGCGGATGGTCAGGTGGCCGCTGGGCTGCCGTGAGGTCGCGAGTGAGTGCTAGCCTGTGACTGGGGGATAAAGGGAAGCGATCCCTTCCATCACCGCTCCGTGTGGCTGTCCTGAGCAGACCTGGGCCAGCGCATCTCTCACTCAACAGGTAGGTATTCAAGTTTGTTGGTCGGGTGATATTCATCTTACGGCCCGGTAAAACGAGGAGGTGAGACGCTGCTTTTGGCTGATGGCGAGCGAGTTGTTTCTGACTCAGGCGCCTTGGGTGTACTTCAGCTGTATGATCTCGATGGAGGCTAGTCCTAACACGGCCTTTTACCCCGCAGGCCGCAGGCTCTCGTCTCCAGGTTAAATTCGTTTCTGCAGGTACACTTCTTAGCGGGGCAACGCCCAGCATAGTTTTAAGCATTGTTCTATAGATGGGTACTTTATGTTCTTACTTCTTGACGTTCATATGAAGATAAACTCCTCGTACCTAATTCATAGGTTCGTTGCACAACCCCTCAAAACAAATATATTTGGTGTGTTGCAACACTCAGCATTAGGTTT
This sequence comes from Amphibalanus amphitrite, assembly GCF_019059575.1. Classification (NCBI taxonomy): domain Eukaryota; kingdom Metazoa; phylum Arthropoda; class Thecostraca; order Balanomorpha; family Balanidae; genus Amphibalanus; species Amphibalanus amphitrite. The sequence goes on from NW_024881554.1 coordinate 1,323,382, forward strand.
ATCAGTCAGTATTGCCTATAATAGACGGTGATTGTGATCTAAAGATCACAATCACCACTGCTGCAGGGCTGCTACAAGAAGCAAACCAATGTACATGCTTTCGTAAATCATGAGCGCAAAAAGCTTAAATAAAAATCTAAATGAAAAAGAAGTCTGCAGCAAAAAAGCTACCAACATGTACTTACATACCTAAAACGTAAAACCACTTCGATGGTCAAGAACTACAGAGAGAGAGAGAGAGAGAGCAACACGCCCATATGATGGTTCACCAGAATCTGCTTCTTGCCGTGGGAGTATGATTCACAAATTAAAAAAGGTACTTGGGTACAGATTGATGTAAAACATATAATTTAGGAATGGGAAGAAAACAATGAAATGCTTGGTGCCAATCGGAACTTAGGCTTTCGGAGTTCTGATTTCGTCCCATGTCCAGTTTGGAATAGGGGCACACAAAATCGGTTAGATAGGCTTTGGACAAAATAGAAAGTTGGAAAATCACGCATCGCATTAAAAGAAGCTATGAAGCATTCGTGTCCGATATTAATTCGTTAATACAACCCAGCTACCTGCTATGGTGATGACAAGCAATTTTAGACCATGCACCAAACGAACATCTAAATTCTAAAACAATTGACAAACAATTTCTGAAAACTAGCACCACTTTTTTCATAGGATCCAGCTTTCGGACAAGTTTCGAACGCATCAGGTCGAGGCTTATCTCCAGTGACCTCAGCTAAAGCTTAGAAATTCGTGGCGTTCAATATTAACTAAGGTTTCTATAATGTGGGGGCAAAGCGAGGTATTTCGGTGCTGTCCGGATCGAAGCCAGCCATGGCGCATTGCATATGTTTGTGAGCTCTTTGTGAGCGGGTGTGTATATTGTACAGTGTACATTGTGCACATTTCGTTCGGTCGTTGACCCCCGAATGCGCCGCAACCTTCACGGGCGTCGCTTCAGTACGGCCAGCACGCCCCGTAATGACGACATTGTCAAATAATGACGTGCCCGTGTGCCCGACCATTGTCTGAGGTGCAAAATCAATAGGCATGGGTTCTATGCGCACCTGGAATGCTAATACTCGGCCCACTGGTATAGACTAACTGAATTATACACATGATTGATGCTCCAACGGCTACAATTCGGTCATTCCCTTCAAGGCGCTTATAATTATTTTCATTTTAGCTTAGGTGTACCTGGGCTGAATGCCCGATCTATTGCTTTTCATACGAACGGTGCACTGGCGATAGGGTGGTCGAGCGGCTTCTCAGCTCGCTTTTAGCTGCCGTTGGGAATGGCCTGCGTTCCGTCTCTAACTGGCCGCGTGACAGATCCGTTGAACTTACGGTGAGCGGGATGGACCGTTTTCGGGTACTGGCCATGTTTGACTTTAACTTCATAATCTGACAAGGAACAGGTCGGCCTGGTATTTTTGCTCAAACTTCTCCTATGCAGAAAGACGAACCGTGATCCATTGCGGTCACATCGCTCCTGAGGACATTGCCTAACAACGCCGGCCGTGCCCGTGCGGCTTCATGTAAAGAGTAATAGGTGGTTCAGGACCAAAAAGGTCTTGACTACATAGACGTGGCGGCTTTGAGGCCGTGGCGGCCAAAATGGATGGCCCTGGCGCCAATGTCACGGAGCTCAACTGTTGAAGTGATCCCTTCTGACCTACGCGAGCGTGTTGGCTGCAGGAAGGCTTAGGTTAATTGGCGCTGAAACACTTGTCATTTTCAGCAGCTAGTTAAAAGCTTAAATAGTTACTCTTATGAGGCTATAAATTGGAGCGACCTCAGCCTTTTGAAGAGAATCTATGCGTGAATATCGGCCTGGCATTAAATCATTCCTCGCGGTCCCAGGTGCGCCACAGTCTCCATTTGACATTTACTCTGACCATTATGCATTGATTTCCACCGCACATGAAATCGGGCTGCGCTGCCATGAGCCATAGATTTGCTTTTAATGCAGGCGACATTAGCTTTACTTCACATTTACGGAGGATACGGCAGTTAGTCCCGTCCTGTAGTTCCACTGTTGGCCTCATAACGAAACGTTTTCCATGAAAATAAAAACAGAAACGTCCACCAATGCTCGTAAGTATGTTTACCGTAGTGGTGTACTCAGCGCTGTAGCTTTATTGGTTTCCGAGTTATGTCCCGGTTTGTTGAAAATTGTCCACATTCGGCCTGAAAATCAGCGGAAAAAAGGCCTAATGTGACCTCTTGTGACCTGACCTTGAACCTTACATAAAAGGACAGAAGTAATTTCGTCATTATTTTTAGGGTCTTTCGAAAGCCACCTGTCGCGTGTCCGTACGTGTGGCCCAGGAGCCCAGTGAGAGGGGAGGAATTCAAACACTCCCCAGCAGGGCGTGGAAATCCAGGAGCCCCAGCGGGTCGCGGGTTAATGATTATTGACTTTGAGTCCGCGGTCACTCAATGCAGCCAAACACATGAAATTTATTACAAAGACGGCACGACTGCGCTGCGGAGTCGAATGTTTACATCTGAGGGGCGTGAAGTCCATTAGAGAATGTTCTAAGAGGTGATATCATCCCGGATGGTCTGGAAACTTCGCCAGGCTTTTAGGAAAACTAAACAACGTGCCAGCATAAATGAAGAGCGAATAGATTGTAGCCTCAGAAGCAGAGTGCGTGGCTGTGGCGACAAGGTCAGCAGCAGCAGCTGCAGCAGCAGCAGCAGCGGCGGCGGCGGTGGCCGCAGTAACAGCAGCAGCAGCAGCAGCAGCAGCAGCAAGCGGTGAAGCGGAGATCACGATGCGGTCACTGGTATTTCCGCTACTAGTCGGGTGTCTGTCTGCAGGTAATGTCATCCCTCACGACATCCCGCTGGAGACCGCCATCGGCGCGGGCCCAGAGCCGTCGGCCGCCGCTCTGCAGTCGGACCTGCTGCAGAGGGTGGACGAGCGTCTGATCCAGCTGGCCGCCCGTCTGGAGTCGCTGACGCACACGGTGGACACGCAGCTAGCCCAGCTGGATAACAGCGTGCTGCAGCTGTACAGGGAGCTGGGCAGCGGCCGGCTGACCGAGGCCGCCGACGAGCTGCGCGGGGTGCTGCAGGAGGCCCGGGCGGCGCCCGCCGACCCGCAGCTGGTCAGCACCCTCAGCCAGGAGATCCGCCAGTCGGAGCAGCTGCTGCAGGCGCAGCTGAACGACACGCAGCAGCAGCTGGTGACGCTGCTGGAGGGCCGGCCCGCCGCCGCCGCGGCATCCCCGGCCACCACGACTGTGATCGTGGAGCGGTGCAGCTTCCCGGACCAGTTCCAGCGGACGGACGAGTGGCGGCCGGCCGACTGCGCGGCCGTCCAGCAGCGCCACCAGCGCAGCGGCGTCTACACCGTCTACCCGCCTGTCTGCGGCAACGGCGGCGGCATCCGCGTCTACTGCGACATGGACACGGACGGCGGCGGCTGGACCGTGCTGCTGAGGCGCGCCGACCTCCCCGACCACCAGGACTTCAACCTCGGCTGGGACAGCTACAAGTGGGGCTTCGGCAACCTCAGCGCCGAGTTCTGGCTGGGCAACGAGTACATGAGCCTGCTGACCAGCATGGAGCAGATGCAGCTCCGTGTGGACCTCCAGGACTGGGAAAACGCCTCTGCCACCGCCAGTTACACGCCGTTCTCCATCGGCACGGAACAACAAAAGTACCCCATCAAAGTCGGAACCTACTCTGGCACTGCTGGAGATTCCTTCACTGGCATCAACGGTTCAAAGTTCTCCACTAAAGACCAGGATAACGACACGTGGAGCAAACACTGCGCGCAGTACTACAAGAACGCTGGCTGGCATAAGGCCTGTCTGTCATCAACTTTGCTAGGACCTTACATGAAGAAAACGATGAAGACCGGCTGGATTGGGATTACCTGGAACCCCTGGAAGGGGAACAAGTATTCTCTGAAGCATGTCGAGCTGAAGATGAGGCCGGTTAACTACATGACCTGGTGTCACAAGCTGGCTCAGGAGGGGGTCAGTGAGTGACAGGTCAGGTGGAACAGGTCAGATGACAGGGTGACAGTCAGCTGACAATCTGACAGCCAGCTGACAATCTGACAGGTCAACGGTAGAAGAAAAGTAAAACACCTCAACCAGAGGTATAACCCATGAACGGTCAGTGTTAGTTGTTCATCGCCTCACGTGGAGTTAGTCAGTACATAAAATACAATTCACCAATTTTGAATTGATTCACGTTATTGTCCTGAGCAATCATGACACGAGCGGTGCCACAAAATTCGATTACCGAACCGCACAGTCTCAATTTCACGAAATATTTTCCTGTCTTCTGGTTTTTGCTTCGAATGGCATTATGTGATTGATATTGGGTTTAGCTAGCCATGCTCGTAATCAGGATAGGTAGCATGCTGTTTGTATAATAGTGAGTCAGCGGACAGTGACATGATCACATGAGTAAGAGCTTGATTTTATGTGCAATGTCTTAGATATCCATTAGGGTGGCACTTAGCAATAGGGTGAATTTTATGTTATCCGATTTTTAGGCGTGCGGGTAGTTTTCTGGTTCCATTCCCGTAAAAAATAATGTGTGCAAAATTATTTTGAAAAATATTGATATTTAGGGGTCGCGAATTGAGGTCAAAGTTGGCAGTTTTGGGGAAAAAATCAACTTTTTGGAAACTACTTTAAACCTATTTGGAATGACATATCTGGTCATTAAGCGTCATATCCGACGTATTTTGACCTTTATTTGCATAACAATTGCTTATCCCATCACTTCCGGTCGATCGTAGCCAGTCCAGGTCAGGCCAAGACAGGTCTGATCTGGGCTGTTTTACCCATGTCAGGCCTGTTTTTGGCCTACGACCGGTGCCTTCTCTCAGTGGAGGTCATATCCTCTTATTAGTGTGAGGAGTAACCGGTCCCTCCTGTTCCAAAGGGAAAACGAGCCCCACGGTTCTATCGGTTCTTGAATCTTGAGACATGCTCATTTTCTGTCAAAGAGAATGTGAAGAAGTTGGAGTCATCCAATCGCCGGCGGGGGAAAGCAGAGGCGAGAGTGGGCATTGAGCTGCACTGGTTTATTGTGCTTTCGGGATGTTCTTCCGTGGGCGCTTCTTCCGACTCTAGTGCCAGTGCCAGCAACAGACTTACCCGACCGTTGCGGCGCGCACACGGAGGGAACATCTTTGACGATGGCGACCATGAGAGAGAAACGTCGACTCACACTCCCAAGCGCATGCGGGCGAGCGGACGAGGAGCGGGCGAGGAGAGGGGACCCGCCTCATAAGTCCTTAGTGGACACTATGAACGCCGCTCTCGCGACCGAGACGTTGGCGAGCTTCCTCACACCATCGTTCAAAAAGCTCTCAAGGATACACGACCTGGACGCGGGGCTCATCATCAATGACCAAGGCCACTGGGAGGACAGCAGCTACCAAACCGCAGCTCGTGTAGTCCGGGAGCTGCGGGTGGTGAATGACTTCACCAGGCGCGGTATGGCGCTGATGTAGGACTGGCACTCATGGAAGACAAAGATTAGCGCCAGTTCTTCCTCCATGTCGTTGAAAAGATCACAGAAAACGCTAACGTGACACCCGAATATCGACTGCAATTGCTAACCAGGCTACACACAAAGTGATCTGGGTGCCCATTGCCCATGATAACCCTCCCTCCAATGAGGCGCCAATAATCTACTAAAGAGGAGGAACTGGAGTAGTGGAGTACATAGACCAGCGTTCTGGCATGGCCGAAGCTGCATGAAATATCAATACACAATATGAAAATGACAAAGAAATGCCTTATTATCATCCGATTACAGCGTAATAGGAAACTCAGAAGCGATTTAAATGATATTTAGATATGCTACCAAAATCTCAATTTTGACCTTGATTCGCGACCTCTAAACATCAATATTTTCCCATAAAAATTTGTCTCCCTTATTTTTTACGGGAATGGAACCGGAAAGCCACCCGCACGCATCAAAAATCAAAAATTGATTTTTAAGTGCCACCCTAATATCCATGCTTTTTCTTTCTTACCTATACCTATCATGTCTCATTTTCGAAATGCGCTGATAGCCTGTTCATATAGATCACAGTGACTAAACTACTATAATAGTTGCAAAAAGGAAATTTGTGGATGGGTAATGCGTCCAATTGATTAATCCAATTGATTTTTGCTTCGTTCCTTTATTGCATTGCTCCGATAAGTGTAAAACGAAATGTACCATGGCATAACAAAATAATATAAGAGACAGTTCGTATAAGAGACAGTTCGTCGCAAAAAAGCGTAGAATGTCAATATAGTGTATGTTAGAGAACACCAAGCCCCTTCATTCGGCACACTGCAGCTTTATACATATACAGCAGTAGTACATCGACTGCTCACACTTTGACAGCGCGTGAACTACATTTTGTTTACAGTGCGTCAGTTACAAAGTCCAGATAGCACGCCGATTACTGACTGAAGGCCAGGGTGTCGGGAGAAGAGCACAGACAGATCGGCTGCGGGACTGCAGATGTGCTGTCGGTTATAGAGCCAGCAGACAGACAGATCGTCGGCGAGGCTGCGCTGCAGATATCCTGTTGGTTAGAATATGACAAACAGAGCGTCGGCGGCCGGCGGTGATCAGCACGCTGAATCCTGAGTGGAGGATGTCCTTTATAGACAGAGCGTCTATTATTGACTGTATTTTGTGCGTCTGCTGCAGAGTGCAGACAGCATACCGATCTCCGACTGTAGCCTGTGCGTAGGCTACAGAGTCTAGACAGCACGCTGATTTCTGACTGGGGGACGTCTCACGTCGGTATCACACAGAGAGCGTCGGCCGTCGGAGGTAATCAGATCCAAGACCTGCACCGTCGTAGCGCCAGTCGGCGTTCGGACTCCGCCGCGTGCGGTCAGGTTGACAGCTCCGCCGACGGAGGTTCCGCCGTGTGCGGACGACGTGTTAGATCCGCCGGCGGAATTCCGCACAGCGCTGACAATGCATTACTACGTCTGGACTGCGGACAGACGGACCAATTCCAGCTATGACTTGGTGTACATATTGCTGTCCAAAACGGTGCACTCTTTGCTAGTTTGGTCACCACGTGCCGTGTGATAGGTATTCAAGCTTGGTAGAGAGTGTGGTGCATAATAATAGTGGTGAAGTGAGCATATTTGGGGACAAACCGACCAAATGGTGATAAGACCTAGCTCAGCGCAGTATGACTGTGTCAGTGAGATAATCAACGAGAATGTCATATGATACAGAGGACTGTGGGTGACAGGTCATAGATCAAAGGTCAGTGGATGACTAAGAACAGGTCAGTGGATGACCGAGGGCTTACAGGTCAAGTTTGAGAGGTCACACATCGGCAGGGGTGGTGCTGCAGACATCGATCTGGAAGTGGTAGTACGTCCCATACAAGATGGCTATCTCCGCCTGAGATGCCTGAGACAATAAACTGGTGAGGACAGACACCGGTGACGATGTAAAAGAAAACAAACACTGCCGACTCGTCTCTGGACAAGCATTAACGGCACCGCATAACTAATGACATGGAGACAGATTTCATCGATGATTTTATGGTCGATGCTCAAATATTATGATTAATTTTATGATCAAACATAAAAAGCTGTAGAAAATATAATGGCAACATCCAAAAGTCACAACATACAAAAATAGAGACAAAAAAAAAAACAATATCCTAGCGATCACCCGAATCACTACAGAAACATGGAATCAAACACAGTCATGTTTGATCGATGACCTGACAACACACAAACCACTGTACTCTCTGCCTTCCATTGCCGCTGTAGGTGGTTGCGATGGAGCACTGCCAAATCGATAGCAATGGGTGTGAATGCGGACGGAGCCCAATCAATGCCTTTTGCCTAATGGTCGGGCTGGTGCCGTGAGGGCGGGAGTGGGCGTTATACATGCAGTCCGATAGGACCCCTACTTATAGTTTTATTTCTAGTTCATTTCCTTATCTAATATCTATTCTAGGCTTCTTCATATTGTTTTTAAAACTTTTTCTGAAATTATGCTATCATTTCCCCTGGACTGGGCGGACAATGTAACTACTGTTTTCATTTCACGTTGATTGCTGAGTGTGTCACCTGAAAAAAACAAGCAGGTCGAGTAACGCACACGTCAGAGTCCGACACAGTGCTGTATTTGGTTAGTGGCCGGCTGGTTGATGTACACTGTACATAGTGACACGTATGCGGCTTCGGCTGACAATGAAGTGGGACTCTGTCAATCTGGGGTAGTGTCGGGTTGTGCTTTTCGAGGAAGGAGCTCAGCGGCTTCTGCAGCGTGAGTTTGTTCAGAGGGAAATTCTGAACACGCGGCTCCGGCTTCGCGGAATACGGCTGTCACGCGGTGAATACGTTAACTATATGACTATATATGTAGTTTGTGCTGGTTTGATAGCAAGTGCATTCAATGTGAAGATATTTCTCAGACGGGACTGCTGGACTGCACTCTGCTTTATCCCTTCTTGTGCTAAGGGCATCAGCACCTCGTCAGCGACCTGTCGGCTGTCGTGGTCCGCGTCCTGCGTAGTGGCAGTGTCGTTACCGTTTGGGTGTCGGAGTGGTGCATGTCTATCGCACTTGTGAAGTTGCGTGTTCATTGCCCACATTGAGTGTCGAGTGCCTGTTACCGACAACGCCCTGTAAAAAGGCTGCCAGTTTAGAATTTACATTGAACATTCTGGAGCTGCACTCACGGTGAATTGCGTTTGGCAGCCCTTTATACCCGGTCGCTATGGTCGTTTAAGTATGCGTTGACATATGTATGTGGCCATGCTGAGGCAATTCAAGGTGTGCTGCATGCCGTACTGCTGCTTCACCAGTGGAGTCACGCCTGCTGTAAAACTGATGAGTGAATGACAGACATGAGAGGTCCGTGAATAGCATTCCCTAGGCAGCTGCACTATGCGTGGATCGAATATGGCAAGCGCTTATTCGCAAATCAGTGCTCGTTTGAGCCTATATGGTCAGATTCCGAGTGCCTTGGGGCATATACAATAGTCGACCTCGGCGTGCAGGTCGGCACCGAAACATCGCTCCGGTCAGGTCGCAAGAGCAACGGCTTTGATAGCTGGCCATAGACATTTATGATTTATCGACTTTGTTTTATCCGTGAGCTCTCAAATGGGAAATGTTCGTTGAGCTGTGATAAAATGACTTTACGACACATCATATGCCTCGTTCTTATCAAAATAATTACAACTTGCTTTGAGCGTGCACCGTCATTCTTTTGTGCAGATAAATGGACTACAAGCCTGAGTTAAGCGGCCTTATAGCAGCTTCCACTTTCCAGCTCCATTGAAGTTTTTACGGGTGCGAGCAGTCATATGAGGAGCTAGCCTCCAGTAGAACCACGAATCTTTTAGACACGATTAGCTAAAGCGTTAGCCAGTTAAAACTTTCCTTTCCGGTCGTCCGTCATTGAATGTGCTTTCTTCGACTGGAGCTCGAGTCTGGCTAATAGAACATGTGGTCACGGAAATGCAGAAAGTTTATGTGCGAGTGCGCTGTGCATTAGCACCTACTTTCCCGTCTCCTCGTAGTTGATGGTTTGGGAGCTGGGATGTGCGGCAAAGAGAATAACATTTTCCGTCACGCAAAGGGCGTGGTTTTTAGGCTAAAGCGTAAGGCCGTGGGTTGTTGGCCAGTCACGCTATCACAGAATAAATGATAACCAATCATAGCTGACCGCTCCCACTGGTCACAGCGGTAACTGCTACCATCATTCATTAGAGACAGCTATTGCCTCAGTGAATTGCCGACAAAAAGACAAAGGTCGCTAGTTTTTTTAAAGAGACTGGCTGGATGCTTACAAGCTGGTAATTGCCCACTGTTTTATACCATGTTTTTCTTCGGCTCTGGAGGTCAGCAATAGCTAAATGTTTCCTTTTTCATGCTCTACTGAAGGCAGGAAAATAAATAATTGTACCTGAATGACTGCCTTGGCTCGCTACTGTGCTTAATGATGCAGTTTTTTACTGAAATGATGCTTGTTGTATACGTATATCCGAAAGATTTCAAACATTGATACTCGATGCTGAACATGTTTGAACGAATTAATTTCTGGCATATCTTGTAAAGAAGAGTTCAAAAATAAACGGCAGCATTAGTGGCTTGAAATACAATAATATGCATCGAAATACGACGGACTGAAACGGACGATTTAAAGCTTTAAGCTATAACTCAAGCCAGCTAGCTGCCTCGTGCCATGGTCCCCAATAACCATGCCCTCATACTTTCGGCGAAGTCGTTTTTTTCAGATCTTCCGTTAGGATGGCGAGTGCCTTTCGAGATTGCCCAGTTTCATACCCAGGCCGCACAAAAACAAGTGCCAGTGACCAGTGTGAAAATGTGAGCCGACTGCTCAGCCGCCTAGTACTCGACTTCCTTGAGACCGTTCGTGCACTGTTTCGTCTTATTTCAAAGCGTGTTTGCTCTGTTCCAGATCGTGATTCTCCAAATCGGACTGTCTGGAACGAGGACGACGCTTCGGTGGTGTGCGCTTCACTGAGAGGCAGCTGCCCACCCGGAGGAACACAGCCGTTGGAACCGCCGGGACGGACACAGTCGCTGGTGCCGTCGCTGTCCCCTGATCACCAGGCGCCGGCCGCGGGCCCACCATCGCCATCGAGCCACCCTCCACCGCCACCTGAATACACTCCTCCGGTACCCGCGGACCCTCCTCCACCGTCTGTGATCCCTCCACCGCCACCAGCGGCCCCTCCTCCTCCGCTAACGCACCCTGCAGCGCCACCTGCAGACGACCCGGCCCGGTCGGCAGGGCCCCCTGTGCCTCAGCTGCAGCTGCCTTCATCTACTGGTGCTACCACTCCGTCCCCTGGTGGCCGGCGGGTGAACTCAGCGCGGCCTTCGCCACAGCGCCGACACCTAGCGGTGACCGGACGAACTACTCGCGGCTCGCGGGGCCCGCGCTCAGCTCGCGCTCCCGAGGGTCGGGCGGAGGTGCGGCACCGGTCCCCGCGGCGCAGCCCGCGCGCCGGTCACTCTCACTCTGACCGTCGCTGTCTGAGCGCTGCACTCGGCGCTCGACTGAACATCGAGCTACTACCGAGCCGCTGCAGCCCGGCACCACCCCGAGAGACTACCGCCGAGCAGACCCCGCGTGAGGAGGAGGTGCCACCGTGCGAGCAGCCGCTGACGCTGGCGGAGATCCGGCGCGCGGCCCAGACCTCCTCCATCAGCCAGGCCATCACCAGCGCCACCTGCCACCAGCAGCCGCTCGTACAGACCGTGCAGACGGTCAGCGTGCACGAGCCGCCCACCGAAACCATGGCGCTCGGATACCAGAAGAAACTGCAGTGGAGCCAAGAGAGAGGTAAGCTGCAGCGTTATGGAATACAATGCAATATGCATGTAATTGTACGCATACTATGGACGCCATGAATTTACCCAAATTCACATTCAAAGTGCATGAACGTTTTCATTTTCCTCCTTTTCTTGTCAACGAACTCGTCGAGCATATACCATGTCCTTTTAATAACACCCCTAGTTTTCTGAGCTCATGTCGCTCGGCGTGTCGTCGCGGGGTTTCACTGGCACAACATGCACGGTGACGGCCCCCGCATGTTACGCAGCCGATGAGGTCGCTAATGATCACTTTACGGCGGTGAAGTCAGACTTCAGAGACGGTTGACTGCTGCAAGTAGCATGTCAGCCACTTCAAGGAGATGTTTCTCACACAGCTATCTGGTGATCCTTTTTGGGAACGAAACCTGCCGAACATTCTCGCTAAAGACAAAAAAAACACACATTTGAGGTCCTAACGGCTATGTTTGAAGCGAACGCAAAATTCTGGCGCCTGGGCTTATAAAGGTTATGGCATCAATTAGAAAACAATGTCACGAAAAAAACGTATGATGATTGCATGAGAGTCTTAGTTTTAGTGAGCATTATTTCAGTTGAGGTGGATTTATTATGTGTCGCACTATTTTATTTATGTCAGCACCGACTTCGTCAGCAACGCATGTCATGTAGAGACGACTGTGAAAGGCACACACTACACAGATGTTTTGGTGTACACCTGTGCCTTTAGTGACGACGCTATTGAATATTAATGACATTGGCTGCAACCTACCGACACCTCTCGCCGGCTTCTGGTTCTGACACGTGGTGACTGGCGAGGGTTATACGAGAGACTTACGCCCCCCCCCCCCCGCCCCCTTACATGGGGATGGGCGTCCTAACACCCCCCTCCCCCCCCCCCACACCCAATCTGTACTATGGCGCGAGAATGACGATCTTGAGAAGCTGTGACTAGAGGTGACAAAAGATGAAAATTTTGGGAACCAGACTCGAACCAGACCCGGCTGGACATTTCTGGAACCAGTCAGACCCGGTCTTAGTTGGAATCGGAACCAGTTGGACCCGTTCCCCAAAAGTCAATTAATACAAACTACTTGTAGGTATCATTAGTTGCATCAAGTAAAACAGCCTATTTCCCACTGCGAATACTCACGAGCTATTGTGTGCAAAGAAACATTCACTTCATATTTTGCAATAATGTGTAGTGTGCAATATGTATAGTTTATGGAAAGACCCGGTTGGACCCGTCAGAAAATTTCCAGGAACCGGTCTGGACCCATATGGGTCCAGACTGGTTCTTTGGACCGGGTCCTCGGTGTTGTATCGTGAGCCTGGCTACGCGTAGTTCAGTTAGCGACCGCCAGGTGGAAACCGGTCGCCGGTTGTGCGGCAGTTCGGCCGCCGGCCCGCGCAGGGCGTGGATGTGTTCTGGTTGGCTGTGCGCCAAGTGGGCGCGCAATCGCAGACGTGGAATAAAGAACTCACATTATATCAAATTGGCGACGAGGATCAGATCAAGGTGAAGCCTTGGAGCTGTGATTGCGAGTGATGGCGAAACGGACCGGTGATCAGTGCGCGGTGGTCAGCGAGGGCGGACAGGCCACGGACGGTGAGGGCGCAAACGTTGCTTAGTACGAATGCTTAGTGCTTAGTATTGCTTAGTATTTTTATTTTCGCGCTGCTACTGGTAGTCTGCCTGTCGCGCGGCGGCCGTGGTCGTGGCAGGATTTCCATGTGATCGCCATTTGTGGCGGCCATGATGCCTCGGCAGTGTGGTGTGCGTGGCGCATGCGTCGGCGTGCTGCACGCTGATTGGTCGGCCGGGGGTGACGCGCAGCTGTGGCAGCGCGTGTGATTGGCCGATTGGTGCGGCGGGGAGGGCCTCAATGCGGTTTGAGGTGCCTGGTCCCCAAGCGGATAATTTCGGCGGGAAGCTGGCGCGCGGCCGGGCGGTTCGGGACGAGTGCGCATGCGCGCGCGGTGACAAGCGCGTGACGTCACTACCACGTGACGCCCCCGTCGAGTAAAGCGCGGGAAACCGCAGCCGGCAGCGCCAAGAGTAAGACGGGCGCAGGGCGGCGCGGTGAGCGGTGACGGTCGGCGTGAGCGGTGGCGGACCGGCGTGAGCGGTGGCCGACCGGTGGAGCGGCGGCGGGCCGACCGGTGGAGCGGCGGCGGGCCGACCGGTGAAGCGGCGGCGGGCCGACCGGTGGAGCGGCGGCGGGCCGACCGGTGGAGCGGCGGCGGGCCGACCGGTGGAGCGGCGGCGGGCCGACCGGTGGAGCGGCGGCGGGCCGACCGGTGAAGCGGCGGCGGGCCGACCGGTGGAGCGGCGGCGGGCCGACCGGTGGAGCGGCGGCGGGCCGACCGGTGGGGCGGCGGCGGGCCGACCGGTGGAGCGGCGGCGGGCCGACCGGTGGAGCGGCGGCGGGCCGGCCGGAGGAGCGGCGGCGGGCCGACCGGTGGAGCGGCGGCGGGCCGGCCGGAGGAGCGGCGGCGGGCCGGCCGGAGGAGCGGCGGCGGGCCGACCGGAGGAACGACGCGCTGGTGAGAGCACGGCAGCGCGATGGATCCAACGGGCATGCAGCTGGTGTCTGCGGGGCCGTACCGGGCAGGCACGGACTTCGAGAAATGGCTGCGAGCTTTGGAGCGATACATGGTCGCCATGGACATCCAAGGGCCTACCAGACGGTGCGCCGTGCTACTACACCTGGTGGGGCCTGACATAGCCGATGTCAGCGACTCCCTGCCGGAAGAGGAGGCAGAAGGATCGGAGGAAGACGAGTTCACCCGGCTAAAAAGGAAGTTGGTACGGTACCTGGTGCCAAGGAATAACGTCGTGGCTGAACGAGGGAAATTCCAAGGAATGACAATGGAGCCGGAGGAAAGCCTGGAGGAGTTCCTGGCCAGGCTACGGACCCAAATCCTGCGCTGCGGCTACGAGCCGGCGCAGGTGAACCGGGAGCTGCGAGACCGCTGCGTCCTGGGCAGCCGAGGCGAGCTGCAGCGGAAGCTGGTGAGGGAAGCGGCACTGAAGGGCGACGAACTCAACCTGGAGGATGTCCGGCGGACGGCACGCGCCCACCGGGACGTCATGGACCTGACGACTCGGTTGTCAGGGGCGCCGGTGCCGGCTGCGACGGACGGGGAGGCAGTCCAGGTGGTGAGACGCCAGCGGCGGGCGGAGACGGCCAGGCCGGCCGAGCGCCCGGGACCGGGCTCGTGCTTCGGCTGCGGAGGCCGGGGACACTGGCGGCGGGACTGTCCGACGGCCAGGGCGGACTCGGCGCCGGAGAGGGCGCGCCCTCCGGCGGCAGGAGCGGTGCAGCAGCGCGGAGTGTCTCGCCCGCCCGGCCCGGCAGACGGCGGTCGGCGAGACAGCAGACGCGGCGGACCGCTCGAGAAGAGGAGGTGCTTCAAATGTGGCAGAACTGGACACCTGAAGCGGGACTGTCCAGGAATCGGACAGGTGGCGTCCGTGGAGGAGGATGTCGTGATGACGGTGGCGCAGCTGACGAGCCAGGACCGGCTGCCACTGGTAACTCTGTCTGTCAACGGCCGGGAGACTGAGATGCTGGTTGACACCGGGTCACCAGTGTCGATCGTGGCGGACGGCAGCATCCCGGGACTGAAGCTGAGACCGTCCAAGATGCAGCTACGCTCGTTCACGGGTCAGCCGGTGCCGGTCCGCGGCGAGGCGACCGTGCAGGCGGAGTATGGCGGCCAGCGGAAGCGGCTGAACGTGGTTGTCAGCAGTCAGCTCCGACACCACCCACTGCTGGGGCGCGACTGGCTGCGTGAAATACGTCTGGACTGGCGGTCGCTGCTGCAGGTCAGCGAGGCCAGCAAAGTGAGCGGCGGGCGGACGCTGAGCTCAGTGACGGCGGCGCACGCAGCAGTGTTTGCAGGGGGCCTCGGCACGATGGAGCAGCGCGCGCACCTGACCCTAAAGCCGGACGCGGTGCCGCGGCGGCTACCACCGCGACCCGTACAGTAGGTCTACTAAAAAAGTCCCCCGCTCCAGAGGCGGCCGGCCGGCCGAACCCCCGGATTCCAGCCCCGACTCTATTGCGCAGGCCGCGGCAGTGACACGGGTCAGGTCGCGGCGCCCGGCGAGTGGGTCAGTTGGCGGCGGCCGGCCGTGGAGTGAGGACGCCGTGTGTGGGGCGCAGCGATGCCACAGTGCAGAGGAGGGGAAGATAATGACTGCACGATGCCGGAAATAATGCCTTTGTGATCTAAATCAAACACCTGCACTGCAGTGCATATCCTCCCTTGCCCCATTCTTATTATGTATATCATAATCCTTCAATAATCCGTAATGACCATTCAACGCAAGCAAGCAAACAAAACAACCCGTTTAGCGGCGACATCATCTCGGATAAAAAAGCGACAGTGATGATTAGAATTGACTTAGCGCGAGGGCAAATCGAGGGGTATATATGTATCATATGCTGAGTATTTTATTCCCATCTAGCAAATTAGGATTGGGGATCTTGTCCAACAAGTCAGCGGCCGTTCTAGAGACAGATAAATACTTTGTTTTCGGTCGCATCATTATCTGCAATAATTCGAAGCGAGGTTTAACCCTCGCCGGCCGAGAAAAAGGGGTGGATGCCGCCACCTTGTATTTTTTTTGTGGTAGCTCAAAGCACACTGATGATAGAAGGCTGAGATTTCATATGCCTTACATTTGATTCAAGCCGGATCATTTGAAATCAACCACGTTTTCACTTTAGGTCACTTAACTATGACGTCTTAAGTAAACCTCTGCAGACTGCACGATTGTCGGTTATAAAATGATGCAAATCCGTAATGCACTTAGTCTCATATAAGCATAATGGGAAAATATGGAAACTGTTAATTTGACGTCGGAAATGACCTAAAACTATACCTCAAGCACATGAAATCGTGACTTCATACATTCTTGGCAAGGTTTAATGCTTCACTTTTCCATTGTTCACCTTGCGTGACGGAGTGCTCGTCAATAGGAGTGCTTCGTCAATAACTCCCGATCAAAATGAGCTAGCCAGTCGGGACAGCCATCAATGGACTCTGCAAGACTTGCCGAATCAAATGTTATGCAACACGTCCTCCTTTCAACAGCTTCGTGACCTGTGTTGCCCTAACATGACATTGACCTAAACATCCTAAATTGCTTCACCTAAGCAAAAAAGCATATAAATCGACGCGTCTGAGAACAGAAAACACGATTGTATCGAAATGACGATAATGCGACCATTTTTTGCGAAGTTTTTCACCAAAAAACCGATCCGATGCCGTGGGGCCCTTGACCTGCCCTAAGAGGTCACTGATATTTTAAAATGGGATAACAGTCGCTGCGCCACGTAACGACGCAAACGCTCGTTTTTTTTTTCCGCGAGGCTCTAGCAGTTAGCTCAATTATAGGAGCTTAACATGGGGTTGGGGAATCGCTCCCTTCTCACTTACTATTTGGCCAGGATAGTGTTCGCAATTATTGTTAAAATCTAACATTTCAAGATTTCAAATGACCCATTTGTTTCCGCCCAAGTCTTTCAATTGAAGGTCATAACACCAGGTCACGTCAAGTGACCTTACCTCAAGGAAAGTTCCTGTGCTCATCATATCTAAATGCATCGACTAACCGATCGCTTTAGAACCTTCAGCGATTTCAATGGGCAACAGTATATGTATTTGAAACGTTTACTTTGCAAGTTTGACATTGCTGACAGAAAGGTCGAGTCAATTTTGAGATCACTAAAGTCAATGGGAGAAAGTTGAACTGCGCTTTTTTGGACGGAACGCATAATAAACACTCTGAAGTCTGAAAACATGTGGTGCCTGATGAGATACAATACTGAATGAGAAAATTGTTTGTTTTGTTGGGAGCCATCTTTTTCGGTCTGAGAAGGCCCTTGCAGAGCTATGACATAACTATGCTCTGGTGTAGAAATTTGGTTGTGCGAGCCAGCGACAGTGATCTGCGGAAGCGTGACTGTTCCCGTGGGACGATTGCCCTGTCGGGGCGTTCCAGTCGTCTCCCCAACGGTCACCCGAAGAGGATTATGTGTCCTGGAATGGAACCGACATCAACTACAGGTTGGCTGGTGGGGTGACCTCCAGTCCAGAGAGGGAAGCATGAAGACTACGGGCGATGCGGATTGTTTTTTCCTGAGGATAGCGAGGACGGAAGGAATCTAGCACCCTTGACCCTTCCTTTTACTGTATGTATCTCAGGCTTTTAAATCTCCTAAGCGTTTTTTTTTCTCGACATCGTCAAGGTGTCATTAATAAAAATATGAAATCCGGGAGGATAAATTAGATATAGAAATTGTGGCCAATAGAACATTATCAGTTGCGTTCAACATACTCGTAAGCATGATCACACACCCAGCTTACACGTGAGCCATGTAATAACTATTTTTGATAGACATGCTTAAGCTATGAAATCATCTAAAAGTGTTTGTAAAGTTCCACGATACGGATCTAATATCCTGCAATGCATCATGACCATTTCTGGTCAGGTCATGTCTTTGAACATCGGCCAAATTCTTCAAATGACCTTTAAAGATCAACTTTTGATTCATTCGAAGCGTTTTGATAAGAGGAACACGAGGCTGGTAAAATTAATTTCATGCAAGTTTAGCTTAAAACTTTTAGTGTTTGTGGAAAAGCAATTGGTTTTCTCATAATACCGATGATGGCAGTTGCTGTTATTTACGTGCTTAGCCGTTGACCTTAATTAAATCTGACAATATTATTCAGACATAGCGGAAAACGAGCTGCTTGTTGTGTTAGGTTAGGCTCTTTCGGTCAATTTCAGAGTGGTAAGGATGACAGGAATTAGGGGGAGACAGGGGGCCTGGGCGGGAGTCCTGGGCCTCATGCTCCGCTGGGGCCGAGCCCATCACGTGGGTTGGATTGCCCTGACACATGGAGAGCCGTGGGCGGTGTTTCACGGCCCCGCGCTGCAGCACGCTGCGCTGCGCTGCCATGCATTGTTGCTGCGGTTGATATGAATTCGGCTCCACGCTAGCGTTACGAGCTTCCGAGTCTGTTGATGCATCTATGGAAATTGGAGACCCAATGCACCGGTGCGCGCAACGCACCCTGTCCAAGCAAAATTTCATCATCGATGACCTCTGGTGACATGATCTTTTGCTCTGACCCGATCTAAAATTGGCTGAAGTATCTTTTCTTCTTTTTGCTACTTTTGACGCTACTTCGAATACCACTTAAATGCCCAAAGCTGAGTTATAAGAATGATGCTCAATCCCCATTTCCACTCCAACAGGGCTTGAGAGTCTAGGCAATAGGCATTCCTGTGGGGCACGGGCTAACAATGACTATCTCATAATCATTGTGGCCATGAACATCTACTGCCATTCATTAACACCGGTTTCGCTGCGCTGAGCGGTGGCCGTCCCATTTGTTGGATTCTACAGCTGGCTGGCGGAAAGCGTTACCGGCCGCCCGTCCACCGCCCGCGGGCCGGACCGAGCGGTCCCGCTGACCCTACCTGACCTGAGCCCGGCGCGATATGGGACGGGCAGACGGGGGTTCGGCTCAGCGAAGGCAGCGCCCACTGGTGCTGGGGACTTTTTTAATAGACCTACTGTACCGTGTGCGCTGCTGCCGCAAGTGGAGAACGATGGAGCCGGTGGGCGCCTGGACGCCAGCGGAGTGAGCAGCGGGCGCCAGGACGCCGGTGATGAGGGCGGGCGCCGGAGCCCGGAGGCAGGCGGGCGCCGGGGCGCCGGCAGGCTCCGGACCGATGAAGTCTGTGGGCGCCGGGATGCGGCTGGGCGCGGGCGCCATGACACCTACGGAGGAGGCGGACGCCGGGTTGCTGGCGAGCGCCGGGACGCTGGCGGGAACAGCGGACGCCGGGACACGGCAGTCTGCGGGTACCGGGACGCTGGCGGGAACAGCGGTCGCCGGGACACGGCAGTCTGCGGGTACCGGGTCGCTGGCGAGCGCTGGGACGCTGGGGGGCGCCGGCGCGCTGGTAGGCGGCGGGACGCCAGCGGCGCCGGGAGGTCAGGCCGGCGGGACGCCAGCGGCGCCGGGAGGTCAGGCCGGCGGGACGCCAGCGACGCCGGGAGGTCAGGCCGGCGGGACGCCAGCGGTGCCGGGAGGTCAGGCCGGCGGGACGCCAGCGGCGCCGGGAGGCCAGTCCGGCGGGACGCCAGCGGCGCCGGGAGGCCAGGCCGGCGGGACACAAGCGGCGCCGGGAGGTCAGACAGGCGGAACGCCGGCGGCGCCGGGAGGTCAGGCCGGCGGGACGCCAGCGGCGCGGGGAGGTCAGGCCGGAGGGACGCCATCGGCGCCGGGAGACCAGTCCGGTGGGACTGCGGCGGCGCCGGGAGCCGGGTCCGTCGGGACTGCGGCGGCGCCGGGAGCGGAGGCTGCAGCGGCTCAGATCGGACTGATACGACGGAGCAGGTCCGGAATCAGCGGGAGGCGGCCGCTGGGACGGTCGTGTCGGCGGCGCTCGGCGAGGCCGGTGCTGGCGCCAGCGGTGGTGCGAGGACGGCCGTGCGGGTGTCGCCCGGCGGTGCCGGCGGGGTCTCTAGCGAAGGCGCTAGGACGGCTGTACCGGTGGCGCTCGACGGGGTCGGTGCCGGCGCCAGCGGAGGCGACGGAAAAGACAGCCGAGCGGTGACAGTCCTCGGGAGCAGTCAGACAGTCACCGAGTGCAGCGGCGGCACAGCGGACTGGCATCGGAACGACCGTACTCGTACGGGCGGCGGAGCGGTTGCGAGCAGTGCCGATAGGGCAGGTGAGGTGCGCGGCGACGCAGCGGACCGGTATCGGGCTGGTCGCCCTCGTGCAAGCGGTGGAGAGACGGTGAGCGAGGCCGAAGGAACAGGTCGCGCGCGTGGTGGCGCTACTGACGGACCGCCGGCAGCGGTGAGCGGTGCTGGTGGGACCGGCGGCGCGCGCGGTAGCAAGCCTAACGTTTCGCCGGGAGTGGTGAGCGGCGCCGGTGGGACAGGACATGGCGCGCGCGGCGGCGATTGTAAAGGACCGCCGGCAGAGGTGCGGCGGCGGTTGTCCGTGCGTCACTCTCAGCCACCGAGGAGGTGGATAACTGAGATGTGATCGGGTGGGAAAATACGTGATTTTACGGAGATGTGATCGGGCGGAAGGATCGAGCGGAAGAATATGTGATTCCGTGTGTCAATAGGTGCCACCGATAAGGTGGATAACAGATGTGATTGGCCAGGGAAAGTGTGGGTCAATTTGTACCGCCGAGAAGGGTGATGACTGATTAGTTATTATCGTTTGGAAGTACAGACTGATAAGCAGTGTAAGGGCAGACGTGCGCGACTCTAAAGTCAGTGAATTTGTAGTTATGTTCGTACCGCACGGATGTGAGCGATGTCAGTGATCGCACTAAAATAGGCGGCAGTGTTGACGCTGTAAGTGACCGGACTGGATTTGACTAGTTTGTGGTGGCTCGCAGGTTGAGTAAGTTATGTTTGATAGTTCGATGTTCGAACTCAAATCCAGGGGGGCAGGGTGTTGTATCGTGAGCCTGGCTACGCGTAGTTCAGTTAGCGACCGCCAGGTGGAAACCGGTCGCCGGTTGTGCGGCAGTTCGGCCGCCGGCCCGCGCAGGGCGTGGATGTGTTCTGGTTGGCTGTGCGCCAAGTGGGCGCGCAATCGCAGACGTGGAATAAAGAACTCACATTATATCACTCGGGTCCACATTTTGCCACCTCTAGCTGTGACAGATAACAGAATCTCTGCGAGTCGATTCTACATATAGTGAATGAGCTGGTGCGCCGGTAGACTGTGCCGCAATGCCTGCGTGTTCAGCGGGACAGCCTATAGCTCCAGGTTCGAGTGCAGGCCGTATAGCCTGCCTCGCCGCTCGCCAGCCCGCGGTTGGCCTTCAACGGCCAGGCACAACGTCAAGTCCCGAGCTCGGAGAAAGGATTATAGCAGAAGCTAAAAACATCACTTGTAATTAATATGACAATGTGGAAATATCCGTTCTAAAACCTCACCGCGCTGCGCTGTCTAGCCCCTCCCTCCGTGCCTCACCGCTATAAGCGCGGTGAGGCGGTGAGGGTGCACCCTCACCCCCGTCTGCACGAGCGACCGGATTCGGACGTTCGTCTGTAGTGGCACACACACACAAAACATTGAATATGCGCGTGCCGAGATTATTGGTTGCCAGCGGGAGCCGCATCCACCTGTACAGGATATTGCGGTTTTGACGTCCGAGGCGTGGCTGAGGTGCAGCTGTTTCTCCATTCTCAGCCGTTCGCCCGACCCAGTGGTGTTTGTTCGCTTCTGTAGTTAGTCTGTTGGCTGCGATGCTCTCCGGCAGTGTAGCACAGAACCCGCAGGATTGCATCAGGAGTGATTGTTTTGTGATTACGTCATGCGTGTTGATCTGGTTATCTCTGTGCAACAGAAGGTGTTAAAGTGAAATTCTCCACAGGTAGAAATTGTTCAGGTCTCAGCAATGCCACGGACCGTGCCAACTGCCAACTGGCAGCGATTAATTGGGTCACCGTGCGCAATGTGACCGATACAAGTCAATTGTAAGTGCATAAAACAAACGGCTCGATCGTTCAAAGGGAGCGTAATTACTGTAATCGCGCGAAGCTGGCCTTCACAGTCCTTTTATTAGCCGCTACAAATCATAGATAAAGTTCTCTGGATCCTTATTGTTACGTCGTGTGAAACCAAGATAAAGCAGCAATGTCACTTGATAGGACTGTCGGCAAGCTAAAAGCGGCGACAAGCAAACTGAGAGACGATTTAATTACTTCTATTGAATCGAAGTTCCGACTTTTTGAAACGATCTTAGAAGACATCGAGGACAGTGCATCGGTAATGAGTACAACTTCCGATTGTGAATGGACAAAAACATGCAACAGGCGTACAAACATGAATAAGAAGGTACATGACTGCAGGCTGGATGGTTTCTTCTCGACCTCTCCTGTCAGTCACCAGTCGTTCTCAAAGACCCTCAAGCGGCCTTCAGTTGACGTCTGGACCTGCTCGGAGGCGTACCCAGCAGAGCTGCCAGCCTGCACGGCCCTCCATGGCGCAGTTACCGCCAGCTGCCGTGGCCCCGTGGCCGTCTCCACCCGTGCAGCTGGGGGTGTGACCGGCAGCTCGGAGCCTCGCCGACAGGCCGGCGGCCCCTGCGGCAGGTGTCAGTCTGCGCCCCAGTCGCGTATCGGCCGTCACCGGGAGGGCGGGGCGGCGGTGTGCTGGCCGGTGGGCTGTCCCGGGATGGACCAGGAGAGGGCGGTCAACCCCGTGGAGACCAGTCGCACACCGAGCCCTGTCTGTCGGTTCGTCCTGTGCGCCCGAGTGTCCAAGAGGCCGAGGGATCGCGCATATCTGACCCGAGGCCGTAGAACTCCGGCTGAGCAGCCGCTTTCAGGTGGGTGTCGTATCTCTAGGCATGAGTGCTCCTGGCATTTGCTTACTGTGTGCATAAAAGGTAGTCTCAAGTGGTTTGGCGCTAGGAAAATTGTTCCAACGATGTTTCTAGCTCAACAGAGCAAACCTAGATCAGTATGTAGATCGTAGCCCCCGTAATCCCCAACTGTAGTACTCCTAGCTTTCCTTCAATGGGTACTTCCGTCATACCTTGTGTATTCGAATTTCAAACAAAGCGAATCATGCATGTAAATCAAACTTTATGTGCTCAAGACAGGCGTCAATTAGTGCAGACCCCAATATGCATTATTCCCTGCGGTCTTGACCAATAATCGGGACCCAATCAGTATTAATGTCTGGATGGTTTATATAGCCCCTTGTTCTGCACGCGTGCCTAACGCTAGCCAATACCGCGGGGTCAACGCCCGATACCGAGTCACGACTGTCGGTGACTGTCACACGATTGCTGATGACTGTCACATGACGGAGGGCAACTATTACATGACTGTCGATGACTGTCACACGACCGTCAGCCTTCGTCACACGAAGACTGTCGGTGATTGTCACACTTGACCGTAGAGGATCGTCGCACCACTGTCGGTGACTGTCATAAAGTATAGTTAGTTACTATCGGTGACTGTCACACGACTGTGAGTGACTGTCACATGACTGTTCGGTGACTGTTACACTAGTACCGGTGACATGAGTCCAGTGTCTACCGGTGACACTGTCTACCGGCGACTGTCGTCCGGCCGGTAACTCGGACCGTTTTCGGCGTCAGTGCCCCACGACGGTCGGTGCCCGCGGCCGGCCGCCCGGTGCCACGTCGGGTGGGCTGCGCCACAGGCTGCGCCCCGTCACCGCTTCGATCGTGCACACAACAGGCGGCACAAGGACCGCCACAGTGAGCGACATACCGCACCAGCTGACTGCACGGCCCGCTGAGTCACCGGGCACAGTGGGCGCCGGACTGACCCCGGACGGGGCCGCCGGCAGTGGTTAGCGTGTGAGAGAAGTTGTGAGCACTACAGTGTAGTGTTGAGTACTATCGTGCACTATTGAGCCCTGCCTGGTAGGCGTTGAACGGTTGCAAACCTGCGCCTCAGTACAGTCAGTCTGTGGGTACTGGCGAGCGCTGGATGTGAACGAAGAGTGCCTGGACGCACGGCAGGCGCCTGCTGATCCAGTGCACCATTCTAGGCAAGGCGCCCGCCTGCTGAACTAATCAAACGACTGTCTGAACGTTTGAACTGATGAAGTGGAGACGACTGAAACTGGTGATAGCGGGCAGAAGATGTAAGTGCCACCGGGACTCGAGAGGAGCGACACCCGACAATGAAGGTATGTGCGAAGAAACAATGCCGATTGTGTGGCCATTTGAGTGCATTTTCAGTTATGTTATATGGTTGAAGTAGCGATCAGACGCCAGCGCATCGTTCTTCCCTCCACACTACTCGCGCGACAGGATGGTGTTTTCAGACGACCTTGACCTGTGGAGCTCCGTGCCATGGGACGTTAGTGCTGGAGACGCCGACGACTGCCATGGAATTTATCGATTCCCGTGAGCTGCCCACCAAATGCCGATGAGTTGAAGGTTGATGGCACTAGTTGATATAGGCTATAGAAACTAGGATACCGTTTACCATAGATAACATGAATCATGTTATCTATGCGTTTACCTATGCACTAAGGATGATTGCACAAAATAAGCAGATTGAAAACTTTCCCAATATATGGAGCTAACAAATGTTGCATCAACCAGAATGATAAGAACGGTAAGGTACCTTTTTTCGTATTGGCGAGCGTCTTTTTTGTGTGCAAAGGGCAGGTTGCGCATCTGTGTAAGTACCTATTGCCAAACGTTCTACAAATCGTTCTTAAAATCGTGATGTGATTTTCATGTGCGCAAATCTGCGAAGCCTGCCATAACTGAATTTAGGATGTCGACAGTCGATTATTATGAAAAGGTAATTAATTGTGCTAGAAGAATCTAGACCTCATCATCAACAGTAATGACACATGCATAATGGGCATGGTTATTGGCACATTTCTGTTCGTCGTAGATTTCATGTCAAGTGGCAAGGAATGGGGATGGGCAATGGGCATGACATCTCCTCGTGTCGAAAGTGTTCATCCCAGTCGCTCTCATCTGGAGCCATTATTGTACACAAAGCGGACATGAGCTTACCTCCTTCCAACCGGGCAGTACAGCACTACAATATGTTATATGTGGGAATTAGTGCCAAGCAGTTGATCGATCCGCCCTCGGCTCGCCGTGGCGCACCCAGGCGTGGACGTTCGCGCACCGGAAATGATTTCAGTCACCTAATAATTCCAGGCTAATCCTCGTCAGCCGAGGGGATGGATCGATAGCAAGCGCTGACGGTCATCTCGCGATTACTCGCAACGAATTAGCATAGAGAGCTGAATGTTGGCTTACTTGATGTTGGAACACCAACCGCATTTTTATGTCGGGTCAGGCCGTTGACCTATGACGCAATAAGCGAGTCTCTGCACAGCCCTTAAATGTTGGAACTTAGCAAACCCTCAGTGCCAGGGAATCGTTGCGGGGGGATAAAACTTTCAAACAGTACGTAGTCGACAGTTATGTTAAAGCGGATCTCAAACCTGTTCCTCAGATCAAATATAACAGTCATTGCCAAACAGGACTGTGACAGAGCTCTGTTGATTGTTTTATTTCTTATCTTGAATTTGCACTATCTGTAGCTCACTATCGCTGAATGGTTGCATGTTTCTGTCATCTGTGATAATACCAGTAAAACGCCTTTTGGGCGACCAACGGAGCGAGCGAGAGGATGGGCCTTGCACGTGCGAAATTGCGAGGGGGTACCTCCAACTAACTTGTGCACTGCACCCTACTAACCGGTCTTTAGCGATGTGCCAAATTTCAGCGCAATCGGCCTAGCCGTTCTCGAGATCTGGAAGCGGCACACTGCACGTGCGCACGTGCAAGCGGGGTCCAAACTGACTTTTGCACGGCACCCTACTAACTGGTCCCCAACCGTGTACCAAATTTGAGCGCAATCGGCCCAGCCGTTCTCGAGATCTGGGAGCGCCCCCTGCACGTGCGCACGTGCTGTAGCACCCCAACCTTAACACATGCACATGAATTATCTGATGGAGAC
Organism: Amphibalanus amphitrite; assembly: GCF_019059575.1. NCBI lineage: Eukaryota > Metazoa > Arthropoda > Thecostraca > Balanomorpha > Balanidae > Amphibalanus > Amphibalanus amphitrite. The sequence continues at coordinate 1,349,243 of NW_024881554.1, forward strand.
CTAACTGTGTACCGAGTTTCAATTCAATCGGCCCAACCGTTGTGCCGTTATTGAGGTTGCAATTTTGGGGGTTCTTAAAAAATGCCCAACTTTACCACGCGCCGCGCCACGTGCGGTGGTTGGCAAGAACGCATGGTGGCCATTACACCACAGAACTTTTACGTCCAAGTGACATTCAGTAAAGAAGACCGCTTGTCAATCGGATGTCTCGTTCCTAAGATATTAGCTTTTGAAGAGCGTCCCCACGGCCGGCCGGCCGCTCATACTCAGGATTTTCCCTTAATTCAGTATGAGACTCCGCTCGCTTCGCTCGTTCCGTAATCATACCAGTGCGATTGGATTGGATGAGTCATCTTCCCAAATCTAGACGATATCGCATGCCAGAAAGGCTGTTAGAGAAGCTAGCAAACCTTTCTCGGATATTAACCTCACGATGTGACCCTAATAGCGCTTGGACTCTGCTTCGACCCACGCACCCCATAAAACAGCAAATGTTATTTGCTGTCCGATTCAGGTCGAGGTTGTCGGGGCCAGGAAAAAAAGAAATCCATTATTTTACCACAGGTGCACCCATCTGTGAAGTCACGTTTCTGGCTACACGAGAGACCGCTTAATCTCCAGAGCGATGTTTCCCCATGTCATGTCTGTCCTGCCGTTCCGATATCCCGCGCCCTGCTGGGGGGGGGGGGTGTTTGAACACCCCCCCCCTTGTGGTTTTTAGTACACCTTATCATACATCAATTCTACACAAGTTGTGAAAATTTCAGACCAAGGTCATTCAAGGTCAGGTCACCAGGTCACTTGAAGTGACCTCACCTCATAAAAAGTTTCAATGTCTGTCATAGCTACACCGAGTGACCGATCGCTTTGAAACTTTCAGCGATTGCTAAGAGCAATAGCATGTACAAAATGTATATCTCAGAATTTTGATATCGATGACCTAAGGACTAAGGTCAGGTCAATTTTGCGACCTCCCCATTATAAGTCAATGGGAGAAAATTGAAATGCGCCTCTTTTGGACGAAAGACATTATGAACACTCCCAAACACCGAATTACAAGTGGTTTAGACACACTGAACATGAAAATGGTGTCCGTGACCCTTGTTTGTGCCCTGAGGTCATCTTAGGTCACGAATGGTATCTAACAGTTTTTCGCAAATAACTTTTGATAGAGGCATGCTAGAGCGATGAAAACGCCTTATATGTGTTCGGCTCGACGATACGGATCGACTGATATGCAACATGACCCTTTCCGGTCAGGTCATGACCTTGACCTGAGGTCAAATTTTCAAGTTGACCTTTCAAGGTCAAGTTATAGTTCATTCGATGCGTCTTGACGAGAGGAACACGATTCCGGTGAAAGTAAGCTCGTACAAGGCTTGGGTCAAAAGTTATTGCAGAAAGACTGATTCCGAAAAAATCGGCTATTTTTGCAGTTTTTGCCCCCTGCAGGCAAAACCGTTGACGTTAGGTCAAATCTGAGAGAATTACTCAGAAAGGGCGTTAATAGGGCTATCGAATGCACTTTTCCGCGGCGCTGTAGCTCTAGGGGAGAGCGGGGTGAGTTGTATCATGTCCAAGTTGTATCAGGGCGAATTGTGCCAAACTTATCCAATAGATAGCGCTCGTGACACGACCAGCCGACAAGGTTTTCCGGGCGCCACCTTTCCATGTTCTGTCGTGTGGCTGGGTGGACGCGTCTCGAGGTGAGAGCCGATTTTATGTTTTTTTAATGTCATTCTAAAAAATTAAGCTGCAGGAAAATGTGTGTTTTGGGCATTTAGATGTGCACGAATTTGAAAGATCTCCGTAGCGGTGGTGAGGGTAGGTTCTAAGGCTGCGTGAGTGAAAATGAATTTCTCCAGCTGTCCGCTGTTTTTGAGCACGAGGAAGTTTTTTTCCAAGATGGCGGCGAGGTGCATGTTGTATCAGAGCCGGGTGGGGTATGTTGTAACATGTATGTATGTATGTATGTATGGGTATGTTGCTTTTGATCGTGAAAGCTAAGCCCTGGCTCGCGTTTGTAGGTAGCTAGTCAATACTCGTTCCATTTCGGCACAATGTGTTGGCTGCTTTGCTCTTAACGGGTCACTTTTGCGTCTAGTCTGTTGATGTTTCGTTCGTTTCGATGTTTCGTTCGGATTGACCTAAGTTTGATCTAATAAAAGTGAAGCCTATGAGCATATACATTGTATTAACCCCATTTAATGTTGTTGTTATGTTCAAAACCAGTAGTAAGCACACTCCCTGAAACGTGAAATAGTGATACAAATTACCCCACCATGTGATACAACTCACCCAAGCCATGGGGCAAGTTGTATCAAAAACATTGTTCTATTCGGCAGACCGTAGAAGAAAAACTAGTAGAGGTAGCGGAAAAGTTACTTTGCACAAAAAAGCAGAAGAATCAAGGAAGGAGATAGTATGGAAATAATGAGTTTATCACGGATAGTTACGAGGTTATGGGTCTCGGAGTAAAAACTGATACAACCCACCCCACTCTCCCCTATTGGTTCCCGAGTTATGCGTTGGCTTCTTGGAAATTTTTCGACATTCGACCTGGAAATCGGCGAAATTTTGCCTTCAATGACCTCTGGTGACCTGACCTTTGACCTGACCAAAAAAATTGACCGAAGTGATTTCGTCATTATTTTTGACGCTCTTTCGAACGCCGCCTTCCGCGTATCGCTACGTGGCCCAGGAGCCGAGTTACAAGGGGGGGGGGTTCAAACACCCCCCCCCCCCAGCAGGGCGTGGAAATCCAGGACCCCCAGCCGGGCGCGGGATATGTCACGCGTCCCTCTGTCAGCGGCGGGAGCTCTGTGTTGCCCGAGCCGACCTTGGACACTGCCTGCCACGTGCCCGACCGCCGCCTCCACCGACGACGGCGACGACGGCGCGTTACTCTGCCGTTGTTGTGGTGGTATCGACGGCGTCGGCCGGTGCGTGGCGCGTGCGGCGGCGGTCGCCGTGGCCGGCGGGGGGCGGGCTGCGGTGCGCCGCCGGCTCGCCGCCGCCTCCAGACGGGCGCGGGCCGGCACGGCGGCCGGTGGTCAGCCGCCCGAGATGGCCACCCATCTGACAGCCACCCGTCTGCCCTCGATTCCAGTGGACGGAGGGGGCCTGGCGGGACTGTGGAGGACCGCGGAAGACGGCAAACTGAGACAGCGTGATGCCAAGGTGAGCATAAGCGGTCCGGGAGATAGCAGAATACCTATAGAAGAGCAGTCTGTCAGTCACGCCTTTGAACATCGTAAATCCAGAGCATGCCTAGTGCATGCTACGCTTGCAGTTTTTGCATGCGCCGATTGCTAAACGGTAGGTACACATTCATGAGTTCGTTCCGTGCCGTGCAAATCAAAATGTCTGGTCCGGGTGTATGTTTAACTCCATGGATGTCTGTGAACCCGAAACTTCACCGTCTGAAGGAGTCACGCCACACCACTTTGTCCAGGACTAACAGTGGTGATTACCGTAGCGTTGCTGCACGAGATGCTTGTTCAGCCGTGCTAAATTTGACGGAAGAGGACTATTTGATAGAGAAATGTGCAACGTAATGCAGCGTTTTTATAACCATTTTAATCTTAAACGATGAATCGTCTCATTTTAGTCTCATTGCTATCACAGGTGGAATATGGTAATGCATATAAGATCATGTGACGATCACTGATCAATGATCAATGATCATCACCAAGTACACGGTTTAGGTGTAGGGGAGAGCGGGGTCAAATGTAACACGGGGCAATTGTAACAGTGTTAATAATTCATAAACTTACCAATAGAATGAGCTGATGTTCAGACCGAAAATGCGTAATTCTATACTGCCTTTCCCAACGGAGTTTGAAGCGAAAGTGCCGGGTATGTCGATGGCTGTGCACAGTAATGTGTTTTTGAGAGCATTTTGTAGATTTTTATGCCGTTATATTTGATTATAGCTCATTCCCGCCATTGAAAAGATATCGACTTCAGACTTTGTATAAGCGTTGGCAGGCTTGTTGTCGATAAATTGAAAGCATTAAATGCTGCCTACATGCAACATCTTTTTGCGCCAGTTTCGTCTAAAATATGTCAAGGCGCGACGGGGACAATTGTAACATTTTTGCAGGGGTCAAATGTAACAGGTTATAGGTCAGTGGCCATTATGTCAAAGTCGTCAAATATTCAAGGGAGATGAAACATTGCTAGAATTAAGAGAACTGTGAGTTTTGTCGCAATCGGCAGCTTTTCACGCGATTTATTTGCGAAAAACCAAGGGAGAGGAGGTCCATCCAACCCCTGTATAAGTGCGAGGTTTTATTGCCTTCTTCCTGAGAAGAACCGTCCCTACCAAGTCTGGGATGATGAACAAGTGTTCAATACTTTTGTTAAATCAAAGTTTTGGAAAAAAATTGTGTTGCTGTAGCCTGTAAATGAACATGTTACAATTGTCCCCGGATGGTGTTACTTTTGACCCCGTATCTGGGGCGAATTGTAACAGCTGAATTGACTTTTTCGAATAACAATTTTGACCCGAAAAAGAAGCTATTTCGGAAATGTTTTAACTGCATTTTAACCCGCGCCCGGCTGGGGGTCCTGGATTTCCACGCCCTGCTGGGGGGGGGGGTGTTTGAACACCCCCCCTTCTAACTCGGCTCCTGGGCCACGTAGCGATACGCGGAAGGCGGCGTTCGAAAGAGCGTCAAAAATAATGACGAAATCACTTCGGTCAATTTTTTGGTCAGGTCAAAGGTCAGGTCACCAGAGGTCATTGAAGGCAAAATTTCGCCGATTTCCAGGTCGAATGTCGACAATTTCCAAGAAGCCAACGCATAACTCGGGAACCAATAGAGCTACAGCGCCGCGGAAAAGCGCATCCGATAGCCCTATTAACGCCCTTTCTGAGTAATTCTCTCAGATTTGACCTAACGTCAACGGTTTTGCCTGCAGGGGGCAAAAACTGCAAAAATAGCCGATTTTTCTGAAAGTTATTCTGCAATAACTTTTGACCCAAGCCACGTACGAGCTTACTTTTACCGGCATCGTGTTCCTCTCGTCAAGACGCATCGAATGAACTATAACTTGACCTTGAAAGGTCAACTTGAAAATTTGACCTCAGGTCAAGGTCATGACCTGACCGGAAAGGGTCATGTTGCATATCAGTCGATCCGTATCGTCGAGCTGAACACATCTAAGGCGTTTTCATCGCTCTAGCATGCCTCTATCAAAAGTTATTTGCGAAAAACTGTTAGATACCATTCGTGACCTAAGATGACCTCAGGGCATAAACAGGGGTCACGGACACCATTTTCATGTTCAGTGTGTCTAAACCACTTGTAATTCAGTGTTTGGGAGTGTTTATAATGTCTTTCGTCCAAAGGAGGCGCATTTCAATTTTCTCCCATTGACTTATAATGGGGAGGTCGCAAAATTGACCTGACCTTAGGTCAGCGATATCAAAATTCTGAGATATACATTTTGTACATCTATTGCTCTCAGCGATCGCTGAAAGTTTCAAAGCGATCGGTCACTCGGTGTAGCTATGACAGACATTGAAACTTTTTATGAGGTGAGGTCACTTCAAGTGACCTGGTGACCTGACCTTGAATGACCTTGGTCTGAAATTTTCACAACATGTGTAGAATTGATGTATGATAAGGTGTACCAAAAACGGCGGCGCTCCGCGCCGCCGTTTTTGAGATATTCGCGAAAAACCACAAGGGGGGGTGTTCAAACACCCCCCCCCCCAGCAGGGCGCGGGTTAAAGACAAAACATCATAGTTTCTGAAAATAAAAGAAAGAGCTTTATAGCTGCAAACGTGTTTGCACCAGATGATAAAATGCAAAAAATGTTACAATTGACCCCGTTCTCCCCTACCTACGCATAATTTTATCAAAATCGAACTTTCCAGCGGGGAATCATTCATAAGGTAGTTGACTGGGCGGCTTTGTATGGACTGTTCATCGCGGCAGCTATAGCACAGCTAATTAACGTCCAAGGCTGCATGCTTCTGTCTAAATGCCTTATGCATGCAATCTAATACACTGTCGGTAATATTCGTAACAACTGCAAATTATCCAGGAAAAATATCGCAAGTGGTCTTTTGCCGCTTCGGCCACATCGCTATTGTTTTTTTTTTTTTTTTTTTGTTTTTTTTTTTGCTCTAGGGGAGAGCGGGGAGAGTTGTATCATGTCCAAGTTGTATCAGGGCGAATTGTGCCAAACTTATCCAATAGATAGCGCTCGTGACACGACCAGCCGACGAGGTTTTCCGGGCGCCATCTTTCCCTGTTCTGTCGTGTGGCTGGGTGGACGCGTCTCGAGGTGAGAGCCGATTTTATGTTTTTTTAATGTCATTCTAAAAAAATGAGTTGCAAGAAAATGTGTGTTTTGGGCATTTAGATGTGCACGAATTTGAAAGATCTCCGTAGCGGTGGTGAGGGTAGGTTCTAAGGCTGCGTGAGTGAAAATGGATTTCTCCAGCTGTCCGCTGTTTTTGAGCACGAGGATGTTTTTTCCAAGATGGCGGCGAGGTACATGTTGTATCAGAGCCGGGTGGGGTATGTTGTAACATGTATGTATGTATGGGCATGTTGCTTTTGATCGCGAAAGCTAGGCCCTGTCTCGCGTTTGTAGGTAGCTAGTCAATACTCGTTCCATTTCGGCACAATGTGTTGGCTTCTTTGCTCTTAACGGGCCACTTTTGCATCTAGTCTGTTGATGTTTCGTTCGTTTCGATGTTTCGTTCGGATTGCATTGACCTAAGTTTGGTCTAATAAAAGTGAAGCCTTTGAGCATATACATTGTATTAACCCCATTTAATGTTGTTGTTATACTCAAAAGCAGTAGCAAGCACACTCCCTAAAACGTGAAATACCTAGTGATACAAATTACCCCACCATGTGATACAACTCACCCAAGCCATGGGGCAAGTTGTATCAAAAACATTGTTCTATTCGGCAGACCGTAGAAGAAAAACTGGTAGAGGTATCGGAAAAGTTACTTTGCACAAAAAAGCAGAAGAATCAAGGAAGGAGATAGTATGGAAATAATGAGTTTGACACGGATAGTTACGAGGTTATGGGTCTCGGAGTAAAAACTGATACAACCCACCCCACTCTCCCCTACGGCCTAATAAATTCACTCGGTCAATCTTACCGAAGGCCTACACTGTACACAATTACACATATGATCATCTAACTTTTAGGCTCCCGTTTCGCAATGCAAGTTAACGCCCGATTTAGCGGAGCTCTACCGTTTAGTTGGTAGGATACCATTAATCGGTGTCGTGCCGCGACGTTCTAACGAACTGCTGAGCCGGCGGGCTGTGTTGTCACAGTCCGAATCCGCCGGGGCTTTAGGTCGTGTCAGAGACCGGCTCAGCAGCTACCGCGGTAAGCCGGCCCCGGGTTGGCTCAGGCCACAGAACTGCGGGTCAGTGTCGCTAGGTGGGCCAGTGAGGCCAGCGGACCCGCCCAGGTCACACCGCCGGTCATTGAAGGACTTCCGCTGATCATCAGAGACGTATCCCGCTCAGTAAGTAAGCAGTGAATGTTGTTTGTAAATGACCAGTGCAGTAGCTCCCACCAGACTTGTGCCAAGGTCCCAAAAAGGTCCGAGATCCAGGGTTCGCAGAGTCCAAGGTCTGGGACCTTGATGGATCCTGGACCTTGCATTGTCATTTTTGTCGTGAGACCTTGGAAACCCAGGACCTTAAAACATCCATATGCCGCGAGACCTTGGAATCCCAGGACCTCAACATTTGCATATGTCGCGAGACCTTGGAATCCCAGGACCTCAACATTTGCATATGCCGCGAGACCTTGGAATCCCAGGACCTTAACATTTGCATGTGTCGCGAGACCTTGGAATCCCAGGACCTCAACATTTGCATATGTCGCGAGACCTTGGAATCCCAGGACATCAACATTTCATGTGACATCAACATGAAACCTTATAGAAACCCAGGACCTCAACATTTCATATGCCGTGAAACCATGGAAAGCCTGAAACCATGGAAAACCAGGGGGGTCAGGACCTCAAAATTTTGGTATGCTGCAAGACCCTGCAGAATGCAGACCTTCAGTCCCAGTTTTATTATTTGTCATGGGTTCTTAGAAGGGTCTGGATCTACACCATCATTTTCTTGAGGGACCTCAAGAATCCTGGAAGCTGGTCCATGAGGTTTATGTTGCACATGGCCACTAAGGACCCTGCACTAGGTTTTGTTTGTAAACACTTCAATAAATATCTATGGTTGAGCCGCTGAGCGACCAGCTGCAAGGGGCTAAGATGGATACATGAAGAGAAAATGAACCAGACTGTGTACCTAGACATATACAGAGCCAAATCATTATCATGGCTGTGAGGCAGAACTGGAACAAGAGACCTGGTACTTGGTAGCTTTTTACATTATCAATGTTATGGACTATGAAACTGTCAAACAGTGGTCAGTGGTGGTTTGGAAAGTTCTTTTCTAATCTCACCTCGCATATTTTCTGGGGCTTGTTTTCTGGGTTGTGATATGCCGGGCTTGAAGCTACTTGGAAGCTACCCTGACCCACTGACCAAGTAAGTGTCAAACTTATTTGATTTGCAAATCATCAAATCACCATTGAGCAATGAGCATCCAATATAAGCAATGATTCCATGACAGTTCAACTTTTCCGTTTAGCAGGTTTTCGTCGGACAATTTTTCGTCTGCAGATTTTCGTCCGCAGACTTTCGTCTATGCATTTTTCGCCTGTGTATTTTTAAGTCCGCGCATTTTTTTCGTAAGGACATTTTCCCCGCCTCGTCCAGACGAAAAAAATGCCGGACAGAAAAATACTCCGACAAAAAATATACCAAAACAATTCGTACAGACGAATAAATGCAAGACGAAAAAGTCAGACGAAAATCTTTTGATTTTGCCAGGTACGCAACGTGTCGCAACAGGCTTAGAACTCTAACGAGAAACCTTCGTAGGAGCTTCGAAAAACAACTAGCATCAAGGATAAAGGACGATCCAAAAGCTTTCTGGAGGTACACGTCATCAAGATTGAAAACAAGATGTGGAGTTGGTGACCTCAGGGACGAAAGGGGCGAAGTCGCTACATCAAATCATGAAAAAGCCTGTATATTGAACAGGTTCTTTGCCAGTAACTTCACAGAGGAAGGCAGCGATGATCTACCAGTACTGACAGTCGAGCCGGTTTGTCAACCAGCTGATGACATTGAGATCACGCCCGCGACTGTTGCTGAGAAGCTCTCCTCGTTGAAGACAACCAGTGCCCCAGGACCGGACTCCATTCATCCTAGAGCCTTGCGAGATTCTGCAAACGGCCTTGCTCTCCCGCTGTGCACTCTGTTCAGGAAGTCGCTGGACTCCGGAATCCTTCCTCCGGACTGGAAGACTGGGAATGTGATCCCGATCCACAAGAAGGGAGACAAACGGTCCCCGGGAAACTACCGGCCGGTGAGCCTCACCTCTGTCCCCTCCAAGATACTTGAGTCCATGGTGAGAGACCGACTGATCTCGCACCTGACTGACAATGACCTGCTGCACCCAGCTCAATATGGGTTTCTGCCGAAGCGGTCTTGTACTTCTCAGCTCTTGGAAGTTCTGGACGACTGGAGCGCAGCTATTGAGGATGGTAAACCAGTCGACGTATGCTACCTCGATTTTGCAAAAGCCTTCGACTCGGTCCCTCATAAGCGCCTCCTCGGGAAACTGAAGGCATATGGCATCTCCGGCAAACTCCTACGGTGGATAGGATCATTCTTGACTGGCCGCTTGCAGAGGGTGCAGGTCCAGGGAGACGCATCAGACTGGTCCCCCGTTACAAGCGGAATCCCTCAAGGATCTGTCTTGGGTCCTACCTTGTTTATTATCTATGTTAACGACCTACCCGAATGTGTAACGAACTGCGTTCGGATGTTCGCCGATGACACCAAGATGTACTGCCGCGTTCCTACTGCGCTTTCCATGCCAACTCTCCAGCAGGACCTTGACGCCCTCCTTCGCTGGTCGGAAACGTGGCTCCTCCGCTTCAACGCAAGTAAATGCAAGATTATGCACATTGGGACCAGAAACCCTCGCATGCACTACAGCCTCGGAGACAGTGCCATCAGCGAGGCGACCGTAGAGAAGGACCTCGGCGTCATCATAGATCACCAACTCAAGTTTCATGAGCAGACAGCGGCTGCAGTGTCGAAGGCCTCTCAGGTGTTGTCGGTCATCAGGCGGTCATTTGCGAACCTGGACTCAAACACCCTCCCATTACTATTCAAGACACTGGTGAGACCGCTGTTGGAGTATGGGAACCTCGTATGGGGACCGTTTAGTAAGCTGGACCAGAAGAAGGTTGAGCGGGTGCAACGAAGAGCTACTCGCCTGGTACAAACTGTCCGACACCTGTCGTATCCAGAGAGGTTGCGCGCACTGAAGCTCCCTTCGCTATACTACAGACGTCAACGGGGTGATATGATAGCCGTCTATCAGATTCTGCATGGTGGCATGGCGGTCCCCACCGAGAAGCTGCTCACCAGATCAACTTCAGGAAGAACAAGAGGCCATGAGTGGAAACTAGCGAAACCGCGGGCCACGACGTTCATCCGAAGACACTCTTTTAGTACACGTGTTATTAACCCATGGAATGCTCTCCCGCAAGCGGTCGTATCAGCTACGTCAGTCAACCAATTCAAGACCAGGCTGGATGCCCACTGGGCTGACATCATGCAAAGCCTTCCCACCTGAACCCGATCTTACCCAACCTGAGGCTGACTGTCGATAAGCACTGGGAGCTCGCTGAGACCGGGCCCCACAGGCCAAATTGGCCTCCCACAACCCGTATACCGTAAGGTAAGGTAAGGTAAATCTGCCGACGAAGAACCGTCTGACGAAAAAATTATCAGATGGAATTTTGTTCAGAGCCTTCAAGCTAATGTGAATGAACAGTAAGTAAGGTTTGCGCTCGCTGATACTCTAATTCTATTGGCGTAATCGATCAGTTTTTTCTGTGAGCGCTCGCGCAAACAAGACTTAGAATATATTTGAGTTTTTATCCAGAGCTCTGTTCGCACCCCGTTTATTTATCAGCAGACTTATGACGTCGGCGGTCGATTTACGTCACGGGACATGACGTCATCACTGCAAGCTACGTGCTACGTGAAAGAGACATATATGATGCTGTACTGACATTGGTGGCGCACATAAACAAATGCTCTCCGCACTGTTTTGTGTGTTTATTGTTTCACATAGGTATGTTGTGATTATATTCGGTTTTGAAAATTTATTTTTTGTGTTAGGTATTTAATTTTATATGCTGTTTATTTGTTCAGCCATAGGTGGCAGGCATAGAACGTTCATTTTCTATTTGTAAACGATTTTACCTGCGTTTTTGTTTTTGTTTTGGAGTACCTACTTCAAAGAAGAGCATTTCAATTTAGTGTTTGATTGTGTCAGAATATGTGTGCTAAAATGCAATATTTTGCCTCATTAGATTTGCTGTCCCCTGAAGTTTGTAAGGATTAAAATACTTGGCCACTCAATATTGTCATTTTATTTCCCAATTTATGTTCACAGTTATTTATTATAAGTAGGTACTGTGTGGTGATACTTTTGCTGTTTCTTCCTTCAAATTATTGTTATTGCCTTGTGTTTTATCTTGGCATACCTATCCATGTAATTTTTTATCTTAAATATAGGAAAATATTCCCAAGAAGGCACTGAATTCATAGCACTCGTACATGTGGTGATTGTTGGTGATGTGTAACCCGGACCGTGAAGCTGGAAAGCCTACTTATGTGCCACAATTTTTAATATTCAAGTTGATTTTTAATGATGAAATTATAAAAAGTTGTTCAGAACCTTGCACGGACTGGTTTGCATATGGAATGATCAGTTCTCATCAATCCAAACAAAAATATGGCACATGCTCATGAGAACATTTACTGCAGGTCTTTGTCCATTTGCTGGAAAATGCCTTCCGCCAGCTGTCCGGTAAAGTCTTCAGACCTGAGGGCTGAGGCATCATCCTGTTATCACTCTGAATAGCTTGGTGAGGTTGCTGAAGGCCTCTATTACTGCTTCCTCTGAGGCTCTGACCCTGAGGTGCTTGAGCAAAAAGCATTTTGGACTTAAAAGGAGGGAGTCAATTTTCTGATCCCTTGTTTTCTTGGCAGGTGATTTATCGCTGCTTTGGGCCAGCGGCCCATCGGACAGCCTTGAGAAGACCGCCGCACGCTGTTTGCAGTCGGTCGACCACCTGTCTTCAACGGACGGACGCCCTCGGTCCCACTCAGCAATTGACTGAAGCCTATCGCGCCGATATGCTCGCTCATCTTCCATCCTCCCTCGCCCTGCCTGATGGTTTCGACGACCCGGGCTGTGGTCCCTGAGTTTCGGAACCCGTCTCGCTGGCCTGCCAGCAGGAGGCCTGGCGCTCGTCGCAGACGAGCGCTGCAGTGTGGCCAAATGCCTTTAATTTTTTGGCATTGATTCGTTGTGTGACGTTGTTTTGTTCGCATGTGGCCATGTGGATAAGGGTACATAGCCTTATCCTTCTCGTTAAATTTGTTATCTCGAAATAAATGTCACCACTCACCATAAATGTGTTCTACATGGGCAATGACTAACTATTCTACTGTACATTTTACGGATGTCACATTTCATGGTGCTTCAGGATAGATATCACAAGCGTCGTACCTCTTTGTTACGTTGATGACGCACCTGTAACCGCAGGCAATAACAGCCGGACACAGGCTGACACGCGCTATTCACCGTTGGGCATATGAACAGATGGGTGTCGTGATCGTGGGCATGGTACTGCCTAGACTCGGCAATAATTAGGGCATTTTTAATTCTCGCCGAACCTATCGGTTTTCTTCATCAGATGCCGTTTAGGGGGAGGGTAGATGGACTCTGCCCTCCCCGCCCCTCGCCATTTCTGACTAAATTGCGACATTTTAGGGCCGTGCAGAAGTTCACTTACGACGTCCCAAGTCAGTAACCTGACCTGACCTAATAATGTGGTCGGTGTGAAGATCCGTCTTTAATGTTCAAGTGCGCCAGCTTTCATCTCTATACCAGCGCCTTCCGAGCAATTACCTTAAAAAGAAACGTCGAGGCCGACACCCGAACCCCATCTTCTCGGTGGCGAGGGCTAGGGGGTAGTGCTTATTAAGGGAGAATGGCTGTGCTATTTGACTGTGCCATTCGAGCCCTACCAACACCTGTGATGAACCGACGCCCGGTGCGAAAGGAACATCGGCGTTCTCGGGCAGTAGCGGCGGAACACCTTCAATGAAGGGGGGGGGGGCACTACCGACCTTTTGTCCCATTCTAAATTCTTTCCATGCAACGCCCATAGGGCTTATGTAAAAATGTCAAAATCAAAGGGGGCACGGTGCCCCGGTGCCCTCCCCATTCCGCCGCCTATGTTCTCGGCAAAGTTGCCGATGATTTGCAAAGTTTGAATGATTCACTGCATAATGCCAAGTCCTTTTGGCTCCTGCGAGATGTCGCTAGCGCGTTGATGAAGTTCAATATAGAGGTCACTAGCGTCGAGCCATGAAACCCAAGATTACTTTCATGAAACCTACGCAGCTAACGGATGGGGCTGCAGACAAAAGTACGCCAAAAGTACGTCGTGACCGTGGTCTCCACTGCTAAGCGACAATCAAAAGGGACATTGCTCAGCTTGTTTGGCGCACGTGTGACAGCGGCGCGGGGCGCGCCCAACGGCCGCGCCTTCGCTGCGGTTGGCCCACAGCGACCGCACGAACTCTGCGGTTATAACAGCAGCCTACGTCACACACTGCTGGCGCGACTCGAGCTCCTATTGGACAAATTCACGTGGTCTCCGTTGCTAGGCAACAATCTCGTCCATCAGCCAGCGTATGGATGGTGGCAGTGGTTTTGTAGTGCCGGTAACTTTTTTGTCTGCGTTTTAGATCACTTTGTAGCCCCATTAAAAGAAGAAATATCTCACTTTTGTGGTTGCCCATAGTAATCGCACGGCAGCCTACGTCAGCAGCCTGCGTGCGTTTCTCGGCCTCTCATTGGTCAACAGCGAAAAAGTGAAATTTTCCTGCAGGACTGTGTCTGGGTAAACGAGAGCTTTCGATTGATACCCAGTTTTACCACTTTGTGACGTCATTTCTAGGGGAAAACGGGTCATAAAGGTTTCCCTCTACCAGGGCCTTTTTTCCCCCTACCGAATCTGTGCTGTGCTGAATCTGTGCTGAATCTGTGCCAACTTCCGTTACATTTTTATATCAGCGTGCTGTCGGTTATTGCTGGCGCGGCTTGGCCTCTCATTGGTCTAACGAATAGACCACTTGAATTCGACCAATGAGGAGCCAAGAAGTTAGCAGCATGGTCGCAGCCTGCTGATAAATAAATGGGGTGCGAACAGAGCTCTAGGTATTATGTAACTGATTACTGAATGTGCAGAAAATCGAAAACATATACCTATCCAATTCAATTTTTCCATTATGAAGCGTGTAGGTTTTATTTCTGGTTTTTTATCTTGCCTGAAAGAATAGGCACTTGGATTTCTGTCTTCAATAACTGTAAGGTGCTATCCTACATTCCTAATTGTAATGATCAGGTAAGATTGATTTGAAAGGAACATGACAGTACAAAATGCCAGGTACCTATCACAGTATCACCTACCTATATTTTTATGAATTTGTCCGGCTAAAGGAGGAGAGATTGATATCATGATTCATCTTTAACTTTGAGTTGTGTTGAAACTCCCCCTACCTATGTAGTATGTTGGTAAATGATAAAACCACCACAGGTTTGCATAGGTTCTGCCCCTTTCAATGTTGCTGGGCATCCGTTGGCAGAATATTTAGAAGTAAGCCTGCTAATCAGAATGCTAGTTTAAGTTCTTGTTGTGGGACCCTGAATAATTTGGATCCTGAGATGTATTCTTGCCGTGGGACCTTGAGGACTGTGGACCCTGAACTCTGAAGTGTATACTTATCATGGGATCTTGGGGACTGTGGATCCTGAAATTCACGCTTGTCGTGGGACCCTAGGGACTGTGGATCCTGCAATGCATTCTTGTCGTGGGACCTTGGGGACTGTGGATCCTGCAATGTATATTTGCCGTGGGACCTTGGAAACCTTGGATTCTAGAAATTGAGTTTGCCGTGGGACCTTGGAAACCTTGGATTTTAGAAATTGAATTTGCCGTGGGACCTTGGAAACCTTGGATTCTAGAAATTGAATTTGCTGTGGGACCTTGGAAACCTTGGATTCTAGAAATTGAATTTGCCGTGGGACCTTGGAAACCTTGGATTCTAGAAATTGAATTTGCCGTGGGACCTTGGAAACCTTGGATTCTAGAAATTGAATTTGCTGTGGGACCTTGGAAACCTTGGATTCTAGAAATTGAATTTGCCGTGGGACCTTGGAAACCTTGGATTCTAGAAATTGAATTTGCCGTGGGACCTTGGAAACCTTGGATTCTAGAAATTGAATTTGCCGTGGGACCTTGAGGATCCTGGATCTTGATTTTTGGTCACGGCACAAGTCTGGCTCCCACTGGTTAATCTGTTCTTTATCGTTTAGTGCCTGCATGTCTGACAGTGACCGCGGTCCCGGCACGAATGACTCTGTGGGAGTAAGAGCCATCTGCATGTTGGAACCCACAACGATCCGCAATACATACATACATACATACATACATCCTATGGGAAGGGATTGACCTGCCCCGTTGTCTGTCGGGGACCCTGTCGTCTGTGTCTGGTCTGTACCTTATGTCTGTGTTTGACTGTCCTCTGTCCTCGGCAGTCGGCGGCCGAGCGGTGGTCGGCCGAGGCGAGTGGCCGGTCGGACGTGCGACGCGCCCCCTCGCTGCCGCCCATCACCCCTCGCGCCAGTCCCGAGGAGGGTGACACCTCGGGCTACTACAGCGAGGCGCAGCCGGACCGGTGCTCGGTGGAGCCGCCGCCGAGCCGGACCGCCTTGGCTGGGTCGCTCAGCTCGGTCCGGTTCGAGCCGCAGAGAGCCGAGCTGGCTGAGACGGCGGGCCCGCCGCCCGCTCCGGCGGCCCCGCCGGAGCCAGTGGCGGAGCATGGCCCGCCGCCGGCCGCCCCGCCGCCCACCCGCGACATGCCCATGACCTGGAGGTGAGTGCTGCGTGGCAGGTGTATCACTGGTTGGGAAGATATTCTCACACAGTTCGTGATGAGAAGTTTTACTTTACTTATCAACTGAAATTTCAATGGTTTTCATTAGGTATACAACTTCGGTAAATGCCGTTAATCGTATCTGATAACTGTCTAAGGTGCTTCAAAATAGCCGTCCTCTAGACTGTCGTTCCCAGCTTCGCCATCGGGAGCGTGGTAGGCTCTCGTGAATCGCATAGCGGAAGGAGAGGAACCGTTCTGTTATTGGGCGCCATGGTATGTGGAGAACGGAACGAACAAAACAGCGGAATAGATAAGGGTATCTTCGTTGTTAGCCTTATCAAAAACATTTCCTTACATGCAGAAATGTCGAACACGTTTTAAGTAAGCATGTACCTACCAAAAGAATATTTTGCAGAACTCGTCATTTTCGTGAATAATGTACAAAAGGAAGTCGGTGTACGATATGACCTGGGGTCATTGCACGTTACTATGCTGTGTCGTTCTTAAATACCCGCCCTGAAATACTGGCGAACGAATATGACCGATAAAATCGGAAAAATTACACCAAGCCAAGCTAACTGAAGGGTTAACATGAGCCTGAATCTGCCGGAACTGCGTTTGCTGAAGGTTACGCCGTTTCCTAGGTTGCAAGAACAGCAAACTCACAGGCTATTAATTTTGCATATGCACCGAGCTTCTCACAAATTGCTTGCACGTCCATTTGCTGACGATAACTGATATGGTAAACTGGGTGCGCGATGTGCAGTCGATGGGACCCCTGCCTGTCAGGGCTGCTCGCTGCCTGGCGACCCTGCCATAGCGACGTCATGTTGGGTAACAGTTGGAGCTCCGGTACGTTCTGGGGAGGCAGGCAGTGTAACCAGCGCCTCGGCCATGTTGTCGGGTCGGATAGGTAACAGACTCAACGACCGGCGCTGCGGGTCGGTCCTGACCGCTGGGACCCCTGGCCGGCACAGCGAGGGGCGGGCAGCCGCCTCACATATATACCTACTTTATTGATCGGAGGTGCCTGCACTCCTAATGGCCGCCTGACGTGCCCGGGCCCTGTGCCGATAAGCACACCTTTTAGTGCACCGCCGTTCAACGAAGGAAACGGTGTGATGACGGGCATGCTGTGATTATCGTACGCCTCCACTTGAACCGTGGCTTTTCCATTATTTGGAGTGTTCACGAAGGTCTTTGCGTCATGCACTGTGACTGAACCAGAATTCATGGAATTGTTGAAGCTTAAATGAATAGGCGCTCATAAGCCAATGAGCTAAAATTGAAAAACTATAATCCTGCCCGAAGCGCTCTGTAGGTTACTACTCGTCTCTGTAGGTTACTTATTTTAGTTGAAAAATTTATTTAAAATGTGTAATGTAAAACTGAACAGCCATGCAGCATGGAGAATAGTTCCACGTGCGATAGGCAATCTTTGAAGAGTGAATGATGTTTTCCCTATTATCAATTGTCTATCACCTGGACCCATATCGGACCTGCTCAGTTTACGGGCGATTGAATAATCCTGTGTGTTCTTACCAAGACTTAGTATTTGCCCCGTCATAGCCTGTGTCCTGTAGGTATCAGATAAAGCTGCATTACCTGACCTGTCCTTGTCAGGACCCCCTGTGTGACCTGACCTGATCCCATCTAAGCCCGAGATCTGATCCTTCATAACCCGCTCCCAACAAACTCACTGTGACCTGGCCCGTCCCCAACTGACCCTGTGTGAGCTGACCCGCCATAGCCGGTCGCCAACCAACCTGATGTGACCTCACCGGTCTTACGCTAATTCTACTGACCTGATCCGTCCCCAATCAGCCCCTTTTGACCTGACCTGGCCTCAACTGACCCACCGTGACCTGACCCATTCGCAGGCGGCAGCAGCACGCCCGTCAGGTGGCCCAGTTGACCCGCGAGTCGGAGCTGCGACGGCGAGCCCAGACTGCCGACAGAATGAAGTGGGGAGACCGGGGAGTGGGTATCAGCCGACTCTGGGACCCGTGCGCCTCCACGGCCCATCTGCCAGACGTGTGCGGAGGTCGACAGGTCAGTACAGACCACGGAGATGTGTGTGTGTGTGGGGGGGGACACACAGGGAGAGAGGTAGGTCAGTCCAATATTTTTTACAGATAGTTGGGACTCTGGTGGCCTATGGATCGGTCGGATGAGTTGGCAGTCACATTAGGGAGCTTTGTTGGGTCCGACGAAAGACTTGTTGGGTTAGTCGGAAGAGACATGCAGTTGGTGGGCCTTGGTTGGTGGTTAGTGCATCAGAAGGTATTAAAAGATCATTCAGGTCAAGCTACCGTATGGTTATTGGGGCATCGGGCAGCCACAGTCATATGCTCACTGCACGGTAGAAATAGCCGCTCAGGCTCGATCGACATTACCTTGCACGGGGCAACGAAAGCCGATGCCCATGACTTTATGGGACGCACGGGCAGCCATCGATCGACCATCGCTGACCTCGACTGCGCAATGGTGACCCCGATTGCTGGATACAATATGCAAACGCACGGGGTGGGCAGGTACCCTTATCCGGGGTGCGTGAGGTGCCGTCAGGGTCCCGTCTCGCTGCGTCCATGACCCCATTCCGGTGGCACTGCCCTATGGCCGTGTCCGGTGTGGTGACGGCTCTGTCTCGGCGTGACACGCGACACACGGTAGGGCGCTAATGAGCCGATCGGCGCCGCGGGGCGGGGCCAGGCGTCGGCCGGTCAACAGACACGCGATCCGTCTGATCGGCACGGCCCCTGGAGGGTGATCGGCCGTGACCGGCACACGGAGGGAGGTCACTGCTCAGTGCTCATCCTCCGGTCCTCAGTCTCGGCTGGGACGGTCAGTGACGGGCACGTAACAACTGGGATAGTACTTATCTGTTCAGTGTTCAGAAGGTATGCCGAACTGCTCACTGCTCAGCTGCCGAACTAGCGGGCTATTGATGATTTCATAGGCACCAGCGTCCAGCCCTCAGGGCGTATTGTGTGCCCTTGCCAGCTCGGTAGCCATGTATGTCATCACAAGAGACATGCGAATGGTCTACGACAAATTGCCTAGCCGGAAAATGTACCCGCAGGGCACCAGCCAGAGCAGCTATTTGGCTACAATTGCTGGAAAGCCGTTTCTACTGATGAATGATGATCATTAACTGTTATTAGAGCTTTGAGGTCTCCGGGCCGGCGCACCACCGGCGCCCACTATACTGTGCTTTGGCTGATAATGATCGATCCCTCGTTGGCGCTGCCGCCACCGAGTTCACGACGAATAGGTAGGAAAAAAAAGAGGGGAGAAAAGAAAAAAATGTGGAGTAGGTCCCTGTGTCGCAGCGTCACTCCTCTCCTCTCGCGGTCGCGGCCGCTCCCCGACTGAGCTCCCCATGTTATTGCCCGCCCGCCCTGTTTGCGCGTGCCCGTCCCCGCGGCGCCGCCGTGGTCGCGGCTGGAGCCCTCAACGGGTCTTATCGGCGGCGGCCGATAAGACGGTCGTCAGGGGAAGGAGGCCCAATTTTGGGCCGAATAACGCATAATTGGGTAGAGCTTAGCAAAGGGTGGTTTCTGGGACAAAAATGACCGCTGAATCCGAATCTGACCGGTGCGCACCTCTAACTAATGTTGCACCGCTTCCAGAGCACGTGCAACTGCGTGGTTCATCTTTTTTGGAGAATGGTACCTTTTTAATGAATTGCAGTGTAACGTCGTTGATATTTGAGATATTGTTTTGAGATTTTGTCCCTGTGCTACAAACACATGGCGTAATTGAAAGCTGAAGTTTTGCAATGTTCGGGCAGCCGATGACGTCACCGTGACGTCATTTACCTATAAATGAGTTGAAAAAGTCGTCTTGTCCTTAAAGCATTTAACTTTATTCCCGTCGTATGCAAATCAGAGAAGGGAAAATAATTAAACATGATCTATGAACATTTCTGAGTCGGATCATCCTAAAATCGTTTTTCCAGAGGTACGTGTGAGTCACATTGAGAACGTGACAGTCAAAGTCACCACCTGACAAATTTGGTCAAACTGGATGAAGTAAAGTGGGACTTTAAAGTCATTTTATCTTTTACTCAGGTTGATAAGTTAATGGTATACTTTTCAGAGTCTCAAGAGTAAATGTATTTTTTATTTAAATGATGGCAAATATTTCGACCCCCATTGAGGAGCCTTTTTCAATGCGAAATTACATGGAATAATAAACGATGCAGACAGTGCAAAGAATGCAAGTTTCACATCAGCAAAGTAATCCTTGTTTTCCACGTGGTCGACATCACAAGAACTTCCATTAAGTCAAAAATTAATATCCTATCTGGCAAAATACAATGAAAAATTAAGATAATTTAAATGACACACACTCACGAAAGTAGAACAGGCTCATTTTGTATACTGTTAAACACTGACACTACCTATGACACTACCTTGGACATCACTTTGTTGTGCCCCGGTGGATGAAGTAGTACAGCAGAGGCCTGTTTCACTAACAAATAAAGTGTGTAATTACAAAGAAAAAACTTGAGTTTAAAAGAAATATTTACCAACATTTGAAATTTGGATTTCACGAAACCTCCGAGCATGAATTTTGAGTTTAAAATTTACCAACTTTTTTACAAGAACAAAGTTTGTAAGAAACATCGAAATCGCAAACTTTCTGTTTCACGAAGACCAAAAACTTGAAAGAAAACGTTGTACTTACAGGTCCGAAATTCCAGTGGCTCTTACGTTCGGAATTTTATTACTTTTTGTGCAATGATGCAAAGCAATCAATTATTTAAAACAAATATGATATGCTGAGTCATTATATGCTCTTTTTTACTTAGCACAATCCCTACGAACCAGCTATGAGCAATAAATAAATATCGTCATGTTTTGTCATTCGCGCGCCATAATTGCATTCAACAGTCTTCTGCTGTCAAATGTTTTGCGTGTTATTTTCTTTCAATAATAAGATATTGTGAACCATCATTTATACCATTTAGAAACAGCATCATTATTTATAATTTATTCATGCATTTTTTGACATGAATACTAGACATAATTTGATAAAAAGAAGCAATATCTGTAACATGTTGTAGTTCTTGATTAAAAACATTTTTACTGTTTACAAGTTTTTTTGCAAACTCTTTTTATCGGAGGTGCCGCTGGTGATGAAGTTTAGTGAAATCCGATTTTACATAGTTTGCAAAAATACTTATGAATTGTAAAGTTCAAACACTTGTAATCGCAAGTTTTTAGTGAAACAGGCCTCAGATTGGTGAATCACGTGAAATAGTATATTTTTATGATTTTTATATCATTTTTACCGTGTTCTGGCGCTGCGACGGCATTTAAATCGAAATACTGTTGGCGTTGAATTGGCTAAATATCGTTCCTTTGGTCTTATTTATAGTTCAAATTGTACAATTTTTTTATTTATTTCAAGTAAATATCCATTCCTATGAATAACGGAAAGTCAGCGTGGGTTCAGCTTAGTCGTTACGTGCGTTTGGCTAGCGATATAAAATGATCCAGAATTGTGCTTGTCATGAACACTGGGAAAGAAACAAAGGGAAACTCATGTGGAATTTACCTTGACCTCCGCAAGGCATTCGATACAGTTGATATCGAGATACTGCTCTGCAAACTGCATAAATATGGCATATGTGATGAAGCATACTTGATGCTAAAATCATACTTGAATGAACGCACTCAATGCGTTCAAATCGATGATACGCAATCATCTATTCTTCCGGTAAACATAGGAGTACCTCAGGGGTCTATTCTGGGTCCACTCCTTTTTATATTATACATAAATGATTTTATATCCATATGTGATGAACACATATCTGTACTTTTATATGCTGATGATACTGCCATTTTCATAGAAGGTGAAAACAGAAATGCACTTCAAGCCAGACTAAATACATTAATGCCTAAAATTGCTGAATGGTTTGCTTCTAACCAGTTGTCCCTCAATGCTGATAAAACGTACTATCAGCTATATGGTAATCAACCAACAAACTGTGAACTAACAATTCAAATTGATGGTGCTAAAATTACTCGTGCAAACACTGTTAAGTACCTTGGTGTATTTATTGATGATGACCTTAAGTGGAAAACACACATAGCCAAACTCCAAATAATATTATCGAGAAATATCGGAATAATGAATAGGCTCAAATACCTTTTGGGCACAAAACACCTTTTGCTACTGTATCATTCTCTTTTCCTTAGTTATATTAACTACTGCTGCTTCATTTACACAAATACATACCCAACTAGTTTAAATGAATTAGACAAACTTCAGAAACGTGCTATAAGAATAATTGATGGACAGCCAAGACTGGCACATACTGCACCAATATTCAAGAAGTTCAAACTTCTTAAACTTAGGGATATTGGGCAACAGCAAATGTTGCTATTACTGCACAGAAAACTTAGTGGAAACCTACCAATGGCTATTGCAGAGCTTTTTGTAACATCTGAACCTACTAGAATAAATCGTTCCATTAAACATTTCTACAGGGTGTTTCACTAAAAGTGTCAAAAAGTAAATGCTTATTAAAGATATATAAAATAAGCAAAGCACGTGGTTGCGCACGTGGCTTTGTTGCAAATTTTTGGACATTTATGCTTTGGCCACTTAAGACATATTTTACACTCATACGGAGCGAGGGCAGGAGGCCAAAGTTACTAGTCGTTTTTTTCCTTATACAGAACAAGAACAGGTTATTTACACCGCAACAGGAGGGGTGAATTACACTTACATTTGGTGCTATCAGAAACATTGAAACCGTACGCCGACTTTTCAGGAAACGTTTCACTCTCTCACCTCGCTACGACCCAAATTATAAAAGTTTCAAAGGGCTTCTTGAGAGGTTTAAAAGGGTTCCTTTCATGCCGGTTCCAGTCCAAAAAAAGGCGGGTCGCCCCCACCTCTCGGCGGAAATCGTTAAAAAGGTCAGGGTCTTTTTAGGGCCTTTTAAGATAACAAGAAGCTTCTTTCAACATCAGATATAGCCAAGCCCCCAATTTATCAGAAACAACCACTGTAACGGCTGTAGCCACCAAGAACTGGCTGGACCAGAAGTTCCGTTCCCGGGCCGAATAATCAGCTGCCTCACCGCCCGCCCCTGGCCAGCGCGAGGCCCCGATCTGTCACCGCTAGTCTTTGGTTTTGGTCAGTAGCTGTCGCAGAGCTGAGGAAGACTTAAGTCGCATCACTTTTAGAGCTGAAGAGCACAATGCAAGGCTTTGCCGACAGTCTGGACGATGAAGATGAAAACGGGCTGTGAGGCACCTCCGGACACGTGCCGAAACGGTGCATCAAAAGAAGCGGCGGATATGTGGAATAGGTTTGAATGACGGTGATATCATTATTATATATTCAAATGTCCAACAATTGCGGATGGAATGATGTGCAAATGTCCATAGAAAACATTGTTATTTTGTGCATTAGGGCCTTTTACTTTTTGACACTTTTAGTGAAACACCCTGTATGAATCATTTACATACAAAGTATACAAAACGCATACTTTATCGTGGGCCGGGCCCAGAGTCTGGAACAAAATTATGGTGCCTTTATTTCCCAGACTTTCTACAGTACCAGCTTCGAAATCAGTTATTAAAAAGCTCTCCAAAAGTTTCTTTCTTAACCAGTATCATTGATTCATTCAATTCAGTTTGCATGATGATATGCCTCGTGTGATAATGTAATTGAAAATCATCTTGGTTATTGGGTAGTTCTATTACCCGTTACCTCCTATTTCTGATTTCTTTCTTTCTTTCTTTCTTTCTTTCTTTCTTTCTTTTTGATTTGATTTAAACTTAATTTGATTTTGATTAAATTTATCTTATTTTTATTTTTATTTTACATTTTGTCTTTCGTTCTTGGCGTTTCTTGACATTACCTCCCGATTGTGTTCTGTTGACTTATTTATTTTAATTAAATTTTATTTCTACACTTGTCACCTCGGAACTGGCCTCTGTGGGCTGTCCGACAACAAGCCTTGCTTAGTTGGACGGCCCTGCAGGGGTTCAGTAACTGATCCTGCTCGAATTTGACCAGAAAGATCACCTTCAACCATCCACTTTATTTGTATGACTGCTCCCCCTCTATCACCTTCCTCCCACTAACATTACCCTGTATGAGTGTATATCTGTGGGCGTTTCAGGGGTGTAGGAGGGCAGTCACTAACTGTTTGCAGTTGTGACCACTTTGCTTCTCTTATGTTAACATATTAACAGCATGCTCACTCCACAGCTGTTTGCTTTCTTTTGTTTTTTTCCTTACTCTTAGCAGGGAGTGCCGCGACTTGTCATATTAAGTTTGGTCTGGTGTTAACGTAAGGTTCTGTGTGTCGCTGGGATAGAGGGAGGGCGCACTCCTGGTCACCTATTCATGGGTGGCGGCGTAGAAAAAGAAAAAAAAAAGAAAATAAACAGCTGTGGTTTATCAAAAAGGGCAAAAATCACCTTTGTAAGAAAGTGAAATATCTTAGATATTTGTGGAAAACAATCCAAGATCGAAGCGAGACCACACGATAGACGATGCAGGAACAAAACAGTACCTACAAAAATGATCTGAAACCGAATGCCTCCTCATAAACCTGTTTTGTGTGAAGTGCATTTTCTTGGGACTACATTGCAAGTGAAAATTCATTTGTATCAAAGGAGCATGGATTAGTGATTGCGCTGTAAAGTTGAAGCTTGGTGACACCTTCAACAAGCATGCGGCTCGACACCATCAGATGCTCTTGGAACACACATGGAACCGTTTTAGACAAAGCTACAGAATGCAGATTGATGATCACGGGCGCGACGAGCTGAAAATGGAGCTCTCCCAACTCGCCCGTCTGAGTCCATAAGAGATTGAATAGTACCAGCATGCGGCTGCTGGAGAAGGGAGAGCCGGAGCTGGCAGTACGGGCCAAGGAGCTGGCAGGCCGGGAGTATGGACGCCTGACGCGACTCCCTCCGGACGATCCCGCTCGGAAGCTCATTGATAAGACACCGCCACCTAGACTACATTACAGAGCCCACCTCCATTGGATGCGGAAGAAACAGGAAGCCCAGGAGGTGGGAGTGCCGGCACCGTCGCCGCCAGATGAGGACGTTGCTGGCCTCCAGCATCGACCCTGTTTCCGACGAGTGGGGAAGTGGGTGTGCGAGGAAGCTGGACTGGGTGGAGTGCCCGTAGCCCCACTAACCCTGCACCAGGGAGAACCGCCGTGGAAGCAGTACAACACCAACGTCCACTTCGGCTTGAAGCTTCCGAAACCTACCAAGAGGACTGACCCACCAGAATTACGGAAGACTGCAACCCTGGAGGCCCTGGCCGCCTACCCAAATCAAGATCTCACAATCTGGTCTGATGGCTCTGCCCTAGACGGTACCAAGAAAGGCGGCGGAGGAGCCCTCCTCGAACTGCACCGTGAGGGACGCACGATCAAAGGTACCATACCGGCAGAAGTCGTATACCCAAATCAAGACCTCACAATCTGGTCTGATGGCTCTGCCCTAGACGGTACCAAGAAAGGCGGCGGAGGAGCCCTCCGCCGCCTTTGCTGAGGGAGAGCAAGATCAAAGGTACCATACCGGCAGAAGTCGTATGCAGCAGCATGCAGGCGGAGCTGGCGGCGATGTCGGAGGCGTTAAAATGTTTCTTGGGACTGCACCCTCGCTGCCATTCGGTCTGTCCTGCTCTGCTCGGACTCCCTGTCCGGCCTCCAACTGCTCAGCCGAGGCCCAGCAGCGCAGGAATCGGCCGTGACACAGGGCATCTGGGCTCTCCTGCACTCTGCCGCGGCCGGGGGTAGAGCTATCAGTCTCCAGTGGATCCCGGGCCACGCAGGGGTCGAGGGTAATATAGAAGCGGACCGCCTAGCAAACATCGCGGCAACATCAGGTGACCAGCGTCGGATCCCAGTTGACCTGGCCTGTGCGCGCATCGCCATCAGACACTGGGCCGGCCGGCTAACCCTCGATCGCTCCAAGCATCACCCACATTTGGAGAACACCCCTGGCCACGACAACCTCGACCGATGGGGACAGACCACTGTCTCGCAGATCCGCAGCGGCTGCTCACCCCTGGTCCGGGCCACACTCTTCAGGATTGGCCTGGCCATCAGCTCTCTCTCTCTCTGCGGACAGTGCAGCGAAGAGGACACGGTCGTGCACCTGCTATGCGAGTGCCTGGCCGCGCAAGAACGCAAACCCGGCTCTGGGGGCCACTCCCCACCCTCTAGGATGTGCTCTCGGGGCCGGCTAAATACGTCACGGAGTTCCTCGACCGAGTGGGGCGGATCACGTTACCTGTGGACCAGCCCCGGTCTGCCGCGCCCTAGGGCACGGCCGGCAGTGCGCGGAAGAAGAAGAAGGGAGAGCCGGCTGACGCATCGGAAGAGGTGCATCTATCCGAGTCCTGCGTCAGAACGACCAGTCGCTCTGCTCCGTCGACCTGGCCGGCGACTTCACGTACCGGCTGGTTGGCGTCGACAACTTAACGGCGGTGCCAAGCACTCGGGATACTACCTATGTGCGTATGCCGCGTGGCGTGTACTGTACAGAATGGGACGGAACATATTGTATCATCACGACGAGACGCGTCCGCTGGATGGACGAGGCAGACGTCCTGGGCGAATGCCACCGCCCAGGGTGCACAGAGTCACCGTGCCGGCGGCCGGCAGCCGAACGCCTCCTGATAGTAGCCGTGTTACATTATGTGTGTTCGCCTGTGCGTGTGTGTGTATACCTATGTATTTACCAAAAGAGATCAATACAACCAACCAGAATCAAATTCTCTCCGGTTAGTTGTTACGTGTTCTTCAATGCACGGGTATATGACGTCTAAGAACATGAATAACCACAATACATTGATAAGAACTTGGGACATAACACATGTGAAACCCTCTGTGACGAAATTTACGCCCACCTTATTAGGTACGTATGCCAACGTAATAAACTAAAACTACGCCTGTAAAGAACATATCTAATTCTAAAATCTCGCAAGCATACAATGCCTTACGAATGCTTTGCGGCGCCAACACATATATGTATGAACGACTTCTATACCTTACTTTGAATTTCGTCATGTGGCGTCCTGAAAACGTCATCAGCAATTTTTCAGCTATAGCTTTTGATCAAACCACATAAGAACAATGAAAGCATTTTCCATGCGATTATCTTGATAATCGGCCAAGGCGACTGGTAAACTACATGACCATTTCCAGTCAGATCATAACCTTTACTAGCGTGATAATCGACCTGAGCCCATGAACTGCGGTAAAATATAATCTTAACCAATCAAAGCCAATTTGCATACTATTCGATGCGTCTCGGTGAGAGAATCACAACGATGGTAAAATGGACGACATGCAAGCATTGTATCAAAAGTTATTGCACAAAAACTATTTGGGGTATAAACGCACGCTCCGCGGATTTCGCCCCCTGTAGGCCAAAATGGTACCTCCATCCAGACGATTTTTACTTTTTGCAACGGCGAGATATTTTCTGAGCATGCTCAATGCATCTTAAACCCGCCAATGAGCGTATCCTGTGAATAAGGTTAAATGTTTTGTTGTCACATCTCATTTTCTCGTCCATTTACGAATAAATGACGTCACAGTGACGTCATAGATTGTCTGCGATATGCGTTAACTAGAATTTTCATTTATGCAATGAATTTTGACTATAATATTAAATTTTGGCATACAACACAACTACACGACAAGTTTTATTTTAAAATATATAAAAAGGGTACCATTCTTCAAAAAAGAAGAACTACGCAGTTGCACGTGCTCTGGAAGTGGTGCAACATTAGTTAGAGGTGCGCACCGGTCAGATTCGGGTTCAGCGGTCATTTTTGTCCCAGAAACCACCCTTTGCTAAGCTCTACCCAATTTTGCGTTATTCGGCCCAAAATTGGGCCTCCTTCCCCTGACTATGGTTGGATTACGATGCAGACATTATACACCAGGCGATTGACCTAATTATATGCTAAGCTGTGCTTGAAAGAAGGCCAACTTGAGGTTTGCTAGGTGCGCTGGCAGTATACTTTCTGGCGTCTTTTAATTGTTTTATGTTTCATTACTTCTCGTACTACTCCTCGTTCCCTTACCCCTCGCCGGACCTATTGGTTTTCTTCCTACGCGCCGGCCGAGTGGGGAGGGGGGCAAGTACGACCCCCCCTCGCCGTTTCGCCCCTGGTGGAGCTAGCGCGCGTCGCAGAAAAACGAGCGTGTGCGCCGTTACCAGACGCAGAGATTGGTACCCGATTTTAAAGTCCTAGGTCAACCGGTGACCTCTGAGGTCAGGTCAAGTGCCCCAAGGTACGGTTCAGTTTTTGGTGAATAACTTCGCAAAAAAACGGCCGCAGAGCGCCGATTTTGGCAGCATCGTGTTCACCTCGCTCAGGCGCGTCGAATGATATACTTTTTGTCCGGGTCAGGTCAACTTGGGGTGTTGACCTCAGGTCAAGGTCAGGCCAGCACCCCCAGGTCACGAAGTTGGTCGAAAGAAGTCATGTCGTATATCATTTGATTCGGCAGGTCTTCCTGAGTCCATTGGTGGCTTTCCCGACTCGCTAGCTCAATTTGATCAAGAGTTATTGACGAAAAACTAATATGACCTTGATGACGTCATAAATGACGTCACGCAAGGTCAACATTGCAAAAGTGACGCATCTAACCTTGCAAGGAGTGCATCAAATCACGATTCTGTGTGCTTGAGATAGTTGGAGATCGTTCCCGGCGCCAGAATAGCAGTTTTCATTTTTCCCCATTGACTTATAATGGTGAGATCACGAAAATGACCTGACCTCATATGACCTTTAGGAAAAATCCGAGATATGCAAGTTGTGAGACTCATAATGGATACTAGATCCTGCAAGTTTCATTTCCCTGTGACATCTCCTCTGGCAGCGAGGGCGTTGCGAAGTTGCGACATCTGAAGACCGTGCAGAGGTTCACTTATGACGTCATAGACGTCATAGGTCAGTGACCTGACCTGATCCAAAAATGCGGTTGGTGTCAGAAGATCCGGCTTGAATCAAAGGTCAGGTATGCCAAGTTTCAGCTCTCTATCGCCAGCGCATTCGGAGCTATCGCGAAAAAAAAAACTATGGGGGGGCGGCACCCGCCCCCCCCCCCCGGCCGGCGAGGGTTACGTTGTGACGATGTTCTACATATAGAGGCGCCAAGGGGGGAGGTAAATGCTCTCCCCAGACTGACTACCGTCTCTCTCCGTCCTCTAACCACCATCTCTCTCCGCAGTTCGAGGCGCCGCGCTGGGTGGAGCGCGCGGCGGACGGCACCACTGTCGAGGTCGATGACAGGTCACCGAGTGTGGCCGCCGGGTCGGGCCCCGCCTCGCCTGCCGCCAACGGGACACACCCGCTGTTCCGGCTGCCCGCCCAGATGGCCAGGTCAGTCGGAACTGCAGCAGTGACCGGCCGAACGGAGAGGAGCGGTACGATGTGCTGGAAACTGGGATACCGTCTTATTTACGTTACTAAGCGATACGTAATGGAACGTGGCTATGGTGCTTGACTTCACCTCCGAGTCATTCGTCGAAATTGCGATTCGAAGCGTGTAAGTGCTGTCACTTGGTGTATGAAATAAAAGCTGCCGCGAATGGAGCTACAGTCAGCCCTAGTGCTGAGCCGAGATCGGCAGGCGCCACGTCCTCCCTCCTCGAAGTGACGGCTCCCTCCGTTCAGCCGAACCGGGATCAATGGAGGCCCGAGGGGACGCGGTGCCGACTGACGTACCGTCTTCCCGCACCGGCTGCGGCGTGCGTGTGGCCACGGTTGTCATGACAACGGCGTCGTGGCTGTCGGCGGACCCCGCCACGAACTATTTATCCAGACGGAACAAATAAGCTGGCCCCATTTCGCCAATGGAACGCACGCTTGTTTATCGTTCCGGGTAGATTTGTGACACCACCTCGATCGCACTAGATGTAGCCTAAAGATGTCAGCGCTCTCCCTTGCAATCGTGGAGCTCGTGGAGTGCACAACTTGAGTCAGCGTTTTGTAATCAACTTCTACCGCGGTTTTCCTACCGTCTCGTTTTACCGTCGTTGACCGTCCCGTCTCGTTACCAACGCCAAGCTTCAGTTATCTTTCTTTCGATTCCTCCGCAGACGGGCGACGGACTCCGGCCCGGTGAGGGCACGTCGGATCGACACGGCGGCCCCGGCAGCCGGTCCCGGCGCCACCCCACCCGCCGAGGGTCTCACGGACGCCGAGCGGCGGCGACAGGTGGCCTTGCAGCACCTCCGAGACAACCAGAAACAGGCGAGTTCAAGGCAGAGATACACAGAAGCAGGGGAGTCAAACGGGCAGAGGTAACGGTACCGATAAAACGTAAGGACTGAGTAAGTGCCACAGACAAGTACAACCTACCGATACCTGTTACCAGCCGAGCAAACGCAATAGCAGAGCAAACGCACCTCAACCTACCACACCACCACCACCTGCAGTTGACGGTGGCGGCGAGAAGTTGGCGACTCGGCAGCAAAGCGATCGGGTCCCACTAGCCACCAGTCGGTATCCGTCACAGGGGCCACTGACCACATCTCTCCCCCACCACCTGGTGTCATTGTCACCCTGACCGGCGCGGGGTCACGGCTGACACACGACACAATGGGGCGACAAACGACTCTCACCGACCCGTGTCGGCGGCGACGGCCCCACACGGCACCGATCGCCCGGGGACTGCCGATACATCGCGCCGCATCGCGCCGACACACTCGTAACGTCTCAGACTGAGGGCTAACTGAGCAGTGTCACGCTGCTCAACATTGGACCTATTAGTAGGAAAAGTGGAAGGCACGTCATTCCGCAGTGCGACCGGCGTTACGGACATTATAGCACGCTATCCAGTTTCGCGTTTGTTGAGTTCGTATGAAAAGCTCGACATTATTGTTGAAGTTCGTTAGCTAACATCTCCAATCTACATGTTTGCTAACTTTGCTTTTCCACTGGCTTTGCACTGAAAGTAAGTGAAAGTGATAAATCCTTGAATTGATCATATACAGGGTGTTTCACTAAAAGTGTCAAAAAGTAAAAGGCCCTAATGCACATAATAACAATGTTTTCTATGGACATTTGCACATCATTCCATCCGCGATTGTTGGACATTTGAAAATATAAAAATGATATCACCGTCACTCAAACCTATTCCACATATCCGCTGCTTCTTTCGATGCACCGTTTCGGCACGTGTCCGGAGGTGCCTCACAGCCCGTTTTCATCTTCAGCGTCCAGACTGTCGGCAAAGCCTTGCATTGTGCTCCTCAGCTCCAAAAGTGATGCGACTTAAGTCTTCCTCAGCTCCGCGAGAGCTACTGACCAAAACCAGAAGGCTAGCGGTGACAGATCGGGGCCTCGCGCTGGCCAGGGGCGGGCGGTGAAGCAGCTGATTATTCGGCCCGGGAACGGAACTTCTGGTCCAGCCAGTTCTTGGTGGCTACAGCCGTTACAGCGGTTGTTTCTGATAAATTGGGGGCTTGGCTATTTCTGATGTTGAAATAAGCTTCTTGTTATCTTAAAAGGCCCTCAGAAAGACCCTGACCTTTTCAACGATTTCCGCCGAAAGGTGGGGGCGACCCGCCTTTTTTTTGGACTGGAACCGGCATCAAAGGAACCCTTTTAAACCTCTCAAGAAGCCCTTTGAAACTTTTATAATCTGGGTCGTAGCGAGGTGAGAGTGAAACGTTTCCTGAAAAGTCGGCGTACGGTTTCAATGTTTCTGATAGCACCAAATGTAAGTGTAATCCACCGCTCCTGTTGCGGTGTAAATAACCTGTTCTTGTTCTGTATAAGGAAAAAAACGACTAGTAACTTTGGGCTCCTGCCCTCGCTCCGTTTGAGTGTAAAATATATCTTAAGTGGCCAAAGCATAAATGTCCAAAAATTTGCAACAAAGCCACGTGCGCAACCACGTGCTTTGCGTATTTTATATATCTTTAATAAGCATTTACTTTTTGACACTTTTAGTGAAACACCCTGTAGGATCGAACCGAACCATCGTCACGACTGACGTCGCTACAAAAGGCCTCTTAATCTTGTATTATTCCTTGCTGCTGATCTGATCTGTAATGGTTTGCCCTTACTGAAGCCGTTACGGCCATGGTGACATTAGCCGTTTAGCTCAACTACCGTTGGAAATGACCACTTGTCAGCCGGTTCCGTGCCCGTTTCCAATCCATCGCCGCCGCAGCTGGTTGGACCGTGTTTCCACCGCGTCACTCGCAGACTGGGTACCGCTGACCATTGTTCAGGCCGTGCTGCGTCACGTGGGCACATAAAATATACACGACGAACGCACGGAGCCCGCAGCACCGCCCCCATCGACCGGGGCATGAGCCTCGGTGGGTCGTAAGCGAGCGCACACGCGTAGTGAGTAATTAAATCCCAGAAAGGTTAAACATCCTATCGTCCTGGTCCGTGTTTCGCGGTCCGGAACGCCGAACGGGCTGTGATTTGCTGCGCATTCCCAAAAATGCTAAGAACCACAACACATCTATACGAATACGTGCAAGCCTGTCGCAGACACTAGCCAAAAGGCTGTGTTGTGTTGATACATTTTCATTTCCCTAGAAACATCAAGGGACAAGGGCTGTTTATTTTCCATGTAAACTCCACTTAATCCATGGCATGATTCACTCTGTGCCTGGCCGGCTTACCCTAAGGTGCCGGGACGGTCAATACGGGGCTACCTCGGCCATCCCCGTCCCCCTCGCCACTGCGCACGGGCCTACCAGGCCTGCAGGGCTGCACCCCCCCCCCCCCCCCCCCCCAGCGCGCAGTGAATAGCCCTGCTCCGTCGGTGAACAGCCTAAACTGTACGGTATAAGCCGATTTTAGCCACACAAAGGCGATGTTTCCCGTGGTATGGCTGGCGTGGCCTCATCTAGCACATGCCCTCGTCATTAGCTGATGTGTCCACTATCTTGGCAGTTATCGTCGGTTGTCCCTGGTGTACAGATCGACACAGCGAACATCCACCTATCACATGTCGGTATGGCGCTAAAATGAGGTCGCCAGGATCATCCCTTGTAAGCAGGGGGCTCATAGAGGCCCGCGTTTGTGCAACTACTTAGTCATTGTCTGAATGTGAGCCGGGTTCTTCGACCTGAGGCATCGACCATTCCAGTCTGGATCGATGCAGACACAGTCTTTAAGAGAAGCGAATAAGCGGCTAGCATTCGCCATTACATTTGCCTCTTATCAATTCGACTTCGATTTAAATGACTGCCCATGGCGCCCATTTACACCGCACTTAACCCTCGCACGACCAGGCCATTTCTCATAACACGAACGACCAGGGGGGGGGGGTTGTTACGACCCCCCCTGGCGTTTCGAAACGGAAGGTCGTAGAGCTTAGCGGAAAAAACCAACGGATTGCTCTCAACGAGATCTCGCGATTGGTGGTATATTTTTTGGTCCTAGGTCAACATTTGACCTACTTATGACCGGTCAAAGGTCAAGTTTTCCGAAAAAATCAAACTTTTTCAACTTTCCGCAGCGATTGCGGCAAAACGGTGGGAGATATCGACTTGAAACCTTCACTATCGTGTTCCTTGATCAATTCTCTATCGTTTGGTATGTATTTCGTTTCCCTAGCTCTAAAAATGGCGCGTTGGGAGCGCCGGAAGTCGGCAAGGTCACAGTCGGCGGCAGAAATTCGAAAAATCAAAATTTAAATTTTTGAAATCTGATTGTATTTTTGGATTTGGGAGGTCCATTTGCTCCCTATAGAAGCTAATATTGCTGCATATTCCCATTGAGGTGACAAGAATTAGCAAAATAGTGGTTCGGGCGCTTTTCAAAAATAGTACCGGACGCTGTTCCTCTTGTGACGTCATAGCTCCGTGACCTGACCTGACCCGGTCAATTTTCTTGCACCACACGATAGCCAATGCTTGCCCCAACATGCATGGGAAGTTTCATCATGATCCATCAAACAATGTGGGTATCACCGGCAGAAAACCTAGGGATTCGGCGCACACGTTTGGTAACTGTCGGCCGGAGGCTGTACCTCTTATGACGTCATAACTCCGTGACCTGACATGACCCGATCAATTTTTTTCGGCAAAAGATGCGCAAAGGTTGCCCCAGAGGGTATTGAAAATTTCAGCCCGCTACGACAAGCCGTTTAGCGTGCACTTCGAAAAAACCTCAGGGGGGGGGGTTGATAACCCCCCCCCCCCTAGACGTTCTAGGGTTAAGTCTGTCACTGGTCTTGGTGACCGGCCTTTCAGGTCTGGGAAGGTGCGCAGCATTGACCTAATTTCAGAACCAATGGGAGTAGGTATGCGAGCAGATACACAAAGCAAAATACCTACGGACGTTTTTAGACAGATGAGCAATATACGCAAACAGCTATCAGGTGTTGTGCGCTATGCATTGTTTATTATCGTACCCAGATGTGAGCCACTGACAGACCGCTGATGTCAGGTGACCAGTGAACGTCTGTCCCTCAGACGGCCGAGAAGGAGCGCCGGCAGCGCGAGGAGCGGGAGCGTGCCGCGCGAGAGGAGGCCGCTCTCGACGAGCACATCCGGCGGCAGAACGAGCGCGAGCGTCAAACGGCCGAGCGGCAGCGCCTGGCCACGGCCGAGCGGCGGGCGGCTGCCGAGCGACGACAGATGCTGGTCACCGAGGCTATCAGAAAGGCCGAGCAGGAGGCGGCTGCAGAGAAACGGCGGCGACTGCGCGGCGCCGCTGGAGACTCGGCAGCGACCACCACGCGCAGGGAGGAGACGACCGCTCCGGTAGCCAGCTCGACAGCAGAGCCGGCGACCGAGCAGACGGCCGGCGGAGGAGCAGGGGATGGTAGCGGCGGCACGGCGAACACATCACACCGACTCACCTCCCGACCGAGCAACTCCAGCAGTGGAGAGAGCGAGTCGAGCCGGCCGAACGGCCCGAGCGGCCGGGCGCGGCTGAGTCCCCTGCAGAACCGGCGCCGCTCTGAGCCGGCCGCGACAGAGGACCGGCTCGGCTCCGGCCGCCAGCCGCTGCCCGGCCTGGGGCGGCTCTACATAGAGGACCGGGTGCTCACACCCACCAAATACCGCGGTGACAGGACCAGCTCTGGCTGTGAGTTCGGCACACAGACGGAGCCGGGCCGGCGCCAGAGGCCGGCCGAGCTGGTCCAACGGAGGGATGTCACTGTGGGTACTGAGACACCGCCGACACGACACGGCCGCCGCCGGGAGCGCTCCAAGGCGCGGGCCAGGCCGCTGAAGATCGAGGACCGGCCGCGATGGAACGCACCGCAGGTAAGTGGGCTGGTCAGGGACGCCGAGAGGAGACGGCGGCGGCGCCCAGTAACGGCGGTGGCCAGTAACGGCCACGGAAGGGTGGGGACGGGTCAGAGAGGTGGGAGACGAGTGGAACGGGTCATGCAAGTGCCACTGGAGACGCTTATTAGAAACCATAACTAGTGTCCTCAGTGTCTAGAGACCTCAGCGTGCCATTTCGTTAGACATACCGTGATCACGATGCCCGATGTGCTCTGACCCCGCCGACCAGTGTGTGTTCTGACCCATTATGTCCCTACTCTTTCTACCCTGTGTCAGCCGGAGAAGGTGTACCTGAAGCAGACGGAGAAGGACCTGCTGGTGTCGCGCGGCGGCGCCCGTCGGCGGAGGGAACGCCAGCTGAGAAACGAGGACGAATCGTGCTCGGATACGGACACGGGGCCGCCGGACTGGTCGGGAGAACACCGCGCCAGCCGCGACAAACGGACTGATGCAAACAGGTAACGGCACGGAGACAAACATGCATGTCTTGGAACAGCCTCATTAGCTCATCAGCCCAAATAACAGCTCCCTCTCCGCCGTGCAGCATTTACGTTGTCACAGGGCAGTCACCCGCTTGTGTTCACAAAACATGTAGCAGTGTCCTCTGTTTCTGTATCAGTAGATAAGGACACGGGCAGATGCGGACAGCCTTGAGACTGACCCCATACCCTCAGCTGTTTCCAGTACCCATGCTCTCTCACCGGACACTGAATCGTGTCCCATTTCCGTCCCCAGGTCCGGTGTGTCCGAGTGGCGGAACTCGCGGACGGTCCCCCGCTACCGCAGCCACTCGCCGCTCAAGGCCCGAGTCGCCGCCTACTACGCCGCATCCTCCGACGGCAAGTTCTCGTCGTCTTCGTCGTCACGAGCGGCAGCGCGCGCTCTCGGCTCCTCCGTACCTCTGATCACGGCTAGCGAAGTGCTGTTCCTTCCCGAGTACGGTAACGTGGCCCTGGTGCCGCTCAGCCAGCCGCACCTGGCCTATCTGAGCCACGCGCACAGTCTGCCACTGCTCGCCGCCGCCGGCGACATCCCAGTCTACCCGCCCGTCTCTACAGAGAAGGCCCTGCGAGACATCGGCTCCCGCGTGGTGAGTGCGGTAGGTCGGGAGGCGGCGCAATCGCCGGGTTCTACTGAGGACGCGCCGGACGGCGGCGCGGACGGCGACACTGAGCGGGCGGGTGGACCGCCGGCGCGACGACGCTCCCGGAGGGACAATGGCACAGATAAGGAGGACGAGGAGCCACCACATTTGTACAATGAGTCGGCCGGCGCACCACCGCCGGTGCATAAGGCCCAGGACCGCGAGGACCGGGAGGAAGAGGGAGAGGATGAGGAGGAGGAGGCGATAGACCGCGAGGACACGGGCTCGGAGCATTCGTCCGGGTCCCAGGAGCGATCGGAGGCGGCTGATACGGCGGACGGGGCCAGCAGAGGTGAGTTATAGAGAGCGCCGCTGGCACTGGTCGGCCCCGGGTCGACCTTTCATAGAGCCGCCTCAACAGCTAGAGTTGCCTTTTATGCCACACATGACTGGAATTAGCGTAGACTGTTTGAGAGCCGTCCTCTGAATATCGCCGACCTGTAGATAATTTGGATGCAAGAACGGTGTGTTTTTGCATGTCTGTAAATAATCACATTTCCTGAGTTCCGATTTTTTGTGTGCTGCCATTTGCCATAGACAATGCCTGAACGTTGCGTCTGTCCCAGTAGTAGGTAATAAGAGCAGTACCCAGTGCTTAGGCTGAGTTGCCCCGTTCCGCGATCGAAAGTAACGCCTGCGGATATCCTAAGAGCTGCAAACCAGCTTTCAGGGCTAATGAGCTGCCTCCCCTGGCCTGGCCCGTGGCCGAATTGTGGGACCGTGTGGCACCGATCTGCATCCCTGGCCGACCCTGTAGTCCATTCGACGGTCCGCGCCGGGGTCCGGAGCGCCGTTCCCAGACGGTGACCTCACATGTCCCGGTTTCAGATGTCCGCGACGGCCGACTGGCGGAGGCCGAGTGACTCCGGAGGGCTGCGCTTGTGGCTGTTTCAGATTCCGATCGCTCGGAGGCCTCCCAATTGGTGAGCGAGACATCTAGCGAGGCGGTCAGTAAACACAACTTACGAGGGACGTCCACCAGGGACGGCCCGGCCTCGTCTACGTGCATGGGCAGGGACAGTGTGCTCAGACAGCTCACAAAATTGAAACGGGTGCGTTCGAGTCCTAAAACCAGCATGCTTTCTTCCCCTAACTAGAGCATGTTTTGGAAATTATGTGCACATAGTTACATTATGCCGGCATGCCATGAATGCATGTGTACATGACGCTTCCTTCCGCGTCATCCGCTCGAAAACGGGGCCCAGTACTAGGCTACTCAAAGTCGTGCATGGATTAGGTACCCGGGTATCCGTGACAGTGCTCTCTTGTCCCTGTACAGTGTACAAAATCTGTAGCGGTGCTCTCCTTTTTGACCGTGCCAACTTGGACTTCATGGATCATGCACTGAACCATCATGAGGCATAATTACTAAATGTTTGATCAAACGCACGCTTTTACATTAAGCAGTTGAAACTTGAAGCACACCGTTTTAGACAATACATCTACCAGATGCTTTGGTCATTCGTGCTCTTCTTAGTTATATTTTATTGGCCATCCACATTTCTCTCCTGCTAATAGTCTTAGCACATGCCAGCGACTCTTAACTCATCATCCCATCCGTCTTTTGTGAACCGTCACTAGACAGGACCATGCATCTGTGCCTGAACTGCCTGCATTCCCCGTATCAGCCGAACACATCCAACAGGAGTGTGACCTGTGGAAAGAATGGGAATGTTTCGCCAGCTGCTGAGGTCCCATTGTAGCTAGTTAACGGATCAGACCATTCGCTGGACCAGAAATAGCACTGTAAAGCCTCGGTGCGATGAGCCTGCACGGAGCTGTTGAGTACTGTAACCGACTGGTCAACGGCTGCCCCTGTGTGACCTCGACTCCTGCCGACAGGGATTGCTGCGCAGCGGCCGCCAGTGGCAGCAGGATAGGGAGC
Source organism: Amphibalanus amphitrite (assembly GCF_019059575.1). Classification (NCBI taxonomy): domain Eukaryota; kingdom Metazoa; phylum Arthropoda; class Thecostraca; order Balanomorpha; family Balanidae; genus Amphibalanus; species Amphibalanus amphitrite. Next base: position 1,387,666 of record NW_024881554.1, read on the forward strand.
CGGAGTCGGAGCCCTGCTGATCAGCAAGACCTGCTGAGCAGCAAGACGTGCTGACCAGCGGAATCTGCTGACCAGCAGTATACACTGAGCGGCAGGCAGAGCGGGGCACTGCTGTAGAAAGTCGCGCGCCACTCCCGGCTCGCGGAGTGCGAGCTGAGCGAGTCAGTAGCGCGGCCGAAAAGCCGTCAGCGCCGGCCAACCCTATGGTCTATCATAGGACACGGTGCCGGGCGGCGGCGAGTCACAGGGGCCAGACGGGTACTCTACTGCTGGAAGGGGACGGACGATACGCGGCGGACCTCTCAGACTCCTCCGGTCCCATACTGCCTAGCGGAGACGGTGGGATGACCGACAGGGCCAGTTTGTACTTTTGCAGCGCCCGTGATCGGGACCGGGACCGACTGAGTTGCGGAGCCCAGTCCGCTGATGGGCGCTAAGTGCAATATCTCCAGTGTTAGTGCAATTCAATGTTCGTGCAATCCAGTGCGCTGTGCTAGGTGTGGGCTGGGATTCAGGTATAACATGGGATCAGTTGTGGTGCACAATGACATGATGCAATATACCAGAATGTGAAGAACGCTAGGGAAATGTAACGTCGGTAATCCTGATCAGAAAGCGAATATGTCATAGTTATCTTCCGTAGTACGACCACTACAGCATGAAGGAGAAGAGCTAATACCAATGGTTGAGACATCCCACATTCAAAGAAATCACGTCACTGGGGTTGTATTTTGTCAATGGGCATGACTAAAACAGTCATGAACATGGTACAAAATGTTGCTAAAACCGGACCAACAATAAATTAGACTAACGTGGAGCGCACACCCAGCAAGAAGACGACACCTTGACACAGACACACCATAGCACAAAGTGCGGAAGGCACCTCATGCCCCACCCACAGGTCATGCCTTCAGCTAGCGGAGCCAGCGACCTTTCTAACATTGTATGTGATCTGCTCCGCCCCTGGGTAACCAGTGGACAGCAGAACGAACCCGCCTGGGCAACCATTGACCGCCCCTTCCCCAGAGCTTGCTCCGCCCAGCCTGGACACAGTTGAATAGCACACCGTTCTCTTAGGGTAAACCCAATCCCTCGGGGACCAGCAGGCAGCAAATAAGCCCACCGTTTGTCCCGCCTGGGCTGGCCACAAGTATCGTCCCCGGAGGCTCTGCCCCGCCCCCTGAGTAACCCAGTGGACAGCAGACCCCTGGTCAGAGAGGAGACATACCCTGCCTGAATCGATAACATGCGACCGTGATGGCACACCATCGCCTTCTGGCTTACCCGAGAGATGCATCTGAGAACAATATATGTAAACAATTCTTATAAATCAGTACTCAACAAGGTGCACTACTTCTTTTTGTTTTCCTTCTCTTTCCTTTTCTTGATGTGCTTTTTCACCTTGCTTTTTCGCTTTTCTGCCTTCTGTTCCTTTACGGCCTTCTTTCTCTCCTGAAACACAGACGTTAGCTATGTGACATTTGCAGAGTTCGGTACACAAATGACGAACAATTTATCTCCCGAATATTAATTAACATCGTCAAGATGAACTAACTGAAGTTGTCGGCTGCTTTGTAATTAGTAAATTGTCTGCAGCCGGTCACGCTTATTAGGATGTCTTGTACCCGATGGACAGAGCCAGTCAACTGACGCTCACCTTTTTACTGTCAGGCGATTCGTCCCTGGGCCGGCGTGAGTTGACGAACTTTGAGCCGCCGTCCTCATCCTCACTGTCCTCGCTGTCCTCCTCGCCCGAGGAGACGCTCGCATCACCTTCCTCCCCATCCTCCTCAGAGTGGCCCGCCGTCTGGAGGCATAAACAGAGCGTGAAATATTCAATACTCGAGTTGGGCGAGTGAGCGTCTGACGTTACATACAGCGTGTATGCTGAAATGCTTCAGACGTCACACACTCAAAACGAATCCACTGTCTAATGGAAACCGTCTGACGCCACAAAGTGCCGCAGAGCCCTCTTCCCAACGCCACCGATCCACCGGCACAGCTTCTCTCCGGGACCGCTGATCTACCACCCCATCTCCCCGTCACTGGTCAGTCCCATCCCAATGCCACTAATTTGCCTTCCTCCCCTCCCCAGCCCCTCGCTGACCTGTCCGAGCCGCGTGGGCACCAGCTGCACGGCCGACAGGTCCGGCTTGATGCCCGTGATGGTCGAGTAGATGAGCTCACGCTCGCCAGACTTCGCCTGCTTTATGTCACGCTCGGCGTTAAACACCTGTTGGCAGGCGGGCGTGACCAGGTGATCAGTATGATAAGATAGCGGACTCTGGACAGAACGAACAGCGGACACAGACAGCCGAACTACAAATTTTTGACTGAGCTCATCCAGCCCTAGCTTTATCGCTCGCTTGCGAATTACCAGCGAAGCAAGCGCTTGCTCTTATTTTCAATTGACTTATGCCTTTAGCACTGCAATATTGTATGCACATTGCATAACAGCTACGGCTATTATATGATACCCTTTCAACCAAAATTTCCGGAATCAGGAGCAAAAAAAAACACAGGATCGCCCACAATGCTGGCTTAACGAGCTTCATGGGCAAGGAACTAACGACCAAGTGGCGAGCAGCTACCACCGACCCACAATGCAATACAAATACAGAACCAGACGAACCTCGTCGAGCCGTTTGGGTATGTAGGCGTTCTTGAAGACCTCCTCGTCGACGATCTGCTGGTTGGTGAGCTGGCCGCGCTCGGCCGTCACGGCCATCATTCGCGACAAGTAGTCGGCCAGGTTGTCGGCCCCGATGTTGGGGTCCACGATAAAGTCGAACAGCTCGCGGACGGTCATGGTGGCCACCTGCAGGCGGGTGAAGTAGTCTGCCGGACACGGGGAACAGGAGGTCAGATGCTGAGACAGACAATGAACGGAGAGGGCGGCCGCATCAAACGAGCAGCGGTAACTGCAGTACCAATGAAATGACTCCCGGTAATCGGACAGCCTAAACCCCAGCGCAGGATGTGAACGGCAGGATATTTTATTGCAATATTGCGCTCTAAATCAGCAATTTTATCTTGATTTCAAAGTTTACCGAAGGCCGTATATTTCAGAGCACAACATATGAGCTGCGTGTGCACGTGTGAACTGTGGGATGCTAAGTTATCCCTCCCTGTCAGCCTCACTGGTGATGTTGGTGCAGTCCTTGCGCAGGAAGAACAGCGAGTTCTGGTGGTCGTGCTCCAGCGACTGCGACACGTCAATGATGTACACACGGCCCTTGAAGTACCTGAAACAGAGACACGGACACCACGTCAGCTGGTTACGCCCGCACCGTTGAAAACGAAACAGTGAGTGTGTGGACGAAGGGAAGAAGGGAAAGTAAATCAGAGCGGGAAGAAAGAGACGAGACAGCCAGACAGACACCTCGCCGCTGCGCTGAGAGCAGCCACCTACGCTAAGCGCAGCTACTTAACGAACTCGTCGCTCAGAGTCGAAACATCTTTGTCTGCACACCTTCCCATCGCCCACCAATGCCGTCGCCCCGGCGGTAACTCACAGCATGTTGTACTCGCTGAGGTCGGCGTGCACCAGCCGACACTCGTGGTAGATGGTGCGCATCATCTTCACCACGTCCAGGTACAGCTCGCGCGCCTTCGAGCTGCTGATGGACGCGTCCTGCCGAGGGTGGGGGAGGGAAGTGAGCAGGAAAGACGCCAATGAACGACTGGTAAATATACGTACCAAATGTCTGGTCTCGATCGGTCCCGATCTGTATCCATCGCTCTCCTGACTCTCGTAAAAATAGGCAATAAGCTGAGCATTCGGAGATCGTGAAACGTTTTCAACACATTCCCCAGCTTCTCAATTTAAAACCGACCTAAGAATTCATAAAGAAGAAGCTGAAAGTCGAAACGAAATAAATGAGATTGTTTTGGCAATATGCATAAACTCAGGCAGGTTCTAGTGGAAGCCGAACCCACTGTTATTCAACTGCTTCAACAAACTTTAAATGCACCCCTGGAACACGCCCTCCCCCCTCCCCCAGCCCGGCGTCCCTCCACTGGCCGGTCGGATCGAACCACTAATACTGACGTGCAGTTTGGGCGCGGCGCGTCCCTGCTCGCCGATGAAGCCCATGACGAGCACGTTACTCCTCAGCAGCACCGGCTGGGGGCACGGGACGCCGGCGCGCGTCAGGCGCGTCAGGTTGCGCATCTCCTTCTCGGCCCATGTCTGCACCATCTTGCGCGGGTTGTGCTTGCTGTAGCCGTGACGATGCCTGCAGCAAGCGGATAAGGACGACCGTAATCAGTCAAGAGCTTGCAAAGGTGCATACAACAGTACACGACACAAGAACGAAGTGATATGTATTGAACGCTGAAAACAAAACTGCAAACATTTTGGCGTGAAAAGAAGCGCAGACGCATGTGCATTATGGCAGAATGCAATCTAATCATATTACAGCTCGACAACTAGGAACAGATTAGAAGAACATTACCTACATTATTAGTCCCTGACTCAGAGTATTGGAAATTATGTGACTGTAATGGCGTCCACATTGCAGTGTTCAGTACCTGAACTCGCCAGCCACGTATTTCTCCCTGTCCTTGAACGTCAGGATGGAGGTCTTGTAGATTTTGACGGCGCGCTCTGTGCCCGTGCCATCCTCGTTCAGCGGGGGAGCGCCGCTGGCGTGGAACACGTTAGCCTCCTGAGAAAAACGACAAAATGGGAAATTAGCGAAAGCATCAGCACACGGCGACAGGATGAGCCTTGCATACGAGAGTGGTGCGAGGAAAATATCCGTGACGGCACCAGCACAACAGTATGAAATCAATCTTCATTTCACTATATCCATAATTCGCTCTCTCATGAACAGTTGAACACCTTTCCCACTCCTAGCTGTCACTCTATCTGTTCTATCATTTCAGCTGCCGTTGCCTACCTTGCCCATGGATACGGAGCCATTGATCTCTGTGAAGTACTCGCGGTCCATCAGCTGGTAGAGGATCATCCTGGTGCGCGGGTCCAGCACCTGTTCCACGGTGGCGCGGTCCTTCTTGTCCTTGGTGCGGATCCTGGCGAGACGGCGGTGGGTGTATCGGTGAGCAGAGAGCGCACGGGCCGGCGTAATGCATTGTGAGGCCACTGACCGGTGTAAGATGCAGCATTGCTCGATACGTGTAACTGTACCTATAGGACGGTCCGCTAGCAAGAACCCCCGGCGATACCATGAAACCGTAAAAGCCCGCTGCTTATTTTGTCCCTGATAATACTGACATACCTACCCATAGGGCCTGCTACGTCCTCCTCCCGCCACGGAGACATTAAAACAAACCCGACTTCCACACCCACGTTCCACAGTCTACCTCTGCACAAGTCAGCGTGATGCCTACCTGGCCGAGTCATCCCTCTTGGCTGCCTCAGAGATCTGGTTCCTGACGGCGTGCGATACCCGCGGGCCGTCGTAGCGGTCCAGGGTGATGCGGTTACTGTAGCGCATCATAAGGTTCTTTGACGGCTGGAATTTCTTGCCACCGCCTCCCGCACTTCCACCGCCCTGTGAGGCCCCGCGGTGAGACAAATACTCCTTGGTCAAATCTGAAAAGCATCATATCTATTCTATCAATCAAGATCCCTCTTCAAACACCAAACAGGATGAGACTCACAAATAATTTGGACTGTAGGGATTTACAAGAACAGATACATTTGACACAACAAACACAGCTTGCCACAAATAGGGCTACAAACTGCTCAAGCAGCAAAACACATCTTTATTTGATCTTTCACATGTTAAAGCATTGTTCTTTCTCCAGATTTGCAATGTCTTCATTTTGTATTATAAAACTAAGAGATATAGACATGAATCATGACTCATTCGAGCCATTGATCCAGAATCAACAATACTACAGAAATCTACAGAGATCAGCAGCAGCCACACCCACCCTTCTTGCAGGATGGATCCCAGTCGTAGAACTCAGCATCCTCATCACTCTGATAGTCTTCATCCAGGTCCTGGTCATCTGTAAATGATGTTTCTTCCTTGGGTGCCCTTGACACCTCCTGGGACAGCTCAGAGGCATGTGTGCTCAGTTCTGCCAAGCCTCCAGTAACAGCAGACACTGCTGGCTGAAATGCACCCTGCCTGGGACAGAAACAGAAATGGTCAGAATAGTAAAACAGGGAGCCCTTACATGATGCAACATAGCAGCTGACTCCTAAATTTGTTTCACATTATTTCTTTACAACTTATTCAAGCCCTTCAAACATTTGAACACAAGTACAAGGTTAAAACGGGAAAAAGCAAAACTTGTGTTGCATCATGTATGTTACATACCTATAATCTACCCACCTTCTATAAAAATAGCTGCTGCAATAGTATAAATAGCTGCAGCAATATACTGGCATTTAAAGACCACACAAGTGAGAATGAGCAATCAAAATGCTGCAGAGTAACACTGTAACATTCATACCATTATATTCAAACATTTATAAGATACATAAAATTAATAACATTAGTAGCATTAGCTGATCCTTAGTTTTATGAAACAATGAAAACATGATTGCTTGTCATCATTGTCATCTAATTGCCAACACATTAGTCACTATCCAGCAGACATTAAAAACATTTGGGACAGAGTCTGTATTCATCACATTTTGCCTTACTTGTTGGAAATGTTGGATGATTCCAGTGCTGTTTGATCATCATCTGCATCACTAAACTGTCCTTCTGTTATATCCATAGTTGACGCTGAAATAACAATGATTACAAAGTTGAAGTGCACAAATGCTAGTCATTCCAATGCACAAGCATCTGTGCACTTATTACTCATAATAAGTGCACAGATAACTCATATACACTCATAATCTATAGATGCAGTGAGCCACAGTATATAGATAACATAATCTTTAGATTGAGATGCAGTGAGCAGTGAATAGTGACAGCCAGCCTTGAACACTGAAGCGTGGTAGGATTCCACCTTCATTTGATGTGCCTTCCCAACAATCTGAATCACTGCTGCTTGCTGTTACTACGGCACGGCTGCTGATGGCGATGCTGTTTGTCTAGCTATAAAAAAATATAATTGATAACAACCCTAGATCAAGATGGGCCCAAAACCCTATACCAAAAATTATTTAACATAAAAAGTAGGTACCTACCTAAGCTGTAGAGTAAATTAAATCAAAACAGTTGAGTGAAACAAATTAAAAGAGAATCTGAACAGCAAACTTACTCATACTGGTGGCACAGAATGATGATCCAAGACGAATACAAGTTTATGGCTTATTCAATGGAGTGGTGAGTGAGAATGCGTACAGATGACCACGGATGAAACTGAACTCCACGGCGACCACCATCACCAGACCAGCACCACGTGCCAAAGTTTCACCACCGAAAGAAATGCGCAGCGCAGCAACACCACCACATGCAATATTTTGACACTTGTGCGCAGTAAATGTCTAGACGTGAATTAGCACACCGCCACTAAATTATTATTTCCAAGGATAATGCCGAGATTCCTATAGTTTCCTATGGATAATACCATTACTCATCCGTTGACAGGTCCGATTAGTACAAGCCGTAGTCTGACAGGTCGGAAGGTCGTAGGTTTAAAAAAAATTGCCTTTTACTTAGGTACGAATCGATTGAGCAACCTTTTGCTAAATGTTACAAGCAGTGACTCATGCCCGTGTTCGACTGTCAGCATACCAACATGTGCTCGTGAGGCTCCCCAGCTTAGTCGTGCTTGCCTTCGCCCAACCATGGATTACCTTCTACCTATCCATACTACTTCATCTACTACTTCACCATGGTACTACTTCATCCATGGCCCAACCACCTGCACCACAGTCAAACGGCAAACCGTCTGCCGGTCAATAGAAGTCGATAGCCATGCATTCCAACACCTCCCCAACTTTGCTGTTGGAGCAACTATCTTACTAAGTTAGATGCATCACCAAAATACAATACAACTTCGCTAATAACCAAAATGACTACCACGGATTAAGAGTATATACAGGCGACTGTTCGTTTCAAAATGACTAACAGGATCAGCGGGTATGGACAGCAAATTGTTCGTCCAAACCAAAACATCTCATGTGCAGTATCTAAAACATAGACTTTGGTTTGAAAACTGAAAAAGAATGAAGTTTGTATAGCTCAACTGTGCCGCAGGATCATGGCATTGAACACGTAGTGCATTGGACAGTCCCAATAAGGCCAATTCATTGCCAATAATTTCATCGAAGTTTCTTGTTCCTCATTTGATAAAAAGACTAGCCATATCACTTATGCTAACCATCTAGCACTGCACCATTAACAAAAGGATGCTAATCAGCATGCTCTTACATTGTTTGTGGGGTCATCAGCAGAACAAGGATGGATAACACAGGCGGCTAAAAGTCGGACTTCATCCTGGCTACTACGCACGAACGGCTCGTAACCCGGATAAATTCAACACTGATTTGTTTCGATGCTGTATTGACAATGAATGAGAAACGAAGAACTACGCGATCGCGGAGCGCGGGAGTCGGCGGTTCTGCGGCGGTTCAAACCTCGTCACGGCGCTGGAGCTGAGCGAAACGTACCACCGCGTGGGTCTGAGCGAGCCAACACCGCGCTTCGTGAGACACATCACCTCCTCGCCGACAGCTGCGTCCAATGCACACATGTATCCTGCCTGCACGTAGTTACCAGCTAAACACACAGGCACACGCACCAACACACACGCACGCCACACGCATATATGCCCACACTCGCGCTTTCATAAGAATGTTTCCGCGGAGGCGGAGATCCAAGTCGGTATTGGCCGTACCGATAGTTCAGTACGGCTAGTACCGATAGTCGATATCGACGCTAGACGCCTCGCGGGCTAGCGTTCGAGCTGCTCCGGAGCAGCCCCCGGCGCCGGAGCCGGGGCGGCCGTCTGCCCTGCCCGGAGCTCCCGGCTGTCGCCACACACCAACACTGATACACCGGAGCACACGCAAGGTACTCGCCGCGCGCACACACAGTCACTGCGTCGCCGAGGATTCACAGAGTACCTCCAGCCACTAGAGTTGTCAAGGGCTGGCCACCAGAGTTCGTTCCGAGCCGGGCACCAAGATCGGTCCCGGGAAGACCGGCCGTCCGGGGCACTCAGACCCGCAGGCCGACACGCCGCTCAGTGTCGCCCTGGCGAGCTTCCCACAGCGGCGGCTCTTAGCTGTTCTGGTGGCCGTTTTTCTTGTGCACATACATTTCGTGTTTGGTGCGGAATGTAGCGCCGCAGGCGCACGAGAGGGGGTCCAGCACTGAAACGGAGGAACGTCGTCAAACACGTGGTACGGCGAGTAACCACAGAGGCAGAATATGCGTCTAGGAAGAGTACACTTGAGAGCCGTTCTAAGTATCCCTCGATACGCATTTGTATCCGAGACACAGCAGAACTGAGGAACGTGTGTAAGGTCGGCTAGGTATCAATCGGGTAGTCTTACCCCGCGTTCGATGTCTCCTGGACGACGAAGATTCTACGTCGTCCGGCCAATCCCGTTCTAGGTCAGCGGGGGCTCGGCTGCGGTTATGAACCGTGATTGGCCGAACGGCGTAGAATCTTTGTCGTCCGAGACATCGAACGCATGGTTAATCTGCCATTCGCGACTGGAGACAAATTATAAAGGATATTTGGCTTCGGGCACAGCCTCCACGGGGATCAACGAGGTCACATTGTGTTATGGCTGCCACTCTGGGGATGGGTGTGCCAGATCAGATCCTGACCGCCACGGATCACTCACCTGCGGTCCGCTGTGAGGAGCAGGAGGCGACGGCGGCACCATAGCAGCCCGCCAGGCGCCAGGAGCAGGAGCAGGAGTGACACGCAGCCGCACGTTGCTGCTCAGGAGCACAAGCACGCGGGGACGCTCGCCGTTCGCGCGCCGCCGATGGCGCCTTACGGAGGGTCTCGGTGAGACCGACGTACAGGAACAGGGAGTGGATCGGGTAGGAGTTGAGGTGGAGGAGGATGGAGGGTGGGTGCCCAGCGTATACACTGCACAGCGCACCGGGGAGTTCAGAGTTTGTGGCGAGGTGAGAGTGAATGATGTCGGGCAGGTCCCTCCCGAGAGCGCCGCACGGTGTGTCGAGGAGGACCGAGTTTGTGGCGCGACAGAAGTGGTTACGGTGTGAGCTCCTGACGGAACCATCGGACAGGCCGCCGGGACGGACACAGTGGGCGCTGTGACAGAATTGGATGGAGGACGGCCCCCGGTCGACACCAAGGAGCAATGCGCCGGGGTGGGCCGAGTCTGTTTCGTGATACCGAGGACCCCTGACGGAGCCGGCGCATAGGGCTCCCGGACGGATAAAGTGGGCGGTGAGGCAGAGATGGATAGAGGGAAGGCATCTGACTGAACCGCCGCGCAGGGCGCCGGGTTGGACCCAATACATGCCGTGGTGCAAGCGGACGATTGACAGGTCACTCGCGAGCGCACCGCACAGGGCGCCGAGGAGGACAAAGAGAGTGTCTTGGCAGAGCCAGCAGTGGGCTGGGTTCGGGTGTCTGGTAGGAGCGATGTGCAGGGCGCCGGAGAGGCCGGAGAGGCTGGAGGGGCCCGCGGGAGTGCAGAGTCTGAGGTGGACGAAAGCCGGGTCCCTGGCGATGCTGCACGTGGCGTCAGAGTACACCAAGTGAGTGTCGTATCAGCGATAAGTACAAGCCAGGGACCTAGAAGAACGCCAAACAGCGCGTTGTGGTTGGAGGACTGAGTGTCGGGACAGAGTTGATTGCCTAGTGGAGGCGCCCGACGGGGTGTCAGGGTGGACCAAGTGGGTGTGGTACCGAAATAGAGCAGGGCGTGGGCGTCTGACAGGGGCGCCGGGGTGAGCCGGGTGTGTGTGTTGCCAAAGGGGGGTGGGGTGTAGGTGCATGGCGGGGGCACCGTGACGGGCGCCATGGACCGAGTGGGTGTGGAGCAGGAAGAAGGCGGGATGTGGGTGCCTAGCGGGGACGCTGCGCAGCAGGTGGCCCTAGTGATTGTGGTGCCCCATGGGAGGGAGATGTGGCCGCTTAGCGGGGGTGCCGGACAGGATGAGGATCGGGCGAGTGGGGTGCCAGAGGTGGGCCAAGGATAGGTCTCGGTGGACGGCCGGCAGCCGCCGTCGTCACTCGGCCGGTCCGGGTTCTCGGACCGCGCTGCCACGAAGAGCGGTCGACCGGGTACGTTACAATAGGACCAGGTATAGCGCGCACCATCCAGCTGGTACCACCGAGCATGGCAACACGCCGTAGGACGGACCGCGTAACAGCGCCGTAACACATGGAAACATCACGGAACAGGAAACAGCATGACACATCTGCGCACGTTTCAAGGATATACACAACGTTGCGATAATCAAGCAGCCTTTGCACGTCTTCATGCGTGCATATTTGATAATGAATCACGAACGAATCAAGAACTGCTATCGTTTTCACGAGCGCACTTGCTCTTCATAAAGACGTACGCAGGTGTTTCGGCGGCCGGCCGCGGGGCCGGGTTTGTGTGGCACGGCCGGCACCAGCTGCTGGCGAACGGCGCTGGAGCGGCGGGAAGGCCCGCTTCAACGGTCGGGGCACCACCAAGGGCACGTACCCGGGCAGCGGTCGGCACCGGCGCCGGCCCCGGGCTGGAGACAGGTCAGGACACAGGGAGGAGGGCGGGACTGCTGAGAGCCGGACGGAAGCACGGAGGGCGAGAAAGAGATGGAGGAGCATGGACAGTGCAAACATCGAACAGGCAAAGGCAAGGGTGGTATGCTGACACAGGCTCAAGGTGACACAATTTTGAATGCATTGAACAAGGATTCCACATCGGGAAAGCCCGAAAGTGCGTAGGCGGCGGGCGGCATGAACGGTCTATGCATTTTACTAGTGGACAGGGCTGAACAAGCTTAAAAATTTTAATGGCGATGTGCGGGTACTGACTCCGGCCGATCAATCGCTGGCCTATGCAATCGTTTGACCAATTTCGGAGAATTATAACACTCTTGGGGAAAATCGTCCCAGTTGAAGCTATAGGGACAACACAACATCTACAAAATGTTGACGCGTAGCTAAGATAAAATCGAATAATAGTGGCACGAACGTTCGTCTTAATGTGTCTCTAACAGGCTGCGCAAAAACTATGGCGACGGCGGAGAAGCTGGGGACGAAGAAGGCGGACACGGAGGTGGAGATAAAGACAAAAAGTAATAGACATTCTGGTGACAGCGAAGAAGACGGTGGCAGTGGCACTGAAGATGATGACAGTGACGGTGGTGCTTGGTAAAGACGGTGACGGTGACGGTGACGGAGGCACCCACCTTCCGAGTGCATGATGGCCACGTGGGTGCGCAGGGTGGCCGCGTCCCGGTAGATGCGGCGGCAGTGCGGACACGGACGCGGCTCGTGGAACGCCAGCAGACGCTGCTCTTCCAGCATGGTCTCGACTTCGCCCGCGCCGGCGCCGCCGCCGCCGCCGCCGCCGCCGTCATCGACATCGCCGCGGCCGGCGCCATCTGTCGGCAGCGGCAGCGCACGGCCTCAGCGCGCCGCAGAACCAGCCGGGACCGGACGGGATACCAAGACCCGGTTTACTTCACCAGGCAGGACTGGGGTGGCGCCCGCAGGAGTGGAGTGGCGTTGACAGGACTTGGGTGATGTCAGCAGGACTGAAGAAGCGTTGGCAGAATTGAAGAACTTCAGCAAGACTGAAGTAGCGTTGGTAAGCCCCAGAAGAAGTCAGCGGCGTTGGCAGGGTTGAAGTGATGTCAGCAGGATCGTGGCAAAGTTATAAGGATTGAAGTGACGTCGGCAGGTCGACTTATAACTGCAGGACTGTGGAAACATCAGCAGGACGTTGGCAGGTGCTGAAGTGGCCTTGGTAGGGCTGAAGCAAGGTCGGCAGGACTTGATGGATGTCAGCAGGATTGCGGCGAGGTCAACAGGACTGAAGTGGCGTTGGCAGGACTCAGGTGAAGTCAGCAGGACTCAAGCGACCTTAGCAGGACTGGAGTAGCTTTGGCTGAAGTGCGGCTGAAATGTCAGCAGGAATGAAGTTACGTTAGCAGGACCGGCATGTCAGCAGGACTGGGGAACGTCAGCAGGCCCAGGAAATGTCAGCAGGACGTTGCCGATGGCGACGTTACCAGCAGCACACTGATGCCAGCAGGACGGAGGCAGCTTTGGCGGAATGGGATGACGTTGACAGGACTGAGATGAGGACAGGACCGATGTGATGTCAATGGGTCATCTCGCGCGTGAGATACTGCATTTCTGTATATAGCGAATAGTGACGCAACATTCATCTTCTTCTCACCAGATGGTTAGCCACACGACCGAGCAGCAATGAGCAATCCAATCACAACCGCCTCCTACGTCCCCAGCTACCCACCGCCGCCAGGCATTCTAAAATCACCTACATTTAGTTAGGCAAAGCCGAAAAATTCAAAATGGCATAACAGGGTCTCGTGCAGCCAGTATTCAGGCAGATTTTGGGCCCTCCTTCAGCAGTAATGCCATTCGACAATGGCTCCATAATAGGATAAAGGAATGAATAAGGATTACGTAAATTTATAAACAAAACAGGTGCGATAGGTGGGTATGCATATTGATCCAGCAAAATCATATCTTATAGCAAAATGTCACAATGGATACAGCCAAAATATAATTAATTAAACACAAAAAGAGCATATGCCGATCACTGAAAGACTGCTTTACTGAAAGATTCGGATACTTCCTTCATGGATGCGTACCAACTTGCGTACCAACTACCAGTCGTGCAATGCGCATTCACTACACACCAACGAAAGGCGCAGCATGAATCGCGTTCCTGCGGTACATCAAGCCCTCAGCGATTGATAACGCCATCACTTTTGACCATACATAACCGGCTAATAGTCGGCGCCGACCGAAACGCCTTCAGTTGGTGCTTTGAATGATGACTGTGATTAGTGAAGTCATATTCCAACAAAAGCGATTCCTCTGATAAAAGCATTCCTACAGTTTTTCAGTGTTAATAAAGGAAATTCGGAGAGTAACGCGAGGTGGTTCAGCGCTGACTAGCTGCCGCCAGCGCACCCATGATCGAAATGAGACCCACTCAGCCACAGTCTGGGACTAATAACAAGTATGTGACTTACCGTTCTTTGGCATTGATGATACTATTGCCGCCTCCAGATCATTGGGCACCCTCGGCTCTGTAAACAATAAAAACAAATAAAAACACTTGTCACAGTGAGAAGATTACACAAAAGGGAAAACGCATACCACCCAAAAACCGCAAGCCAGAAGCTCTTGTAGCCGAGCAATAGTTTATGACAACCACGCCGCTGCCTAGTGACCACGGTTGCCACGCGTCGTCTCTATGGCCTCTGTCGGCGCCGACTCACCTAGTTTGACTTTGACGGCGAGGTTTCTGAGCTGCGATGAGAATGTGAAGCCCTCGGGACTGGGTGCCGCGTCAGCGTCCGGCTCGGGCCGCGGCAGCGGGTACAGCAGCTGGTCCTCGGTGGCGCCGCTGCCCTGTGACCAGCCGTCACCCTCGGCGTCCTGGGAGGGGAGGAGTGTCATCGAGTGGCCCCGCTAGCCCATCACCACCAAAACAGCACCAGCGTCTGCAGATACGTCACAATCCCAACCCAGCTCTGTGAGACCGTGATTGACCATGTTTTCAGCTAAGACTGTGGCTCGACCCTGTGAAAGTCCCGTTCAGCCGATCCCTGCCACCGTCAAACGGCGCCCCGGCCCACCTGTTCATCCAGCAGCGTCTCCGGCTCCAGGCCGTTGGACTCCTCGTCGATTCTCAGCTGACCGTCGCCCTCGGTGTCGCTGCCGCCTGCCGGACACGCAAACCACAGAACAGCGTCCGTCAGTGGCGGACACAGCACACAGACAATGGGAAACAAACCACAAAAAGCTTCAGCGGACACGTCAGCACAACAGGCACAACACACACAAATAGGACACGATACATCGACACGAGCACCGACAACTGCTGACAATGTTGGCCCGTCTACACTTTGCGTTCGTTTCTCAATGCTCCCCACGAACCACCCTTAGGATCACCGAAGTCACCTCCCACCCCAACCGGCCTCTCCAGTTCTCAGATTCTCCGACCCGTACCTCCGACGCCGTTGGTGTCTCTGGACTCCTCGCTCTCGACGCTGCTGCGGCCCCGGCCGTCCGCCGGAGCCGGTGCCAGGGGAGGGGGCGCCGACGGCGGCGCCTTCTTGCGCGCCTTTTTGGCGGCCGGGGAGGCCGTCGGCGGCTCGGAGGCGGGCGGCGCAGGGGCGATCCGCTTCAGTGGCCGGCTGGCCGTGCTGGTCGGCGTGCTGGTCGTGCTGGCCGACGACTGCTGAGGAGGGAGAGGATGCAGTCAGAGATGAGCAAGGCACATGACGAACGTCGGCTAACAAGCAGCTGAGTTCACAAGGGTTAATGCATCGCAAAGTAATGCGATGCATGAACCACTTGCCTGAAATGATGAGGCAAGAGAATAAAAAAAAACGATAAACCACAGATAAACAAGTTCGACGATTATTTCGAGATCATTCCTTTTAAGCAGCGCAGCACAAGCATTCAGTGTTTATTGTTAAATGAATATAAAGCTGTTCTCTTTATACCAAGCTAATTAAATATTGTGTTAAAAAACGGACCACATTCAAAAGCAATTGCATCACGTATGAGGTCACCGCTTACCGACCGTGTAGTCCCACAAAGAGTCCAGCCACCCGTGTTGGCGGACGCCCGTCCCTCCGTGACAGTGTCTCACCTTGTTGGCGCTGGGCGGCGGCGCGGCGCACAGTCCGCGGATCTGCAGCATCTCTGCCGCCTTCAGCAGGCCCGGTATCACCTCCTGCGTCACGTTCACCTCGCCGTGGTACATGAAGTGCACCAGGGCCTCCAGCTCGGGCCGTGACACGTCGTGCAGGATCAGCACCGGCGACTCGGACGTGTCCGCCTGACACAGACAGACAGAGATGAATGGTCAGAGGTTGGACGGTTAGACATGGCTCTCCAATATGAGTAATTATAACTTGAACAGATTAAGATAAAAATGTGCTGGCTGTGTGGAAAAGACAGAATGGGAAATCAGAGTAACATTGGGAATTAAAATGGTCAATAGACAGTGGGAATAGCACAGTATAATAGAACTCGAATCAGACCATAAATATGTTTTGTCAATTCCATGATCTCCTTGAACTAATCTAATTTGTCCCAGCATTTGTTTGTCCACGCTGTTACCATCTCTACAAATTCTACGCATAAGAGCATATATTCATAAATGTCAGCCTTTGTTCACACACAATTTATTGTGAATACTCTTTCATCACACTACATTAAGACAACCAAACCTACAAACCCTTCGTCAGACCCTTCAGACAAGCAAACCTCCTCTTCACCCTACATTCACCTAACCCATTCTTGCTGTATGTCACCAAAAGACCATAGAGACCTGCCATGGCATTAGGTCAGGTACCTACTCGGCCCTCACTTACTTGGACCCCATCCCCATATTTCCTATCAAAGGCAACACCCGAAAAAGGGAGTCTTATCGGGCCAGTCTGCAGAGTACAGCAATTTCGACGAGATTTCGTCGGTGCTGAGGGCAGCCTCGAAGCTCCGCCCACTGCGTCCCTACGTCAGCCTTCCGTCACCGCACACAGCGATCGCTGTGGCCGGTCGGGACTGGCCACAGCGGACCGTCCACCGCACGCAGCCGTGACGTCAGAACCGCCTACCCATCCCCTACCCCCACGCCTGCTGGACGTACCGCACACACCGCACGCAGCAGTGTGCGGTGCCCGTGAACACCCCTCCGGCTTGTTCGGCTGGTGCGGATTTGGTGCGGTGCAATGTGGTTTTGGCTTGGTGACGGACATGGCGGACCAAACGAGATAGATAAGGAATTTTTTCTTAAAATTTTGGGGCGTCCACATCAACATGTGATTCAACGTGTTCTCAGGTCTAAGTGAGTGTGCCGTAGTCAGAACAGACTATCCCAGCGCAAAGGTCAAAGGTGGTCCCATCAATCACGTGGGTTGTCCCTTGTTGTGACCCAGGCAGAGGCTAATCAACAAACCCACCAGCATGCAATGTAATTACTGAACCTGGCTTCCCAGTCAGAGGCTAATGCTAATCACGAACACGCGTGTTCTTATATTACTGTAATATGCTTTTTGTTTCAGTTACGTGGTGCATATTTCTCATTTCCATACTATGGAGATGGCAGGCTTGTGGCTCATATCATCAACTGAGGTCAGTGTGGGCTCAGATTGGTCATTTTTGGGTTTAGTGTGAACTTTTTCAACTCTCAGCCCGCCATGGTACAGATTTTCCGGCTCTGAAGGATTGGTGCAGATTTGGAAATTGAGCCAGTGTGCCTCATCAACCTGCAAGCCACACATTGCAGTATGGTTATCAGGTATCCAACCATGCAAGCAAGCTTACCACCAGCAGCTTCTTGAAGTAGTAGGAGCATGCCGAAAGGACCATTTTATGGCCCCGCATCTTGAAGCCACCCTGGATGGCCAGGGTG
Source organism: Amphibalanus amphitrite (assembly GCF_019059575.1). Classification (NCBI taxonomy): domain Eukaryota; kingdom Metazoa; phylum Arthropoda; class Thecostraca; order Balanomorpha; family Balanidae; genus Amphibalanus; species Amphibalanus amphitrite. The sequence goes on from NW_024881554.1 coordinate 1,405,157, forward strand.
ACATCTGTAAAGGAGTCGTCATTGCTCCAGATTGTGTTGAAGGCATACTTCAGGTGCTGGGAGAAGTTGTTCCACTTGAGGCAGTACTGTTGATTTTCCATCTGTAACAGAGAACAAGGGTCACATTTCACTGATAGCCACAAAGATGGTTATCAGCTATGCAAGCCCTTCCACTCAGAATAGGTCAACAGACCACCTTCATTTGTATCACTTATAGAGTGTGCAAAAGTGGTGACTTTGCAGCCCAGACGGTCAGGGATGGTTGCTATGGCCAAAACTTACCAGACAGAATTAAAGTACACTTACAGTGAGCATGATCGGCACTGCACTGCACCCTTGAGGCCAAGTAGCCTTTCATATTTCCACACATTTCATTATAATCTCTTCCGCACTTGACAGAAGCATAAACACCAGAAAATATAAGACATAAAACGGACAAAATTATCATTTTCCCCAAATTTCTGAGCAATAGCAAAGGTTCTAGAATTTGTTGTGATGCTTACTTGCCTGTAATTGAGCAGGAAAGACGCTGAAGTCACAAACTTGAAAAAACCAGAATGACCTCACACAGGTCGGCGACCTTGACCTTAAAGGTCCCGATATGGATAGCTGTTTGAATTGAAGGCTATTCTGTCGTGGTGAAGACCGGCATGTCCCACGGGCAAAAGATACCCACGCTCCATTCACGCATTTTTGCTCATTTCAGTCGACAGTTCACTAATTATAACCTATTATCTTATCTAATTTATTATAACCCAATCAACTACACACACAGCCTCTCGCCACACACAATCACTTATCACGCAACTTCTATTTACACGCTGGGTCTCGCACTTACAAGCGCTTTACTATTCTTGCATCATTTCAATAAAAGGTACATTTATCATAATGTTTTGATTTTTTAAATATTACCTATTTCATTAAAAAATGATGTTTGTATAATTATGGTATATTTAAGAATGAAGCAGGTAACAAAGAAAAGAAAAGCTAAATATACGTCATACATTCTCTTCTTTGGCAAGCAACGCATTATGCGTGATATTATTATATTAGAGAAACCTTGTTAATACTCATATGAGTTTGGAACTCTAGCCTACTGATGCCATAAAATCTTAAAATAATCGAAATTTTTATGAGGTTTGAGGCATCTTTCGGCACAGATTCTATTGAATATGGCATTTGCCTGTCCTTTTTAACCTTATGTTTGTGATGAATGAAAGTAATTCATTGAAACAGTGACTATGATCCGTCCGAGCTCCGTTATGCTTACGTCATAAATATTTTGCATTTTCTGAACTCTTATTATTGAGTTTTATTTTAGGTTCAAAACGCTGTAATATCTATATTTATTCGAAACAGCATTCCCAATGTTCTTGCCTAGCTGTGTTTCATCCGTTTTTTTATTTATTCGCTTCAATCCGCTTCAAGGCCGTATAGAGAAACCAGCTCTAGAAGTCTTCTACATTTATGGCGCTTCAAGACTCAAATCTTATACAAATGCTTGTGTGTGAAAAGCCGACGGGTGTGGGCGTTTTTGATATTTCTCATTAATCAAATAGGCGGTGTCCATTGATCTTGCATTGATCATAAATTTGCGCGTTTAGCTGCCATAATAATGTGGAATATTTGATACTTCTATATACATATTCATCTTTGCTTGTAAGTGGAGGAGAGACACCTTACATTGTAAGTTGAAGCATTTGTCTGTGGTCATCACAATCTGAATCAGTCAATGCAGTCAATCCCGACTGGAAAAAATGCACGCTTTCGTCGAGAACTCGAGCGTAGTTGGGCGTTTGCGCCGAACATTTTCGGCGTACTTCGGCGTAAATCGACGGCTTGCGCCGAAATTTTCGGCGTACTTCGGCGTAAATCGCGAGAAAAAAAACGTCCGGGGGGTGGCACCAACCCCCCCTCGGCCGGCGAGGGTTAAATGTCTTCGGGAGTTAAACATCTTAAATATCACTTAGGTATCTTGTCTCGTGTTCGTCTCAGGGTATTTAAGTCATGTTCAGTGAACCTGATTGCGACGCTCCCACGGCGGGAACAGTTCACCGATCCAGAGTGAGGTTATGGATTGTCGGATCCCCTAGTTCAGATAACGTATGCTATCGTGTGCGTATTGACCATTGTGATTCCTGTATTTCCGGCGTGTGGTTTGTGAGCGGACGCTGGCAATCGGTCCCGCGTGGCCAGTGTTCCATTTTTCAGACTTTTTGGTGGCAAATCACACCTAATGGGGAAAATATTTTCATCCCTAAAATATGAAAGACTGACTTAACTTCATCTCTGAAAAGAGTTTCATGTATTCCCAACAGCCAGTTCACATGTCACTTGACAGTTGATGCACCCACATCCTTTTGTTCCACACCCTGTCAAGATCCTGACTTGAAATCCTGGTTTATCAGTTGGTGTAAAAATTGGCATTACACCATTTTGCAAAAGTACTTGTTATTTACTTTCTTTTTTCTCATCCTAGGATTTTTCTTCTTCATCGGCACACCCAACCAATATCCCACGGGCGTAGGAACGTCATGAAAAGTGGGTGGGCCACCCTGTCAAGGGGCCTCCTTTTCCAGGGGGCCTCCTATTTTCAGGGGCCTCCAACTTTTGCCTCGTCCTGCTGGCTGCTTTCAAGTATGACCTCCAAATCTAGCTTCTGAGATCGGGCAGATGTACCTACCCAGGGGCGTAACCGCTTAAGCGAACAGTGCGGAAAGTCCGCACCATTTTTAAAACTTATTCCCCCTCCGATTTTTTTTTAGAATCTATTTGCCGCGAACGGCGCATGACCCCTGAAAACCCTTAAGGCCGCCGTCCACTGTGCGGAATGCTTGCGGTCCGTACGGAATTTAGGTGGGCGCATCCGGTCCGTACGGAAATCGTGTGCGGACCGCATCCATGTTGTGTGGACACATATCGCTAATAATTGGCGTAATTGTATTCAGTCCCGACTCGGAAGTCACGTTATGCAAGTCGCGCGTGACCTCCCTCGAGCTAAATTCGAAATCGGGTTATCAATCGACATCCGAAGTGGCTGTCGCGGCTGTCGCAGAGACGAAGTACCAAAGTACGACGTGTTGAACTTTGTGCGGAGAACGCAGACGGAATGGATGCGGACATGGCCCGTCGCCCGTCTTCGAGTTTTCAATTGCAAATTTAAGATTGAATTTCAACTCTTTCAAGACAAAGTAAATTAATATTATTTCCTTGGCATGGCACCATCTTGTGATGCTTGGCAATGGCCATATTTTCTTTTTGTAACAACTGATATCGAGTGTGCGTGAGCTCTCCGTTTGCTGTCCGGATGCGGAGACATTCCTGACCGACTCCGGACGGAGACCGCATGCGCCCATAGGGCTCTCTCTGTGTTAAATTCCGTACGGACCGCAAGCGCTCCGATTAGTGGACGGCGGCCCGCTTTACACAAATGTCTTCCTCGTTTCCCAGGTGCCCCCATTAGCTTCATAGGCGCCCTCTTTGGCATATAAGCGCCCTATGTATAGTCATCAGAGACATCCCTGTATGTCCCACAGTCGCCCCGTTGTCGCATACAATGTGCGCTTAGCATAGGCGTCTCTCTTTTATGGACACTTGAAGGCGCCTCTCTTTGCCATGCCTCTCCCCTGTTTCTTATGAATGCACCCCCATGGCATTGATGAATTGCAGTCGCAGACCTCTATTGCATGTGGATGCCCATATATGTAGGCCTCAGAGGCGCCCCTCTTTCGCATTGAGGCGCCCCTATGGGCTTCATAGGCGCCCCTCTATTGCACGTAGGTGCCCTACTGTCTCAGAACCGCTCCTCTTTGGCATGCAGACGCCCATCTTTCGTACGGAGGAGCCGTTGTGGTTCTTAGAGACGGCATGGTGCTCCCAGACGCAGATGGGGCTCTCGGAGTCGACAGTGTGGGACCTTCAGTCGCTGATGGTTGCCCGCCAGATGTGAACCCTCGGAGACGCCGGTATGGGGCCCTCAGAGATGCCGGTATGTGGCCTTTAGAGACACCGGTGTGGAACCCTCAGATACTTCAGTGTGAAGCCCTTACAATTGCTGGTATGGAGCTATGAATGCGCTGGCTTAACTCCCTCAGAGGCCGGTACATGGACATTAGAGCTCAGTGAGAGCTTGTGTGGTGCCTTCAGTGGCCTTGTGGAGCCGTTAGACATCAACATGGTGCTCTCAGGAGCCGGTGAGTCGTCAGAGTCATCGGTGTGGGGCCTTCCGAGCTCCGGCCTCCGAGATACTGGTGTGGGGCCCTGAAAGGTGTCGGTGTGGGTCCTTCAGATGTATACCTATAGAGCCTTGAGATGCACGCACAGGTGTGGTGGCCCACAGAGGCGCCGGTGTGGGGCCCCCAGAGCCACCGATATAGGGCCCTAAGAGACACTATATATAGTTTGAATAGAAGGGCCTCTCAGACCATCAGTCTCATGGGCCTCCTCTGGCTAGTATGAATAGAAGGGCCTGTTAGACCATCAATCCTAGGGGCCTCCTCTGGTTAGTATAAATAGAAGAGCCTCTCAGACCATTAATCTCAGGGGGCTCCTGTGGACATTATAAATAAAAGGGCCTCTCAGACCATCAGTCTCGGGGGCCTCCCTAGAAAAGTGTAAATGTGGATAGAGGGCCCCCTCAGATTCAACAGGAGTGGACCTCTCTGACTATCAGTCTCATGGGCCTCTTGTGGCCAGTATGAATATAAGAGCCTCTCAGACCATCGGTCTCAGGGGCCTCTTCTGACTAGTATGGATAGAGGGCCCTCCCAGACCACCGGTTTCAGGGGCCTCCAGTGGCCAGTTATATGAACAGAAGGGCCTCACAGCCATCAGCCTCGGGGGCCTCTTCTGACTGGTGTGAATATGAGGGCCTCTCATACCATCAGTCTCAGGGGCCTCCTCTGCCTAGTGTGAATATGAGGGCTTCCCAGGCCATCAGTCTCAGGGGACTCTTCTGACTGGTGCCGGATTGAGGGACCTCCCAGACCGAAAGTTTTGGGGTCTCCTGTGGCCAGTATGAATAGAAGGACCTCTCAGTCCATCAGTCTCATGGGCCTCTTCTGCCTGGTGTGATTATAAGGGCCTCTCAGGTCATCAGTCTCAGGGGCCTCCTCTGACTACAGTGTAGATGGATAGGCATCCCAGACCATCAGTCTCAGGGGCCTCTTCTGACTATTGAGGATAGAGGGGCCTCCTATGACTAGTGAGGGTAGGGGGCCTCAACTAGACCGCCAGTGTCAGGGGCCTATTCTGACTAGTGTGGATGGAGGGGCCTCCCAGACCACTAGTCTCAGACCTCTGACTAGTGTGGATAGAGGGGCCTCCCAGACCGCCAGTGTCAGGGGCCTCCCCAGACCAGTGTGGATATTGGGGCCTCCTCAGATCCACTAGGGCCTCTCAGGCCATCAGTCTCAGGGGCTTCGACTGACAAGTATGAACAGAGGGCCTCCTTGGATCCATCACAGCCCCTTGGAGTCCGTGCGTGGGGATTCGTGGAACTTATTTTTACCGAGTTTGTTTATTCTGGAAGGTGACGACGTCCTCTCAAATCGAGACGAGGGGCCTCGAGTAAAAAGTGGGTGGGCCAAAACACATGGTTGGCCCCCCCACCTCGAAAAGTGGGTGGGCACTTGCCCACCTGGCCCCCCCCTGTTCCTACGCCTATGCAATATCCAATTTTAGAACACTGCGCGTGGCCTGGTATCTGCCCGATCCCATCGGCCGTGCTTGCACCACGCCTGTTGAAGGCCCCGTCAGGCGTCAGTCACCGGCTGGGCACTACTGCTGATCAGAGCCGGGCAACAAAATAAAGGTTACGTTATGGAACATGCCAGTGAGTTTGTGAGTCAGGAGATTTTGTGATAGCGAACCCTGGTGCTCGGTCCCGCATGGCCTGCTGATGTCTTTTGTCTGCCCGATCCCGTCGACCGTGCCAACAACCGTCTGTAGACAGTAGTCACTGGAAGACAGTCACACACACACGCCAGCCCCCCCCCCCCTCGACGAAAAGTGCGTGGCTACAGCCTGCAGCCATCAGTAAGCCTTGAAAATTTTCGGCGCATTAAGCATGGCTTGGTAAAATAATTTCGGCGCATAAACCCTTGCGCCGAAATTTCGGCGCATCACCTCCGCCGAGAACTTCAGCGTAGTGGAGGCATTTTTTCCAGTCGGGCAGTCAATCAGTCACACTGCAGTCTGCACCTGACCTAGACCGCAAACTGCAAAGTATGCTGAAATCGTCAGGAGCTAGTTGATGTGAGGGTGTCAGGTGATGGGTGCTGTGGAAGAGATTACCTTTTTTGGGTGGATGCTGACTGCAGGGTCGCAGTTTCGTGTGTTACGTTTTCCTGAACTGCTTTCCTGGCAAAACTATTACCTACCTACCTAATTTCCTGAACCGATTTTGGCCATAATCGGTTTTATCCTGTATTGCTTGCATCGTTTTAATGTGCCATGTTTGCGTTTGTGTCTCTCCCCCCCCCCCCCCGATACCCAAGGTCAATAAACGAATGAATGAATGAATGGCATAAAACAGGTGTCACACTTGTTTTTGCGCCCAAAGAGAAGCACTATACCCACAGATGTCTTTTTTAACCAAACCTGATCTAACCTAACCTAACCTAACCTGACCTAATCCTACCTGACCTAACCTACAGCCTAAACCTACAAACCTGCAACCTACATCTCTGGTTAAAGCACCTCTCCTTAGTTTGTAAAAACGAAGGTGTGATGCTTGCTTCATGACTAGGTACCCAAATTTGCACATAATACATAAGGTTTATTGATGGAACAATTATCCAATTAGGGTAGTTTTTCTTAAGTGCAGATTCTGAATTCTTTCAGAGAAATCTTATGTTCTTATCAGGATGGCTTGTGGGAAATCCCAACCTGGTTTGTGTGTTGTGTGCTATGGTTTGTTATATTTAATATGTTGCCATGTTTTGCAGTACAATGCTGATGCCCTATTTTTATGCTATGGTCTGTTGATTTTCCTGTAATCTACCTAGCTGTGTTGTGTTACATTGTTTACATTGATATTGTGTTATTTAACTACCTTTGTTTACTTGCCCCTATTTCATAGCTCTTGACAGCTGGAGTAAAGCCTTACTGCTTATATAAGTATTCAGTTACATGTCTATTTAATTTCTGGGAAAATGGACCAACTTTGTTTGTTTAGATCTAACCAATTCAGTGGAAATTCTACCCAACCTAAGTATCTTTATTGTAATAAGTTATATATGATAAATTGTAGTAGCCATTTATCCTCCTTATGTTTTAATAAATAAGGTAATAGGCATGCATTTTTTAATGTAGTAAGTATTAGGTTAAAATGGTTAAGGCTGGAAAGCACTGTGAATTTGGTCTGCTTACCTACCTGAAAACAGTAAAAAATGTGGAACTTAAAGGCATAAGGCAACTGCTAACTTGATGCCATGCACATTGCACACAATGGACAAATGGAGTTGTTGCCTGTTGGACTGCTACTTATTATCATTCCATTTGCTTGAATGCTCCTGTTCTACTAATTTTAACAGAATTTGCCAGTACACCACTGACCACTGAGCTCTGGCAAGGCTAAGTGCAAAATAAAATCTATAATTACTTTTACAGCATGCCTTGCTTAGCAGACCTGTAGGTCCACAACCACTTACTTGACCATTGACCATTATTGACTCACCACATTGACTTTGATTATCAGCATTGCTTTCTTTTCTATCTAAATGAATAAGAGCTATCAATAAATCATGTGAAACTTCTTTGAAGCTAGACCTTGGTTCATAAAAAACACCAAAGTTATCAGTGACTTAACTGCCTCATTGGCCTGTTTTATTTAAGAGATGATTCTTTCATGCAGACTGGGAAAGTCCCAACTCCCAAGTAATTGATGTGCCATTTTCCCATGCAAGCTTAGCTTACATGCCAAGATGCCCTTCATACCTGTATTTGAAATAGATTTGTAACGCATTGAAACTTTGTTCCCGCCCTTGCCAGACCAATCAGTGTTCTACATGAAACCGACCTCGGCCCTCGCCGTTTTGCCGATTATTGAGCTATAGCTTTGCGGAAAAACCGAGCGTGTTTGTCTATATGAGACCCAGAAAGTCATACCCAAATTTAAGATCTATGGTGAACTGGTAAACAGCAATATCAGGTCAGAGACCCAAAATTAAGTTAGATGTCTTGTTTTATGTATATAACTGTCATTTGGTCAGGCCTAGCACAGTCCAATCACCAACTATTCGTGAACTCAGCTGACAGCACGCACTTTTATCGATTTATCGCACAATCAGTAGGACTCAGGTGCTAAGACTTGTGACGTCACGCTTATCTATGCGTGGATTCAGCTTATCATCGCATAGCTGTCCACACAGATAAGGCTCGTCGAACGATCTCGGTCTCACAGATGAAGCTGATAGAGGGTGGCGGTGCTCCCACCTGCGGGCTGTGTTTTGACCGTCTCCGTGTATCATGTCCCTGTGATGTGATTGCGAGAACAGAGGCCAGAGTTTCTATCTCGTTGTCGTAGTGGGGGAGGGGTGAGGGACTCCACTAGAGAGGTATGTGAAGACATGAATGAACCTTGGCTTTTCTCTATTACGCATGCTGGAGGATATTCTGCAGCCAGTGTCGAACTATCCAGCTCTGTACGGTTACCGCGGATGCCAGTCTGCGGTGCAGCCGAGTGGGTGAGACTGACCGCCTCTCTCACTCACTGTCTGCTCTGTCCTCGCCAGGTGACGTGACGGGCCAGTCGCCAGGCCATGGGCAACCGTCAGTCGCTGTGCTGCGAGGGCGGCTCGCCGCCGGCCGGCCGCCGCTCACTGCGCGAGGACCGCTACATGACGGCCGGCGGCTCGACCCCGGCCGGCGGCGTGAGTAGCACCGTGTCCGGCACACCGGCCGGCGCTGCTGAGACCGACGGACGAGAGCCGGCGCGACAGCGCGACGAGTCGGCCGCCAACCTGCAGCACATCAGCGAGCGAGAGCCCGACGACCTAAACGACGACCCGTCACTGCACCCGTCCGTCGGGCCGCTGTTTGTTGAGCGCAGCAAGTCCAGCATCGAGAGTGAGTGTAGGGACTGTGTAATAAGCATGTACCGGCTGCTGCGCCAGCTATCCGCAAACTTTGGCCTAGCCTGCCTGAGATATTATCGGCACAGAGACAGAGGTCTAGTAAGATGAAACACCGTGTCTATCTTATCGGTTCTCCCCACTGCCATTCTCGTGATCGTAGAGATCCTCTGTGCAGTATGCTCACAAAGCATGTAAAGATAAAATCGGTAGGCACTATTTATTTAAACGCCTCACTTTGATATTATTTTCGTTTTGATAGGCCCAGTATTTTGATTTTGAAAAGTGAAAAGTAGTGCTGAGAGGCTGACAAAGCCTGCTTCTTTCTATCGCCAGATGGGATGATCAGACGTAGAAGCAGAAGCAGAAACACGGTAAGTACGAGCGTTCTCGAGACGGGAGCTAACACGTTCCGGCCTCATGATTGATTCTTGGGGATGTTTGTAACTATGCGCTTGGTTGAGCCTGTCTTTTGGATTTGCCTGCACAGTGTGTCTTTGTGCACTGTTGTGTATGTTTTGAAACGGACGTGATTTCATGCAGTTTTGTATCTGTCCCTTACAAAGACACCTTACAAATTGTTTCGCCATTCCGTAGCTGGTCGAGGACCGGCCTATCATCAAGAGCAGCAGCTGCAGCACGATCTACATCGACGACAGCACCGTGTCGCAGCCCAACCTGAAGAACACCATCAAATGTGTGGCGCTGGCCACCTACTATCACATCCGGAACCGGACCGCCGACCGGACGCTGCCCATCTTCGACGAGAAGCTGCACCCGCTCACGGTGAGGCAGTTAGCGAGGGGAGAGTTGTGTCAAACTGGGAGGAAAGGGGGCAATACGCAGCTGCAATACGGAGCCGGGATATACGTAGAGCGAGTATTTGACCACTGCAGTGCAGCCCCAACCAGCCGGCCACGCAATGGGGACTCGGGCAGACAATCCGATCTGGTATGATTTACGAATTCGGCTGAAACCGGCACTCCCCCTGCCCCCTTCCCCCTCACTACCTTACGGTCCACCATGTCCACCTGATCCCTCCCCGTCCCCCTGCCCCTCCCCCCCCCCCGTTTGACGCACTAGTTCCTTAGTGTGACGCGGGGACTCAGTCGCAGGTGGACGGGAGCCGGTTCGCTCCGGTCGCCAGTTCTCCCATCACAGTAATGGCCTCCGGTGCGCCGTCACGCGACGGAGGGGGGGGGGTGGACCGCGCCCACGGCTGATGGACTCGAGCGTCGGCGGAGAGCGGGGGCCATCGATGTCGACACGGAAGCCCCACCTGTTCGGGTGCGATTGGCAGTCGGCCGGTCCGGACGGCAGTCGTGGCTGTCTGTTGGAAGACGTCAGCGCCGGTTTTCTGCGATTGTTTCGACCCGCTACTGGTCGTTATCCCGGTGATGAGCCGTTGCTCGGACCACGCTCGGGAATCATAATAGGTTGAAGCAGCAGCCACTTAGCAGAGCAGGGGCCGGGGCTCTGTGACAACAGGCACTCATACGTCGGTCCAATCTCTCGGTTGCGACATTGGTGCGACTCTATTGCTGCAGTCAATCGAATCAAAGCAATCCGACTTTGTTCGACGATTTTTTCGTTAATTAACCCTATTTCGATCTGGGAAAGTGGCTACTTCATCCTACGAATTTGATACATTGACCATTGGTTTGCTTTCAGGACTAATTCTGAGACCTCTCTGAGATAGTACCTAGCTTATTCAGGCTGGCATCTTTTTGGTCTGTGACTAACACCACCCTTCGACCGTCGGCAGTGAAATACCACCACCGTCGACCGTCCCTCGGTGGTCATTGGCGCCGCCCTCCGTCCCTCATTAGTCAAGTAACCTCACCCTCCGTTTCCAGCAGTTCATTGATGACATGCCTCCATTGTTCACCACAGAAAGACGGTGTGGCCGATGACTACGACCGGCACAACCCGGAGCACCGGCAAATCTACAAGTTCATCCGCACCCTGTTCACGGCCTCTCAGCTGACGGCCGAGTGTGCCATCGTCACACTGGTCTACCTGGAAAGGTAAGAGGACGGATCTTATTCTTTCGTCGTCACCCTGGTTTATATGGAGAGGTGGTACCGTGGTCTATAACATATAGAGGTTATGCCGCATATAACATAGAGAAGTCATACCGCTCTAAGAGTCTTAGTCCATACATTTTGATAGTCCGAGCCTCTCGGCTGATACCGAGGCTTCCGTGTGCGTTAGCTGACGCTGAACGGCGCGATTTGTATGCTTTAACGGCTAGTTTGTGGTCAATGGAAGTAGGATTGGGCGGCGGGCGCCCCTGCCCCTGTTATAATGGCGCTGTGTTATCGGGCACGGGATCAGCCGCCCACTACCTACCTGATCATGCTTGTAAATCAAGGTGTCAGATACCGGTACAGATTCTTGTGTAACACCGAGCGCTATATTACAGGGGCGGTATATCGTCTGTCGGTTGTGCTGTTTTGATGGGGAGGGGGATAAAACTCCTATCGTTGGTTTAGGGTATCGCTGTGCCTGGGCAGGCTGGTGACCTGTCCCGTGTACGAACTGGCTGCGACATGCCCATTGTCCCGTGTTGTCCTGACTACTGACGTGTCCCTTGTTGTCCGTACAGGCTACTGAACTGACGTATGCTTTACCTGGACAAGCTACTGGCATGTCCCGTGTTGTCCGTAATGCTCATAGGCCCCTTGTCTCGATAGGCTGCTGACATGCCCCTTGTCCGGACAATCTACTGATATGTACCGTTTTGTCCGGACTACTGACGTACCATTTTTTTCGTACAGGCTACTGACGTATGGTGAGATGGACATCACGCCCGGCACATGGCGCCGGATCGTGCTGGGTGCCATCCTCCTCGCCTCCAAGGTGTGGGACGACCAGGCTGTCTGGAACGTCGATTACTGCCAGATCCTCAAAGATATCGCCGTCGAGGACATGTGAGTTGGCTGGGGGCCGCACGGCAAGTAGCGGAACTTCGGCTGTTTACGGAGGGTGGGTGGGACCAGCGCTGAGGAAGAATAGCAGCTGAAGGGAATGATCCACCTCAGGCCCCTAAAAACGCAGCAGCATGTTTTGCAAATGTCGTATATGGACAGTCACTGCAGCCGAACCTCCGGGATCACTTGTTTTTGTTTATTTCGCGGTTCTGCTAATGCAGCTCGTTTTGCTAAGGAGGGACGGCCTGTGGGTCGATGCTCGATACCTCTGTTACGTTAATGACACCACATTCTCCCGGCAGGAACGAGTTGGAGCGCAAGTTCCTGGAGGTAATCCAGTTCAACATCAACGTGCCGTCGAGCGTGTACGCCAAGTACTACTTCCATCTGCGCACACTGGCCGAGGCCAACGACCTCTGTTTCCCCACGGAGCCGCTCAGTCGAGAGCGCGCCCAGAAACTGGAGGCCATGTCGCGCGTCTGCGAGGATAAACTGGCCGCCGACCTGCTCCGCTCGGGCAAAAAGTGGTCGAGCATGGACAATGTGAATCAGCACCGGCGCAGCGTGGCGATACTGTCTTAGCGCGGCGCGCCCGGCGGCGTGGCGGCCGCCCCCAGCTGTGATAGTAGGCCCCGGACGGCGGCCGGCGCGTGGCGCTCCCCCCGGCGCGCCGTCAGAGGTCCGCCCCGAGCGGCCGACCGAGTCTGTCCGTCTGCCGGCCGGTCTGTCCGCGTTTGTGTGCGTGTGTGCGCGGGTGTGTGTGAGCACCGAGTGATGGGGCCGGGCCGCCGTAGATTTTATGGGCGCCTCGCGCTCGACCGGGCGCTAGTCAGCCGGTCTATGGCGCGTGCGTCCGAGGACAGTCCGCCGAGGCAGCGGCGCGTGCGGCGACTTGTTGCGAGCTTTGTTTACACATGTGCTAGGTTGATGTATGGTGCCAAACTGTGTGCTGATTTCTCTGTATTTTGATGATCTCTTGTCCGTGTGTGCGCGTGCCGGCCCGGCTCGCTCCTGCCGCCGGCGACTGTGCTGTGGTGGCCGGGCGGCGGCCGCGCCCCTCTAACGTTCCAGAGACAACATTCGCAGTGAGACAGGGTCGCTCTACGGGGGAGGGAGGGGCGAGTCGAACGGGGCGAGTTTCTACTTCTGATCTAGCGGTGCTGACCCATGTGGGTTGTGGTGAACTAATATGCTGACATCTCGCCTGTGTCCTGTGTGTGCCGGACTTGTCGCTGGATCGGCTGCCCGCCGGGCTCTGCAGGTTAACTGAACTGTGCACTTGAACTGTACACCAGCTAGCAGCTCAGTGGTATCTCCTAACACGTGCCCCAGCTATCAGGTGTGTTCTGTGCCGGGCGGGCAGAGTGTTTTACACACGGTGACCCGGTCAGCCGCGGCACAGCGGGGCAGTGGCGGCCGTCCGTCCTTGCTGCTGAGCTGCCCCCTGTCGGTGACGGCCTCACAAGACCAGGCTCCGGTCCATGCGACTCGCTGAACTAGTCCGTGGCAGGGAACTCCCGGAAACTGTATTGTTCTGTTTCTTTAATAGCTTACGCCGAGTATAATGAATATGACACTGGTATGGAAGGAGCACTGACATTTATTTTTGGAGAGGTCGCTGGGGTCTGACAAACGTGTGAAATCCCATGGCTGTTGAAATTAGCGAGATGCTTTATTCACACAGTCGTCTGTCGGGTCTTCTACAGTGGCTGTCTGTCAATGCACCTTAACAGTGACTGACGCTAGAAGCGACAGTCGTCATCGTTCGCTCAGCAGGTTCTGCCTTGCTGAGTTCACGCCCTGACACCGGGGCATGTGCAGGCAGGTGCTGAGCTGAGCTGACCCTTCCCTCCCCTTTACTGGCGGGGATTGCTTACTGGGATACAAGCTTGCCCTCGCAGCGGTCACGAGCCACGTTGCTCTCCGGAAAGGGGGTTCTGCGCCATCGGAACGTTAGGTTCGTCCCTCAGTAGCAGTGAAATCCACGGCGACGGTGCGGCCTGCATAATCATAGCCGCATCCTAGATCCCCTGTTTTTTTTTCGTGCCCTGGGACCTTATTTCATGACGCGCAGATACTCGCCGCTACCAGGCATTGGCATGCGGTTTTCAAGGAAATATAGCAAAAGCGCCAGTCTTGTTTCGATTGAAACCGAGCACCAACCCGTGGTGGCCGGCAGTGTCGGCTCGGGTAGCGGCGTGCAATGAAACAGGGGCCCTCGGGCCTGGTACAAGCTGGCAGTTAGCATAAGCATTGAGCAACGCCTCAGTAGGTATTGCCGTTGGAGTTCCTTAGACTGTGACAATGCTAGAGGAACAGAGTATGATTGAGTGATGGACGTTGCGCCGCCCGCAATAGAAATGCCGCGTTGCATGGTAGCTGCGTGTTCAGCCGGTGGATGACAGGCCCCGTTTCACCGTCCCGACGCTACGCGCGCTGGGAGCTACGGCATACCAGCGGCGCGTTGGGTTTCCACGCACGCTCGCAACGCTGAGGCGTCGAGCCGAATTCGCCTCAAACGTCGCACCAATACAGCAGCGCGCGGCCGTGAAACTCGCCTAGAAAAAGCGCCAGGTGGATGCTGTGCCGCAAGACAAGGTAGCTAGCTAGACCGAGCCGCTAGATGACACTAGTAAGAGCGCCTGAATAATGCTGTGCCGCACGACACGATAGTTTCAGCCGCCGCCGCTAGATGACACTAGCAAAAGCGCCTGAACAATGCTGTGCCGCACGACACGATAGTTTCAACCGCAACCGCTAGATGACACTAGCAAAAGCGCCTGATGAATGCTGTGCCGCACGACACGGTAGTTACAGTTCCGGCCGTTAGATGACGCAAGTAAAAGCTCCTGCAGAATGCTGTGCCGCATGACATAGTGACCGTAGGTTGTTTGGACATTGACAAACTCTTTTCGCTAGAATGGTGTTTTTTTATTTTCGATTGAAAAACAACCGGAGCAGTTCTCGCAACTCACTGGGGGTGTTCAGCAAAGTTGGCCGCGAATCGAGCTATTTTGAACGGGATCTAAACGTATACGGTATAGTCGGGTACTGGGCACTGGCACAGGTAGCATGAAGTTAAGCCATACGATACGTGGATGCGCTTGATAATAGCAAAGGTGCCTGTTGATGTGATAATGCTGATGTACATGACGTGTCGCTGTTGATGTGATAATGCTGATGTACATGACGTGATGATATGACGTGTCGCGTAGCTAAGTTGTCAGCCAATCTGATAGATGATCCTAGGAATAAGAAAAGGTAAAAAAAAATAACTGTACCATTTGTGTGGCAGTCGGCTTATATCAGCCGGTGAAAGCGTAATTTCAGTGCTTATATTTTTCCGAAAAGCAGAATACAGTCCACACTTTGTTATGAAAATAAATTTTGACGACTAGAGCTGTATCTCCTAAGCCGCCGACGCCTGAGACAGTCAAAGAAGTGGACCTTTGGAAATGATTTGTCAATGTGTGAGGGTCCACTTCAGTCGGTCCGCAGGACGGTCCGATGATTGTTGATGCTGCGAACCAATCGGTTCAAACTCCGGTCCGACTGGCGCATCAGGCAGCTGAGCGCCAATGGCCACCGCGCAGTTCCTGACAGCTTGAGTGAGGCGAGGTCGTCCGAGCTCAGCCGGAGTCACATGGGATGACGTGAGGTCAGGAGAGACCGGATGATGTCAGGTGAGGTCACGTGAGGTCAGCGGACGTATTGGACCGGCTGGTCGTCACACTGCCGAGTCGATGATGGCGGCCGGTCCAGACGACCGAAATAGCCCCATCAGCCGGAGACCGGACACACGCCCGGCGTCTTCATCGACCTGACACGATGTGTGTGTGTGTGTGTGTGTGTGTGTGTGTGGGTGGGTGTGTGTGTGTGTGTGTGTGTCCCTGGATGTGTCTGCGTCAGGCACGTAGCCAGGATTTTGCTCAGGAAGGGGCCACAGGTCGCGGCCTAAAGTCGCACCCCCTCCAAAAAAGAAAACTCCTCTGATTTGGCCCACTATTTTTTGGGGTGTGGTGCAGCTGTTTGTATTTATTTTTATTTTTATTTAAATCTATTTATTTTTCTCCTTTAGGGGGACATGGCCCCCGTGCCCCCTGGCTACGTCCTTGTTCTGCGTGTGACTGCATAGTGCATGCTAGTCTGAACAAACTTTTCCCCTTCAGAGGAGCTTTGCGGCGCCATTCCAAGGGTCACTATTTTATAAAGCCGTTTTACCGTTTCTTACAGGTAAATTTTCAATTCCAATTTCTTATGGTCACCGTTTTTTGTCCAATATGTAACACTAATTTATACATATTTCTGATTGTAACAGTCATGAAAAACTCGAAGTTCAGAACATCGTTTGCTTGTTTGTTACTCCCGTCCACCGCGCGGCTACATGACTGTGTGACAGTATGACAGTGTGAGTGTGACAGTGTGTCATGTGCGACAATGTAGCAGTGTGACTGTGTGACAGTGTTACGGCGTAACACCTGCCACGTTCGTCCGCTGTCTGGTCCGTGACCAGCTGGCCGGCTCGCGTGCCTCTCGCTGATTGGTGTTCCACTCCACTCCATTCCATCTCACGTATCCAATGACGCCCGAGGCCGGTGTCACGTGACCACATAACGTGTGCCATGTGCTGTTCTCCATGGCACTCGCTTGTGTTAATGACCATGAGGTTCGGTATTTGTGGAAAGTCTGCTCTGGCTATCATCATGCATGCATAACTACATACTTGTATCATGTGTCTATAAAATACATGCATACAATTTGGACAATAGCTCGCCTGTCAGTGCTTTTATCAGTTTTTATTATGTCAGTGTCAGTTTTATCTTTCATGACCATTGGTCATGAAAGGGTGACTGGTGATTGGTCATTGACCAATGACATTAAATAAAATTGTCACTTAAGATGGCAGCAGAGGCTGTGCAGAGTTGCAGAGGTCAGTCACTTGCCACTGAAGTCCTTATAGTTAGTTCCGTCGTGCTTGACCTCTACCATGCGGCGCGCTTTGTGCTTACACGTCACGCCACATACATGCTCTCATAGCATCTCAGGCAGAGTGAGCTTATTTTTAGGCCTGAGCCTAAGTTCTACCATAATGTGTGCTAGTATCTCAGGCAGAATGAGTTTATTTTTAGGTCCGGGGGCTTAGTTCTACCATAATGTGGGCAACATGACTTTATTTGATTTGCTCTGTAGTGGGTGTGACAAGAGATTTTCGGGACTCATTGGGGTCAGTTGCTAAGTCATATTTTTATCCCAATAGTAGGAGATGGTATTTTTGCGCCTTAATGTGACATAATCCCTTGCATACAGTCTAACATTGGAGACATGTCGATTGTTGTCAAGCGACAATGAAGCCTGCTGAGGCTGAGTATAGAATCCGCCGCCCATCAGCAACTACCGGTGGCAAAGGTAGGTGCATGTATCCTGCCTCAACAATGCGCATTGGGCATGCATAAATGCAAGCGATCGAATGCATCTTGCATATTGCTACACCATATACAAATTGAGACTGATGCCCTATGTCCCATAAAGGTAACGCATACGGTTTTACGGTATAAAAAAGAATAAACGGTTTCACCGATAGATGAGTTCTTAAAACATATACCTGCTCATAGGCTACCTCCATATCAGCAACACATTAGCCTATGGTCTTTTTATTTATTGAAAAGGAGAAATGGAGAAAGGGTGGTAGAAAGGAAGACGTACATAGAAGAGCGACGGAAAGGGGAAGATGAAGAGAGAGAGAAAAAACGAGACGGAGACACCATGACACAAATGAGAAACACGCTAATACAACGATACCCTTATAAGATCTCACGGAGTAGCCATAATCGGCCGGTATCAGCGCGGTTACCGTTGATCGCAGCCGGCTGCTGAGTGGGAGGCTGGTGGTCGGCGGTCGGCGGTCGGCGCCGCGGGAGCGTGGTCGGTCGGCGGTCGACGCACCCCGGCGCGGCGGGACGCTGGCCGGCGCGGCCACCGAGCCGCCGTGGCTGCCATTATCTGCGCGATTTGCCGACCAGTCGGCCGAGCCGGGCGTGCACCGATACCGAGCCGGGCACGCACCGCGAGCGGTCGAGACCGATCGATTTAGCACCGCCGCCGCCGCGCCGTCAGAGTCCAGCAGTGGCGACCGACTGGCGCACGGCCGCCGACAGGTCAGGTCAGGTCACGGGTGCCACCTGCGCCCGGTGGTGTGTGACGTCAGACCCCAGAGTGCCGCAGGAGCGTTTGTGGTGCGGTGTGATCGGCAGAAAGTCGGGGGTGTGAACAGGAGCCCACTCGGCGCAGCTTAGACAGCAGGTTAGTGAGATGGCATTGTGCACATTGCAGCCTGCAGGTTATTGGGATCGTAAGTCTCGGTAATAACGGATAGGACGCTCAGTACCTGATAGCGGATATCACGTCGTCAATGGTAACTCTTTTCTGTGTCACTTCTTATATAATCGCTTTGCCGTAACGCCCAATCCTCTTACACATACATACGGATGTAAGCTGATTGAAGCGAGTACCTACCCACCTGCCAACCGCAAGGCAATGTTTTGGACGTTTGAGCATAAAGTATGAATCTTATTTTTGTCGACACTCAAAAACCTAGGCAAAACAACAAAAAATGGAGTACGATGTAAATATATCGTTTGTACGTGTAATAAAACAATGAGTTCTCATCTTATAACAATTGTTGCGGGAGAGCACAATCTGAAAGCTTACTTTTATTTAATCACACGTTAACCCGCGCCCTGCTGGGGGGTGTTTTAACACCCCCTTGTGGTTTTTCGCGAATATCTCAAAAACGGCGGCGCGGAGCGCCGCCGTTTTTGGTACACCTTATCATACATCAATTCTACACATGTTGTAAAAATTTCAGACCAAGGTCATTCAAGGTCAGGTCACCAGGTCACTTGAAGTGACTTCACCTCTTAAAAAGTTTCAATGTCTGTCATAGCTACACCGAGTGACCGATCGCTTTGAAACTTTCAGCGATTACTAAGAGCAATAGCATGTACAAAATATATATCTCAGAATTTTGATATCGATGACCTAAGGTCAGGTCAATTTTGCGACCTCCCCATTATAAGTCAATGGAAGAAAATTGAAATGCGCCTCTTTTGGACAAAAGACATTATAAACACTCCCAAACACCGAATAACAAGTGGTTTAGACACACTGAACATGAAAATGGTGTCCGTGACCCTTGTTTATGCCCTGAGGTCATCTTAGGTCACGAATGGTATCTAACAGTTTTTCGCAAATAACTTTTGATAGAGGCATGCTAGAGCGATGAAAACGCCTTAGATATGTTCAGCTCGACGAAACGGATCGACTGATATGCAACATGACCCTTTCCGGTCAGGTCATGACCTTGACCTGAGGTCAAATTTTCAAGTTGACCTTTCAAGGTCAAGTTATAGTTCATTCGATGCGTCTTGACGAGAGGAACACAATGCCGGTAAAAGTAAGCTCGTACAAGGCTTGGGTCAAAAGTTATTGCAGAAAAACTGTTTCCGAAAAAATCGGCTATTTTTGCGGTTTTTGCCCCCTGCAGGCAAAACCGTTGACGTTAGGTCAAATCTGAGGGCATTATTCAGAAAGGGCTTTAATAGGGCTATCGAATGCGCTTTTCCGCGGCGCTGTAGCTCTATTGGTTCTCGAGTTATGCGTTGGCTTCTTGGAAATTTTCGACATTCGACCTGGAAATCGGCGAAATTTGCCTTCAATGACCTCTGGTGACCTGACCTTTGACCTGATCAAAAAATTGACCGAAGTGATTTCGTCATTATTTTTGACGCTCTTTCGAACCCCGCCTTCTGCATATCGCTACGTGGCCCAGGAGCCGAGTTACAAGGAGGGGTGTTCAAACACCCCCCCCCCCCCCAGCAGGGCGTGGAAATCCAGGACCCCCAGCCGGGCGCGGGTTAATCTCGAAAAACAATATATTACATATTCGTCGAAGTCACTTATTACTGAGTATTGTATGCAAGTGTCTTATGGCCAAGGCCAAGAAGGCCCTATACAAAGGCAAAGAAGGCCCTATAATTATATATTATAGTGCATGTATGGCCTAAACTTTTGAATTCAATTTAAAAGGGAATTTTCATGGGGAATTTCAAGGGAATTTTTGAATTTTCATTTTACACTATAATATGTCACACCTGTCTATTGATAATCCTCAAGGCCCTATAAGCTGCCCTCGGAAGGTCAAACTGAGCTTTACATTTTATTCCATTAAATGATTGACAGTTCAATGTAACTTAGATCAAATTCGGGTATAAAACAATAACAATGAACTGATTGTTCTTCCTGTATGACCTAACGGAAAGCTTTTTCATAGGCATTGATGTGCCATTTGTTTTAATTGCTTTGTTGAAGCCGCAAGCAAAGAAAAGTGCAGATAAACGAAACATTGCAATTGTAATTCACTTTTCCAGAGAGGACTTATGGGCCATCGAAAAATGATTTGCCATCTTCCAACTGTGGTTAGAGAGGGCAATTACAAAACCTGTTGTTATTTGGTCCAACTTAAAACTATAACAGCTTGTGAAAAAAAAACATCGCACAGCAGTATGGTTAGGACCGGCACAGGCTGGCAGCACCACCAGCAAAGGCGGTGCATTACAAGCGCTCGAGCCATGGCTTGCTTCGAAAATCGAAACTTTGCGATATCATCCTCTCCAAAGTTTTAACCAATCATTAGTTCGGTCCTGGTGGCGCAGTCGGTTAAGGCGTCGACCCGCGGTGCGGGCGGTGCCGGATTCGGGTTCGATTCCCGGTTCCGCCCGTTCCGCGGGCGTCGTCCACGGCTGTGTCACCAGGTGTGGGATAGGCTCCCACTTCAACCGTAGCCTGGGGGGTGAGGTACAGTGGCCGGGAGGAGATGGAGCCCTCCTATAATTGGGACAATACAAGAGCCCGTTAGAGGGAGGCCTGAATAAAGAAAAAATAACTGCGCGACGAAATGGTAACGTTCACATAACTATCACGCACAGGTTTTACTGAATTGGGTATCGAACGGTTACCTACATGGAACTTGGTGAAACTGAGTAAGAATTTATAAGTCAGGAGAAAGGCAAACTCCATGGGTTACCAAAATGTGGGTGCTGTGCGTCCTCTAACTTCGGATTAAGGCAACGAACGACTCGAGCAAAGAAGTCGCAAACAAAAGGCCATCAGGGCGGAGAACAAAACCAATTAGAGAGCGTGCTTTCAGGGCTAAGAGCCCGTCCCTCGCGGCTCAACAGGCACACAGCGCCATTGAGCATGTTTTCTGGAGGCAACGCTCTGTTCCACTCAGTGCGTCGGATTACTGTTGAATAGATCCCCTGTCTCATTAGGATAATGGTTTCAAATGCAAATGGATATCACCGATAGGTCACATCATCAAATATCTGACTTCTCTCTCTCTCTCTCCCTCTCTCTCTCTCTCTCTCTCTCTCTCTCTCTCTCTCTCTCTCTCTCTCTCTCTCTCTCTCTCTCTCTCTCTCTCTCTCTCTCTCTCTCTCTCTCTCTCTCTCTCTCTCTCTCTCTCTCTCTCTCTCTCTCTCTCTCTCTCTCTCTCTCTCTCTCTCTCTCTCTCTCTCTCTCTCTCTCTCTCTCTCTCTCTCTCTCTCTCTCTCTCTCTCTCTCTCTCTCTCTCTCTCTCTCTCTCTCTCTCTCTCTCTCTCTCTCTCTCTCTCTCTCTCTCTCTCTCTCTCTCTCTCTCTCTCTCTCTCTCTCTCTCTCTCTCTCTCTCTCTCTCTCTCTCTCTCTCTCTCTCTCTCTCTCTCTCTCTCTCTCTCTCTCTCTCTCTCTCTCTCTCTCTCTCTCTCTCTCTCTCTCTCTCTCTCTCTCTCTCTCTCTCTCTCTCTCTCTCTCTCTCTCTCTCTCTCTCTCTCTCTCTCTCTCTCTCTCTCTCTCTCTCTCTCTCTCTCTCTCTCTCTCTCTCTCTCTCTCTCTCTCTCTCTCTCTCTCTCTCTCTCTCTCTCTCTCTCTCTCTCTCTCTCTCTCTCTCTCTCTCTCTCTCTCTCTCTCTCTCTCTCTCTCTCTCTCTCTCTCTCTCTCTCTCTCTCTCTCTCTCTCTCTCTCTCTCTCTCTCTCTCTCTCTCTCTCTCTCTCTCTCTCTCTCTCTCTCTCTCTCTCTCTCTCTCTCTCTCTCTCTCTCTCTCTCTCTCTCTCTCTCTCTCTCAAATATCCCTCTCTGCACTTCACTAAGAGGAGATCTGAGCTCAGCGATAGCACAGGCTTTTCAGTGTGCGGTATGCACCATCCGGCCGACCAAGCGTGGGGAGTGGAGAGTCCCTCTTTCGCCGCATGAAGGAATAAGTATCGGTCAGCAGGGACTCTGAGGCAGCGTCAAACGGTGATCTGGGACAGTGACAAGACCGATCCCTGCCCTCAGGACGTGCGTAGGAATGAACAGCTAACATTGATCTTGGTAATAGCATAGCGTCCAATCACCCAAGTTACGGCCCCTGACATTTACAATGCATGTATACGGATTGGACGTTTCGATCATCTATAAAAGTTGGCTGTCTCCATGCCATCCGAGCCGGCTCTTCACGTTTTTTTTGCGTAAATGGTGATTTATTTAAAAAAGAAATCAAATAAGATAAAATAGGTATTTACTTTTGGAGATATCGATGGAAGAAAAAGGGTCTATTTCACTCCCCCCTCCCGCCTACCCACCCTTGCGAAAGCGGGTCAAACAAGAATGTAAGCCTTATCACATTAAAAGTTCATCAAAATGGGATACTGACTATAACACCTAACATTAACATGCTGAGGCATTAAGTAAATGAGTACTACTTTTCTGTTCAGCAACGATTTCTGGTTGGCACTGATAGTCAGCAGGTCGTCACCGCTAGACGACAGTCAATCAATAAGGAATATCTTTGGAAGCGTCTTAGTTGTCCTAGAACTATTAGGCTCGGACAGTCAATGACAAGCATCAAGTCGGTGATTTGACATTTATGAAGACAAAATGATGCTTGTTTGTTGATGATCTTAAGCTAAAAACATGCCGAGGTTTTTGTTTGATGGAAATTATGGTGGCTGTCCATTGTCATGGTTTCACATGCCATGGCGACGGTGTTATTGAGGCGGCGGTCACACACGCATGGTAGCTCTGGTGTGGCAGTCGTGTGCGGTGTGTGCGTTTCTGTGACGTGACTCTCTGCTCAGGCTGTGGTGTGCCTTTCCAGGGGGCTGAGAGGCCGGTGCGCCGGCGGCTCCGGACGCCCCGGGCCGGCCATGTCCGACTGTAGCGAGCAGCGTAAGGAGCGCATCAAGTGGGCCAACAGCCACTACTCCAGGGTAAGGGTCGCGTCCACCAGCCCGCCGGGTCTCGAACTACATAGACTTGTTAGTTATGGATTTGGAAATGCGAATAGTTACATAGAGGCGTCCATACTTACATAATTTAATACGATTAATGGCAGAAGGAATATAAAACAATGTATTGATGACATCCTAGGTGAGCTTCAGTGGTCTGTATTCTGATGCATCGCACCTTTCACCACTTTTATAACCCAGACTGTCGCGTCCTAGCCTCAGAGGTCTGGGCAACGTTTGCTGCGTCTCGTGACTACTGAAGGCTCATATGTATTTCTGTTTAAGCTTCACTAGGGGAGAAACGGCGAAGGGGTTTCCGGAGTGTGTGGAGAAATCTAAATATAGGTCCGGTGAACGTTTATTGTTTCTAGTTGGAGGCAGTTTTCGGTTACGAGTTAATGATGAGAAAAACGTTGAGTGAATTATGTTTGTAAAAAGTGCGGCCAGATAATCAGATTATTAGTTATTGTTTAATAACAAGGCGACGCGTCGTTGGTTACGAAAATGGGTATCTACTGGTTACATTATTTGTGATCGCTGCCTTTGGTTACAGATGACCCTGTCTCCGAGCAAACGGATCATCTCACGACGCTCCGGCGGCCGTCTCCCTCCACTCGCCAATGGTATGTCAATTTGTCACTAAAGTTCTAAGGAAAATGTCATGGCAAGCTTTTCCGCGTGCATACTTCAACAAAGTAAGGGCCCAATGTTCATAGGCTGTAACGACTAATGTTAAAATTATGTTGTTCTTTACTCTTTACTGCTTTTGTATGCGTGATCTATGGCTAGCGAGTGAGACATGTGTTACAAAACCCATTTTCGTCACGTCCTATAGATATCAGTTTTTGCTTTCTGGATCCTAAAATCGAGCTGCTCAATATCAACGTTTTTTTTTTAGATGTTCTCATGCTTTCTAGGCAGTTACCTTTTATTAACACTACTCATTGCAGTATTTCGGCAAGCTGTCCAAATACCAAATAATCTCGGAGCAAAACTAGAACCATGGATGAAGGAATACGAGGAATGAAGGAATACGACGTACATGGAATGAAGGTTCTTTCATCCATGCTAGAACCATATCTGGCTGCGAAGATTCATACCGTGATCGTACCTAAAATCTTCAAATTTTCGTGTAATCAGCTATGCTTTTCATAAAGCCCCGTTAAAGTTCTCGCTAATATTATAAAATATTGTCAATGCACGACCGATTTTGGTTTACCTAGAGTCCTAGACTGAATCTTTTTATATTACCTCGTAAGTACACATGCTGGGAGTCTTTCGGCTCTTCAGCGCTTGCTGAATGTGATGAAATTTCAATCACATAAGTAGAGAGCGCCTATTTGTGCAGTAAGCAATACCATATCCATTCCCTATCCATTGCCCACTCTGCGTGTTACGTAAGCACTCCATATTTAGCCCTGTCCCGTTCCGTGTTTGCCACGCTCACGGAGTGGTCAGATGGTTAGAAGCGCACCGACCCGGAGATCGTGTTTCTCACGTCGCCATGGTAACGGCCTGTGTCGGTCCGTCGGAGGGCCCGTCACGCGGCGGAACGTGGTCGTCTGTCGCTCAGATGCGGCCGGCTTAGGTATCATGTAGCGAGCCTTAGGCCTGGACCGACCGTCCGCCCGACCACCCCGTTCCCCTCCCCTCCTCTCCGCGCCCCTGATGATTCCACTCCATCTGAGCGGCCGGCTGGCCGGGCTCTTTAGTAACTTTTGCAATAGCTTACAATCTGAAGGTCGATGGTGGCCACTTTCTAAAATTGTCGCTCGTCCGATGGACCTTAATAACGCTGAATATGAGATGGAATCGAGCGGCCAACGACGGCCACCTCGGTCGATGGAGGGCCGGCTAATGAAGAGACGCCGCCGGGATGACGGGCCCGGTCGCAGGGCGGGTCGGGACGGATCGTATGGACGGGTCGGGCCGGGCCGGGCGACCCCGAGACCGCAGCGACACCAGCCCGGCGGCTTCAAAGCTCACAGACCGGCAAAATAGCCGGTGAGCTGCCTCGGACCAGAGACACGGTGACTTGTCCGCAAACAGGTCACCTATGCCAATTTTTTTTCTAGCGCGTATTGACTCCCGTATCTCACGTATTTTTCTAACATGAGAGACGACGCCAAAATCTGCAAGATTGGTCTACGCTTGTCATTGACACACAATACAGAGCATCGGCATTTATTTGCGCCCGAGCATTAGGCCTTCTAAGTTCGATATCCTACGTAATTCTCGTCGTTACAATTCACCCCGATGCATTTCGTTCTTCATCTTTTTTTATTCAGGCCTCCCTCCAACGGGCACTTAGGTCCCATTTACAGGAGGGCTTCCACCGCGATCCATGATGAGTTTTAATGGATGTTATGCTGCCATGCCAGACTCGGTTCTCGTTCGACATACTTTGCTGGACTCCGGCGGGGTCATATTCTAATCAAGAACACAAAAGGCATTTACGGTTCATGCTGCGCAAAACAGATAAACGGGGTCATAAAAACATGCACCAATTGATCAATAAGAGAGATAAATACAATGTTTTACAATCGGTAAAACATTGCATTTTATTCAACATTGCCCTAACGCACAAAAAGCATGTCACAGAACGGAAGGTTTCTCATATATTACAAGCTTAAACAATATAGGTTATAGGTACCTAATCACATTCACGGTTACAAGCAGTTTCAAAATAATCAATGCTTAATTTCGACTAAAAAAATCACCGACCTGTTAAGGAAAGCCAGCAAAGTTCCAGCAGCAAGCTTTGCTTAGCTGGAAGAGTTCCCCGGGTCACACCATAAACACTAGAATTGTGTATGACCAGCCAAATTTTTACCTGTTTGCAGCACGGAATAATTTAAAATAAAAAAGTTCAAATGTTTTGTTCTTTCCACAGGTGACGGAGCCACCTCCAACTGTCTGACGGTTCCCGAGACATCCAGTCTTCATTCGCCTTCCCCGGACGCTTATGAGTCCAGGTGAGACAGAGTAGCTTATTGAAACATCTGTCCTCTTTTTACCTCTGTCTCTGTCTCTGTCTCTGACAGAGACAGAAGTGGCGCTACAGAAGTGGGAAGGACATGCAGCAGAACAGGGGAAGGAGGCAAGATTAGTGTCTGAGTTTGGGCTGAGGCTGGAACATGACCTGATGCATAGAACTCTGTATACCTCGGTATACAGAGGTCTATGCCTGATAAAATAGAGATGCTTACACTGGCCTGTGCTGTACGAGCCTGCCCCTTAGACTGCCTCTCATGGATACTCGTATACACACAGAAAAATATTGACACCGTTAGCGGTGTAATTGCACAGTACATATCTGAGCACTTGAGGAAAGTTAATTTAGTCCCTTCCCCGCTTAAATTACTCGCGCTTCCAAATGAACACCAGGAAGAAGGTAATAGAACACTGTTAGGAGGGTTGGGTGTTTTACTACATGTAGCAAAACACCCAACCCTCCTAACAGTGTTCTATTACCTTCTTCCTGGTGTTCATTTAGAAGCGCGAGTAATTTAAGCGGGGAAGGGACTAAATTAACTTTCCTCAAGTGCTCAGATATGTACTGTGCAATTACACCGCTAACGGTGTTAATATTTTTCTGTGTGTAGCAGTTGTAACCGAACCGCGAGACGACAATTGACTGGCCACCGTCCTTCTGGAAATTCGGAGCACCGACCCGCGCGGGTTTGACGTCTTGTACCTGTACATACCTGACTGGTGGTTATAAAGGCACATTAGTTAGGTAAATCTGGCATTACGTTCTGACTCAATGAAGGCACCGATTCCAATAACTTTGATTGGTAGCTCTTGCCCCCAGCTTACACTACAAACCAGTCCCTGTTGGTGATTTTCGTTAATAAACATACATAAACATAAGCCCGGAGACGTGGCATCCCCATGTTCCTTACCATTCGGTAGCACCAGCTATTACACGTGTACCTCATGCCTTATTCTTATTTAATATTTATGCTTTATATTTAGTTCATTCTTCGTTTATCATTATTATTATTATTACTATCTTTTTCTGAATAAACTACTAGTGGAAACGGATGGAGGGGCCGCCCTGAAAGTGTTCGGCTTTGCAAGCCAATTATGTTGCTTAGTTATTTTGTGTTTCAGCGATTCGAGCCAGAAGACAACCGCAAGCGGGCGGTCACGGTCTCCAGGGCGGTCTCCAGCTCTCTCCGGCAAAGGTAAGTGGTGTCGGTGGGCGGTTCGTTTGTTTTGAACAATGCAACGTTTTCTTACGATAAATATGTGGTATGGGGAATCAGTTAGCTCATGGTAAAACTCTTCATTATTTTTATTCCAAGAAGAAAAACCCTTAAACTTCAGCATTAAACTGACGTATGTAAAAAACGATTCCAAGAAACGAGAACCGATTCTTTGCGGCGTATCACGACAGGGCAGGTGGATGCATCTGAAGATGGACTGTCGTGCAAAATGGTTGATTCGAACTTTTGTTGGGTATTCGGACATACACCTTGTTCAATGTCCATTGTCCATGCCCAATTTGGACGACAGTGCATGCATTTCAGAAGAAGTGTAGACAAAGTCAGACGTTCAGCGCCATGCATCGAAATGCTTCCTCGGAATGCGTCAAAGTTTCCGTTCCCAAAGATCCCTTCCGTCAGGATGAAAATGAAAAAAAGACACGACAACTGGTAGAAATAATCGTTTTAATCATCTTTCTACTACATTGACGCATACATAAATGTTAACTGATTGCGGAGCTCAGTTAGCCGAATGAGGAAATGAGAATATCACGTGACCACAAAAGTCGATTACCCATGCGGCTGAGCAAAGAAGACGACAGCGCGCAAAGATAAGTGGGTACATAGTACATACTACATACTAGTATGTCGATATGGAGCGGATTCAGTTACCCACTGATTATACGTGATTTATTCCATCCATGCCTCCATGATCCATGCATCATGAAGCATTGATCAGGACCTGATCAATGCTTCCAGGTATCTTTACCTGGATCTTGCCCCTACTTCTGAAGTAACTGCCGAAAACGCATGCAAGTCGGCTAAACTGGTTTTGGGTGGGCCTATTATCACTCTTAAGTGTTGTGTGCGCCTTCAGGCTTTTCACGAATAATTACGGAAGAGGCGCCACGTAGCATCGGCTGTGTCACACTTTTTAAAATACACTTTGTATCATATTTTCGACCAGAGGCCTCTTGCACCAAACTACCTAGCTAGGTAAAATCGAAAAACCGGTTTCAGAATAAGCTAATCTAACGGTGTTAAATTTGTTTGCAATAGCCCAATACATAATCCTACATGTGCTTGCTAAATTTTGCACGCAAATTGTTACATTTGAGACTTGGACTGGGTATACGATGCAAAATAATCCAAGCATTGGTGCAAGAGGATTTTGGTGCAAGGGGGTCCAGTTCATGACCTTGAACTGAGGTCATGCTTTCGATTTTCGAAGTTGATTTCTTTTTCAACTTTTTTGACTTTTTCAACGCATTTCGAGAAGAAAACACGCTGAGTGACGACGAGCTTGACGTTCTACAGTCCTGCTGCATTACTCAGAAGGCTCAGGGAGCATGTAGGAGGAGGAGGCAGTCTGTGACGACTAGGTCAGATCAGGCTGTGCCGCCGGTGAACCCAGATGGGTCGGAGGTTACAGGTGGTCCCGTGTTATCCGCCGTCGTCGGTGGGCCTGGCAGGGCCGCTGGTGGACCTGCAGGGGTCAGAGGGCACGCGGGGCTGTCCCGGGCCGGCCGTGTCGGGCCCGTCGGTGTCAGTGGCGCTCGGTGGCGCCCCCTGGCCGGCGCCGGCTGCGCGGAGCGGCGCACCACGTCTGGAGCCGGCCGGCCGGGCCCGGCCGCTGCACCGCCGCCGCTGCCGACGGGCCGGGCGCGCACCCAGCGGCCAGCAGCCGACGGCTCTGCGCCATGTAAAGGCCAGCCCGATGGGAGTGTGTTTCACCAGAGTGCGAAAGGATCTGGTCAGTCCCACGCCGAGCATTAACAACGGTGACGTAAGGATGCCGGAGCCAATCAGGAGCCAGCCCTCGCCGGTCAGTCTTCCAGGTGAGTGCTAAAACGTAACGCTAAATTTCAACCCGCGCCGTTGCAGAGGAAGGATGAGTTTAGGCCACAAAGTCCCAAAAGCATGTCAATATACATTTCATTCACACCTTGTACTTATTGTAGCAATCGATCACCGAATATCAGGTCACCAGGTCACGGTAAATGACCTAACCTTAAGAAGAAAGAAACTGATCACCCTAGCTACACCGAATAAACGGTGAACTTTGAGACTGTCAAAAACGGTAGAATATGGCGAAATATGTGACAGTTTTGCATTTACGATATGTGACCTAGCTTCGGACTATATTTGCGACCTCCCGTCCAAACAATGGGAGAAAGTCAAACCCTTCTTAAATACGAAAACCGTTCGAAACTCTCGCAAACACGAGAGAGTAGACAAATAGCTAATGACATACTGAGGTGGAAAATTCAAAAGTGTACCCACGATCCGGTTTAAGAGATTACGTGACGTCTTTGAAGGTTACAAGCCCTCTTTCGGCAAAAACTGCTGCATAATGGATGTTGCAACCACTGAATTTCCTTAAATATAAAAGGAGAAGTACAAAGGTAAACTTGCATATGAAGAAAGTGAGTCCAAACACAAATGCAGCTGATCTGCTCAACAGGTTATCTTCGCTAAGAAATTCAAAAGAACAAATTACAAGGGCTAAATCGGAAGCGTCTAAAATGATACATATGGTGTGTTGAACAGTTGCATTACCCCAATCAACATCGTTTATGCAAAATTGTCCAGAAACCCTTTCTTTTTTAATGGAAAAACACAACTCTAACGAAAAGTTGAACACAAACCTTCGCTTATCACTCTGGCTAGGCATGAAAGCCTCCTCTGTTGATGCGTGGGGACGCCGCGCGCAGTAGCAGCCATTGTCTTGCATAATTAAGGATGAAAAGAATTAACGGTGCAACAAAGCAGCTCGAAGAATGCCTTTTGAAGTCTGCCTACTCAACAGTACGCGCCTTTCGCAGAAATGTCGTTCGTCAAAGAACATGTAATAAGAATGCACAAAAGCACATTGTTGAATAAAAATCTACGCGAAACATATCCAACCAAGTGAAAAACTAAATCGACATTTCTCGAGGGAGAGAGAACAGGCCATTTTGCGTCCTTCGACGGCACAAGGGGGCCCTCGCGTTTGGCCCCTGATCGAGCTAGAGCTTCGCGGAAAAAACGAGCGTGTTGCCCGTCACAAGAGGAAGCCGATGATACCCAATTTTAAGGTCCTAGGTCATCGGGTGACCTTCCAGGTCAGGTCAATGACCCGAAAACCGGGAAAATCGGGACCTGTTAGAAAGTCATAAAGTGTGCCTGCTAAGTGGTTTTCCGGGGTGCTGATCACGAATATCGTGTTAGTTTTGATCAGAGATGATGTCTTTAAGCATTTAGACCAGGTCGGGTCAGGTCAGGTCAGGTCAACCGGTAGGGGTTGTGACGGGTATTCGTAATACGTGTCAACCGCCTCTGACAGCTTCGTAACATGTTACGAAGGCACCAAAACTACTTCGTAAATGTTCAAATGGTTATTATTACATAGACGTATTGATATAAATGGGAAAGGCAATGGGAACGTCATGGATGATATAACACTGGATTGGTGTCTCGTGGAAATTAACATTGGGATCCGCGACATTGGGATCAGGCCTGCCATCTAGCGAGAGAATTATCGTTACGAGCGAGCGAGCGCAGCGAGCGAAGCGAAGTCTTTTCAATATAACGGAAAAATCTCAGTATGAGCGGCCCGGCCCGGCCCGGCCCGGCCCGGCCTGTAACGCTTTTGAGAGGCTTATATCTCAGCAACCGCTGGACCGAATGGCCTGCGGTCTTTTTTGCTGGGTAGCCCCATCCCTTCTACCCCGTAATTGACTACTTTTGATACATCTCAGTGACCGCCGTGGCACGTGCCACGTGAAAAGTCAAGGGTGTTCAAGCAGTTTTGCAAAAGTAATGATTTTGAGAGGCCCATATCTCAGCAGCAGTTTGAGCGATTGTCTTGCGGTCATTTTTATAGGGTAGCTGCATCCCTTCTACCAAAGGTCGGATACTCTTCATCTATGTGAGTGACCCCCACTGCACGTGCAAAATACAACAATAAGAGGTGCCAAATTTGTTCCCATTTCAGTAACTCGGTAATTACTGGGGCGATTTCGCTGAAACTTGGCATACAGGTAGGCACCCACCAGGCAATGCATTCCCATGTGTTGCGGTTAGGGTGCTACTGCACGTGCGCACGTGCAGGGGGCGTTTCCAGATCTCGAGAACGGCTGGGCCGATTGCGCTCAAATTTGGTACACGGTTGGGGACCGGTTAGTAGGGTGCCGTGCAAAAGTCATTTTGGACCCTGTTTGCACGTGCGCACGTGCAGAATGCCGCTTCCAGATCTCAGGAACGGCTGGGCCGATTGCGTTCAAATTTGGTAGGTGGCCGCTAGCGACCGGTTAGAAGGGTGCTTTGCACAAGCCCGTTGAAAGTACCCTCTCGCCCTTCTGCACGTGCAGGGCTCACTATCTCGCTCGCTCGTTCTTCGCCCAAAAGGCGTTTTACTGGTAAGTTAGGAGCAAGCCGAGTGAACGCCATCTCTCAGCATTATGACACACGTGGGTGTAGTGTGTTAGTTGGCTTGAAGTGCATATTCCCACGAGTTGGAGGTAATCTTACTGGACCTGAGACGACAAAAAACGTCTTAAATGCTTGAAAGCCAAAAACGTCGAGCAGTCTTTAGTTAATAACGAAAATAAAATGCGTAAGACGGTGTGTATTGAAACGCCCAGTCACATCGGCTTGTACGACCTTTTATATGGTCATTTACTCACAATGGTACAGCAGTTTGACAATATGTCACTTACATATTTGGTAGGTTCATTCCTTCTTCTCCGAATTACGCCCGATTTTCTTCATCTTAGTTAATGTTACGGCACGTGTCACGTGCCAACTTAGGGGTGTCGAAATTGTTCCACATAAAGTAACTCCGCAATGGCTGGGCCAATTACAGTAAAACTTCGTCAATAGTTAGGCACCCAGTGGCCAATGCATTTCCATGTGTTACTATGGGGGTGATACTGCACGTGCGCACGTGCGGGGTGCCGCTTCCATATCTCAAGAACGGCTGGGCGGATAACACTCAAACTTGGTACACAAATGTCACATCGACGCTCGTACTGCATTGATCAGTGCTTATATTGGTGCAGAGCTGTTAGGAAAACGATGAAATGAGATGCGTGGTGTTTATGCCTTTCTTTTCCAGCAGCTGATTGATTCGTAACAGGAGATCCTTGTTTGCAAAGGCTTCGTCTCCCTTTTCCACCCCTTGTTTAAAATAGCATTGACAATGTACGAAGAAGATCACACATAAAAGTTGTTTTAGGCAGCTAGCTTGGGCCAGGGCTGCGAAGTTGTAGTCAGAGCCAGCGGTTCTGTTCCGACTCGGAGTCGGTTGATTTTTAAAAGCTGTAGCCCGAGTATGAGTCGAACGTCACCGAAAAGTCATCACTCCACAGACTTACCAGGGCTGCAGGCGGAGTCAGAGTCGGAGTCTGTGTGAATTGACAGTTCTGCCCGGAGGAGTCGGAGTCGATATTTGGATACCGGAATCGGAGTTGGAGCCAAAGTTACTGAAATTTCATCGACTACGCACCACCGGTTGGGTCCTTTTCATATAGCGTCTTGAATGACATATTGAGCGGCAATGAAGTTAGCAATTCCGTTTAAGTTTTTCATTAGACTTATATATAGTACTTACATTCGTTTTGTTCTTTGATCGGACAATTTGTTTGATTTAGGCCAAGCAAAGACTCATGTGAAAAATAGCGAAAACGACACGTGCTGGCGAAGTCTCCAATAACTCCCTGTTTCACGATTTAATGAGGAAATAACATGGAACTGCTTATCTTATTACTGACCCTGCACATAAATCTATTAATTTCTTCGCTTTTACTGACATATAAAGACCTAACCTTTTGAAAAATTGCACAACAAGCCTGCTACTACACCACACTCCCGTGTGTCACAATGCTAATCAGCGGCGTTCACTCGGCTTGCTCCTAACTTACGAAAATTATCCCACTAGATGGCAGGCCTGAGCTCAATGTCGCCAAAAACTGCGAAGACACCAATCCATTATTATCTCATCCATGGGAACGTGTTGTTTTTATATTAAAATTGGTTACACATGTATTTCGGGAATAATCCCTTGATCACACCATATAAAAGTAACTACCTATATCGAAATACAATCGAGGTCGAACGGGGTCGAATGGGGACGTTCACAGACACTCACAAATTAGCAATTCTATACATGACTGAAAACGTTACACTGCTTTTCGCCCGAGGCACTTCTCCTTCAGCTAGAAAAGAAAGCTATAAAGATCCGCTCAAGATCCTCCAATTCAAATGACACGAAAAGAAAGGAATATATATCAGTACCTCTGTCAGAACAATCTGAAGTGATCACAAGCTTTACCCGGGGAGCCTTAAACATTACATCTCCATCGGGTTCAACAATTAAGGATATTTTACGGCGCAAGAAGAAAGCAAGCAACCAAAACAGTGTGGTTTATAAAATTCCATGTGGCGTTTGTGAAAAAAGCTACATAGGGGAAACATACAGGGGTGCAGCTAAACGGATAGAGGAACACAAAAGAGATTTGCGGAATCACCAAGAATCTAACGCCATAGTGCAGCATGTGGATGACGCGGGGCATTTGCCAAACTGGTCGGCGATGTCAAACCTATGCGTGGGATTAAATAAGCGTAACCGACAGGCGGTGGAAGCAGCGTTTATTTCTACGATTAGTAATTTCAATGGGAATTCGGGTAAAGTAAAACTCAGCAAGCACACTGCTCAATTAATTTTGAAAAATGATTTCAGGAAGTAGGGGTTCCGGGCGAAAAGCAGTGTAACGTTTTCAGTCATGTATAGAATTGCTAATCTGTGAGTGTTTGTGAACGTCCCCATTCGACCCCGTTCGACCTCGATTGTATTTCGATATAGGTAGTTACTTTTATATGGTGTGATCAAGGGATTATTCCCGAAACACATG
Organism: Amphibalanus amphitrite; assembly: GCF_019059575.1. Lineage (NCBI taxonomy): Eukaryota > Metazoa > Arthropoda > Thecostraca > Balanomorpha > Balanidae > Amphibalanus > Amphibalanus amphitrite. The sequence continues at coordinate 1,439,572 of NW_024881554.1, forward strand.
TGTAACCAATTTTAATATAAAAACAACACGTTCCCATTGCCTTTCCCATTTAGTTCAAATGGTTGCTAAATTCGAATTCAGCTCCAAAAACTAGCCAAGAAACATGTAAAACTCGAAAAAGTGAACCGAGGTCACCCGAGGTCACCAAAGGTCAATGGCCTGACCTGACCTTCACGTAGCCTTGACACCCATCCTTATGCATGGGAGCAACAGCATGGGTATCCAAAGTAACTGCCAACACCTTTGACAGCTTCTTAACTAGAGTTGCAAAATTTCCCTACCACACTACCGGCATGCCGGTAATTTTTCACTACCGCAGGTTTTTTCGTGGTATCTGGCATGTCTTGCCGGTAGCATGCCGGTATTTTTGATTTTGTGCAAAAAAAAATTATCAGCATAGGATTCAAAATTTGGACACTAAGAGGCTCTCATATTGTGTAACAGCAATATTAGCCACTGCAAGATACATTTTGTGGTAGAATTCCATTGCTACTTCCATTGCTAAGGGTAGGGGTAACACATGGACCTCGGTTTTTTTGCTTGGGGCGTGGTAGCATGCCGGTATCCCAGAAAATTTTTGTGGGGCGGGGCGGTGCCGGTAGCAGCCTTTGGGGAAAACAACATGCTACGTAGTTAGGCACCAAAACCACTTCGTTAAAGTTCAAATGGGTGCTAAATTCGAAACCAGCTCCAAAAACTGCCTTGGAAACATGTAAAACTCGAAAAAGTGAACCAAAGTCAACTGGTGTCAATGACCTTGACCTGACCCTCAGGTGACCTTAAAATCCTCTATATTATAGAGGATTTTATATTATAGAGTCTATAATATAAATATTATTAAATATTATATATTATAGAGTCTATAATGCATGGGACAAACAGCATTTCACATGATTGAAACATTTAACATGACAAAAGCATTTCACATGATCAACATGATTATAACAACCACAAAAAAATGCAAACGCGCGAATAATGTAAGCGGACATAGGATATGTAATGTATGTAAGCCTACAGCGAATCACGATTCCGGCCAAACATAGCATTTAGAAACAGATTACAGGTCAAAGGTTATTTGGATAAGGGTCATTAAATTTTAAGGTTAGTGTTAAGTTGACGCCGTTACGAGACGCAGAGAGTGGTATCCGAGTTTAAGGTCTCAAGTCAACCGGTGACCTCTGAGATCAGGTCAAGTGGCCCAAGGCACAGGTTTGGTTGATAGATAACTTCACAAAAAACGTAGTAGCGCCGCGATTTTGGCATCAGCGTTTTTGCCTCCCTCAGGCGCGTCGAATGGCTTAATTTTTGTTCGAATGAGGTCGACTTGAGGTGTTGAGTGTTGACCTCGGGTCCAGGTTAGTTCAGACTAGAGCCCCCCAGGTCACGAAGCTGGTCGCAGGAGGTCATATCGCATATTATTTTATTCGGCAGGTCTTCCTGAGTCCATTGGTGGCTTTCGCGATACGCTGGCTCAATTTGCTCGGGAGTTATTAACGAAAAACTCTTATGGCCCTATGTGACGCCATAATGACATCATGCAAGGTCAACAATGCAAAACGAATCATAGGACCTTTCAAGGACCATAGGACCATGAACTCACGGTTCCATGTGCTTGAGATAGTCTGAGATCGTTGCCAGCGCCAACATAGCAGTTTTCATTTTCCCCATTGACTTATTATAATAGCGTGGTCACGTAACCGACCTGACCTCAAGTAACCTTTAGGAAAAATCCGAGATATACAAGTTGTGATACCTCTGGAGGATACTACGTCCTGTAATTTTCACTTCCCTGTAAAAGTTCTTCTGGCACTGAAGGCGTTGCGAAGTTGCGACATCTGAGGGCCATGCAGAGGTTCACTTCTGAGTTCTGACGTCATAGGTCAGTGACATGACCTGACGTGAAAATTCGGTTGGTGTCGTAAAAACCGACTTGAATCATCTGGGCCAAGTTTCAGCTCTCTATCAGCTATCGCGAAAAAAAAAACTGTGGGGCCGCATCCCCCCCCCCCCCGCCCGGCCGGCGAAGGTTAAAAAAGCCATCCTATCGCACCTCATCTGTGGTCACCATTACCAGGCATGTGGCCTTCATTGTGTAAGAACGACATAACTATCGAAGGTCACGCTTTGTTGCCATGCATCTAGCTCTATAGCTAAATTCAATAATGTTTGTTTGTTAATGCATGGCTTTGAAAATTGCTGCGTCTAAATCACAAACCAATCTATATGGAAATTAGGGTCTCATGCGGCATAAAAGTCAAGCCAATGATATGACCATGAAGGAGCAATAAATCCCAATATATTGACTTCGGTGTACTCTGAACTCGGCGAGGCTTGACATTCTCATTGGAATCAGTTTTATTCTGTTCCATGTTTATCTCTCGCCCGTATTGGTGTTTTGCCAGCCACAAACGTATGGGGAGGGGGGGGGGGGGCAGTTGGAGTCCCCCTTGCTGTTTCGTTCCTGATTGAGCTAGAGCTTCGCAGAAAAAACGAGCGTGTTGCCCGTGACGAGAGGAAGCCGACGACACTCAATTTTAAGGTCCTAGGTCATTGGTTGACCTTCAAGGTCAGGTCAATGACCCAAAAGTCGGGAAAAGCGGTCCCTGTTAGATCGTCGTAAAGTGTGGATGCCATGGGGATTTTAGGGGTGCTGAACATTAATATCACGTTAGTTTTGATCACCGATGATGTCTTCATGCATTTAGGCCAGGTCGCATCAGGTCACGTCAGGTTAACCAGTATGGGTCTTGCCAGTGCTTCGTAGTAGTTGTCAACCACCTCTGACAGCTTCTTAACATGCTACGAAGGCACCAGAACTACACTTCGTAAAATGTTTAAATACTTGCTTAATTCGAATTCAGCTCCAAGAACTAGCCCAGAGACTTGTAAAACTCGAAAAAGTGAGCAGAGGTCATCAAAGGTCAATGACCTGACCTGACCTTCACGTAACCTTGACACCCATCTCCCCCCCCCCCCATCCTTATGCATGGGAGCAGCAGCATATCACAAGTTTGAACGCTTGAAACCACGGAAAGACTGCAAACGCGCGGCTAATGCGAGCCGACATAAGCTGGATCGCGATTCCGGCTAAACATGGTCTCGAAAAGTAGGTCACAGGTCATAGGTCATTTGGCTCAGGGTCATTATATTTTCAGAGTAGGTGTAAAATTCATCAACGAGTGGGTACTAAAAGTTTTGTCGCAATCGGTCGCTTTTTACGCGAGTTATTCGCGAAAAATCGAGGGGGGGGGGAGTCCGTTCGAAACCGTATACGGGCGAGGGTTATCTATATACCTATGTTTTATATACATAAGACGCTGGGATGTAGTTTTCCTAAAATGATTGTGGGTGCCCAGCTGTAGGGGCGCCAGGCCGCTTGGGGGCGCAATGGACATTCTTTATGTGGGAGCCTAAATTAACATCGAATTTGATAACATTGCTAGCTGAAGGGCGGTTCAAGTGACATGTCTGACTAAGCAAATACAGGGTTAAAAGTGTAAAGTGACCGGAAGGGCGCCAAAAAATGTAGAGGGGCGCCATCCAGTTAACACCGAACAGTCATTGGCGATAAGTTGGTGGGGACATAGGGAAGAGACGCCAGAAGGTGGTGAGGGCGCCGTGAGACCATGTCGAGAGCGCCATTCTCCCAGAAGGGCACCGAGTGATTAAAAATGCTACATGATCCAGGGGCGCAGAGAGATCAGAAGTGCGCCGGACAGTCAGTAATGTTAAGTTCGTGGGGGCGTAGGGGCGCCAGACGGTTACGAGGGCGCCGTGAGACCAGGGCCTCCTCTAAGGATTTTTCACTGGGTGGGCAAAATTTTTCGCCGCTCCCCTGCCCAAGGGCAGATCCAGTCACTTGTTTTGGGGTGCAACCATTTTCACGGGCGACTGGGGGGGGGGGGGGGCGGGTTAAGGCCTATGTCACTTTCACAGTCAACCAACTGTGCCATTTATAGTTTAACGTTTGTCGTGTGTGATATGGTATTTCGTGTGTATTTCACCTTATAGGTATGCCTATTGTTTACATTAGTGATATCAATAACGGAAAATCAGGATACCGATACCAAAACCAAATGCCAACCAAAACCATGAAAAATACCGAAACCAAACCAACTTGGGAACATGAGGGAAATACCAACTTTTTACCGAATTCGTATCCACTTATACATTAGCCGGATTCGTAATACCAACAAAATACCGAACAACATTAGGATCAAAATACCAAATACCAAGTTGGTATCAGTTTGGCATCGGTATACCAAAAAGTTGGTATCCGATTGACATCTCTAGTCTACATACATTTAAAATTTTAAGAAGACTGCAAAAGTGCGGAGTTAAACTTACTATGATTGCTCCTTGAACCAGAAATCGAATAGGTAGGTGATGCTCGCTGCCTCTTTTTAGGAGGCATGGTCAGCTTACTCTTGGCGCGTCCTCTTGATCTAAATACGGCTTTTATTGACCTTAATCTACTTGTAATACATCCTTGGCCTTGTAGCGCGCTACCCTGCTGGCCCATGCCGGTCTTTGAGGGTCCCACACTGACCTCTGAGGCCCCATGCTGGCCTGTAAAGGCCCATATTAGCCTCTGAGGGCCCCGCACTGGATTCTGAAGACCCGATGCCGGCCTTTAACCATCCCCTGTATTGGTGTTTTTCCAGCCGCGAACGTAGGTACTCGTATAGGGGGGGGGGGGCGTTGGACCTCCCTTGCCGTTTCGCCCCTGATCGAGCTAGAGCTTCGCGGAAAAAAAAACAAGCGTGCTGCCCGTGACGAGAGGAAGCCGATGATACCCAATTTTAACCCTCGCCGGCACAGGCCATTGCGTCCTTCGGCGGCACGACCCCCCCCCCCTCGCGTTTGGCCCCTGATCAAGCTAGAGCTTCACGGAAAAAACGAGCGTGTTGCCCGTTACGAGAGGAAGCCGATGATACCCAATTTTAAGGTCCTAGGTCATCGGGTGACCTTCCAGGTCAGGTCAATGACCCGAAAACCGGGAAAATCGGGACCTGTTAGAAAGTCGTAAAGTGTGGCTGCTATGTGGTTTTCCGGGGTGCTGATCACGAATATCGTGTTAGTTTTGATCAGAGATGATTTAAGCATTTAGACCAGGTCGGGTCAGGTCAGGTCAGGTCAACCGGTAGGGGTTGTGACGGGTATTCGTATTACGTGTCAACCGCCTCTGACAGCTTCGTAACATGTTACGAAGGCACCAAAACTACTTCGTAAATGTTCAAATGGTTGCTAAATTCGAATTCAGCTAAAAAACTAGCCTAGAACATGAACAAAACTCGAAAAAGTGAACCGAGGTCACCCGAGGTCACCAAAGGTCAATGACGTGACCTAACCTTCAGGTGACCTTGACACCCACCCTTATGTATGGGAGCAACATCAAATCACATGTTTGAACGTTTGAAATCACGAAAAGCTTGCAAACGCGCGGCTAATGCGAGCCGACATACGCCGAATCGCGATTTCGGCCAAACATGGTCACGGAAAAGAGGTCACAGGTCGCGAGTTATTCGCAAAAAATCGAGGGGGGTCCGTTCGACTCCCCCCTATACGGGCGAGGGTTACCCCCCGAGTTGCTGGGGGGGGGCGTTAAACGCCCCCACTTTTTTCGCTGGGCCATAGCAAAAAAAAAAAAAAACGGCGCGCCGCAGGCACGCCAAATTTTGGGTGCCTCTATGGAATTGTTTGACGTTTATTGTGACAAAATTTCAAAAAAAATCGGCCGAAAATTTTTGAGATATCGAGGTATCAGTGACGTCATGATTTCTTGGTTTTCGACCAAACATGTTATATGTTCAAAAAATCATATAAAATCACAGAATAGACATACAGACATGCCGTAAACGCCATTAGACTGCCAATACCATGAACAATCAAATGGCTATCTTCGATTATTGATTATCGTTCCGCATTTTCCAAAATCTTGAACTGAATCTTGGCAATTTCTCATGACTACTTCACGACCATGATGCATGCATTTCTTAATTTGAACTTTTTGACCCAAACACGTACACATATGAAGATAAAATGAATGTCACCATCGTGTTCTACGCCCCAAATTACTCATAAAACATGTGTCACAGGCTGCGAATATCAGTTTTGATTTTCGGGGATATGTGTCTACCCGGTTGACCTGACCTTGACCCTGGCCTATGCTTGACTGACCCCTACATGGAGCTGACACTCTTGTAGGCCTTATATGATGGATTGTGCGCCGTTTTGACAGAGTTTATGACGGGAGGCGCCCATTGTGAAGTCCTGAAGTCCATGCTACTGAAAGTCCGATTTCAGATGTTTGACGTGACCTTGACCCGACCTGTGACCTCAAAATTCAACTTTAAAGTACTCATCTGAAGCGTCTCGTCGCGTTCTTTCGTTTGCCGCCTCGTTCGTTTCGCTGCGCCTATTGGTTCTCGAGTTATCGGCTGAGGGCGTTTAACGCCCCCCCCCCCCCCCCAGCAAACGGTGGGTGGCGAAATACCCCAGCAACTGCCGGGTTAAGGACCTGCATCGGCTCTGAGGGCTCAACTTGGCCTTTTCTGGACTCTGGGGTCCAACACCAGCCCAAGCCTGTCTTTTCGGGTGCCACACTGACCCCTGAGGGTCCCATCCTTGCCTCAAGGACCCGCATTAGCCTTTGAGAGCCTAAGTCGGCCTCTGATGGCCTCAAACTGCCATTTTCAGGCCCTGTACTGGTCTCTGAGGGCCTTAAACTGGCCTCTGAGGGCACAAACCGACCTCTAAAGGTCCCACACCGGTTGCTGATGGCCCATTTTCTGCCTCTGAGATCCTACACTGACCCTTTTGTGCCTCTGAGGTACTGGCTTCTGAAGGATCGATGCCGGTCTCTGAGGACCAATGTCAGTCTTATAAGGGCCTCACACTGATATCTGAGGCCCACATTTGCCTCTGATGGCTCCAAATTGAGGCCCTATTTAGTCCCCAATCAGCCTATAAGGTCTCTGATGGCCCTATTTTGTTGTCTGGCTGGGGACCCATGGCTTACACCTTTAGGCGTCACGCACTGGCCTCTGAGAGCCCACATCGGCCTCTGGGGTTCCATACGGGCCTTTGAGGCCGCTATGGCCATGGGCCCCTGTAAGCTAGCACCGCCCCCCCCCCCCTCCGAGGGTTGGCAAAGTTGCCAAGTTGCCCCCACCCCCAAACGCCAAGTCTGCTACCGCCCCTGCACTCAGATGCATCCATTGTAAAAAAAAATAACTTGCACTGCAGTGATTGGGGGCTGGGGCACTGGCTGCTAGCAAGTTTTTTTTCCGGGAAACCGAAGTGGTAGTTCCTACCGGACGTCTGACCGGACCTTTATTTTTGCATTTGCTTCTGGGTGGGCAAATCGACGCCACTGGGTGGGCAATTGTGGTGACTGGGTAGGCATTTGCCCACCCAGTGGGTATGTTAGAGGAGGCCCTGCGTGAGACCATTAAAAGGGCGCCATCCTTCCAGAAGCGCACCGAGTGATTGAAAACGCTATGTGGTCCAGGGGCGCTAAGAAGCCAGAAGGGCGCCGAACAGTCGAGGGATGCACGGTGGTGGACAGAGACTTGGGGGCGAGACGGTCAGGAGGGCGCCGTTAAACCATGAGAATGGCGCAGTGCTGTCGAAAGGACGCTTGTAGATTTGTAAAAGACTTGTGGCCTGTTGGTGCATTTTCATCATTGTGAAGCATATTTCAGGATTGTGCAGGTGCATCTGCCGCCCACAAAGAGATATAAAATTACACCATTGCATGGATACCACTGCATTACACTCGTATGACAACAATAAAGCATATGAAAGTATAGCTGAGCTTTATTTTTTATACGGAGTGTCGATAGCTTGTTATGTGCTTTTGCCCGTGCGTCTCAACTTCTTAAACACTATTCAGTCCGACGTAACAGTTGCATTGGAAGGAAAGACCATGGGTTAAAATACTCCTTTGACAAAAAGAAAGGAATCAATTTGCCCTTTCTAGAGGCTATCAGCAAAAACGACACCTTGGTCGTCACGGGTGGTCCAAATCATTGTGATTCTGAAATATTTGGACTGTTCCTATGCGTACGCACGGATCTAGAGGCATTTTCGTTTTTCTCCATTGACTTATGATGGAAAGGTCACGCCACTGACCTGAAGTTAGGTCACAGATATAAAAAAAATCCGAGATATACAAATTAAAGGCGCCCATAACACCAGTATAGCGCCTTTTGGGGCGACTAACGGAGCGAGCGAGAGGGTGAGCCTTGCACGTGCGAAATTTCGAGGGGGTACCTCCAGTTGACTTGTGCACGGCACCCTACTAACCGGTCTCTAGCGATGTGCCAAATTTGAGCACAATCGGCCCAGCCGTTCTCGAGATCTGGAAGCGGCACCCTGCACGTGCGCACGTGCAAAATGAGTCCCAACTGACTTTTGCACGGCACCCTACTAGCCGGTCCCTAACCATGTACCAAATTTGAGCGCCATCGGTCCAGCCGTTCTCGAGATCTGGAAACGACCCCTGCACGTGCGCACGTGCAGCAGCACCCCAACTCTGGCACATGGATATGCAGTGCCTAGTGGGTGCCTACCTACATGCCAACTTTCAGCGCAATCGGCCAAGTAGTTACCGAGATATTGCAACAATTACAAAAGTGACACCTCTTCGTTTTGCACGTGGCACGTGCATAAGGGGTCACCCACATGCATCGGGAATAGTCCAATACTTGGTAGAAGGAATGAAGCTACCCCACAAAAATTACCGCATGTAAATCGGTCAAGTGGTTGCTGAGATATAAGCCTCGCAAAAGCGTGACCACGGCCGGCCGCTCATACTCAGAAATTTCCGTTATTCTACGTAAGACTCCGCTCGCTTCGCTCGCTCCGTAATCATGCAATCCACCAAGTTTGAAACCTCTCTGACAAACACTGCAGGCTGGACATGATTGCAAACTTTTTTAGACTTGGTCAGTTAACTTGACCTGGTGACCTGACCTGACATGACCTGGGGTCAAAAATTTCACACATTGTCCAAAATTGATGCACAAAAAGCTACTCCAAGCGGCGCGGCGCTACGCGCCTCGGTTTTTTATTCACACGAAAAAAAAAACGCGACAGGGTGGTAACATATGCCCCCCCCCCCCCCACTGGGGCGAAGGTTAATAGACGAGTAATAGATCAACTTTTCTGATTGAGCTAGGATTATATTTCAGCATTTTTTGCTCAGCCCTGTCCCATCTGTCGCACGGTCAGACAGTGATATCTGACGATATCTTACTCTTTGCTGTTTTACCCGTGTTTCGCCACCTCATCTGTATTGAGTGAGGCCTTGCCGTAAGTGATAGCGATGGTTTCGGCTGAGTAAGCCTAATACGGAGCCTGTGCAAAACGTGGGCGGTGCACTGGCGCCCAGTGTACCGTGACGTCAGCGCTCTCGAGAGCTGAGCCCTGCGGTCAGCTCGGCCGCCGTCACCATGGCAACGGGCGACAACAGCGGCCGTCACTAGACCGCAGACCGCAGGACCGCAGCGGCCATTACCATCGATAACGGAATGAAAAAGAGCGCGGGATATTATAGCCGTTTAGTGTGTTTCTGTATCGTAGCAACGTCTGATGTTCTCGGCACACATATACATATATACCTAATACACACGGACAAAGCTGACAGGGCAAAGGACTTTGCCATCCGGCAAAGTGTTAACTCGGCAGTTGCTGGGGTATTTCGCCACCCACCGTTTGCTGGGGGGGGGGGGGGGATGCGTTAAACGCCCCCAGCCGGTAACTCGAGAACCAATAGGCGCAGCGAAACGCACGAGGCGGCAAACGAAAGAACGCGACGAGACGCTTCAGATGAGTACTTTAAAGTTGAATTTTGAGGTCACAGGTCGGGTCAAGGTCAGGTCAAACACCTGAAATCGGGCTTTCAGTAGCATGGACTTCAGGACTTCGCAATGGGCGCCTCTCGTCATAAACTCTGTCAAAACGGTGCACAATCCATCATATAAGGCCTACAAGAGTGTCAGCTCCATGTAGGGGTCAGTCAAGCATAGGTCAGGGTCAAGGTCAGGTCAACCAGGTAGGCACATATCCCCGAAAATCAAAACTGATATTCGCAACCTGTGACACATGTTTTATGGGTAATTTGGGGCGTAGAACACGATGGTGACATTAGTTTTGTCATATGTCTACGTGTTTGGCTCAAAAAGTTCAATTTAAGAAATGCATGTATCATGGTCGTGAAGTAGTCACGAGAAATTGTCAAGATTCAGTTCAAGATTTTGGAAAATGCGGGTCGATAATCAATAATCGAAGATAGCCATTTGATTGTTCATGGTATTGGCAGTCTAATGGCGTGTCTGTATGTCTATTCTGTGATTTTATATGAATTTTTGAACATATGCCGTTTTTGGTCGAAAACTCAGAAATCATGACGTCACTAAAACCTCGATATCTTGAAAATTTTCCGACAGAATTTTTTGAAACCTTGCCACAATATACTTCAATCAATTCCCTACAGGTACTCAAAATTTGGCGCATGGCCCGGCGAAAAAAGTGGGGGCGTTTAACGCCCCCCCCCCCCCCAGCAACTCGCGGGTTAATGTGCGGGCAGCAAGGCGACAGGCCAAGCTATAAATTGGGATTCCAGGGCCCGTCGAATTTTGGGGACCATTTTTTTGCCTTAACGGTGCCCTGACGATTAAATCGCAAGTCAATTAGCAATTTACACTTCTCATGAAGTTACGAATCTAAATCACAAAATAAAACACTTGTACCTAAGAAGGAAATATGTAGGTAACTTTTTTACTGAGACAGTGTAGGCATGTAAAACGCAGCAAAAAATAACACGTAAAATTAATTAAGCTAATAGATAAAACAAGCAACAGCACGGCTATTTACCTACATATACACCTTATCACCTATTCATGCAATTTGCTTGAATACCCCCAAACTATTCAAAAATAATACCTATGCAGGCTACGATGACATAAATGCATATTCACCGACATCACCATCATCTTAGAATGATAATTTTTGTGCCAAAAATGCGGGTACTTTTTCAAGCGTAGCTCATGCGCAATGAGGGTTCCTTTATTATCGCTGCTTCTCGACGTCACCCGACAATAAATAAAACTGCCGCCAGATGTTCAAACGCGCTACACTGCCGGAAACGCACTGCCTGAGATTGCACAATTGCTGTTTAGTTAACAATGCACAATGCTGCGGCCTGTTTTAACCCTCGCCGGCCGAGGGGGGGGGGGCGGGTGCCGCCCCCCCATAGGGTTTTTCGCGATAGCTCCGAACACGCTGGCGATAGAGAGCTGAAACTTGGCATACCTGACCTTTGATCCAAGCCGGATCTTTTGACACCAACCGCATTTTTGGGTCAGGTCAGGTCACTGACCTATGACGTCATAAGTGAACCTCAACACGGTCTTCAGATGTCGCAACTTCGCAACCCTCACTGCCAGAGGAGATGTCACAGGGAATGAAACTTGCAGGATCTAGTATCCATTATGAGTCCCACAACTTGTATATCTCGGATTTTTCCTAAAGGTCATAGAGGTCAGGTCATTTTCGTGACCTCACCATTATAAGTCAATGGGGAAAAATTCAAACTGCTATTCTGGCGCCGGGCAC